>NC_088335.1:33922500-34661250 GCF_036884655.1 Musa acuminata AAA Group | reverse complement strand
AACTCAAAAAATATATCATGGTTATTAACATGATCTCTTATGAAATGATGCCTAATATCAATATGTTTAGTTCTAGAGTATTGAATAGGATTTTTTGTTAAACATATTGCACTCGTGTTATCACATTTTATGGGAAAATTCTTAAGGTGAATCTTATAATCTTCTAATGTATTTTTCATCCATACAACTTGTTCACAACATGCATTAGCCGTTATGTATTTGGCTTTGGTTGTAGATAGTGCAACCGAGTTTTGTTTCTTGAAAGACCAAGAGACAAGTGCATGACCTAAGAATTGACATGTTCCGGATGTGCTTTTTCTATCTATTCTACATCCAACAAAATCCGTATCAGCATAAGCAATTAATTCATAGTTTTTATATTTTGGATGCCATAATCCTAGATTATTGGTTCTTTTAAGATATCTAAGACTTATTTTAACTACTTTAAGATGAGATAGCTTAGGATTAGATTGAAACCTAGCATAAAGTCCTATAGTAAACATGATGTCCGGTCTAGTTGCGGTGAGGTATAGTAAACAACCTATCATATCCCTATAAGTTTTTCTATCAAAGCTTTCTCTACTTTCGTCAATATCTAACTTAGTGGAAGTACTCATACGAGTATTGATAGCCTTTGAAATATCTATATTAAACCATTTTAGCAAGTCTAATGCATAGTTTGTTTGACTGAGAAAATTTTTTTTACTAAGTTATTTAATTTGTAAGCCGAAAAAGAAAGTTAGATCACACATTAGACTCATTTCAAACTCTTGGCTCATAATTTTGGCAAACGATTCGCATAAGAATTCATTTGTAGAACCAAAAATAATATCATTAATATAAATTTAAATAAAAAACTATTTTTAAAATTTTTAATAAACAATGTAGTATCGACCTTGCCTTTAGAGAAATTATTTTAGATAACAAATAAGCTAAGTCTCTTATACCAAGCCCTTGGGGCTTGTTTTAATCCATAGAGAGCTTTCGTCAATTTAAACACATGATTCAAAAAATTATCATTCTCAAATCCAGGAGGTTGTTCAACCTACACTTCTTCGGAAATAAAGCCATTAAGAAAAGCACTTTTGATATCAATTTAAAATAACTTAAAATTATTACTACTAGCATAAGCAAGGAGTATCCTTTTTGCTTCTAATCATACCATATGAGCGAAAGTTTCGTCATAATCGATACCTTTTTCTTGGTTGAAACCCTTGTCCACTAATATAGCCTTGTTTCTAACTACGATACCAAATTCATCTTGCTTGTTTCTAAAGACTCATTTAGTACCAATAACTAAATGGTCATTTGGCCTCGGAACAAATTTCCACACCTTATTTTTCTCAAATTTATTCAACTCTTCTTGCATTACGATAACCCATGAATCATCTTTCAAGGCTTCACCAATACATTTAGGTTCAATTTGAGAAAAAAAAGCGACGTTGGCTCAAAAACCTTTAAGAGAAGAACGAGTTTGAACCCCTTTTGATGTGTCTCCTATTATTAACTCCTTAGGATTAGCATCTACATACTTCCATTCCATAGGTAATAATGTTTCGGAAGAAGATATATATAAGTTGCTAGTTGAAGGAGAGGGTTCATTTAAATTCAAAGCATTAAAATTAAGATCATCATCAAACTCATTTTTCTTAAATTCGGAAACTTCATTAAAGACAACATGAATAGACTCTTCTATAACCAAAGTTCTTTTGTTAAAGATATGAAAGGCTTTAGAAATAGAAGAATAGCCAAGAAAAATCCCTTAATTGGATTTTGCATCAAACTTTCTTAAGGCATATTTTTTCATTCAATATAAAACATTTACAACCGAAAACTTTAAAGTATGAAACATTGGGTTTTCTATTATTTTATAATTTATAAGGAGTTTTGGAAAGTAAAGGTCTTACTAGAACCCTATTCATGACATAACATGCCGCATTAACGGCTTCGGGCCAAAAATATTTGGGTAGGCTATGTTCGTTCAATATGGTTCTTGTCATTTTTTGTAAATTTCTATTTTTTCTTTCTATGACTCCATTTTGTTGAGGATTTGTCGGAGTAGATAAATTGTGGTTGTATCTATTAGATTCACAAAAAGTTTAGAAATCACGGTTTTGAAATTCGCCACTGCGATCACTCCGAATTGATGAAATCATAAAGCCTTTTTTTATTTTGAACAAGTTTACAAAATTTAAAAAAATACCTAAAGCAATCACTTTTGTGTCCCAAGAAGTATGTCCAAGTGTATCTACTATAATCGTCCACAATAACAAAGGCGTATTTACTAACTCCTAGGCTGGATATATCAATTGGTCCAAACTAATCCATATAGATCAATTTCATTGGTCTAGAGGTGCTTATTTGATTCTTTGGTTTAAAACTATATTTTATTTGTTTTCCTAGTTTACATGTATCACACACATTATCTTTAACAAACTTACTGTTAGGAATTCCTCTAACAAGTTCTTAGGATGAGATTTAAGAGATTAGTTTCATGCTAGCATGACCTAATCTCCTCTGCCAAAGCAAGCATCATCATTCAAAATCGAAAATACATTTCATTACAAAGATCTTCAATATCAATAGTATATACATTATTTTATTTTAAGACAATCATAGATGTGTTTTTGTGTGGTTTTGTAATAATGCAAGCATTGGATTCAAATCTAATGATGTATCCTTTATCACACAATTGACTAATACTTAGAAGATTATGCTTTAAGCCATCAACCAATAATACATCTTCAATCAAAAAGTTGGATTTGCTACCTATGGTTCTTTTGCCAATGATTTTACACTTGTTGTTGTCTCCAAATGTAACATACCCTTTGTCTAGGCTAGTAAGCTTAGAGAATTGAGATGGATCTCCGGTCATGTGCCTTGAGCATCCACTATCAAGATACCATCTCTTGCTCCTAACTTGTGATAGTAAATATTTTTACAAAAAAGGATGATTTTTAGGTACCTATTTGACCTTAGGTGCCTAAAAAATTGATCTACTCAACTTAGCCGATTCCATCTCTTCTATGAACATGATTCTTACTTGCAAGAATCATGTTTAAGGACTTGTTACATATTTCAATTTTTTTTAAGGTTTTATGTAGTTGCAAATTCTCCTTTTTAAGCATTTCTAATTCATCACATTTTGTGTAAGGAGCTAAACTATCATCATGCTCAATTTTTATTACTAACTAATTTACATTCATCAAATAAATCATGAAAATCACTTAATAATTCATCGAAAGATAAATTTGCATCTACTGAACTGCTTACCTCATCTCTGATAGCCATTAGTGCGTAGTGAGCAACTTGTTCTTTGTTAGTTAGCTCCTCTTCTTCGGATACACTTAAGTCATCCCAAGTTACTTTAAGTGCCTTCTTCTTCTTTGGTTACTTCTTCTTTGCTTGCGGACATTCGCTTTCGAAATGTTCTGGCTTCTTGCATTCGTAGTATATAACTTGTTCTTTCTTGGGTTCAATTATATTTTTAGTGTCATTTTTAAATTTATTCCTTTTTATGAATTTTTTGAACTTTCTTGTCAAGAGTGTCAAGTCATCATCATAGTCCTCATCACTTGAACTTTCTTTCAAGTGGTCTTTATGAGTTCTTAGTGTCATATCCTTTCTATTCTTTAGAAGGTTGTTCTTAAGCTCTTCATGAGCATTATAAGTCATCTCATAGGTTATTAGTGACTCAATAAGTTCTTCAAGAGGGAAGTTATTCAAATCCTTGGCCTCTTGAATGACCATTACTTTAGGGTCCCATCTCTTTAGAAGGGGCCTCAAGATTTTATTAACAAGTTCGAAGTTCGAAAAATATTTGCCAAGAGCTTTCAAACTATTGACGACATCCGTAAAATGGGTGTATATGTCAACAATAGTTTCGCTTTGCTTCATCTGAAACAATTCATAAGTATGAACTAAAAGATTTATCTTTGACTCTTTTACTCTACTAGTGCCTTCGTGAGTGATTTTGAGTCTGTATCAAATATCAAAAGTCGTTTCATAAATAGATACTCGATTGAACTCGTTTTTATCTAAAGCATAAAATAAGGCATTCATAGCCTTGGCATTTAAAGCAAAAGTCATCTTCTCCAACTCATTCCAATCATTCATTGGAAGAGAAGAATTTTGAAAACTATTTTTCATAATGTTCTATAACTCAAAATCAATAGAAATTAAAAAAATCCTCATTCTAGTCTTCTAATAAGTGTAATCCGTCCCATTGAACATGGGTGGACGTGTAATTGAATGACCCTCTTGGTTGCCGACAAATGCCATCTCTTTTGGGTTTCAAACCAAATGAGAGTGACCTCGCTCTGATACTAATTGTTAGGATCAAGATCAGGAATTAGCGCAATGAAAAAAGTCATCGGATTTATAAAATATTCATTCGTTAAAAATCAATCTCAAAAAGTGCTTGACTTTAGGGTAAATGAACTAGCAATTAAATTAGAAAGTAATGGTAGTAAAGAAAAGTAGAATGGAAATGAGCACACCAAAATTTATAGTGGTTCGGTCGTTGTGACCTACAGCCACTTCCGATTCCTCCTTCGTCGAGGTTACCAGAGTCCACTAATGGTCTTCCTTCAATGGGCAAAGACCAACCACCCTCTTTACAGCACTTTCTCCTTTTCACGGGTTTAGGAGATAACCCTTACAAGGCTCACACCTCTCTTGAATGATCACAACACTAAAAAGGGAGGGGGACTTTTTGCACTTTTACAACAACTTTAACACCTCAATACTTCAAGATATTGTTCAGACTTTCATGCCCTTTCATGCAGAAAAGGGTGGGGTATTTATAGGCCCCAATGGCTTTAGAATTGGAGCAAAAAAATATCACATCTCTAGATTTTAGGATACTGGCGGTACCACCGCCATTATAAGGCGGTACTACCGCCTGTAGACTAACACTAGGCAGTACCACCGCTTGACAGAGCTCTTGGAGACCGATCTTTGGTGGTACCACCACCTGATAAGGTGGTACCACTGCTTGACAGCATTAACTATCAGTGATACCACCGCTCGGTCTGGCCACCGCCAACCCTGGCGGTGCCACCACTGGCCGTGACTTCAGGTGCTGAATAGGCTGTTCAACTGGCCCAATTCAGCCCTATTAATGGCCCAATTCACCCCTAATTGAGTTAGTGGGATAATCTCCCAATCCTAACTCAACTTAAGATCTAACTATGATAATTTAAGATATTAACTAAGTAATCTTGGTCTGGTATATTAATTGTTCTTCCGACGAGCTTCTGACAATCTTCCGGCAAACTTCCGACAATCTCTCGGCAATGTTCCAGCGGACTCCTAGTAAGCTCTTGAACTTTACGATGATCTTCTTAGTGAATTCTGACGAGCTTCTTTGGCAAGTTCTTAGACTTCTCGGTCAATTCCGGCAGAACTTCCGATGAACGTTCGGACTTCCGACGAACTCTCGAACTCCTAATGAAATCTCGATCTTAACTTTGGCCCAACATATGCTTTATGACTTACTACTATCGTAGTTAATCCTGCACACTTCTCTTAACATATAGATTAGATCAAACAATTTACCAATTGATTTCATCATCAAAATCCAAGATTCAATAGGACCAACTTCGATCATGGAAAAACAAATCGATTGAAGCAGGAGAATTAGAAGCTGGGCCAGAGTGGATCATGTCAGAGATTAGGCATCGGGCTGGAAGGATTGGGGCATTGCACTAAGATCGAATGTTGCGGGAGTCAATATATCAATGGATCAGGCAATACATCGAAAGAAAGCACATCACGCTGGGAGTTCGGATGAACTAATTGTTGGGAAATATGGGGTGACAACACATGCACAAAGGAAGAACAGAAAAATAAAATTATAGAATTCCTATAGAAAAGAAGGTTTCATTGTCGTGTAAAAGTTGGTGTGTAAAAACCCATGAAACCGAAAAACTGCACATAAGAGAATTACCTAAGAAGATCGCATATCCCTAAAAAACTTATAGATCTATGAGAGAGAATGAAGGAGATCAACTGTCATCCTCTCTAGCGGTGATCCACGTGGTAGGGGTTACAAAAATGCTTGGGTTTGCGAAGATGCTCCTCAAATTGCTACCTAAAACTCTTCCTCACGCGCACCACGCAATCAAGAAAGGGCTACCCCTTCTTGCTGTCCACACGCCCCAAATAGGGGCTGCAATATGAGGAGGAGAGGGAGAGAGGAGAATAGGAAGAGGTAGCTAAAAAGAACCTCTAGCCTATGGGTCTTTGGTTCCCTCCTATTTATAGAGGCCCCCTATTAACTTAACCCTAATGGATCCTACCATATTGGGTACTAGATCTTCATCCAACTACCCAAGCCTCTTAGATTAGTGAATCTCTACCCAATAATCTCTTATTAGCTCTTATTGGATCTCATCTATAGGATCCAATAAATCAGGGGCATCTTGGATATCCAATAAGATAGGAGCTCTAACGAATATCTCATATCCGAACCTCCACTCGTTATAAAGCCTACCATATATATGTGACCCTCTAGGCCCAATATCGAGTTGGTCATGAGTCATACCTGTCAGAACTCCTTCTAGCTAAGTGAATTATTATCTTCATAATAATTCACTAAACTCATCGACTGCGGATGTACTAGGCCACTACGCCGCAGTCCCCAGATGATATAGGGGAATCCAATCCTTTATTATCCTTAATTACCGTGTACTTATAGTCCCTCATCTATCTAATATCCCAAAGATGGTATACTGGATATGGTGCTGTGAGGCCCATATAGTTTTTATATGAGCTTCACTCTAATCGGATTCTCTTGGAGAACTCTTTTTCTCTCAATCCGAATGACCGTGGCTAGGGATTTGTCTAACTTAGAACACATGGGATATTTCTCTCATGACACCAAGAGTGGATGATCCTCTATTGACACTCAATAACCCTCGTAAGATTGGCTACCACTCTCGATGACTGGTTGTGCTAGATCTGGAACCTCTAGATATATAAGTCTGGTATCAAAGAGTGGAGTACTCATATAGGATATCCTTAGTGTCTTAAGTCTAAGGACCATATACACCACTGGGATGTCAGAATCGTTGTTTGACAATAAGGCATCATCAACCATCCAACATTTCATGAGCGGATCAATCAATGAACTCATTCTCCAATGAGCACCGGCACTATATCCCTAGTATCCCCACACGAGCAGCTATGAGACTAGCTGCATCTATCATATGGATGGATATACAACACACTTATCTATCTAGTTATCTCGATGTCCCTCTCGAGTAAACTCTAATCGGGATTATTTAGGATCTATGTTTAAAGGTGAATCAGTCTCATTATCGTGATCTTATCATGATCTGATTCCTATTGCATAGATCCATAGACATCACAATATTGTTGAATCTCGGATTTTGATGATGACATCAATTGTCATTTGTTATCTAATCCATATATTGAGATAAGTATGAAGTATTAACTACGATGAAAGTAAGACATGTAGCAGGAGTTGCGCCAGAGTCAAGACTATGATCACATTGGGGGTTCGAGAATTCGACGGAAGTTCGGACGGTCGTCGGAGGTTCTACGGGAACAAATCCGAGAAGTCCAGGAGCTTGCCAAAGAAGCTTGTCGGAACTTGCCAAGTGGATCGTCGCAAGTCCAGGAGTTTGCCAGAAGTCCGTAGGAGCATCACCGAGGGTTTATCAGATGATCAACGAAAGCTCGCCAGAAGCTCGCCGGAAGAAGCGATTGACGCACCGGAGCATGTTGTAGTAAATGTCTTAAGAAATTAGTAGTTAGCACGATGATTAAGTTAGAAATGGGAGGTGATCTCATTAACTTAATCTTGGGGTAATTGGGCCCTTGACAGACCCAAATTGGGCCGAGTGGATCAGCCCATTCGGACCCAGATTACTTGGCCAGAGGTGGCACCGCTTGGGTCGGCGGTGACACTGTCCAGGGCTCAGTCTCCGAGCTCTGGCTAGACAGTGCTACCGCCTCTAATAGAGGTGCAACCGCTTGAGCTCGGTCTCCGAGCTCTGGCTGGGCGGTGCAACCGCCCTAGTCAGGCGGTGGCACCGCCTAAGCTCGGTCTCCAAGCTCTGGCAGGAGGTGCAACCACCCCTGACAGGAGGTGGCACCGCCCAGAGGCTCAGTCTTCAAGCTCTGCCAGGCGGTACAATCGCCCCAGTCAGGCAGTGCAACCGCCAGACCCCGAAATTCCGGGAATTGACAATTTTGAGCTCGGAATTCAAACTGGGTTGGAGCCTATAAATACCCCACCCTTTTAGCAATGAAAGGGCAATAATAACACTGAAATCCTGATCTTATTCTGTGATTTTTAGAGCTCAAAAGTGTTGTAAATGACAAAAGTTCTTCTCCCTCTTTTCTTCCAAGTTCTGATCTTTCGAGAGAGGAGAGAAAATTCTGTAAGGGTTGTCTCCTAAGCCCGTCAAAAAGAGTGTAACTGTAAAAGGGTGGTTGGCCTTCGCCTATTGAAGGAAGGCCTCTAGTGGACGTCGGTGACCTCATCGGTGGAGGAAGCCAGAAGTGGATGTAGGTCAAGATTGACCGAACCACTCTAAAATTGCGGTACTCTTTGGTTTGCATTTACTTTGAGCATATTATCTTTACTACAAACCTCCTCAATAGCTTACTGCCTTTTGTGCATTTACGATCGTGTTTCAAAGTTCAGTATTTTCTGAATCGGTGTTTAGACGTAAATCAGTTTTATCATATAAACCTCATATTTCAGTTTGTGCTTACATTCTGATTTCCATCATAACTACAAACTGCCTTTATAGATTCGCTTTATCTGCAGCTTGCTTGATCATAAGTTAAAGTGATTTATGAATCAACTTTTCTACCGAAATCGCTCTTATCGTACGAACGCAGTTTTAATCGTCGAAAGTTTTCCGCTGCACTAATTCACCCCCCCCCTCTTAGTGCTCTTGATCCTAACAATTGGTATCAGAGCCAGGTTAACTCTCAAACGGATTAAAACCCAAGAGAGATGGCATATGCTGGAAACTAAGAGGGCCATTCTATTACACGTCCACCCATGTTCAATGGGACGGACTACACCTATTGGAAGACCCGAATGCTTCCTTATTTCAATGGATTTTGAACTTTGGAATCTTATCGAAAATGGATTTTCGAAGTCTTCTCTTCCAATGATCGATTGGAATGAATTGGAGAAGAAGACTTTCACTCTTAATGCAAAGTCTATGAATGCCTTGTTTTGTGCGCATGATAAAAATTAGTTTAATCGTGTTTCGGTTTGTGAAACTGTGTTTCATATTTGGCATACACTCGAAGTGACTCACGAAGGCACAAGTAGAGTGAAAGAGTCAAAAATCAATCTTTTGATACACTCTTTCAAACTTTTCCGAATGAAACCGAGCGAGACTCTTGGCGACATGTACACTCGTTTCACGGATGTTGTCAATGGTCTAAAAGGACTCGGCAAAAGTTTTCGGATTTTGAGCTCATAAATAAGATTCTAAGATCTCTTCCTAAGAGTTGGGATCCTAAAATCACTACTATTCAAGAGGCTAAAGATTTAAACAACTTCCCTCTTAAAGTACTAATCGGGTCATTAATGACCTATGTGCTAGTCATAGGTGCCCAGCAAGCCAATCACGTGAGTGATGACACGTGTGACTTGATACAGAATCTTTTTGCTTATTATATTTTGGCGTATATCACTTTATAACTATTGCATAAATGCATATATATATTGTGATGTCCTTGGATTTGTGCAATGGGAATCGGATCGTGATGAGATCACGATAATGAGATCGATTCACCTTTAAACACATATCCTAAATAATCCCGGTCATAGGTTACTCGAGAGGGACATCGTGATAACCGGATAGACTGGTGTGCTGTATACCCGTCCATATGATGGATGCAGCTGGTCTCATAGCTGCTCGTGTAGGGACACTAGGGATACAGTACAGGTGCTCATTGGAGAATGAGTTCACTGATTGATCCGCTTACGGAATGCTGGATGGTTGATGATGCCTTATTGTCAAACAGCGATTCCGTAGTCCTAGTGGTGTATCTGGTCCTTAGACTTGAGACACCAAGGATGTCCTGTATGAGTGCTCCACTCTTTGATACCAGACTTATAGGTTTGGCTGTCCCCAGATCTAGTACAGCTGGTCATTGGGAGTGGTAGTCGACCTTACGAGGGCTATTGAGTGTCAATAGAGGATCATCCACTCTCGGCGTCATGAGAGGAATATCCTATGTGTTCTTGCTCAGACAAATCCCTGGCCAGGGTCATTCGGGTTGAGAGAGAAAGAGTTCTCCGGGAGAATCCGATTAGAGCGAGACTCGAGTAGAAACCGTATGGGTCTGACAACACCATGCTCGATATACGGTCTCTGGGATATTAGATGGATGAGGGACTATAGGTACATGGTAATTGAGGACAGACAGGTCCAATGGATTGGATTCCCCTGTATCGTCTGGGGACTACGGCGTAGTGGCCTAGTACGTCTGTAGTCGATGAGTCGAGTGAATTATTACAGAGATAATAATTCACTGAGTTAGAAGGAGTTCTGATAGGTATGACTCACGGCCAGCTCGATATTGGGCCTAGAGGGTCACACACATATGGTAGGCATTGCGATGAGTAGAGGTTCGGATATGAGATATCCGACGGAGCCCTTGTCTTATTGGATGCAGATCCAATACCCACTAGGGAAGGACCCATTAGGGTTTGACACGGGATCTCTATAAATAGGAGGGATTCATAGCCTCATAGGCTAGAGTCTTTGCTTGCCTTTCCTATTCTCCTCTCCCTCTCCACCTCAGAGCAGGCCTGGAGTTTTGAGGAGCGTCGTCGCAACCCTACTGTGTGGATCACCGCTAGAGAGGAGGACGCTTGACCTCCTTCACCCTCTCCTAAGGATCTACAAGGAAACAGGGATATACGATCTCCCTAGGTAACACAATCTCTATACGCAGTTTTGTGTTTTGCGGATTTTTGCGCACCAATCTTCGCACGACGACGAACATCTTTTTGGGAATCGGGGATTTTTTGTTTTCTTGTTCTTCCGCTGCGCATATGATGTCGCCCCCCAATGATTTCCCAACAGTGGTATCAGAGCCAGGTTGTTCGTGCAAATGATTGGTTTTGAACTGCGTGTATTGTGTTTAGGAAGAATTTTGACGTCAAAATCGTTGACGCAAAAGCGAGGAAGGGCAGCAACAGTTGCTGCCCTCGATCTGCATGCCTGCAGCCACCTACAGCGGCAGCCGCAGCCGCAGCCAGGCAGCACAGCGCCGGCACATGCGCAAGCGCTGTGCCTACAGCAGCCGACCGGCGGTCTGCTTGCAGTAGGCTTGCTGTTGGCGGGGCTGGCAGCCCACGGGCAGAGGCGCCGCAGGGCAACGGCGCCTGCCGCCGCTGCTCCCGCGGGCGAAACCCCCCCCACAGGGGCGGCCGCCCGGCGGGACAACACCGCCTGTGGAGGCAGCGACGCCCGAAGGGGGAGCCCACCTGCAGCGGCAGCGCCGCCAGCGGGCGTGCCGCCTGCAGGCGAGGGCAGCGCCCTCGCCCCGCCGCACAGGCCGCTGCCAGCAGGGTGGCGGCAGCAGCGGCGGTAGCAGTAAGAGGGAATTAGGGTTTTCTGGGAAAAAGATAGTTTTGCCCCTCGGAATTTGAGAAATTTCAGTTTCTGTCTTTTGTCCAAATTATGAAAATACCCTTAGGAATTGAGAAATTCCCTACATGTCCTTGATTTCAGAAAATATTAATTAATTAAAAGGTTTAGTTGATTATTATTTTTATTATTATCTAGTAGTCCTACATGATGATGATTATTTATACATGTGATGTATGATGTGTGGAAGGATGATCATGGACCGTGTGATGTGTGTACTTGTGATTATTATTATTGAGGTCTGCGAACCTCCATTATATTTCTCGTTTATTATCGGGCCTGTATGCCTATGATTAAGTTGTAATCACATGAGGAGGCGCAGCGGGAGCGTGGATGCGATAGCGGGACCCACGAGACGGACGATCGTGATGCATGGAGATGCATCAAGATGTCGACGGAACCGACGAGGACGAGATGGACGATCACAGGGCATGGAGATGCACCGTTGCACACATAGATCTTGATGTGAGTGATTAGGCCTACTGGCTCGGGCCTAATCATATTAGGTTGTGGTCCATGATCATCTGGTGTGATTGTTTATACACATACTAGATATGTATATATATTTGCATGCGATGTAGATATATATTAAATATATATATGTATGACATGTCATATTAGGAGACCAAATCATAGAAACATCTCTCGATAATATTAAGTCGGTAAACGTGAGGCAATTAGATTGACCCACGTGGCCTTCCATCGTTATGAGTAGGAACCGATTCCCGGTGTAGGTTGAGTTGGTCGAGTCCCTCGAGACTCACCTATATCGCGATTTGCTATCTTGCTTACGACATAGAGATGTTACCGATGACCTGAGGGCATGGTATGCTTGGTCGAGTCCCTCGAGGGTATATCATCAAATCAGACTCATCTTGTAACGAAGGTGTTGACTTAACCGAGCATCATGGTTGGTCGAGTCCCTCGAGGCCATGGTGATTCGGAGGCCGAACAGGACGAGAATCACAAGGAGTTGTGATCGACAAGAGTTGCCTACCTTTGAGGCTTAGTGTGATTGGTCGAGTCCCTCGAGGTTACACTAAGACGCTGATTGGATCCTAATCCCCACTAGAAGTCTGCCGGAGACTTCCGTTTCACGTGCTGAGGGTGTCGCATGACTCGATAGTAAAATAGTGGGAGCATATTAAGATAGAAGTCCATATCTTGATAGTTTATTTCTTGCAAAATCTGCATGTTATACATTTCTGCTACATCTTTATTTTTCAGAAAATGTCGCTTTCAAATCCCTTACGTGGCATACTTGATGTCAACCGCCTCACTGGTCCAAAATTATACGGATTGGCTCCGTAACTTGAGAATTGTTCTCACAGCGGAGAAAATCGTGTACGTCCTTGATACAGAGATGCCTACGCTTGAAGAAGGGGCAAGCGAGGATAAGATCGCTCACTACCTGAAGTACATTGATGACTCCACTCTTGCTCAGTGCTATATGTTGGGCTCTATGACTCCAGAGTTATAGAGACAACATGAAAAGATGGATGCCAGATCCATTCTCCTACATGTCCGCAAATTGTTTGAGGAACAAGGAAGGACTCAACGATATGAGATATCCAAGAGCCTTTTTCGCGCTAGGATGACTGAGGGGACACCGGTTCAGAACCATGTCCTAAAGATGATTGAGTGGATAGAGAAACTCACAAGTCTAGGAATGGTCCTAGAGGATAACTTGTGTGTGGACATTGTACTTCAATCCCTACCAGATTCCTTTTCACAGTTCATAATGAATTTTAATATGAACAAGCTTGAGGTGACTCTCCCAGAGCTCCTCAATATGTTGAGGGAGGCAGAGAGTACTATTAAGAAAGAGAAGTCAGTTCTCTACACTAGTGAGACCAGAAAGAAAAGGAAAGCAGAAAGGTCCCTTAAGAAGGGAAAGGGCAAGGGCAAACAAGATAAAGCAATGGTTACTAAGAAAGACCCAATAAAGGACAAAGGCCAGTGCTTCCACTATGGTAAAGATGGGCACTGGAAGAGAAACTGCAAAGAGTACCTTGCAGAAAGGGCGAAACAAAAGCTTGATGAAGCTTCAGGTACATTCATGATCAGTCTCCATTTGTTAGACTCTTATGATAACACATGGGTATTGGATACCGGTAGTGCTTATCATATATGCAATTCGTTGCAGGTTCTAGTAAGGCCTAGGAGACTTGAGAGAGGCGAGATGGACCTCAAGATGGGTAATGGAGCAAAAGTTGCTGTAGTAGCTGTTGGCGAGGTCGCCTTACATCTGCCTAGTGGAGCTTTTATTGCATTAGATGCATGTTATTTTGTTCATTCTATTATCAAAAACATTATCTCCATTTCATGTTTAACAATTAGTGGATATAAATTTGTTTTTGAGAACAATGGTTGTTCGATATTATTAGATGATAAGATCATCACGAAAGGAACATTGCATAATGGTTTATTTATGTTAGACACCACTCCACATATCATGAATGTAAATGTGTCCAAAAGGAAACGAGATGAGTTGAACAGTGCATACCTGTGGCATTGTAGGCTAGGTCACATCCATGAAAGAAGGATTCAAAAGTTGCTAAATGATGGATATCTAGATCCATTCGACTATATGTCTTATGCAACTTGTGAGCCTTGCATTCGTGGAAAATTGACCAACTCTCCATTTAGTGGAACTGGAGAGAGAGCCATTGAGTTGTTGGAACTCATACATAGTGATGTATGTGGACCCATGTCAACTCATGCCATTGGAGGTTACTCCTACTTCATTACATTTACTGATGATTTCTCAAGGTATGGATATGTGTACTTAATGAAGTACAAGTCCGAGGCCTTTGAGAAATTCAGAGAGTATAAGAATGAGGTGGAGAACCAGACTAGAAAGAGTATTAAAACTCTTCGATCAGATCGAGGAGGTGAGTACTTAAGTACAGAGTTTACTCAGTTCCTCAAGGACCATGGGATATTATCCCAATGGACACCTCCTTACACACCTCAGCTCAATGGTGTCTTTGAAAGGAGAAATCGTACTTTATTAGATATGGTACGGTCAATGATGAGTTTTGCTGACCTACCCATCTCATTCTGGGGATATGCCCTAGAAACCGCAGCTTACCTTCTGAACAGAGTTCCAACTAAGTCGGTAGTGTCTACACCATATGAGATATGGAAAGGGAAGAAGCCTGAACTTAAGGTTGTTAAGATTTGGGGCTGCCTAGCCCACGTTAAAAGACACAACCCCGATAAGTTAGAATCAAGGACAGAGCGATGCATATTTGTGGGAGATACCCCAAGGAAACTTGTGGGTATTATTTCTATCATCTCGAGGACAAAAAGGTCTTTGTAGCTAAGAGAGCAGTGTTCCTTGAGAAGGAACACATTCTTGGCGGAGACAGTGGGAGAATGATAGAGTTGAGCAAAGTTAGAGAACCAAGCTCAAGCACCACTCTACAGCCCGAGTCTGTTCAGATACCTAATACACAAGTTTCAACTTTACGCAGGTCTGATAGAGTATCTCATCCTCCTGAGAGATATGTGGGACATATTAGAGGAGAGGATGCTGAAGATATTGATCCTCAGACCTACGAGGAGGCTATTATGAGTATAGACTCCGGGAAGTGGCAAGAAGCCATGAATTCTGAGATAGATTCTATGTACTCCAATAAGGTTTGGAACCTAGTTGATGCGCCCGAAGGTATTGTACCCATCGGTTGCAAATGGATCTTTAAGAAAAAGATCGGAGTAGATGGAAAGGTAGAGACCTATAAAGCAAGGCTAGTGGCTAACGGGTATCGTCAAAGACAAGGTGTTGACTACGACGAAACCTTCTCACCCATAGCAATGCTAAAATCCATCAGAATTCTATTGGCTATTGCAGCACACTATGATTATGAGATCTGGCAGATGGATGTGAAAACCGCATTCCTCAATGGGAACCTCGAGGAGGAGGTGTATATGATGCAACCTGAGGGATTCGTGTCCAAGAACTGCCCAGATAAAGTGTGTAGGTTGCTTAAATCCATTTATGGACTAAAGCAAGCTTCCCGAAGTTGGAACATAAGATTTGATGAGTCAATCAGATCTTATGACTTCGTTAAGAACGAAGATGAGCCTTGTGTGTACAGGAAGGTAAGTGGGAGCGCTATCACCTTTTTGGTGTTATATGTGGATGACATCCTCATCATTGGAAATGACGTAGGAATGCTATTCACAGTAAAGACTTGGTTATCTAGACACTTCTCCATAAAGGACTTAGGGTAAGTATCCTATATCTTGGGGATTAGAATCTATAGAGATAGATCCAAGAGGATGCTTGGCTTGTCCCAGTCCAGGTACATAGAAACCATTGTCAAAAGGTTTGACATGAAAAACTACCAGAAGAAAGGGCAAACATGAATATGATACCTTATCCCTCAGCAATAGGGTCTATCATGTATGCCATGCTATGTACTAGGCCTGATATAGCGCATGCTCTGAGTGTCACGAGCAGGTATCAGGCGGATCCATGCTTGGAGCATTGGAAAGCAGTAAAGTGTATCCTTAAGTACTTGAGAAGGACTAAGGATCTTTTACTAGTATATGGAGGTAATAGCCTTAAGGTTGAAGGCTTCACTGACTCAAGTTTTCAGTCTGATGTCGATGATAGTAAGTCGAATTCAGGGTATGTGTACACCTTGAATGGAGGAGCAGTGTGCTGGAAGAGTTCCAAGCAAGATACCACTTCTGACTCGACCACAGAGGCGGAGTACATTGCTGCATTAGATGTAGCAAAGGAGGGAGTTTGGGTGAAGAAGTTCATCACAGATTTGAGAGTCGATACAGATAGCGACAAGTCGACTTCCTTATATTGCGACAACTATGGGGTGATTACTCAAATAAGGGAACCCGGGTCTCATCAGAAGTGTTCTGAGGAGTTTCCAGCTTATAAGAGAGATCGTAACCCGAGGAGATGTAGTAGTGGAAGGAGTTCCATCCGAAGATAACATTGCAGATCCACTGACAAAGCCGTTGTCTCAGATTGTCTTGAGCGTCACAGGAGTCTGATGGGGATCAGACACATAGGTGATTGGCTTTAGGTCAAGTGGGAGATTGCTAGTCATAGGTGCCCAGCAAGCCAATCACGTGAGTGATGGCACGTGTGACTTGATACAAAATCTTTTTGCTTATTATATTTTGGTGTATATCACTTTATAACTATTGCATAAATGCATATATATATTGTGATGTCTTTGGATTTGGGCAATGAGAATCGGATCGTGATGAGATTACGATAATGAGATCGATTCACCTTTAAACACATATCCTAAATAATCCCGGTCATAGGTTACTCGAGAGGGACATCGTGATAACCGGATAGACTGGTGTGTTGTATACCCATCCATATGATGGATGCAGCTGGTCTCATAGCTGCTCATGTAGGGACACTAGGGATATAGTGCAGGTGCTCATTGGAGAATGAGTTCACTGATTGATCCGCTTACGGAATGCTGGATGGTTGATGATGCCTTATTGTCAAACAGCGATTCCGTAGTCCTAGTGGTGTATCTGGTCCTTAGACTTGAGACACCAAGGATGTCCTGTATGAGTGCTCCACTCTTTGATACCAGACTTATAGGTTTGGCTGTCCCCAGATCTAGTACAGCTGGTCATTGGGAGTGGTAGTCGACCTTACGAGGGCTATTGAGTGTCAATAGAGGATCATCCACTCTCGGCGTCATAAGAGGAATATCCTATGTGTTCTTGCTCAGACAAATCCCTGGCCAGGGTCATTCGGGTTGAGAGAGAAAGAGTTCTCCGGGAGAATCTGATTAGAGCGAGACTCGAGTAGAAACCGTATGGGTCTGACAACACCATGCTCGATATACGGTCTCTGGGATATTAGATGGATGAGGGACTATAGGTACATGGTAACTGAGGACAGACAGGTCCAATGGATTGGATTCCCTTGTATCGTCTAGGGACTACGGTGTAGTGGCCTAGTACGTGTCGATGAGTCGAGTGAATTATTACAGAGATAATAATTCACTGAGTTAGAAGGAGTTCTGATAGGTATGACTCACGGCCAGCTCGATATTGGGCCTAGAGGGTCACACACATATGGTAGGCATTGCGATGAGTAGAGGTTCGGATATGAGATATCCGACGGAGCCCTTGTCTTATTGGATGCAGATCCAATACCCACTAGGGAAGGACCCATTAGGGTTTGACATGGGATCTCTATAAATAGGAGGGATTCACAGCCTCATAGGCTAGAGTCTTTGCTTGCCTTTCCTATTCTCCTCTCCCTCTCCACCTCAGAGCAGGCCTGGAGTTTTGAGGAGCGTCGTCGCAACCCTGCTGTGTGGATCACCGCTAGAGAGGAGGACGCTTGACCTCCTTCACTCTCTCCTAAGGATCTGCAAGGAAACAGGGATATACGATCTCCCTAGGTAACACAATCTCTATACGCAGTTTTGTGTTTTGCGGATTTTTGCGCACCAATCTTCGCACGACGACGAACATCTTTTTGAGAATCGGGGATTTTTTGTTTTCTTGTTCTTCCGCTGCGCATATGATGTCGCCCCCCAATGATTTCCCAACACTATGAAATGACATGCAAAGCTCATGAAGAGCAAGAAGACATTTTCCAAAGAACAAGAAGGATATGACACTTAGAACTTTAGATGACCACTTGAGAGAAAACTTGATGAGGACTGTGAAAATGACTTGGCACTTCTAACAAGGAAATTCAAAAAATTCATTAATAGAAACAAGTTTAAAAATGACACAAAAAATAAACTTGAACCCAAAAACGACCAAGTTATTTGTTACGAGTGCAAAAAGCTGGGACACTATAAAAGTAATTGGCCCCAAGCCAAGAAGAGAACATCAAAGAAGAAGGCGCACAAAGCAACGTGGGATGACTCGAGCGCGTCCAAAGAAGAGGAGTCCAACACCGAGCAAGTTGCTCATTACGCCTTAATGGCTATCGGAGAGGAGGTAACAAATTTAATTGATGCAGATTTATCATTTGATGAGTTATTAAATGCCTTCCATGACTTATTTGATGAATGCAAGATTATTAGTAGAAAATACAAATTGCTAAAAAAGAAGCATGATAGTCTTATTTGTAATTTTGATAAATTAAAAATGAAATATTATGATAGTTTAGGTTCTTGTATAAAATGCCATGATCTAGAAACTATCCAAAAGGAAAACTTGCTACTTAAGGACACCTTGAAGAAATTCGAGGTTGGTAGCAAGTCTTTGAACATGATCCTTACAAACAAGGGTCACGTTCCCAAAAGAAGTGGAATCGGATTTGTGAGAAATCCTCACCAAAATCCAACCACCTTCATAAAAGGCCCCATCCTACATATTTGACACCAAAGCAAATGCAACTTTTGTTGTAAACATGGACACAAAACGCATTATTGTCCATTCAAGAAAATTAGTCTGAACAAATTAATTTGGGTTCCTAAAGGAACCATGATAAACTCTATGCAACATGACAAACAATGTAGATCAGTTTTTGAGGCACCCAAAAGTAAATGGGTACCTAAAAATTATCCTTTCTTGTAGAGACATACATCATTACAAGCTAGGAGCAAGAGATGGTACCTTGATAGTGGATGCTCAAGGCATATGACCGGAGATCCATCTCAATTCTCTAAGCTCACTAGCATGGACGAAGGCTATGTCACCTTCAAAGACAACAACAAGGGTAAAATCATTGGCAAAGGAACCATAGGTAACAAATCCAACTTTGTTTATTGAAGATGTTTTGTTAGTTGATGGTTTAAAACATAACCTCTTGAGCATTAGTCAATTATGTGATAAAGGATATATTGTCAAATTCGAATCTAATGCTTGCATCATTAAAAAACCACACAACAACACATCTATGATTGCATTAAAACAAAATAATGTATACACCATTAACATCAATGATCTGTGTAATGAAATGTGTTTCTCGGTTTTAAATGAGGATGCTTGGCTATGGTATAGAAGATTAGGTCACGCTAGCAAGAAACTAATCACTCAAATGTCATCCAAAGAACTTGTAAGAGGAATTCCTCATATCAAGTTCATTAAAGATAATATATGTGATGCTTGTCAATTAGGTAAACAAATTAAGGGTAGTTTCAAATCTAAGAATCAAATAAACACCTCTAAGACCCTTGCAATTGATCCATATGGACTTGTTCGGACCAATCTCTACATCAAGCCTAGGAGGTAGCAAATACGTCTTCGTCATTGTAGATAACTATAGCAGATACACATGGACTTACTTCTTAAAATACAAAAATGAATGCTTTAGATATTTTAACAAGTTTTGTAAACTTGTTCAAAATGAAAAGGGTTCTATGATTTCATCTATTAGAAGTGATCACGGTGGTGAATTTCAAAATCGTGATTTCTAAGAATTTTGTGAACTTAATGGATACAACCACAACTTCTCTACTCCAAGAAATCCTCAACAAAATGGAGTAGTAGAAAGAAAAAAATAGAAACTTACAAGAAATGGTAAGAACCATGTTGAATAAACATAGCCTACCCAAATATTTTTGGGTCGAAGCCGTAAACACTGCATGCTATATTTTGAATAGAGTTCTAGTAAGACCCCTACTCACCAAAACTCCCTATGAGTTGTGGAACAACAAAAAACCCAATGTTTCATATTTTAAAGTTTTTTGGTGTAAGTGTTTCATCTTGAATGAAAAAGATACCTTAGGAAAATTTGATGCTAAATCCGATAAAGGAATTTTTCTTGGTTATTCTTTAGTTTCTAAAACTTTTCGTATCTTCAATAAAAGAACTTTAATTATTGAAGAATCCATTCATGTTGTTTTCAATGAGATTTCTGAAATTAAGAAAAATAATTTTGATGATGATGTTAACTTTGATTCATTAAATTTAAATAAAACCCCTTCTCCAACTGGCAACTTGGATGCATCCACTTCCGAAACATCCTTACCCAAGGATTAGAAGTATGTAGATGCTCATCCTAAGGAGCTAATCTTAGGAGACACATCAAAGGGGGTTCAGACATGTTCTTCTCTTAAAAATTTTTGTGCCAATGCTGCTTTTCTCTCCCAAATTGAACCTAAATATATTGACGAAGCCATGAAAGATGATTCATAGATTATCGCAATACAAGATGAATTAAATCAATTTGAGAGAAATGAGGTATGGAAGCTTATTCCAAGGCCAAATGACCATTTAGTTATTGGTACTAAATGGGTCTTTAGAAACAAGCAAGATGAATCTAGTATCGTGGTTAGAAACAAGGTTAGATTAGTGGCCAAAAGTTTCAACCAAGAAGAAGGTATCGATTACGAAGAAACCTTTGCTCTTGTGGCTCGATTAGAAGCCATAAGGATACTCCTTGCCTATGCTAGTAGTAATAATTTTAAGTTATTTCAAATGGATATTAAAAGCGCTTTTCTTAATGGCTTTATTTCTGAAGAAGTTTATGTTGAACAACCTTCGGGATTTGAAAATAAAAGCCTCCCTAATCATGTATTTAAATTAACCAAAGCTCTCTATGGTTTAAAACAAGCCCCAAGGGCTTGGTATGATAGATTAAGTACTTTTCTTATTGAAAATAATTTCACAAAAGGCAAGGTCGATACCACATTATTTATCAAGAATTTTAAAAATAATTTTCTTATTGTTCAGATTTATGTTGATGATATTATCTTCGATTCTACGAATGAATCTTTTTGTGAATCTTTTGCTAAAACCATGAGTCTCAAATTTGAAATTAGTTTGATGGGAGAATTAACCTTTTTCTTAGGCTTACAAATTAAGCAATTAAGCAATGACATCTTTATTAGTCAAACTAAATATGCTTTAGATCTACTGAAAAGATTTAATATGGATAGCTCAAAAGCTATTAACACCCCTATGAGCACCTCCACTAAGTTAGAAGTTGATGAGAGTGGAGAAAGCTTCGATCAAAAAACTTATAGGGGTATGATAGGAAGTTTACTTTACCTCACTGCAACTAGACCAGATATCATGTTCAGTGTAGGACTTTGTGCTAGGTTTCAATCGAACCCTAAGATATCTCATCTCAAAGTGGTTAAAAGAATACTTAGATATCTTAAAGGTACCACAAATCTAGGATTATGGTATCCAAAATCCAAAAATTTTGAGTTAATTGCTTATGCTAATGCGGATTTTGCTGGGTGTAGACTAGATAGAAAAAGCACATCAGGAACATGTCAATTTTTGGGACATTCCCTTGTTTCTTGGTCATCTAAGAAACAAAACTCGGTTGCACTATCAACAACCGAAGCTGAATATATTGCAGCTAGTGCATGCTATGCACAAGTTGTATGAATGAAAAACACCTTAGAAGATTATAAAGTCTATCTTAAAAACATTCCCATTAAATGTGATAACACAAGTGCAATATGTTTAATAAAGAATCTCATTCAACACTCAAGAATAAGACATATTGATATTAGACATCACTTTATACAAGATTATGTTACTAATCATGATACAATCATAGAGTTCATAGATACTAAGCATCAACTAGTTGGTATTTTTACAAAACCTCTAAGTGAAGAACAATTTGATTTCATAAGAAGAGAATTAGAAATGTTGATGTGTCCGAATGCATAAACTTGTTAAAATTATTATTCGAACTTTATTGATCGAATGATCAAATCACTTAATTGTTATTACATGCCTAAAATAACATGTTGGAAATTAATACAAAAATTTCTATAACAATGAGCATATCTTCATGATTGTATAGTCTTGTCCGATTGCATGAAAGTATTAAATTAAATTTTTAGTTCCAATCGGATTTCATGAATACATTATTCTCTTTCGGACTTAATAAACATATATCACATATAGTTTGATTCACATCATTGATTTTTGACAAATAGAATCATCTAGCAAATGCATATCTTTTAGACTTATCATGTGAAAAATATTCTCTTTGAGAAATAGATTTGATGATTCCTTCTTATAAAAGGAAGATATTTTTATGTGCAAAGATTTAATTCACATAAATATCTTGATCCTTGTAAAGCATGTCTTAATATCCTATCGATTTGAACTACACAAATGGCTTTCCCCCTTCATGCAAAAAGATAATAACAAATAAAAAGGAAGAAGTTTTCACTCTATAATCTTCATGTCATGTTTTTTCTTGAGATGTTTGTATAATTTATATCCTATCACTCTATATAGATAAATGACATGAACCTACTTATGGCATCGCACGTATATTTAAACGTTGTTTATATCGTTCTCCTTTTTGTTGATGACAAAGGGGGAGAAATATATGAATTGATGCTATAAATGCCATATTATATTGAAAGAAGCAGATATATGAGTATTGATGCTATGATTATGCCATGCTTACATCATCAAAAATATATGAATTGATGATAACTATGATTGTCATATTTGCATTATGCCATGTTTGCTATAATTGTCATATTTGCATCATGTTAAGATATTAAGAACTTGCATCGTAATTTTACATGTTGATATCTTACCATGTGAAGAAATGCTATGATTGCTAAAATACTTGAAATGTGTGCATCATGTTAAGATATCAAAACTTGCATCGTAGTCCTACGTGTTGATATATTACCATGTGATGAAATGCTATGATTGCTAAAATACTTGAAATGTGTGCATCATGTTAAGATATCAAAATCTTACTTCAAAATTTTACATGTTAATATCTTACCATATGATGAATTGCTATCATTACCATCATTCACATTGGAAATTTGAAAATGGATGTTAAGCCTTGACATCATACATCATTTCAGAGAGATACATCATGATGGGAATCATGATGGGAGTATTGATAAGGTTAAATGATTTTAACTTATCAATATGTCTCTTGAATTTAAAGGCTTTGAATTCAAGAATGACTTATCTCAATTATGGCACATAGATAGGGGGAGTTAAGGCTAACTCCGTTATCAATTGATTATCATCATCAAAAAGGGGGAGATTGTTGAATCTCGAATTTTGATGATGACGTCAATTGTCATTTGTTATCTAATCCATATGTTGAGATAAGTGTGCAGGATTAACTACGATGAAAGTAAGACATGCAGCAGGAGTTGCGCCAGAGTCAAGACTATAATCACGTTGGGGGTTCGAGAATTCGACGGAAGTTCGGATGGTCGTCGGAGGTTCTTTGGGAACAAACCCGAGAAGTCCAGGAGCTTGCCAAAGAAGCTCGTCGGAACTTGCCAAGTGGATCGTCGCAAGTCCAGGAGTTTGCCGGAAGTCCGTAGGAGCATCACCAAGGGTTCATCGGATGATCGACGGAAGCTCGTCGGAAGAAGCGATTGACGCATCGGAGCAAGTTGCAGTAAATGTCCTAAGAAATTCATAGTTAGCACGATGATTAAGTTAGAATGGGAGGTGATCCCATTAACTTAATCTTGGAATAATTAGGCCCTTGACAGACCCAAATTGGGCCGAATGGATCAGCCCATTCAAACCCAGATTACTTTGCCAGAGGTGGCACCGCTTGGGTCCGGGGTGGCAACGCCCAGGGCTCAGTCTACGAGCTATGGCTGGGCGGTGCAACTGCCTTTGATAGAGGTGCAACCGCCTGAGGTCGGTCTCCGAGCTTTGGTAGGAGGTACAACCGCCCCTGATAGGAGGTGGCACCGCCCAGAGGCTCAGTCTTCGAGCTCTGCTAGGCAGTGCAACCGCCCCAATCAAGCAGTGAAACCGCCAGACTCCGGAATTCCGGGAATTGATAGTTTTGAGCTCGAAATTCAAACTGGGTTGGAGCCTATAAATACCCCACCCTTTCAGCAATGAAAGAGCAACAATAACATCGAAATCCTGATCTTATTCTATGATTTTTAGAGCTCAAAAATGTTGTAAAGGACAAAAGTTCTTCTCCCTCTTTTCTTCCAAGTTCTGATCTTTCAAGAGAAGAGAGAAAATTCTGTAAGGGTTGTCTCCTAAGCCCGTCAAAAGGAGTGAAACTGTAAAAGGGTGGTTGACCTTTGCCTATTGAAGGAAGGTCTCTAGTGGACGTCGGTGACCTCATCGGTGGAGCAAGCCAGAAGTGGATGTAGGTCAAGATTTACCGAACCACTCTAAAATTACGGTGCTCTCTGGTTTGCATTTACTTTGAGCATATTATCTTTACTGCAAACCTCCTCAATAGCTTACTGCCTTCTGTGCATTTACGATCATGTTTTAAAGTTCAGTATTTTCCGAATCGGTGTTTAGACGTAAATTAGTTTTATCGTACGAACATCATATTTCAGTTTACGCTTACATTCTGATTTCCATCATAACTACAAACTGCCTTTATAGATTCACTTTAACTGCATCTTGCTTGATCATAAGTTAAAGTGATTTACGAATCGGCTTTTCTACCGAAATCGCTCTCATCGTACGAACGTAGTTTTAATCGTCGAAAGTGACATTTAAAATGAAGTCAAACGAATCTATTAGTGACATGTACACCTATTTTATAGATGTCATCAATAGATTAAAAGCTCTTGATAAAACTTATACTAATCTTGATGTCTTAATATCTCTTCCTAAAAGTTAGGATCCAAAGGTAACGGTAATACAATAAGCTAAAGACTTAAACTACCTTTCTCTTGAAGAACTCATATGATCTTTAATGGCCTATGAAATGACATGCAAGGCACATGATGATGAAGATGAAAACCTTCTAAAGAAAAGGAAGGATATTGCTTTCAAATCTAAATAAGATTATTCGAACAAAATCTCAAATGATAACTATGAAAACATGAAACTTCTTACAAAAAAAAATTAAAAAATTCATGCGAAGAAATAAGACAAATCTTATAAGATGAGAAGGTAAGAATAAAAGTGAGTCCAAGAAAGATATAGTCATACACTCTAAGTGAAAAAAGTCAAGACACTTCAAAAATGAGTATTCACAATTGTAAAAGAAGTTGTCAACCCAAAAGAAAAAAGCACTCAAGGGGACAAATCAAGTGAGACGGAAGTGGAAGAACAAATTAATGAAGAAGTGACAAATTATGCCTTAATGACTTTCAATAATATAGTATTTGACTCTCCCGACTCTTCTTTATCACATGATGAATTAGTTGAAGTATTTCATAATTTATATGATGAACATAAGAATATTGATAAAAAAATATAGTTTGCTAAAAAGGGATCATGTTTCACTCGCTAATGAATTTAATGTGTTGACAAATAAGTATGACAACTATATATCAACATCTTATATTTCTTGCACTAAATGTAAAGATTTAGAATCATCTAGTCTCGAATTTAAAAATGAGTTAGTTCAAAAATACTAGAATTGGATACCTTAAAAAAATACAAAGAATGACTTCCTTGCCTCAAATAAACAATTAGAATATTGTTTAAAGGAGTCTATTGATAATAGTGATGTAATAGAATCACTTAAAAAGGAGAACATGCTACTATGACAAACATTAAAGAAATTTAAAATTAGAAACAAGTCACTTAATATTGATTCTTGTTAGACAAGGTTATAGATTTAGAAAGGAAGGTATTGGTTTCATAAGCAATAGCACACACACATAAAAAACCAACAAAGTTTGTAAAAGGACCTATACTACATATTTCTCTTAAAGTTAAATGCAACTTTTATAGAAAGTTCGGTCACTTTACCTACACATGCTCTCTTAAGAAATATAATCATCATAAATTAGTTTAGATTCCTAAATGAACTATAAATGATTTAAAACCAAAATGTAAGAAAGGTAAATCTAACTACGAAGAATTAAAGTTAAATGGGTGCCTAAAATAAATCTCTCTTTCTTGTAGGTATATCTCTAAACAAGAGTTAGGAGTAACAAATAGTATCTTAATAGTGAATGCTCAAAGCATATGACTAGAGATCCTACAAATTTTTCAAAGCTCAATAGCCGAGATGGAAAATATATTACCTTCAGAGATAATAATAAAAGAAAAATCATTGGTGTTGGAAATATTAGTATTAAAATATAACTTAATAAGCATTAACCAACTTTTTAATAAGGGATATAATGCTAAAATTGAATCTCATACTTGCATCATGGAAATACCAAATAAGAATAAATCTATGATAGTTTTAAGAAGTGAAAATATTTATACTATTAATCTTGATGATTTTTATGATGTAACTTATTTTTGGATTTTGAATGATGATGCATG
This sequence comes from Musa acuminata AAA Group, assembly GCF_036884655.1. Taxonomy (NCBI): domain Eukaryota; kingdom Viridiplantae; phylum Streptophyta; class Magnoliopsida; order Zingiberales; family Musaceae; genus Musa; species Musa acuminata. Next base: position 34,634,458 of record NC_088335.1, on the reverse strand, counting down.
ACTTTAGTATAGGAGACTAGGATATGCTAGTAAGAAATTAATTTTATAAATTAAAACTAAAAAACTTATAAGAAGGATGCCTAAAATTAAATTTATTAAAGATAAAATTTGTTATATGTGTTAACTAGAAAATATATAAGGAATGGTTTTAAATCCAAAAATCAAGTAAGTATCTTTATATCATTATAACTAATTCATATAGATCTATTTGGACCTATTAATATCTCAAGTCTGGGAGGAAGCAAATATGCTTTTGTGATTGATGAATATTTTAAATTTGATAAATTAAATTTGAATGAGGATTCTTCTCTCTAAAGCAACTTAGATACATCTACTTCCATAAAAACCTTAGATACATATCCTAAGAAGCTAACTATTGGAGATACATCAAAGGGTGTTCAAAATCATTCTTTGTTAAAATAGAATTGAGTCTAAATGCATTGAAGATGCTATTAAAGATGACTTATGTGTCTTGATAATGAATGAAGAACTAAGTCATTTTGAAAAAAAAAAAAGTTTGGGCACTTGTTTGTAGACCTAGTGATCATCTTGTAATTGGTATTAAATGAGTCTTTAGGAATAAGTAAGATGAACAAGGTATTATGATTCGAAACAAAGCTAGATTCATGGCCAAAGGTTTTAACCAAAAAGAAGGTATAGGCTATAAAGAAACTTTTGCTCCTGTGGCTAGACTTGAATCTATAAGAATACTCCTTACCTATGCTTGTTTTAAAAAATTTAAATTATTTCAAATGGATGTCAAAAGTGCTTTTCTTAATGGTTTTATTTTAAAAAAAATTTATATTGATCAACTACCCGGATTTAAAAAATAATATTTTTTAAATCATGTTTATAAATTATTTAAGGCTCTCTATGAGTTGAAGTAAGCCCCTAAGGCTTGGTTTGAGATGCTTAGCTCCTTTCTTATTTAAAATAATTTTTCAAAAGGTAAAGTCGACATAATCTTATTTATTAAATATTTTAATAATAATTTTCTTATTATTCAATTTTATGTTGATATTATTTTTGGTTCTACTAATGAATCTTTATGTGAATTATTCACTAAGAGTATAAACCAAGAATTTAAAATTAGTTTAATGAGTGAGTTAATATTTTTCCTATGATTACAAATTAAGTAACTAAAAGATGAAAATTTTATTAGTAAAACCAAGTATACTCTTGATTTATTAAAACAATTTTACATGGATAATGTTAAGACTATCAACAAACTTATGAGCGTTTCTACTAAATTAGACATGAACAATGAAGAAGAATGTTTTGATCAAAAAATGTATAGACATATGATAAATAATTTACTATACCTTATTGCAATTGACTTGATATAATGTTTAGTGTTACGCTTTGTGTAAGATTTTAGTCTAATCATAAATAGTCTCATTTTAAGACAGTAAAAATAATTTTTAAATACTTAAAAGGAACATTAGCTTTAGGATTATGGTATTATAAATCTAATAACTTTAATTTGATTATATATGTTGATGCTAACTTTGTAGGGTGTAGAATAGATAGAAAAAGTACCTTTGGAACTTATCAACTCCTACGTTATACACTTGTTTCTTGATCATCTAAGAAATAAAACTTTATTATACTATTTACAAATAAAGTTGAATATGTTGCAACAGGTGTATATTGTGCACATGTAATTTGGATGAAGAACACTTTAGAAGATTATGAATTTTGCATGAAAAACATCCCTATAAAATATGATAATACTAGTATAATTTATTTAACAAAGAATCCTATTCAACACTCTAGGAAGTACATTGATATTAGACATCATTTTATTAGGGATCATATTAGCAATCATGATATATCTTTATATTTCATTAACTTGAAACATCAATTAGTAGATATTTTTACTAAACTATTGAGTGAGGAATAAGTTGATTTTATTAGAAGAGAAATAGGCATGTTGAATCTTTCAAATGCATAATTAAAGTCCTTTTGTTATTTGTTCTCACATGAATTTTTCTTTTTACCAATGACTAAAGAGGATATTTATCTAAATGAATCATAATCTTTCACATAATTTCTCGGTGTTCATGACTTGCGATCTATTTTGTATAAATCAATATCTTTTACTATTTGTTATCCTACAATTCCATCTTTTTACTAATAACTAAAGAATAGATTTATCTAAATGAATCATGATCTTTCATTTGACTTTTAGGAGTTCACAACTTGAGATTTGTTTTGTATAAATTAAGATATTTTACTATTTGTTCTCCTATGAGTTTTTCTTTTTACAAATGATGGAGGAGATTTATCCAAATAAATCATAATCTTTCGGTATTCATGACTTGAGAATTATTTTGTATTACTCTTTTGTATTCATAACTTGTATATTTCATTCTATTGATGACAAAGGAGAAGAGTAACTCATATTTTTATTGATGATAAAATGGGAAAAGTAATGATTAATGCTTAGCTTATCTATTGAACAAGGATATTTCTGATGCTTTTATAACATTTTATTAGTAGTGACTCATGCTTAACTTTTGTTAGTTATTTTTTAAAATTTGAATCTTGATTAAATATTTGGATTTACAATAATAACATCAAGATCAAATTTACTTTAATTCAAGAGTATCATTAAAAAAATATTATTTTAAATTCAAGTTTATCATATTTTTAAGATGACATATAGATAGAGAGAGTCTTATTAAGACCCCATTATTAATTGATCTCTCAATGCCCATAACTTAAACTTATCTTCAACAACACAATATTTAGATCCTTCATGTACAATAAGATCAAAGTAATTTTTATTTTTACACAATTGGAACATTGATATAGAGGGGGAGAAGTAGTACTATGATACCATGATATCATTTTTTTTTTTTACATATGACAAAGGGGGAGAAGTAGTAACTCCTTTTTTTTATTAACAAAGGAGGAGAAGCATATTTTTTGTTAACCAAGGGAGAGAAGTGGTGACTCATGCATGAATAAGTAGAATTATGATATCTTATTTATGATTTTTTTGTTATGCAAATGGTTAACTTATAATTATATTTTGATTGATATTACATATTGATAATTATTAAAATTTAAAAATTAAAATGCTTATAACTTAAAATTTAAAACTTGATTGAATATTGATTTTGGGCTTAAATGATTGAATCATAATATCGACAAAATTAATTTTTTTTAATTTGAGTTCAAGTTTATTATAATATTTGAAAATGACAAATAGACAAGGGAGTATTGTTAAAATCTCATCATCAATTAGTTATCATCATAAAAAATCATAAAAAAGGGTAGACTTTTGAATCCTGAATTTTGATAATAAAACTAATTGATGAGTTTATTAGATTAAATATATTTTTGAGATAAATAATGTAGAAAATACTATGATCATGGACTTCGATCATCGAAGGGCCAACTATCGAGAAGGATAATCAAATGTTGCGTTGAAAAATTATTATATCAAATACTTTGCCTAGATTGGGTGGTAGTACTACCTAGATTGGGTAGTGGTACCATCGACCGTAAATGGTTGTCAAGCTATGGTACCACCCTATCAAGCTGTGATACTATATAGTGTCAGAGTGTCAGGCGATAGTACCACTCAGTATTGGTAGTGGTACCAGTAGTACCCTGAAAACTAGGGATGAGACACTTTTTGGCTCCAAGTTTGAATTTATTTGGGCCCTATAAATATCCCTATCATCCCTGCTCAAGAGAATACAATAACTAAGAATAAAAATAAAGAAAAACTATATTGTAATCTTGTAAGAATTATCTTCCTATAGTTTAAGTGTTGATTTCTATTTAAGAAGAGATAGAGTGGGGGCGTAAAGGTTCTCTCCTAAGCCTGTCAAAAGGAGATTAGAGTTATAAGGGTAGTTGGTCCTCACCCATTTAAGGAAGACCGTTAGTGGATGTTGATGCCCTTGATGGAAGAGAAATTGGAAGTGGATGCAGGTCACGACGACCGAACCATTATAAATTAGCATGCATTCTTTCTTCGCTGCCATTTAATTGCTTTGCTACTACTTTACTTCCTCATTACTTTAGCTGCATGCTCTTATAAATATTTTTAAAGTTAAACATGTTTTGATATGGTTTTATCGTACGAAGTTTTCTGACTCGATGTAATTTTACTTACGCACTAATTCACCCCCCCTCTTAGTGCCAACTCGATCCTAACAGATTCTTCTGGAGAATGTACACTTGGTATGTTCCAACTCATAGGCTGTTCCATCCGTTGACCCTACTAGTCATAGATGCCCTATAAGCAAATCACGTGAGTGATAGTGCTAGTCATAGGTGCCCTACAAAACAATCACGTGAGTGATAACACGTGTGACTTAACACGTAGTCTTTTTATTTATTATTATATTTGGTATTTTATCACTTTATATTGTTTGTTGTTTGAATAAACAACCACTGCCTGACATAATCTCGAAGACTGTGCCATGACGGTGCCACTTCTTGGGTCACTATTTGGGCCTTTCATTGGGCCCAACATAGTCTTTATATGAGCCCAATTGGCTCCTAATTGGGTTGGCCCAAATCCAATCCCAATTATGTACTAACTACGAAATCTAAGACATTTACTAAGCTAAACAAGTCCTGTGAGTCAAGTTTTCTTCCGGCGAGCTTCCGACGATCTTCTAGTGAACTTCCAATGATCTCTCGGCAATATTCCAATGGACTTCCGGCAAGCTCCTGGACTTCATAACGATCTACTTGGCGAGTTCCTATGAGCTTCTCTGGTAAACTATGAGACTTCTTGGCTGGTTCCTGTAGAACTTCCGACGAATGTCCGGACTTCCGACGAACTCTTAAACTCCCAACGAAATCGCGTTCTTTACTTCGGGGCTTCATTTTGCTTTATGCCTTACTATCGTAGTTAATCCTGCACATGTAAAAACACACTTTGATCTAGACAATTATTACTAAGCTTGAATCATGTTGTCTGGCATGTCATTAGTCCATCGACGCTTCGTTCGATTCTTTGGCGCATCATCCACTCTTGCGGCCTATTGCCCGATCGGTCAGTTGACTCTGCAACTCCGATATCCTTAGCTCAATATTCGCTCTTCTTGGGCCGATGCTCGAATCCATAGCTCGAAGCCTTTTGTCGACACGTCGACCGATCCTCCGGCCCGACGTCCAATCTTCTGACATATTTTCCTCCGGCCCAATATGATTCTTCCTACTTTAATTGTCTCATTCTGATTGAAGGATCCTGCATCACTCAAAATGTAGATCAAATCATAAATACTATCAATTGGTTTCATCATCAAAATATGAGATTCAACAATCTCTCCCTTTTTGATAATGATAACCAATTGATGGCGGAGTTAACCTTAACTCCCTCTATCAATATGGCATATTGATAGAACCTTGAATTCAAGCTGAATTCAAGTCATTAAAAATTTCATCATGAATATTTGCAACACGTCATCATATATAACATGATCATACTTCTCCCCCTTTGTCATCAACGAAAAGGAGAAGTGTAACTTTCAAATGTTTGGAAATACAAGTTCAACTCATTGCATGATAAACATAATCTCCATTTTTATCACCATGCAAGCTAGCAAAAATTCAGCAAATACTACATCATATTAGAACATGCAAGCTATCAAGTTTTAGATATGCAAGGTAGTAAGATAGCATGTTCTACAACATACAAGCTAGCAAAATTTTTCATCATTTTAGAAAGTGTAAGCTAGCAATTTTATATCACTTTACAACATGTATAATCACCAAATCATCATTAATTTTAAAGATGTGTATGATTGCAAATTTTACAAGTTTGTATTTTTGCTTCTTAAGATAGGCAAGCTAGTGATTTTCAAGATAGCAAGCTCTTTCTTCTCTTTTGAGAAGTGCCATTTTTTGCTTCCTTTGCAAAGTGCAAGCTAGCAAAATTTTACATTATTTTACAATATACAAACTCGTAATTTGACAAGTGTTACTTCTCTTTAAAGTATGAAGGTTAGCAAGTTTTTGAAGAATAACGCAAGATAACAAGCTAGTAAGATATAATGTTTTACATGAAGCAAGCTACATGAAGTACGTTTGCATCTTCTCTTTAGATGTGCAAGCAAGTAAGCAAGTTTTTGTATCTTCTTGACTTGTCCAACCTAGCTAGCAAGCTAGCTATCTCCCCCTTTATCATTGTCAAAAAGAAGGGATGAATACAATTTTGTATCTCTTTTTTCCTTTACAACAATTTCCAAATTATGACAAAGGTAAACAACAAAGATGAAAAATGAATGTCAAAAGACATGTATGAAACAATCAATCTTTATTCAAAAAGAAGACTCATGTTATAAATTATCAAGATGTCAAGTAGCATATAATGGTTTACAAGAACAAGTTTCCTTTTTAGTGAATAGCAAAGAGAATAGAACAATATCTCAATTCATGCATATAAAAAACTTCAATTATCAAAATCATGATTCATCTAAAAAATTCTCCTCTTTAAATATTCAAAGAGAAATCTTAGGAGATCATATAAAAGATATTCAAATAAAATTTTAAGTCATGAATTTCGAAAAATATATTCTCTTTAGTAAATCGTAAAAGGAAACGTACGAGAAAAATATTTCAATTCTTGCATAAGAACTCTTATGATTCATATTGAAAATTTTCTCAAAATGCAAGAGAATAAAGAGTAAGAAATCTTGATTCATCAAAGATTTCATGTTATAAATCTCGAGAAATCAAGATCGTGATTTCGATAAAACCCATTAAATTCAAACCATCAAATCAAAATCATTTTCAAGAGATTCATAAAAAGGACATAGATAGATTCATTAATATCTCCTTTTTAGAAAAATGATAAAAAGAAACATAGGAGTTCAAAAACAAGATCTTGATTCATAGAGAAATCTTATGTATCAAATATCGAGAAATCAAAATGACGATTCATATAAAAAAAAATATCATAAGTTATAATCAAGAGAAAAATCATCATTTATCTTCAAATCATTCAACTTATTAAATTAACAAATTCATTTTCAAGAGATTCATAAAAATGATACAAATAAATTTATCAAAATCAATTTCATGGTTCACAAAATTCATAACATAAATAGATTCATTATTTTAATTCTAATGATAATATATTTTCCTTTTTATGTGTTCCATTTTAAGTGATTGATTTCAAATAAGCATGCTCAAATTTTTCATATGAAAACCATACATCATAGTTTAAAATCGAAAGAGCAAATATCATCATGGAAATAATTGAGATCAATAAACCATAAATTACCCAAAACTCATCATTACTTCAAATCATCATGCATAATTTTGAAAAATAAATTTATTAGGCATGATATCATCAAACATGATTTCATAAGGCATTTTTAATCAAAATAATTTTGTTCATCATAAACATGTAATTTTCATGATTATTTTCAAAATTACCAGAATGATAAGCATGATTCCTAATTTTTTACATTTTTATTATTAAACATATAATTTTTAAGAAAATTAATTCTAACTAAATTAAAAATAACTCATGAAATGCATTATGTAATTTTGAAATAAATTAAGGGCATTTTGATTACCTCATCGTCGAAAACTATTAAAGCGTAGTTTGCCACCTCGCGTTTGTAGATTGTCTCCTCATCTTCAGATGAGCTCGATTTGTCCCAAGTCGCCTTCTTCTTCTTTTTAAGTTCATTTTTAATTTTCGATTCTTGTTTTAAAAATTTTATGAGGAGTTCAAGTTCACCATCACTTGAGCTTATGCTCGAGTGGTCTTTAATTGTTCTAAGTCTGAAATCCTTTCTGTTCTTTGGAAGGTGGTTCTCAAGTTCTTTACATGCATTGCACATCATTTCATAGATCATCAAAGACCCTATAAGTTCTTGGAGTGGAAAACAGTTTAAATCCTTGACATCTTGTAAAACCGTTACTTTAGAGTCCCAAGTTTTAGAAAACGATCGTAAAATCTTGTTTACAAGCTCAAAATCCAAAAAACTTCTACCAAGTGCTTTTAAACCATTGACGACATCCGTAAAACGAATGTACATATCAACAATGGTTTAGCTTGGTTACATATGAAACAATTTAAAATCATGCATTAAAAGATTAATCTTCAAAATTTTTAATCTGCTAGTGCCTTCGTGTGTGGTTTCAAGAATGTGCCAAATATCGAAAGTCATTTCGCACAAAGAAACTCGATTGAATTTGTTTTTGTTTAAGACACAAAATAGAGCATTCATAGCTCTAGCATTTAAATAAAACATCTTTTTCTCCAAATCATTCCAATCATTCATTGGAAGAAAAGACCTTTGAAATCTATTTTCGATCATATTTCATAAATTTAAATTAATCGAAAGTAAGAAAACTCTCATTCGAGTTTTCCAATATGTGTAGTCCGTCCCATTGAACAAGGGAGGACAAATAAGAGAAAGTCCCTCTTGAAAGCCGAAAAGAGTCATTTATCTTAGGTGTTAAACCAAATGAGAAATAACGAGGCTTTAATACCAATTGTTAGGAATAGAGTCGACACTAAGAGGGGGGGGGGAGGGGGGGGTGAATTAGTGTAGCGGTAAAAATTACATCGGTTTGAAAAACCTTCGTATGATAAAATATGATTTCGATGAAAATCGTTTCGGAAAGATCTTTAAATTGAAAGTATATGGAAGTGTAGTTGATCTAAAGCAAGGAAGGTAGTTTGCATTTAAGATAAATTGCAAAATAGAAATGCAAACTGATTTATAGTGGTTCGATCGTCGTGACCTACATCCACTCCTCCGATTCCTCTTCCGTCGAGGCTACCGGCATCCACTATTGGTTTTCCTTCAATAGGCGAAGACTAACCTCCATCTTACAACTCGATTATCCTTTTACCGGGTTTAGGAGATAACCCCTACACCCCCACTTACTCCTCTCTCAACCTATTCTAACACTTAGAACTTTAAGAGGAGTTTCATACACAATTACAACAGAGTTTTCTTTCCTTTTTACTCTAGGTTATGTGTGCTTTAACCAGAGATGAGAGGAGTATTTATAGGCCTCAAGTTGATTCAAAGTTGGAGCCTAAAAATATCTCATCTCGAGTTTCCTGGGTACGGGCGATACCACCGCCTATGCTGGGCAATACCACCACCAGTGTCAGTTTAACACTGACACTGCATTGGGCGGTACCACCGCTTGGCATTAGGCCACTGGGCGGTACCACCACCTGACACAGCCTCGAAGACTATGCCATGACGGTGCCACTTCTTGGGTCACTATTTGGGCCTTTTATTGAGCCCAACATAGTCCTTACATGGGCCCAACTGGCCCCTAATTGGGTTGGCCCAAATCTAATCCCAATTATGTGCTAACTACGAAATCTAAGACATTTACTAAGCTAAACAGTTTTCTTCCGACGAGCTTCCGGCGAACTTCCGACGATCTCTCGGCAATGTTCCAGCGGACTCCCGACAAGCTCCTAGGCTTCAGAACGATCTACTTGGCAAGTTCCGATAAGCTTTTCTGGCAAGCTCCGAGACTTCTTGGCTGGTTCTTGCAGAACTTCCAATGAACATCCGAACTTCCGACAAACTCTCGAACTCCCAACGAAATCGCCTTCTTGACTCTGGGGCTTCATTTTTCTTTATGCCTTGCTATCATAGTTAGTCCTGCATATGTGAAAACACACTTTGATCTAGACAATTATTACTAAGCTTGAATCATGTTGTCTGACATGTCATTGGTCTATCGATGCTTCGTCTGATTCTTCGGCGCATCGTCGTCTCTTGCGACCTATTGCCCAATCGGTAAATTGACTCCGTAACTTCGATATCCTTGGCTCAATATCCGCTCTTCTTAGCCTGATGCTTGAATCTATGGCCTGAAGCCTCCTGTCGATATGTCGACCGATCCTCCAGCCCGACGTCCAATCTTCTAACATGTTTTCCTCTATCCCAACATAATTCTTCCTACTTTAATTATCTCATCCTGATTAAAGCATCCTGCGTCACTCAAAATATAAATCAAATCATAAATACTATCAATTGGTTTCATCATCAAAATACGAGATTCAACAAGATTGACCCACATGACCTTCCATCGTTATAGGTAGGGACCGATTCTCGCTGTAGGTTGAGTTGGTCGAGTCCCTAAGGCTCACCTATATCACGATTCGTTATCTTGCCTATGACGTAGAGATGCCATCGGTGACCTGAGGACATGGTATGCTTGGTCGAGTCCCTCGAGGGTATATCATCGAATCAGACTCATCTTATAACGATGGTGTTGACTTAACCAAACATCATGGTTGGTCGAGTCTCTCTAGACCATGTTGGTTCAGAGGCCGAACAGGATAAAAATCACAAAGAGTTGTGATTGGTAAAAGTTGCCTACTTGGGCTTAGTATGATTGGTCAAGTCCCTCAAGGTTATACTAAGATGTTGATTGGATCCCGATCCCCACTAGAAGTCTGCCGGAGACTTCCGTTTCACGTGCTGAGGGTGTCCGTGACTCGCCAATAAAATAGTGAGAGTAGATTAAGATAGAAATTCATATTTTAATTATTTATTTTTGTAAAATCTGCATGTTATTTATTTCTACTGTAACTTTATTTTCAGAAAATATCGCTTTTAAATCCCTTATGTGGCATACTTGATATCAATTGCCTCACTAGTCTGAATTATACGGATTGGGTTCATAACTTGAGAATTGTTCTCACAGCGAAGAAAATCATGGATGTCCTTGATACAATGATGCCTATGCCCGAGGAAGGGGCAAGAGAGGATGAGATCACTCGCTACATGAAGTACATAGATGACTCTACCCTTGCTCAGTGTTACATGTGCTCCATGACTCCTGAGTTATAGAGCCAACATGAAAAGATGGATGCCAGATCCATTATCCTACATCTCTGAAAATTATTTGAGGAACAGGGAATGACTCAGCGATATGAGATATCCAAGAGTCTCTTTCGTGCCAAGATGACTAAGGGGATATCAGTTCATAATTATGTCCTTAAGAAGATTGAGTAGATCGAGAAACTCACATGTCTAGCAATGATCTTAGAGGATGACCTTTGTAGAGACCTTGTACTTCAGTCCCTACTAGATTCCTTTTCACAGTTCATAATGAATTTTAATATGAACAAGCTTGAGGTGATTCTCTCTGAGCTTCTTAATATGTTGAGGGAGGCAAAGAGCACTATCAAGAAAGAGAAGCTAATTCTCTATACTAGTGAGACCAGAAAGAAAATAAAAGTAGAAAAGTTTCTTAATAAAGTCAAGGGCAAGGGCAGACCAGGTAAAGCAAAGGTTGTTAAAAAGGACCCAACAAAGGACAAAGGCCAATGCTTCCACTACGGCAAAGATGGGTATTGGAAGAGGAACTGAAAAGAATACCTTGCAGAGAGGGTAAAACAAAAGCTTGGAGAAGCTTCAAGTACATTCATGATCAGTCTTCATTTGTTAGACTTTTATGATAACACATAGGTAGTGGATATCGGTAGTGCTTATTATATCTGTAATTTATTGTAGATTTTGACAAAGCCGAGGAGATTGGCGAGAGGAATATTACATAAATGATTTATTTATGCTAAACACTGCTCCATATATCATGAATATATGTGTGTTCAAGAGGAAATGAGCTGAGGTAAACATGTTAGAAATGAGTCGACACTAGGGGGGGGGGGGGGGGGGGTGGATTAGTGCATTAGATAAAATCACCGGTTCAAAAATCTTTCGTTCGATTAAACGATTTTGACAAAAACCGTTTTGAAGATATGATAACTTTGAAATCGTATTCATAAGTGTAATGGAAGTAAAGCAAGTAAGTAGTTTGCAGTGAAGGCAAATAGCACGAATAGAAATATAAACCAAGTTTTTATAGTGGTTCGACCGTTGTGACCTATATTCACTCCGCCAATTCCCCTTTCGTCGAGGCCACCGACATCCACTAATGATCTTCCTTTAATAGACAAAGATTAACCTCATTCTTACAACTCTATTCTCCTTTTGCAGGCTCAGGAGAGAACCTTTACACCCCTTTTTTACAAAGCTTCCCTCATACTCTCCCTTAGAATGGTCTCTAAAATTTAGGAGGAGGGACTCTATACTTACAAGGGTTTTCAACTCTAGAAACATAGAGTTTTTATTCATTTTTCCTGCTCCTCGATGCAGGAATAGCTAGGATATTTATAGACCCCAAATGACTTAAAAAATGGAGCCAAAATTCAAATCCCCCGAAATTTCAGTGTACGGGCGGTTCCACTGCCTGCATTGGGCGGTACCACCACCTACAGTCTGACACTAGGTGGTACCACCACCCAGTCTGATGGTATCACCACCTAAAAGACTGTGTCTAGGTGGTACCACTGCCCAAGCTGGTGGTACCACTGCTTGACACAGTCTAGAAGATTGTGCCACGACGATTTCGCCTGTTTGGTCATTTTTTGGGCCTTTCTCTTGGCCCAACGCATCCCAAACTTGGGCCCAACTATCCCCTAATTGGGTTAGCCTAATTTTAATCCTAATTATGTGCTAACTACAAATTTTAAGACATTTACTAAGTTAAACAATGTCCGTAAGTCTAGGTTTCTTCTACCGAGCTTCCAGCGATCTTCCGGCGAACTTCCGACGATCTCTCGGCAATGTTACAGCGGACTCCCGGCAAGCTCCTGGACTTCATGACAATCTTCTTAGAGAGTTCCAATAAGCTTATTTGATAAGCTCCTAGACTTCTTGGTCAATTCCGGTAGAACTTTTGACGAACGTCCGGACTTCCGATGAACTCTCGAATTCCCAACGAAATCGCATTCTTGACTCCAGGACTTCATTTTGCTTTATGCCTTGGTATCGTAGTTAATCCTGCACACATAAAAATCTTCTTTTATCTAGACAATTATTACAAAGCTTGAATCATGTTGTCTAGCATATCATTGGTTCCTCGACGTTTCGTCCGATTCTTCAGCACATCATCCTCTGTTGCGACCTATTGCCCAATCGCCCAGTAGATCTCTGCAACTCTGATTTCCTTGGTGCAATTTTTGCTCTTCTTGGCTCGATGCTCGAACTCATGGCCCGAAGCCTTCTATCGATACGTCGATCGATCCTTCGGCTTGACGTCCAATCTTCTGACATGTTTTTCTCCGGCCCAACATGATTCTTCCTGCTTTAATTGTCTCTCCCTGATCAAAGCATCCTGCATCACTCAAAATATAGATTAAATCATAAACACTATCAATTGGTTTCATCATCGAAATCCGAGATTCAACAATCCCCCTCATTTTGATGATGACAACCAATTGATAACGGAGTTAACCTTAACTCCCCCTATCAATATGCCATATTGATAGAACTCTTGGATTCAAAAATCCAAGCAATATGTTATCATAAACTTATGTATAACATTATCATACTTCTCCCCTTTTGTCATCAACAAAAAGAAGAAGTTCAACTATCAAGTGTTTAGGACATATTACAGTTCAAATCATTGCATTATAAATATAATTTTTAGTTTTATTATTATGCAAGCTAGCAAAAATTTGAGTTTTGCAAGTTTGTAAATTTTGCTATATGTGCAAGTTTAGCATGTTTTGCTTCTTGAGATAGACAAGATAGCACTATTGCTTCTATTGAGATTGCAAGCTAGCAAGTCTTGGTGATGTTCAAGATAGCAAGTCCTACATCATGCAAGCTAGTAAATTTTTACATTGTTTTTAAAAAATGTAAACTAGCAATATTTGAGGTGTTCAAGAAAGCAACTTTTGCTTCTTGAAATATGCAAGTTAGCAATCTTTGCTTCTCCTTTAAGATGTGCAAGCTAGTAATTCTTGCTTCTTTTTTGAGTTGGGCAATCTAGTAATTTTTGGATATGCAAGCTAGTAAGATAGCAAGTTTTACATTAAGTAAGCTAACATATTTTGCACCATGCAAGCTAGCAAATTTTACATAATTTTAGAACAAGCATAGCTAATTCTTTCTCCCCCTTTGTCATTGTCAAAAAGAAGGGAAGAAATTAATTTTGTAATTCTTTTTCCCTTTACAACAATTTTCAAATCATGACAAAGGTAAAGTGTCATTCTTATTTCAAAATGTCATAATTGAGATAAAACTTGAATTCAAATCAAAGCAATTTTAATCATGATTCACATCATATGCAATACATCACATACATCATCATAATAAAAAGCATAAGTATTGCATGTATCATTCCAAATCATAAATATTTCACATCATGATGGTATCAATTTGTCAAATTACATCCTATCATGCATGATCATAACTTCTCCCCCTTTTATCATTGTAAATAAGAAAGAATAAGGGAAGAACATAATGGTGTAAAATATTTCAATCATTTCAAGGCATACAAGCCATAAATACAAAGAAATCATGTCATGAAAGATAAGACTACTTGAATACTCAAAGACATGATTCATGCAGTAAATCTCTTCTTTAAATAAAATACCAAGAAAAATCGTAGGAGTACAAAGAAGAGATCTTGATTAAAAAAAATCTCAAGTAATAATTCCAAGAATTCACAAGAAAAATCATGATTCATTTGACAAAAAGATTGTTGATTTATACATTTGAATATATATTTTTAAACCAACATCACTTCAACTCATCATGCATTATTTCAAAATGTAAATAATCAAACATAATACAAACATTTGTTTTCAAAACCTTCATCATTACTCCCATCCATGATACTAAAGCAAACATTAAATCAACATCTTTAAGCATTTATCACTTCATGATTGTTGGTACCAAACATTCATTATTTATTTTCTCCTCTTTGGTAAATGACAAGAAGAAACAAGGAGAAGAAAAGATCTCAATTCATAGAAAGATCTCAAGTTATAAATCTTAAAAAATCAAGATAAAGCTTATTCAAATTCAAATCGTCAAATCAAAATCATTTTCAAGAGATTCATAAAAAGGACATAGATAGATTCATTAATCTCTCCCTTTTAGAAAAATGGTAAGAAGAAACATAAGAGTTCAAAAACAAGATCTTGATTCATAAAGAAATCTCATGCATCAAATATCGAGAAATCAAGATGATGATTCATAAAAAAAATATCACAAGTTATAATAAAGAGAAAAATCATTATTTATCTTCAAATCATTCATCTTGTTAAATCAACAAAGTCACTTTTAAGAAATTCATAAAAATGATACAAATAGATTCAGCAAAATCAATAAGATAGAAAAAAAAAAATTTATAAAAATTATTTTCTTCGTTTTAGTTGTTTCAATTTAAGTGATTGATTTCATATAAGCATGCTCAAATTTTTTATATGAAAACCATACATCATGGTTTAAAATCGAAAGAGTACATCTCATCATTGAAATCATCAAGATCAATAAACCATTTCTTCAAATCATCATGCTTAATATAAAATCGTCAAGCATGATACTTACATTATTTCAAATCAAACATGATTTCATTAATCATAGAGCATCTTCAATCAAAATCGAGAAACAATACGGAAATCAACATGATACACATTAATGCTTCTTAAAAATATACATAGGATTTATCTTAAGCATTAGATTTAAGTCTAACATTTTGTTATATTTTCATAAAATATGTAATTATCATTATCATTTTCAAAATTAGCTATAAAAAGAAAAGCATGATCCCCTTTTATTTATTTATTTTTTATATTTTATATACTGATTTAAAAATAACATATGAAATGAATCAAGTAATTTCAAAATAAATTAAGGGGGTTTCGGGTGAGTCATTTACCTTATCGTCAAGAGCCATTAAGGCAAAGTTCGATGTTTCGTCTTTATCGGTTTGCTTCTCATCATTGGATGAGCTCGATTCATTCCAAAGTGCTTCCGTCTTCTTACATTCATAGTAAGTAGTTACTTTCTTTTTGTTCTTTAATTTTTATTTCATACACTTTTTAAATTTCATAGTGAGGAGTTCAAGATCACCATCACTTAAGCTTATGTTCGAGTGGTCTGCAATTGTTCTAAGTCTGAAATCCTTCTTGTTCTTTGGAAGGTTGTCCTCAAGTTCATTTTGTGCCACATTGGTCATTTCATAGGTCATTAAAGATCCGATAAGTTCTTCGAGTGGAAGGTTATTTAGGTCTTTAGCCTCTTGTATGGCAATTACTTTTGAATCCCAATCTTTAGAAAGAGAATGTAAAATTTTGTTTACAAGTTCAAAATCCAAAAAACTTTTACCAATGCTTTTAAACCATTGATGACATTCATAAAACGGGTGTACAAGTCTCCAATGGTTTCGCTTGGTTTCATATGAAACAATTTGAAGTCATACATTAAAAGATTAATCTTCGAAACTTTTACTCTACTAGTGCCTTCGTGTGTGGTTTCAAAAATGTGCCAAATATCGAAAGTCATTTTGCATATAGAAATTCGATTGAATTCGTTTTTGTCTAAGGCACAAAATAGAGCGTTCATAACTCTAGCATTTAAAGAAAAAATATTCTTCTCCAAATCATTCCATTTGTTCGTTGGTTTAGAAGATTTTTTAAAGCCATTTTCAATAATACTCCATAAATTTAAATCCAAAGAAAGCAAGAAAACTCTCATTTGAGTTTTCTAATATGTGTAGTCTATCCCATTGAATAAGGGAGGACGAACGAGAGAGTGACCCTTTTGAAAGCCAAAAAGAGCAATTTCTCTTGGGTGTTAAACCAAATGAGAAATTACGAGGCTTCGATACTAACTGTTAGGAACGAGTTAGCAGGGGGGGGGGGGGAGGGAGGGATGAATTAATGCAAAGGATAAAATCACCGGTTCAAAAATCTTTCGTTCGATTAAAACGATTTCGACGAAAATCATTTCAGAGAGATGTTAACTTTAAAATCATATTCGAAAACATAATGGAAGTAAAGCAAGTAAGTAGTTTGCAGTGAAGGTAAATAGCAAGAATAGAAATGCAAACCAAGTTTTTATAGTGGTTCGATCGTCGTGACCTACATCCACCCCGTCGATTCCCCTTCTGTCGAGGCCATCGGCATATACTAACAATCTTCCTTTAATAGGCAAAGATCAACCTCCTTCTTACAATTCTATTCTCCTTTTGCAGGTTCAAGAGAGAACTTTTATACCCCTTTTTTACAAACCTTCCCCCACACTCTCCCTTAGAATGGTCTCTAAACTTTAGGAGAGACTCTATACTTTACAAGAGTTTTCAAATCTAGAAACATAGAGTTTTTGTTCACTTTTTTTGCTCCTCCATGTAGGAATTGCTAGGATATTTATAGACCCCAAATGACTTTAAAAATGGAGCCAAAATTCAAATCTCTCGAAATTTTAGGGTACGGGCAGTACCACCGCTTGCATTGGGTGGTACCACCACATGCAGTCTGACACTAGGCAGTACCACCGCCTAGTCTGACGGTACCACACCTAAAAGACTGTGTCTAGGTGGTACCACTGCCTAGACTGATGGTACCACTGCTTGACAGTCTCGGAGACTGTGCCACGAAGGTTTCACCTGTTTGATCACTATTTGGGCCTTTCTCTTAGCCTAGCATAGCCCAAACTTGGGCCCAACTATCCCCTAATTAGGTTAGCCCAATTCTAATCATAATTATGTACTAAATATGAATTTTAAGACATTTATTAAACTAAACAAAGTCCGTAAGTCTAGGTTTCTTTTGGCGAGCTTCTGGTGATCTTCCGGCGAACTTCCGACAATCTCTCGGCAATGTTCCAGCGGACTCTCGGCAAGCTCTTGGACTTCACAATAATCTTCTTAGAGAGTTCCGATGAGCTTCTTTGGCAAGCTCTTGGACTTCTCGATCAATTTCGGTAGAACTTCCGACGAACGTCCGGACTTCCGATGAACTCTCGAACTCCCAACGAAATCGTGTTCTTGACTCCGGGACTTCATTTTGCTTTATGTTTTGCTATCATAATTAATCCTGCATACATAAAAACCTACTTTGATCTAGACAATTATTACAATGTATGAATCATGTTGTCCGGCATATTATTGGTTCCTCGAAGCTTCGTCCGATTCTTCAACGCATCGTCCTCTCTTGCGGCCTATTGCCCAATCGGCCAGTTGACCTCTACAACTCTAATTTCCTTGGTACAATTTCCACTCTTCATGGCCTGCCTCATGACCCAAAGCCTTCTGTCTATACGTTGACTGATCTTTCAGCTCGATGTCCAATCTTCTAACTTATTTTTCTCCGGCGCAACATGATTTTCATGCTTTAATTGTCTCTCCCTGATTGAAGCATCCTGCATCACTCAAAATGTAAATTAAATCATAAACACTATCAATTGGTTTCATCATCAAAATCTGAGATTTAATAGAATAGTGCATACCAATGTCATTATAGGATAGGTCACGTCCATAAGGGAAGGATTCAAAAGTTGCTAAAGGATGAATATCTAGATACATTCGACTATGAGTCATATGCAACTTGTGAGCCTTGCCTTCGTGGAAAACTAACCAACTCTTAATTTAGTGGAACTAGAGAGAGAGCCACTGAGCTATTGGAACTTATAAATAGTGATGTAAGTAGACTCATGTCAACTCATACCATTAGTGGTTACTCCTACTTCATTACCTTTATTGATGATTTCTCAAGGTATGGACATGTGTACTTAATGAAGTATAAGTCTGAGGCTTTTGAGAAATTCAGAGAGTATAAGAATGAAGTAGAGAACTAGACTGAAAAGAGTATCAAGACTCTTCGATCAGATCGAGGAAGTGAGTACTTGAGTACAGAGTTCACCTAGTTCCTCAAGGACCATGGGATTCTATCCCAATGGATACCTCCTTATACACCTCAACTCAATGGTATATCTGAAAGGAGGAATCATATACTGTTAGACATGGTGCGATCCATGATGAGTTTTGCTGACCTACCCATCTTATTCTAGGGATACACCCTAGAGATTGTAGCTTACCTTCTGAATAGATTTCCAACTAAATCGGTAGTGTCTATACCATATGAGATATGAAAAGGGAAGAAGCATAATCTTAAGGTTGTTAAGATTTGGGGCTACCCTGCCTATGTTAAAAGACACAACCTCGATAAGTTAGAATCGAGGACGAAGTGGTGCAAGTTCATGGAATACCCCAAGGAAACTTGTGGGTATTATTTCTATCATCCTGAGGACTAAAAGGTCTTTGTAGCCAAGAGAGCGGTGTTCCTCGAGAAGGAACATATTTTTGGCGGAGATTGTGGGAGCATGATAGAGTTAAGCAAGGTTGGAGAACCTAGCTCAAGCACCACTCCACAACCTAAGTCTGTTTAGGTATCTAGCACACAAGTTCTGACTTTACATAGGTATGGTAGAGTATCCCATCCTCTTGAGATATATGTGAGATATATTAGAGGAGAGGAAGTTAAGGATATTGATCCTCAGACCTACGATGAGGTTATTATGAGCATAGACTCCGGGAAGTGGCAAGAAACAATGAATTTTGAGATGGATTCCATATACTCCAACAAGGTTTGTAACCTAGTTGATGCACCCGAGAGTATTGTACCCATCGGTTGCAATTGGATCTTTAAGAAGAAGATTGGAGTAGATGGAAAGGTAGAGACCTATAAAGCCAGGCTAGTGGCTAAGGGGTATCATCAAAGGCAAGGTGTTGACTATAACAAAACATTCTCATCCGTACCCATGCTAAAATCCATCTGAATTTTATTGGCTATTATAGTACACCATGATTATGAGATCTGGTATATGGACATGAAAATCACGTTCCCTAAATGGAAACCTAGAGGAAGAGATGTATATGATACTCCGACGAAAATCGTTTCATAAAGATATTAACTTGAAAGAGTATGGGAGTCTAGTGAAAGTAGTTAGAAGGTAAAGCAGTTTGTAGTAAAGGTAAATTACTCAAAACAAAATACTAACCGAGTTTTATAGTGGTTCAGTTATCGTGACCTACAATCACTCCACCGATTCCTCTTCCGTCGAAGCCACCGGCATCAACTAACGATCTTCCTTCAATGGGCGAAGATCGACTACCCTTACAACTCGATTTTTCTTTTGACAGGTTCAGGAGATAACATTTACAACCCCCACAACCTCCTCTCTTAAGCTTCTCTAACACTTGGAGTTTG
The DNA here is from genome assembly GCF_036884655.1 of Musa acuminata AAA Group. Classification (NCBI taxonomy): domain Eukaryota; kingdom Viridiplantae; phylum Streptophyta; class Magnoliopsida; order Zingiberales; family Musaceae; genus Musa; species Musa acuminata. Next base: position 34,614,426 of record NC_088335.1, on the reverse strand, counting down.
AGAGGAGTTCACACAATATTACAATAGTATTTTCTTCCCTTTTCACTCTCAATTCTTGTGTGTGTTAACTAGAAATGAGAGGGGTTTCTCGGGTCCTGGCGGTACCACCGCTGGTGATGGGCTATACCACCGCCTACAGGACTGACACTAGGCGATACCACCACCCAATCTGCGGTACCACCACTTGGGAGACTATGTTTGGGCAATACCACTGCCTAGACTAGCAGTACCACTGCCTAACACAGTCTCAGAGAATGTGCCGCGATGGTTCCACCTATTGGGTCACTGTTTTCATGTGGCCCAACACAATCTAACCTTGGGCCCAATTGGCGTCTAATTGAGTTGGCCCAATTCTAACCCAATTATGTGCTAACTACGAAATTTAAGGCATACACTAAGCTAAATAAGTCTGGTTTCTTTCGGTGAGCTTCTGGTGATCTTCCGACGAACTTTTGATGATCTCTCAGCAATGTTCCAGCAGACTCCCAGCAAGCTCCTAGACTTCATGACGATCCTCTTGGCGAGTTCTAACGAGCTTCTCTAGCAAGCTCTTGGACTTCTTGGTCAATTCCGATAGAACTTCCGATAAACGTTCGGACTTCCGATGAACTCTCGAACTCTTAACGAAATCTCGTTCTTGACTCCGAGACTTCATTTTGCTTTATGCGTTGACCGCTATCATAGTTAATTCTGCACACTTAAAACCTACTTCGATATAGACAATTATTATAAGGCTTAAATTAAATATTATTCGGCATGTCATTGGTTCATCGATGCTTCGACCAATTCTTCAATGTATCGTCCTCTCTTACGGCCTATTGCCCAATCGGCCAGTTGACCTCCATAACTCCAATTTTCTTGGCGTAACTTTCGCTCTTCTTGGCCCTATGCCCGAACCCATGGGCCGAAGCCTTCTGCCGATACGTCAATCGATCCTCCGGCTCGACATCCAATCTTTTAACATGTTTCATTCTGGCACTACATGATTCTTCCTGCCTTAATTATCTTTTCCTGATTGAAGTTTTATGCATCACTCAAAACGTAGATCAAATAAACACTATCAATTGGTTTCATCATCAAAATATGAGATTCAACAATCTCTCCCTTTTTTATGATGACAACCAATTGATGACGAAGTTAACCTTAACTCCCCCTATCAATATGGCATATGTAAGATGAACCTTGAATTCAAAATGAATTCAAGTCAAGGCAATTTTAATCATGAAGATTTGATATATGCATATCATCAACATAACTTTTCGCCCTTTGTCATCAATAAAAAGGAGAAGTGCAACTATGCAAGCTTTTGATATAAAATTTCAAATCATTGCATAATTTCATATTTTTGAAACATCATATATCATCGCATAATTTCATCATTGCATATATTATTATGCAAGCTAGCAAGTTTTTGATATGAAAGTTAGCAAATTTTTACATCTTTTGAAATGTGATGTTCAAGATAGCAAGTTCTTTCTTCTCTTCTGAGAAATGTAATTTTTGCTTCCTTTGCAATGTTCAAGCTAGCAATTCTAACATGTTTGTCATCATACAAGCTAGCAAATTTTTTACATCATTTTAGAAAATATAAGCTAGCAATATTTGAGATGTTCAAGAAAGAATCTTTTGCTTCTTGAAATATGCAAGTTAGCAATTTTTGCTTCTCTTTTGAGATGAGCAAGCTAGCGTGTTTTTGCATCTTCTTGAAATGTGTAAGCAAGCAAATTTTATCTCCCCCTTTGTCATTGTAAAAAAGAATGGAAGAATATAATTTTATAAATCTTTTTCCCTTTACAATAATTTTTAAATTATGACAAAGGTAAAGTATCAATCTTATTTGAATATGTTTGTATATCATTATAATTTCAAATTAAAACATGCATAATTTTAAAACCTTACATTTTATCCTTACTTCATGATAAAAATAAATCAATCATCACTATGGGCATATCATATATGATACTTAAGCATTCATGATATATCATTTTGGGCATAGCATTCATGATACCAAGACATTAAAATTTTTAAGCATTTATCACTTCATGAATTAAATCAATAATTTGATCATGATACCAAATATTCATTATTTATTATCTCATGCATGATACTAAAGCATTCATGATGCCAGACATTAAATCAACATTTTTAAGCATTTATCACTTCATGATTGTTGGTACTAAACATTCATAATTTATTTTCCCTCCCTTTGTCATAAAAAAGGAGAATCATTCAATAATGCAAGTGTTTCAAGTAAGTTTTACATTGATTTATCCAATCTAGCAAAAATGAGACATTAAGCAAAAACTTTACATGAAAAACGAGAAGCTAGCATTTTTTATTAAGAGCTTTTTGGTTCTTCTTAACAAGTTTCTTTCTTCCTTTGTCATAAAAAAATAAGAAGAGGAAGAAGAGTAAGAGAGAAATTCATTCAAGAACCAATCATAAAATTATTTTCAATAGATTCATAAAATAACATAAATACATTCATTGATCTCCCTTTTTGAAAAATCGATAAAGTAGGGATTGAGAAATTCTTTAAGAAAAATATTTTCCTTCTCTTTTTTTGTTTGATTTATTTCACACATGCATGCCCAAGTTTTTTATGCCAAGTCAAAGCATGCATCATCGTTTAAGACCGAAAAATAAATTTCATCATCATGACTAAAAAACACATTAAACATATGACTTCTATAAACAAGAGATTTGATTTATCGTTTTAATTTCAATGACAATAAATTTTCCTTTTTATGTGTTTCATTTTATGTGATTGATTTCATATAAATATGCTCAAGTTTTTCATATGAAAACCATCCATATTTTTTAAAATAGAAAAACAATACACAATCATCATGCATAATTAAATAATTAAATTATCAAATATGATTTCATTAAACATAAAATATTTAATTTTAACATTTTGTTCCTTTATCATAAAATATGTAATTATCATGAAAAAAATATATATTTATTTAAAACTAATCATGAAAAGCACTAAGTAATTTTATGGTAACGAAAAGGATATTTGATTGAGTCGCTTACCTTGTTGACGAAAGTCGTCAAAGCACAGTTTGCCACCTTGCCCTTGTTGGTTTGCTTCTCGTCTTCGGATGCACCTCTTTCGTCCCAAGTCACTTTGAGTGCTCTCTTCTTCTTTGGCAACTTCTTTTTAAGTTCATTTTTATTCTTTAATTCTTATTTAATGAACTTTGTAAGTTTTATAGTAAGAAGTTCAAGTTCATCATTACTTGAGCTTTCGCTCGAGTGGTCTTCATTTATTCTAAGTGTCAAATCCTTTATGTTCTTTGGAAGGTTGTTCTCATATTCATTTTATGCTATACAACTCATTTTATAGGTCATTAAAGACCCGATAAGTTCTTCAAGTGGGAAAATATTTGAATCATTGGCCTCTTGAATGGACGTTACTTTAGGATCCTAAGTTTTAGAAAGAGATCATAAAACTTTACTAACAAGTTCAAGATTCGAAAAACATTTGCCAAGAGCTTTTAAGCCATTGACGACATCCGTAAAATAGGTGTACATGTCAATAATGGTTTCGCATGGCTTCATTCGAAATAGTTCAAAATCATACATCAAAAGATTTATCTTAGAATCTTTTACTCTACTAGTGCCTTCGAGTGTGATTTCAAGTGTGCCAAATGTCAAAAGTCATTTCGCAAGTAGAAACTCGATTGAATTCATTCTTGTCTAAGGCACAAAATAGAGCATTCATAACTTTTGTATTTAAGGAGAAAGTCTTCTTCTACAAATCATACCAATCGTTCATTGGAAGAGAAGACTTTTGAAATCAATTTTTGATAATATTTCATAAATCAAGATTCAACGAAAGCAAAAAAACTCTCATTCGAGTTTTTAAGTGTAGTCCATCTTATTGAACATAGGAGGATGAACGATAGAAAAACCCTTTTGAAATCCGGAAAGAGCCATTTCTCTTGGGTGTTAAACCAAATAAGAAATAACATAGCTTTGATACCAACTGTTAGGATCAAGAGCGGTACTAGGAGGCGGGGGGGGGGGGGGGGGGGGGCGGGGGGGTGGGGCCCGGGTGTGTTAATTAGTGCAGTGGAAAAACATGTTGGTTTAAAAATCTTCGTACGATAAAAGCCCGATTCCGACGAAAATTGTTTTATAAAGATATTAACTTGAAAGAATATAGAGGTGTAGTGAAAGCAGTTAGAAGGTAAAACAGTTTGTAGTAAAGGTAAATTGCTCAAAACGAAATGCAAACCGAGTTTTATAGTGGTTCGGTCATCGTGACCTACATCCACTCTGCCGATTCCTCTTCTATCGAGGCCACCAGCATCCACTAACGATCTTCCTTCAATGGACGAAGATCAACTACCCTTACAACTTGATTCTCCTTTTGACAGGTTCAGGAGAGAACCTTTACAACCTTCACAACCTCTTCTCATAAGCTTCTCTAGCACTTAGAGTTTGAGAGGAGTTCACACAATATTACAACAATGTTTTCTTCCTTTTTCACTCTCAATTCTTTTGTTTGTTAACCAGGGATAAGAGGGGTATTTATAGGCCTCAAGTTGATTCAAACTTGGAGCTTAAAAAGGTCTCATCCCAGGCTTCCTGGGTCCTGTCGGTACCATCGTCTGTGTTGGGCGGTACCACCGCCTATAGCAATAACACTGGGCGGTACCACCACTCAGTCTAGCGATACCACCACCTGGGAGCCTATGTCTGGGTGGTACCACTGCCTAACAGTCTCGAAGATTGAGTCTGGGCAGTACCACCACCCAAACTGGCATTATCATTGCCTGACATAGTCTTGGAGACTATGCCATGATGGTTCCACTTGTTAGGTCACTGTTTGGGCCTTTCACTTTGCCCAACACAGCCTAACCTTGGGCCCAATTAGTCCCTAATTGAGTTGGTCCAATTCCAACCCAATTATGTTCTAACTATAAAATTTAAGGCACATATTAAGCTAAATAAGACTAGTTTCTTCCGGTGAGCTTCCGGTGATTTTCCAACGAACTTCCGATGATCTCTCGACAATGTTCCAGCAGACTCCCGACTATTGAATCTCGTATTTTAATGATGAAACCAATTGATATGTACTTATGTTTTAATCTATGTTTTGAGTGACACATGATGTTTCGATCAAGATGAGACAATTAAAGCAAGAAAAATCATGTTGGGCCGGAGGAAAATATGTCAAAAGATTGAACGTCGGGTCAGAGGATCGATCAACATATCGATAGAAGACTTCGGGCCAAGAAAAGCGGATATTGCTCTAAGATTATCGGAGTTGTAGAGTCAACTGGCCGATTGGACAGTAGGCCGCAAGAGAGGATGATGTGCCGAAGAATCGAATGAAGCATCGAGGGACCAATAACATGCCGGACAACATAATTAATGCTTAGTATTAATTGTCTAGATCAAAGTGTGTTTTACATATGTAGGATTAACTATGATAGCAAAGCATGAAGCAAAATGAAGTCCCGAAGTCAAGGACGTGATTTCGTTGGGAGCTCGAGAGTTCATCGAAAGTCCGGATGTTTGTCGGAAGTTCTGGTAGAACTAGCCGAGAAATCTCGGAGCTTGCTAGAGAAGCCCATCAAAACTCACTAAGAAGATCATCGTGAAGTCCAGGAGCTTATTGAGAGTCCACCGGAACATTGCCGAGAGATCATCGGAAGTTCACTAGAAGAATAGACATAGAGACTTGTTTAGCTTAGCAAATGTCTTAGGATTTTATAGTTAGCACATAATTGGGCTTGGATTTGGGTCAGGATTTGGGCCAAGCCAATTAGGGGCCAGTGAGGCCTATGTAAGAACTATGTTGGGCCCAATAAGAGGCCCAAACAGTGCCCCAAGAAGTCTCATCGTCATGGCACAGTCTTCGAGATTGTGTCAGGCGATGGTACCGCTAGTCTAGGCGGTGGTATCGCCAGACCTGGGCAGTGGTACCGCCCAGGATAGTGTCAATGTCGATTGACACTAGGCGGTGCTACCGCCCAACGCAAGCGGTAGTACCACCCGTGCCCGGGGAACTCGGGATGGGGAAGTTTTAGGCTCCAAGTTTGAATCAACTTGAAGCCTATAAATACCCCTCTCATCTCTGGTTAAAGCACACAAGCACAGAGAGATTAAAAGAGAGAAAACACTGCTGCGATCATAAGTGTATTCCCTCCTCTAGCTTAACCTTAGATTTTTGTTTAGAGAGGAGAGTAAGTGCTTATAAGGGTTATCTCCTAATCCTAGTAAAAGGAGAAGAGGGGTGTAAAAGGTTATTGGCCTTCGCCTATTGAAGGATGGCCTCTAGTAGATGCCGGTAACCTCGTCAGAGGAGGAAGCCGAAAGTGGATGTAGGTCACATTGACCGAACCACTCTAAAACTGCTGTGTTCTCTGGTTTGCATTTCATTCCTGCTATTACCTTACTGCAAACTTCCTTAAGTGCTTACTGCCTTCAATTCATTACGTAAGCTTTCAAGTTAAGTTTTCAAAATTAGTTTTTCATTAAAAACAATTTTATCGCAACAAAGTTTTTGAAGGCATGATTTTTACTACTGCACTAATTCACCCCCTCCCCCCTCTTAGTGCGCTCTTGATCCTAATAATTGGTATCAGACCCTCATTTTTCATTGGTTTAACACCCAAATAGAAATAGCTCTTTTCGGCTTTCAAGAGGATCACTCTCTCATTCATCCTCACTTTTTCAATGGGACAAACTACACTTATTGGAAAACTCAAATGAGAGTTTTCTTACTTTCATTAAATTTCGATTTATGGCATATAGTCAAAAACAGATTTGAAATGTCTTCTCTTCCAATGAACAATTGGAATGATTTGGAAAAGAAGACATTTTTCTCTAAATGCAAAGGCTATGAATGCCTTATTTTGCGCCTTAGACAAAAACGAGTTTAATCGAGTTTCTACTTGTGAAACAACTTTCGAGATTTGACACATATTAGAATTCACACACGAAGGCACAAGTAGTGTAAAAGATTCTAAAGTAAATTTTTTGATGTACGATTTTGAGATATTTTGTATGGAACCAAGAGAGACTCTTGGAGATATGTACACCCATTTTACGGATGTTGTCAATAGTCTAAAAGCACTTGGTAAAAGCTTTTCAAATTTTGAACTTGTTAACAAGATTTTACGCTCACTTCCTAAAACTTGGGATTCATATGTAATCGCTATTCAAGAATCAAAAAATTTAAATATTTTTTTTATCAAAGAGCTAATAGGGTCTTTGATGACCTATAAAATGATATGCAATGCACATGAAAAATTCGAGAACCACCTTCCAAAGAATAGGAAGGATTTTGAACTTAGAACATTTGAACACCACTCGAGCATAAGCTCAAGTGATGGTGAACTTGAACTCACTAATAAATTTAAAAAGTTCATAAAACAAAAATTAAAGAACAAAAAGAATGCAACTACTTGCTTTGAATGCAAGAAGAAGAATAAAAATTGGGATGGATCGAGCTCCTCCGAAGACGAGGATAAAATCAAGAAAGGCGAGGTGGCAAACTATGCCTTAACGAATTTCGATGATAAGGTAATCCAAACCCCATTAATTTATTTCAAAATTACATAATTCTATTCATGATGCATTTTTTTAAATTTAGTTTAGAATTAATTTTTCTTGAAAATTACATGTTTAAAAATGAAAATGCAAAAATTATGATCATGCTCGTAATTTTGAAAATGATACTGAAATTTTCATGTTTTATGTTAATGGAATAAAATGTATGATTTAAATCTAATGATGATCCTATGAATGTTTTTTTTTTTAAGAAGTAATAATGTGTATCATGTTGATTTTCATTGTTATTTCTTGATTTTGAAAATAAATGAAATCATGTTTGATTTGAAGTAAAGCATAATGATTTTTTCTTTCAAAATTATGCATGATGATTTTTATGATTATCGAACTTTACGATCTTTTGAAAGTTCTTTTCCAGCGTTAATGAATGATGCATAGATTTGGCATAAATAAAAAATGCATGGTTACATAAAATAGTGTAAGTGTCATGCTTAATGATTGTATATTTAATATTGCATAATGATATAATGAAAATATTAAATGTTTTGATACCATGATTGACGATTTTATATATGAAATTTTAAAGTTATACATGATGATTTTTGTAATTTATTTGTCTTGATGGTTTTTATGACGAAATTCATTTGTCGATCCTAAAAGTTGATGCATGTATTTATTTGCAATAAAAAGATAAATGCATACTTGTATGAAACCAATAACTTAAGATGAAACATCTCTATCTTATTGATTTTTCGATAAAAGATTAATGAATCCATGTATATTATCCTTTTGTGAATCTCTTGGACTATGAAAATGATTTGATGAATTTGAATGAGTTTTATCGAAATCATAATCTCTCATGAAATCTTTTATATGAATCAAGATTTTTCATGATCTCCTAAGAATTCTTTACGTTATTTATTTAAGAGGAGATTTATTAAAATGAATCACGATTTCTCTTGATTTTTTGGAACTATAATTTTTATGATTCATAATGAATTAAGAGATATTATACTTGAATCAAGATTGTTTATGTGTTCTCTCATGATATCTATTAAGGTTTATGACTTAAATTTTATTATGTAAAATTTTTTAAATTTTTGAAGTATATCTCAACATCATGTTCTTTTTTATATTCTTCATTTGATGATATGAATGCATGAAACACTCATGATATTATTTTAATGCATGCAATGATGAAATATTCATGATGAAAAATTGTTTTGATATTCACGACTTGACTTTTTATCTTTGTTACCTTACCTTTGTCATAATTTGAAAATTGATGTAAAGGGTCTTCCCTTCTTTTTGACAATGACAAAGGGGGAGCAAAACTTACTAGAAAGTAAATTTGCTAGTTTGAACAATTCGAAAAGAGGCAAACTTGCTAGCTTGCTAATCTCAAAAAGGAAGCAAGAAGTGCTATCTTGCAAATCTCATAAGAAGCAATGTCTGCCAAGTTACACATTTCAAAAAGAGGCAAAATAGTCCATCTTGCACATCTCAAAAGATATAAAATTTTGCTAACTTTTTTATGTATAAAATTTGATAGCTTGCATACTATAAATTTTCATACCAAAAATGCTATCTTGCCTATCTCAAGATGCAAAACATGCTAACCTGCACTTTGCAACGGAAGTAGAATTTTTAGCTCAAACATTACAAAGGAAGCAAAAAATTACTAGCTTACAACTTGTATATTTCAAGAAGCAAGTGTTGCTTTCTTGAACATCTTAAAACTGCTAGCTTTCATGTTTTAAAATGTTGTAAAATTTGCTAGCTTGTATGTTGTAAAAATTGCTATCTTACTACCTTGCATATCTATAATGATAGCAAAATTGCATGATGGTAGAACTTGAAGATTTATTATGCAATAATTTGAAACGGTTATATCTCAAACACATGATAGTAGGAACTTCACCTTTTTGTTGATGACAAAGGGGGAGAAGTATGTTGATGTCATGCATGATTTGATCATGGCATGTTTGCTTGGATTTTTAAATCCAAAAGTTATATGCTATATTGATAGGGGGAGTTTGTTTAAACTCCGGGAGTTAAGGTTAACTCTGTCGTCGATTGGTTGTCATTGTCAAAAAGGGGGAGATTGTTGAATATCATATTTTGATGATGAAACCAATTGATATGTATTTATGTTTCAATCTACGTTTTGAGTGATGCAGGATGCTTTGATCAGGATGAGACAACTAAAGCAAGAAAATGTTAGGATCAAGACCACTAGGGGGGGGTGAATTAGTGCAGCGGAAAACTTTCGATATTTAAAACTGCGTTCGTACGATGAAATTATTTCCGACGTAAAATCATTTTCTGAAACTTAACTTGAAAGCGATTTCATATAGGAGTGCAGCAAAGGTAAAGAGGTAGTAGAGCACATATGGAGGTTTGCAGTAAGGTAAGCAGCAAGAATAAATGCAAACAAAGAGCACTGCAATTTTAGAGTGGTTTGGCCAATCTTAACCTACATCCACTTTTGGCTTCCTCCTCCGACGAGGTCACCGATGTCCACTAAAGGCCTTCCTCCAATAGGCGAAGGTCAACCACCCTTTTATAGTTTCACTCCTTTTGACGGGCTTAGGAGACAACTCTTATAGAATTTCTCTTCTCTCTTGAAAGCTCACAACTTGGAAGAAAAGAGGGAGGAGAACTTCTAGCCTTTACAACACTTTTGAGCTCTAAAAATCACAGAGTAAGATTGGATTTTCGGTGCTTTTGTTGCCCTTTCATGCAAGAAATGGTGGGGTTTATATAGACCCCAAACTGGTTTGAATTTGGAGCTCAAAAGTGTCTTTTCCCGAATTTCCGGGGTCTTGGCGGTACTACCTCCTAACTGGGGCGGTATAACCACCTGACAGAGCTCGGAGACCGAGCTCTGGCGGTGCCACTGCTTGACAAGGGTGGTTGCACCACCCAGTCTCGCTCGAAGACTGAGCCCAGGCGGTGCCACCGCCTGATTGGAGCGGTTGCACCGCCCAGTCTCGCTCGGAGACTGAGCCCAAGCGGTGCCACCGCCTGACTGGGACGGTTGCACTACCCAGCTTTCCTAGCAGACCATCTCCTGGGCGGTGCCACCGCCGACCCTAGCAGTGCCACCGCCTAGCAGGAATTCTGGTCCAAATGAGTTAATCCATTCGGCCCAATTTGGGTCTATCAAGGGCCCAATTGCCCCTAGATTAAGTTAATGGGATCACCTCCCATTCCTAACTTAATCTACATGCTAACTACGATATTTCTTAAGACATTTACTGCAACATGCTCCGGTGCGTCACTCGCTTCTTCCGACAAGCTTCCGGCGAACATCCGACGAACCTTCGACGATGCTCCGGCGGACTTCCGGCAAACTCTTGGACTTGCGACGATCCACTTGGCAAGTTCCGACGAGCTTCTTTGGCAAGCTCCTGGACTTTTCGGATTTGTTCCCGTAGAACCTCCGACGACCGTCTGGACTTCCATCGAACTCTCAAATCCCCAATGTGATCATGGTCTTGACTCCGGCGTAACTCCTGCTACATGTCTTTCTTCCATCGTAGTTAATCCTACACATATAAAATAAAACTTCGATCGAGATAATTAATCTTAAGTAATTAATCAAGTTGTCTAACATGTCATTGGTCCCTCGACGCTTCGTCCGATTCTTCTATGCATCGTCCTCTCCTGCGGCCTATTGCCTAATCAGCCAGTTGACTCCGCAACTCCGATATCCTTGGCACAATACCCACTCTTCTTGACCCGATGCTCGAGTCCACGGCTCGAAGTCTTCTGTTGATACGTCGATCGATCCACTAGTCCGACGTCCAATCTTCTGACATGTTCCTCCGGCACAACATGATTTTTCTTGCTTTAATTGTCTCATCCTGATCGAAGCATCTTGCGTTACTCAAAACGTAGATTAAATCATAAACTTATATCAAGTGGTTTCATCATCAAAATACGAGATTCAACAATCTCCCCCTTTTTGATAATGACAACCAATTGATGACGGAGTTAAACTTAACTCCTGGAGTTTAAACACTCCCCCTATCAATATGATAGAACCTTGAATTCAAACTGAATTTAAGTCATTGCAATATTCATCATGAATACTTACAACACATCATCATGAACTTATGCATAACATCATACTTCTCCCTCGTTGTCATCAACAAAAAAGAGAAGTCCAACTATTCTTGTGTTTGTAGTATTAATTCAACTTATTGCATGAAAAACATAATATCATGTTTTATCATCATGCAATTTTGAAGCTAGAAAATTTAACAAGTGTTACATCATGCTTAGAACATTCAAGCTATCAAGTTTTAGATATGCAAGTTTTTCAGCATACAAGATAGCACTTTTGCTTCTTTTGAGATAGCAACTTCTACATCATGTAAGCTTAGCAAATTAGAGATGTTCAAGAAGGCAACTCTTGCTACTTGAAATATGTAAATTTTGTCAACTTTGCTAGATACGCAAGTTAGCATGTTTTGCTTCTTGAGATAGGCAAGATGGCACTTTTGTAATTTTTGTTTCTTAAGATTTTCAAGATAGCAAGCTCTACATCTTGCAAGCTAGCAATGTTACAACATTTTAGAATATACAAGCTAGCAATTTAGAGATGTTCAAGAAAGCAACTCTTGCTTCTTGAAATATGCAAGTTTGCATGCTAGCAAATTTTTGCTTCCTTTGCAATGTTTGAGCTCGCAATTTTGTTTTTTGTTGCAAAGTGCAAGTTTAGCATGTTTCGCATCTTGAGATAGGTAAGATAGAACATTTTTGCATTTTCTTGAGATTTCAAGCTAGCAATTATCGGTGATGTTCAAGATAGCAATTTCTTCTCTTTTGAGAAGTGGAATTTTTGCTTTCGTCTTGAATTGTGCAAGCTAGCTAGTTTACCTCTTTTCATGATGTCTACAGTAGAAATTCTTACTCCCCCTTTATCATTGTCAAAAAGAAGGAAAGACCCTTATATCAATTTTCAGATTATGACAAAGGTAAGTATCAATCTTATTTGTGCATCATTATATATTCAAATTAAAACATACACAATTTTAAAAACCTTATTTTTCATGCACGTTACTGAAAAATAAATCAATCATCATTAATGAGCATATCATACATGATACTCAAACATTAAATTTTTTAATCATTTATCAACATGTTGATCATGATACTAAACATTCATCATTTAAAGCATTCATGATACACATCATATGCAATAGATCATGTACATCATTATCATAAGTATTGCATGCATCATTTTAAATTCATGAATATTTCATCATTGCGTGCATCATACCAAAATATAAAATCATCATCATGATTCCAAATCATCATTTATTTTACATCATGATGGTACCAAATTTGTCAAATTACATCCTACCATGCATGATCGAAACTTCTTATTTGTATACCTCAAAACAAATTAACGAATATTTCATGTATTCATATCATCACATAAGGAATATCAAAAAGAATTATTAGGTGATGAGATGTATTTCATACATTGAAAGAATTTCACATAACAAAATCAAGTCATAAGCCTTAAAAGATGTCATGAAAGAACATATAAACAATCTTGATTTATAAAATGAATACTCAAGTTATAATTTTGAAAAATCAAGAGAAACCGTGATTCATTTTAACAAATCTCATCTTAAATAAATAACATAAAGAATTCTTAGGAGATCATGGAAAAGATAGAATTCATTCAATCTTGTAAGAGAACAAGATATTAATTTATGCATATAAAATCTTGATTTAAGCATAAGAAATCTCAATTTACAAATTTCAAAAAATCAAGATATAGCTCATTTAAATCATCAAATCAAGATCATTTTCAAGAGATTCACAAAAGTAATACAAATAGATTCATTAATTTCCCTTTTTGAAAAATCAATAAAGTTGAAAAAATAATTTTTTTAAGAAGAAACCTTTCCACTTTTTAGTTGTTTTAATTCAAGTGATTTATTTCATAAATGCATGTTCTTTTCTTTTATGCCAAATAAAAACATGCATCAACGTTTGGGATCGAAAAATGAATTTCGTCATAAAACCATCAAGATCAATAGATTCTAAAAAATAAATTGTTAGGATCAAGAAAATTCAAAAATAAAATTTAACACTTTCATGCATTCGCTTTGCTATAGATTTTCAAATTCAATCATGAGATAAAACATGCTCATGATCATGGGAATTTTTGTATCCAAAACACATAATTTCTAACATGTTATTAAGGCATGTAATAGTGTAAAATCATCATGGCAATTAAGTGATTTGATCATTGAATCAAGAAAGTCCAAAAAATAATCTTAACAAGTTCATGCATTCGGGCACATTTTTGCTATAGTTTTTCAAATACACTTAAGAAAATAACACATGCTTATTATCATGTATAACTTAAAATCTCATGCATAAAATTGTAAATCAAAATATTTAATATTACATCATTATACATTTCTTCAAATCAAACATGATTTTATTTAATCAAAATCGAGAAATAACAATGGAAATCAACACCACATTGAAAACATATTTCAAAAAGATATATCGATAAGTGATTCATTTGTATCATTTCATTCATTCAGAAGATTCTCCTCTTTGGTAAATAAATATAGGAGAACAAAATGAATTAAGGGAGATATAACATGATTGAAGCATTGAACATGATTCATATTTAAAATGTGTCTCATGTCATAAGTATGAATTAAGCATTTGTAAAATCCGAAATCATCCTCAAAGTCACATTCAATAAATTCATACATGACAAGAATAGATTTATTGAAAAGTTGATAAGATAGAGGATCACATTTCATTTTTAAAAATTTCTATTCATGTGATTTGCTTCTTATAAACATGCCTTTACCTTTAATAAAACAAGTGTCAATATTTGAGACGGAAAGGTAAATTTCATAAAACAAATCATCAAGCATGATTCCATGATAACGTCCTTTTAATATCATCAAGTATGATTTCAAAAAGTATGTTCAAGAGAAATCATTAAGACCAAATGTATGATACACTCATTTATTTTCAAAATATTCATCATGTTTATTTTCATGAGATTCACAAGATTGGTAAAATAAATTCATTAATCTCAATAGGATAGAAAATTTATTTCCATTTCATACAATTGATTTCATGTGAGGGTATTCAAGTCTTTTGTGAAAACATGTATCATCATTTAAAATTGAAACATAAGTTTCGTCATAAAACCGTCAAGACCAAACACATCATGATATCACATCTATCATCAAAAGACTATCAAGAAATTCATACATAGATGTATATGCACTATGTCATCTTAATATGTCATGAGAATGTCATCTTAATTCGTCATAAAAATGATTAGACCAAAAATATGTTAATCTAAAATGAGAGTTTCAAATCAACATTTACTTCAAAAACTCATGCATGACATAAAATCATCAAGATACACATGTATTGATTAATTCTAAACATTATCACATATCATATAATTATCACCCCTAATATTGCATACATCATTCAACATTTCAAAACATAACATGCATGAAACCTGAGCAATATACTTTTCATGATCAAATTTCTAATTTTTCAAAGATGCAAAAAAGAAAAACATGATATAATTTTTGAAAAATAATTTTTTATTTCCTATTCCTACTATCTAAATTAATCACTCATGAAAAACTTCAAGTAATTTCAAAATAATTCAAGAGAGTTGAGTTACTTACCTTGTAGTCGAAGCCCATCAAAGCCCAATTCGTCGTTTCACCTTTGGAAGTTCTTGATTCATCCTTGGTTGCCTTCCTCTTCTTTGGCCTCTTCCTCCATTCAAGTTCATTATTTATTTTAGATTTTTGTTTAATAAACTTATTAAGATTTAGTGTTCGAAGTTCAAGTTCATCATTGTCCTTATCACTTGAGTCATCGCTCAAATGGTATTCATTTGTCCGGAGTTCCAAATCCTTCCTATTTTTTGAAAAGTGGTTCAAGTGCTCATCGGGTTCAAAATGTTTCAAAAGTGTTATTTCATAGGTCATTAATGACCCGATTAATTCTTCTAATGGAAAATTATTTAAATTTTTTATCTCTTATGTTGCGGTTATTTTAGGATCTTACCCTTTTGGAAGGGATCTTAAGAGCTTGCTTCCGAGATCAAAATTCGAAAAAGATTTACCAAGAACTCTTAAATTATTGACGACATCCATAAAACGGGTGTATATGTCGCCTATAGTCTCGCTTGGTTACATTCGAAAAAGCTCAAAATTATATAATAAAATGTTAACTTTCGAGTCTTTGACTCTACTAGTTCCCTCATGCATGATTTCAAGTATTTGCCAAATATCAAAAGTCATTTCACATATAGAAACCCGATTAAACTCGTTTTTCTCTAAGGCGCAAAACAAGGCATCCATAGCCTTTGCGTTTAAAAAAAAATACTTCTTCTCCAAATCCGACCATTCGTTCATCGGTTTAGAGGGAAGTTGAAAACCGTTTTCAACAATATTCCATAAATCCAAATTCATAGAAATCAAGAAAACTCTCATTCGAGTTTTCCAATAAGTGTAGTCCAATCCGTTAAACAACGGTGGACGAACAAAAGATAAGCCTTCTTGAAAGCCATGAAGAGCTATTTCTCTCAAGTGTAAATCCGAAATAAGAAATACCGGGCTCTAATACCAATTGTTAGAATCAAGAGCACTAAGAGGGGGGGGGGGGGGGGGGTTTGTTAGGATCAAGAGCACTAAGAGGGGGGGGTGAATTAGTGCAGCGGAAATCTTTCGACGATAAAAAACGTTCGAACGATGAAAACGATTTCGGTGTGAAAACCGATTCTAAGATTACTTTAACTTAAGATCAAGTGAGATGACGTCAAAGTCAATCTATGAAGGCAGTTTGCAGTTATGATGAAAACCAGAATATAAGCGCAAACTGAAATACGACGTTCGTACGAAGAAACTGATTTACGTCTAAATGCTGATTCGTAAATCACTTTGATTAGGCGAGATGCAGCTTAGGCAAGGATATAAAGGCAGTTTGCAGTTAAGATAAAAATCAAAACGTAAACGAAAACTGAAATATGATGATCGTACGAAAAACTGATTTACATCTAAATGCTGATTCGGAAAGTGCAAAGCTTGAAATCCGATCGTATATGCGCAGAAAGCAGTAAGCTTTAGAGGAGGTTTGCAGTAAAGATAATATGCTCAAAGTAAATGCAAACTGAGATTTAGAGTGGTTCGGTCAATCTTGACCTACTCCACTTTTGGCTTCCTCCACCGACGAGGTCACCGACGTCAACTAGAGGCCTTCCTTCAATAGGCGAAGGCCAACCACTCTTTTACAGTTTCACTCCTTTTGACGAGCTTAGGAGACAACCCTTACAGAATTTTCTCTCCTCTCTTTACAACTCAGAACTTGGAAGAACAGAGGGAGGAGAACTTTTGGCCTTTATAGTAATTTTGAGCTCTAAGAATCACAGAAAAAGATCAAGATTTCAGTGTAAGTTGATTACCTTTCAGTGCTGAATGGGTGGGGTATTTATAGGCCCCAACCTAGTTCAAATTTGGAGCTCAAAACTATCAATTCCCGAAATTCCAGGATCAGGCGGTTGCACCTCCTGACTGGAGCGGTTGCACCGCTTGGCAGAGCTCGAAGACTGAGCCTCTAGGCAGTGCTACCTCCTGTTAGGGGCGGTTGCACCTCATGACTGAGGCGGTTGCACCGCCTAGCAGAGCTCGAAGACTGAGCTCATGCGGTGCCACCTCCTGTCAGGGGAGGTTGCACCGCCCAGTCTCGCTCGGAGACTGAGCCCCAAGCGGTGCCACCGCCTGGCTGGGGCGGTTGCACCTCCCAGTCTCGCTCGGAGACTGAGCCCAGGCGGTGCAACCTCCTGCCTTGGGCAGTTCAACCGCCTGGCAGAAATCAGGGTCCGAATGGGTTGATCCATTCTGCCCAATTTGGATTTTTCAGGGGCCCAATTGCCCCAAGATTAAGTTAATGGGATCACCTCCCAAGTCCAACTTAATCAATATGCTAACTATGATTTTTCCTAAAACATTTACTGTAACTTGCTCCGGTGCGTCAATCGCTTCTTCCGGCGAGCTTCCGGCGAACTTCCGTCGATCATCCAATGAACCCTCGGTGATGCTCTTGCGGACTTCCGGCAAACTCCTGGACTTGCGACGATTCACTTGGCGAGTTCTGACGAGCTTCTTTGGCAAGCTTATGGACTTCTCGGATTTGTTCCCGCAGAACTTCCGACGATTGTCCGAACTTCCGTCGAACTCTCGAACTCCCAACGTGATCATTGTCTTGACTCCGGCGCAACTCCTGCTGTATGTCTCACTTTCATCATAGTTAATCCTGCACACTTATCTCAACATATAGATTAGATAACAAATGACAATTGACTTCATCATTAAAATCCGAGATTCAACAATCTCCCCCTTTTTGATGATGACAATCAATTGATAATGGAGTTAACCTTAACTCCCCCTGTCTATATGCCATACTTGAGATAAGTCATTCTTGAATTCAAAACATAAGAATTCAAGAGACATATTGATAAGTTAAAATCATTTGAACTTATCAGTACTCCCATCATGATGTATCTCTCTGAAGAAGATGTCAAGGCTTGACATTCATTTTCAAATATAACAAGTTTGAATGATGGTAATAGTAGCAATTCATCATATAGTAAGATATCAACATGTAAAGCTGTGAAGTAAGATTTTGATATCATTACATGATGTACACATTTCAAATATTTTAGCAAGTATTGCATTTCTTCACATGGTAAGATATCAACTCAAGGCATAATGCAAATTAATGTATGGCATCTGTTCATATATCTCTTGGTGATGCAAGCATGGCATAATCATAGCATCAGTGTTTATAGCATCAATTCATATATTTCTCCCCCTTTGTCATCAACAAAAAGCATGGTAGTTGTGATATCCGCAAATTATCAAGCATATAAAGGAAGGCATGATACGTAGATTGCGTTGAATACTTCTTCCTCTTTTTTGTTATAATCCTTTTTGCATGAAGGAGGAAAGTCATTTGTGATACCAGCTATTTGTGAGTTTACTTTGAGTCAAGATATGTGTGTGAAACAGCTTTTTGCAAGTAAAAATCCATATTTCAAGATGGAATTCATAAGCAGGAATTATTTCATCAAATTCATTTCAGAAGAAATATTTTTCATAAGAATGTATGAGAAAATCCGATTTTTAGCATTCCAATTGTTAAGCGAATCCGAAAATGAACTCTTTCATGCATTCGGACAAGACTATGCTATAGATTTTCAAATACAATCATGAAGACAAAACATTTTTGTATTCAACACATAATTTCCAACATGTTATTTAGGCATGTAATGGCAATCAAGTGATTTGATCATTCAATAAAGTCCGAAAAATAATTTTAACTAGTTTATATATTCGGACACATCAACATTCCTAATTCTCTTCTTATGAAATCAAATTGCTCTTCACTTAGAGGTTTTGTAAAAATATCAGCTAGTTGATGTTTAGTATCAATATCATGGCAATGTCATGACTTATCAACTACATTAGTATATCACTTTCTCAAATTATATTTATCATGGAAATCAAGGCACAAGGTTTTCAAAACATTTAGTTTCAATGTAAAATCCGAGATAAACAATGAGAGATGTTTGTAACTCTACATATGCTCACAAAATATATCAGGTAACCATATCAAGGATCAAGGCAAAGCCCATCATGGTGAGTAACATAAGGAGTTTACAATAACAATAGATGATTGTATTCATACTGTTAGGATCGAGAGCACTAAGAGGGGGGGGGTGAATTAGTGCAGCGGAAATTTTACAGCGATTAAAACCGAAAGCTGCGTTCGTTCGATAGAAACTATTATGATGCAAAAGCTGATTCACAGTTTGTATCTAAGTGCAGTTTGCATCTAAGCGCAGATTGCGTCTAAGCGCAGTTTGCGTCTAAACACAGTTTACGTCTAAACACAGTTTGCGTCTAAGCGCAGTTTGCATCTAAACACAGTTTGCGTCTAAGCGCAGTTTACGTCTAAACGCAGTTTGCGTCTAAACGCAGTTTGCGTCTAAACGCATATGACAGTTTGTAGTTCTAAATGAAATCAAGACGTAAACGTAAACTGCACAGAACCTTGTTCGTAAAAAAGCGCAGAAGACAGTTTGCAGTTGTAAGTGAAATCAAGACGTAAACGTAAACTGCACAGAACTCATTCGTAAAAGCACAGAGAGACAATTTGCAGTTTGTAGATGGAATCAAGACGTAAACGTAAACTGCACAGAATTCGTTCGTAAAAGCGCAGAGAGCAGTTTGCAGTTTGTAAATGGAATTAAGATGTGAATGTAAACTGCACAGAACTCGTTCGTAAAAGCGCAGAGAGCAGTAGCTATGTAGGAGGTTTGCAGTAATGATAAAGTGCTCAAAATAAACGCAAACCAGAGATTTAGAGTGGTTCGGTCAGTCTTGACATACTCCACTTTTGGCTTCCTCCACCGATGAGGTTACCGACGTCAACTAGAGGCCTTCCTTCAATAGGCGAAGGCCAACTACCCTCTTACAGATTCACTCCTTTTGACGGGCTTAGGAGACAACCCTTACAGATGTTTTCTCTCCTCTCTTTACAACTCAAACTTGAAGAACAGAAGGAGGAGGAAAACTAGCAGTTTTGAGCTCTAAGAACCATTGAAAAGATCAAGATTTCGGGTAAGTTCTTGCTATCTCAGTGCTGAATGGGTGGGGTATTTATAGGCCCCAACCCAATTCAAATTTGGAGCTCAAAACGATCAAATCCCGGAATTCCGGGATCAGGCGGTTGCACCTCCTGACTGGAGAGGTTGCACCGCCTGGCAGAGCTCGAAGACTGAGCCCAGGTGGTGCCACCTCTTGATTGAGGCGGTTGCACCTCTCTGCCAGAGCTCGAAGACCGAGCTCAGGCGGTGCCACCTCTCTGTCAGGGAGGTTGCACCGCCCAGTCTTGCTCGAAGACTGAGCTCAGGCGGTGCCACCTCCTGGCTGGGGAGGTTGCACCGCCCAGTCTCGCTGGGAGGCTTAGCCCAGGCGGTGCCACCTCCTGGCTGGGGCGGTGCCACCTCTTTCACTATTTCAGCTCACTTGGTTTGGCTCCAAACTTGGCCCAAACCAGTCCGAACTTGGGCCTAATTGGCCCCTACTTGGGTTATAGGATTAACACCTAATCCTAACCCTAATTAATGTGCTAACTATGATTTTAAAGACATTTTCTAAGCTATTACAAAGTCTGCAAGTCAAGACTTCTTCTGGCGAGCTTCCGGCAAACTTCCGACGGTCTTCCGATGAACTCTCGAAAACCATTCTACGGACTCCCGGCAAGCTCCTAGACTTCACGATTTGTTCTTAGCAAGTTCCAACGAGCTTCTTCGGCAAGCTCCGATCTTTCTTGGCGAGCTCCGCGAACTCCCAACGAACCTTCCGGCGAGCTTCCGAAAAACCCTTCGGCAAGCTCCCAACTCATTCTCGGCTAGTTCCGGTAGCATTCCCGATGAACCTTCGGACTTCCGTCGAACTCTCGAACTCGCAACAAATCCTTCGCGCTTGACTCCGACACTTTGTTTCGCTTTATGTCTTCATCGTTATCATAGTTAATCCTACACAATTAAAACAAAACTTCGATCGAGACAATTAATCCTAAGCGATTAACCAAGTTGTCCGGCATGTCATTGGTCCCTCGACGCTTTGTCTGATTCTTCGGCGCATCGTCCTTTCCTGCGGCCTATTGCCCAATCGGCCAGTTGGCTCCGCAACTCCGATATCCTTGGCACAATACCCGCTCTTCTTGGCCCGATGCCCGAGTCCACGGCCCGAAGCCTTCTGTCGATACGTCGACCGATCCACCGGCCCGACGTCCAATCTTCTGATATGTTCCTCCGGCACAACATGATTTTCCTGCTTTAATTGTCTCATCCTGATCGAGGCATCCTGCGTCACTCAAAACGCAGATTAAATCATAAACATATATCAAGTAGTTTCATCATCAAAATACGAGATTCAACACATACAAGCTCATTCATGAGGTGGAAAATTAAAGTGCCTAAATAAAGAGTCAAATTGTCGATGAATTTGCTACAGCTCAGATAGAATTTGATCTTGTCGATGTTCAAGCCGTTCTTGTCTTTGTTCGAATCGGTCCATCCGAATCCCAATATCTTCGACAGATGATGTATGAGTTTGCTCAAATGGATGTGTTTCCTCAAAGGGACAGATCGGAGGAGATTGGGTACCCCTAAAGACTGGTGTTTCCGGTTCTGGTTCAGGTTGAGGGGGATCGGTTCTTCTAGGCATTTTAACCCAGTTACCATTTCTATAAAAACATCTTAATCGATGAAGTAGATTTTTATTTATTATGCTAAACCTATCTACTGTTATTACTTCTTCTTCCGGTGGTATTAGAATATCGTAGGCTTTCATTATTCTAGTGATTATACCACCATATGGGAGTATAATGTCTTTCTTAGACAGTTCTAACATGTTTTGTTGGATAAGATAACCAAGACAGATGTCATGTCCTTTCATGATCAAATACATAGTTCCTAATTCTAATTGGCTTACTTCATCATGATGGTATTGTTTAGGGAGAATGATGCTAGTTAGGATATGATGAAGTACTTTAGTGTTTAGAGGTAGTAGATGTTCACAACTTTTAGGAACAAATGCTAAGTTGGGATTGGCAAAAATTGTTCCTAAGGCTTCAACATATGTTGTTCCAACAGTTTCATCATCCCATGATCCTCTAAAGTAAAGTCCTCTACTTTTCATGGGAATGCCTATCATGTCGCAAATGAATTTATCCATAATTGAGATGTGTTGTCCTAAAAGATAGGTAGACATTCTTTCTTCTTCATCTATTTGTATGTTGTTGTAAAACAATCTAACAAGTCTTGGATAAATGGGTTCATTAATTTGCAAAATAGGGAGTAGATCTAAGTTTGCAAACCATTGGATTGTTTCTAAGTCTCTTAGTTCATTTAAATCTACATATTTTCCCTTATTGATACTCCTAAGTTCGAAAGAGGAAAACTTTTCAGCATGGTATTTTGAATCGAAAAGGGTGAGATCAAAATCTTCTACTAATCTCCTCTTTCCTTTGTCCCTTGAGGATCTTCTAGATCCCATAACTACTACTGTTTAGAAGAATAGTAATGAGCAAGAGTAAATGAATCAAAGATAGAATTTAAGGGCTTCTTAGAGAATAACTTAGTGAGATCTTCAAGAGAGGGAAGGATTGTTGATGTTTTGCTCCGAAATGAGGGGTATTTGGGATGCTATGAGGGGAGAAATGGGGATGGAGGAGCTTTGGAAGAGTAAAGAGGGGAAGGGAGTGAGTTGGGGTCGGTTTCACCGCCGGCCCTAGCTTGGGTTAAAAAGGGCAGAGTTGCGGGCGGTTGCACCTCTGGCTGGGGCGGTGCAACCGCTTGCAACACGTGACAGCCAGAGGTGCTACCTCTAGCTGGGGCGGTGCCACCGCTTGCAGGCGGTGAGCACTTGTTCTGATCGCGGTGTGATCTGATTTGAGAGTTTTTGTCTTGAGAAGAATTTTCATTCAGAGCAATCAACTTTACTTACGTAATTACGTAAGAGTTTTCTTTTTAAGACGAGAACTTTTGCACGATCAAGATAGATCTTTTAACGTGCATACTCTCAATGTCGTACACATGTTTGTGACAGTTTGTTCAAGTTGGTAAGCCTTGCAAGTTCATGACAAACTTAGTCAGTTCATGATATAGAATTGGATTCGAAAGTTATGAACGGATGAAACTGATGGGTTCGAAAATCCAGAGGATATGTGAATTGAGAATCATGCGTTTCTAATTCTGAAAAATCAAATAGGATTGTATCTAAATCGCATTTGTGATTTCTAATCTTTATCTGTTATTTAGGCCAGAGAGCATTGCGAGTTATTTTTTGATCTTGGGTCATGAATATCGAGAATCCAAGGAGCAGAATATTATTTCCTGCTCCAGCTTATAATTTTTTATGTCTTTTATAGGAAAGGATGATTTTTAGGTACCCATTTGCTTTTGGGTGCCTCATAAATAGATCTATATTGTTTATCATGTTGCATAGAATTTATCATGGTTCCTTTAGGAACCCAAATTAATTTATTCGGACTAATTTTCTTGAATGGACAATAATGCGTTTTGCGTCCAAGTTTGCAACAAAAGTTGCATTTGCTTTGGTGTCGAACATGTAAGATGGGGCCTTTTATGAAGGTGGTTGGATTTTGGTGAGGACTTCTCACAAATCCGATTCCACTTCTTTTGGGAACGTGACCCTTGTTTGCAAGGATCATGTTCAGTGACTTGCTACCAACCTCGAATTTCTTCAAGGTGTCCTTAAGCAGCAAGTTTTCCTTTTGGAGAGTTTCCAGATCATGGCATTTTGTGCATGAACTTAAACTATCATGATATTCAGTTTTTAACTTATCAAAATTACAAGTAAGACTATCATGCTCCTTTTTTAGCAATTTGTATTTTCTACTAATAATCTTGCATTCATCAAATAAGTCATGGAAGGCATTTAGTAATTCATCAAATGATAAATCTGCATCTATTAAATTTGTTACCTCCTCTCCGATGGCCATTAAGGCGTAATGAGCAACTTGCTCGGTGTTGGACTCCTCTTCTTCGGATGCGCTCGAGTCATCCCATGTTGCTTTGAGCGCCTTCTTCTTTGATGTTCTCTTCTTGACTTGGGGACAATCACTCTTGTAGTGTCCCGGCTTCTTGCACTCATAGCAAATAACTTGGTCCTTCTTGGGTTCAAATTTATTTTTTATTTCATTCTTAAACTTGTTTCTTTTAATAAATTTTTTAAATTTTCTTGTTAGAAGTGCCAAGTCATCGTCACAGTCCTCATCACTTGAGTTTTCTCTCAAGTGGCCTTCTGAAGTTTTAAGTGTCATATCCTTCCTGTTCTTTGGAAGGATGTCTTCTTGCTCTTCATGAGCTTTGCAAGTCATCTTGTAGGTCATTAATGACCCGATTAGTTCTTCAAGAGGGAAGTTGCTTAGATCTTTTGCCTCTTGAATAACAGTGACTTTAGGATCCTAACTCTTAGAAAGGGATCTTAGAATCTTATTTACGAGCTCAAAATCCGAAAAACTTTTTCTGAGTCCTTTTAGACCGTTGACGACATCCGTGAAACGGGTAAACATGTCGCCAATGGTTTCACTCGGTTTCATCCGAAAAAGTTCGAAAGAGTGTAACAGAAGATTGATTTTTGACTCTTTCACTCTACTTGTGCCTTCGTGAGTCACTTCAAGTGTGTGCCAAATATCAAATGCAGTTTCACAAGTCGAAACACGGTTAAACTTGTTTTTATCAAGTGCACAAAATAAGGCATTCATAGCCTTTGCATTAAGAGCAAAAACCTTCTTCTCCAATTCATTCCAATCGATCACTGGAAGAGAAGGCTTCGAAAATCCGTTTTCGACAAGATTCCAAAGTTCAAAATCCATAGAAATAAGAAAGATCCTCATTCGGGTCTTCCAATAGGTGTAGTCCGTCCCACTGAACATGAGTGGATGTGTAAAAGAATGGCCCTCTTGGTTTTCGGCGTATGCCATCTCTCTTGGGTTTTAATCCGTTAGAGAGTTAACCCCGCTCTGATACCAATTGTTAGGATCAAGAGCACTAAGAGGGGGGGGGGGGGGGGGGGGGGTGAATTAGTGCAGCGGAAATCTTTCGATGATAAAAAACGTTCGAACGATGAAAACGATTTCGGTGTGAAAGTCGATTCTAAGATTACTTTAACTTAAGATCAAGTAGGATGACGTCAAAGTCAATCTATGAAGGCAGTTTGCAGTTATGATGAAAACCAGAATATAAGCGCAAACTGAAATACGATGTTCGTACGAAGAAACTGATTTATGTCTAAATGCTGATTCGTAAATCACTTTGATTAGGCGAGATGCAGCTTAGGCAAGGATATAAAGGCAGTTTGCAGTTAAGATAGAAATCAAAACGTAAACGCAAACTGAAATATGATGATCGTACGAAAAACAGATTTACGTCTAAACGCTGATTCGGAAAGTGCAAAGCTTGAAATCCGATCGTATATGCGTAGAAAGCAGTAAGCTTTAGAGGAGGTTTATAGTAAAGATAATATGCTCAAAGTAAATGCAAACTGAGATTTAAAGTGGTTCGGTCAATCTTGACCTACTCCACTTTTGGATTCCTCCACCGACGAGGTCACCGACGTCAACTAGAGGCCTTCCTTCAATAGGCGAAGGCCAACCACCCTTTTACAGTTTCACTCCTTTTGACGGGCTTAGGAGACAACCCTTACAGAATTTTCTCTCCTCTCTTTACAACTCAAAACTTGGAAGAACAGAGGGAGGAGAACTTTTGGCCTTTACAACAATTATGAGCTCTAAGAATCATAGAAAAAGATCAAGATTTCGGTGTAAGTTGATTACCTTTCAGTGCTGAATGGGTGGGGTATTTATAGGCCCCAACCCAGTTCAAATTTGGAGCTCAAAATTATCAATTCCCGGAATTCCGGGATCAGACGGTTACACCTCCTGACTGGAGCGGTTGCACCGCCTGGAAGAGCTCGAAGACTGAGCCTCTGGGCGGTGCTACCTCCTGTCAAGGGCTGTTGCACCTCATGACTGAGGCGGTTGCACCGCCTAGCAGAGCTCGAAGACTGAGCTTAAGCAGTGCCACCTCCTATCAGGGGAGGTTGCACCGCCCAGTCTCGCTCGGAGACTGAGCCCCAAGCGGTGCCACTGCCTGGCTGGGGTGGTTGCACCTCCCAGTCTCGCTCGGAGACTGAGCCCATGTTAGGATCGAGAGCACTAAGAGGGGGGGGGGGTGAATTAGTGCAGCGGAAATCTTTCAGCGATTAAAAACGAAAGCTGCGTTCGTTTGATAAAAA
The DNA here is from genome assembly GCF_036884655.1 of Musa acuminata AAA Group. Taxonomy (NCBI): domain Eukaryota; kingdom Viridiplantae; phylum Streptophyta; class Magnoliopsida; order Zingiberales; family Musaceae; genus Musa; species Musa acuminata. Next base: position 34,587,976 of record NC_088335.1, on the reverse strand, counting down.
CTATTTTGATGCAAAAGCTGATTCTAAGAATACTTATGATTAAGTGCAGTTTATGTCTAAACACAGTTTGCGTCTAAGTGCAGTTTACGCAGTTTATGTCTAAATGCAATTTGCATCTAAATGCAGATTGCGTCTAAGTGCAGTTTGCGTCTAAGATCAGATTGCGTCTAAGCGCAGTATAGTTTGCGTCTAAACGCAGTTTTACGTCTAAACACAGTTTTACGTCTAAACGTAGTTTTACGTCTAAACGCAGTTTGCGTCTAAACGCAGTTTTACGTCTAAACGTAGTTTTACGTCTAAACGCAGTTTGCGTCTAAACGCAGTTTTACGTCTAAACGTAGTTTTACGTCTAAACGCAGTTTGCGTCTAAACGCAGTTTTAAAGGGATCTGAACTTAGAAACTTCGTTCGTAAAAGCGCAGAAGACAGTTTTGCAGAATCAAAATGTAAACGTAAACTGTAATGTATGAAAACACCGATTTACGTCTGAATGCAGATTCGGAAAGATCAGCACTTAGAAACTTGTTCGTAAAGGCGCAGAGAGCAGTAGCTATGTAGGAGGTTTGCAGTAATGATAAAGTGCTCAAAATAAACTCAAACCAGAGATTTAGAGTGGTTCGGTCAGTCTTGACCTACTCCACTTTTGGCTTCCTCCACCGATGAGGTCACCGACGTCAACTAGAGGCCTTCTTTCAATAGGCGAAGGCCAACTGCCCTTTTACAGATTCACTCCTTTTGATGGGCTCAGGAGACAACCCTTACAGGACCTTTCTCTCCTCTCTTTACAACTCAAGACTTGAAGAACAGAAAGAGGAGAACTTTAGGACTTTTCACAAATTTGAGCTCTTAGAATCACAGAAAAGATCAAGAATTCGGTGTAGGTCTGTATCTTTTCAGTGTTGAATGGGTGGGGTATTTATAGGCCCCAACCCAATTCAAATTTGGAGCTCAAAATGATCAAATCCCGGAATTCCGGGATCAGGCGGTTGCACCTCCTGATTGGAGAGGTTGCACCGCTTGGCAGAGCTCGAAGGCTGAGCCCAGGCGGTTGCACCTCTGTGTCAGGGGCGGTTGCACCTCCTGAGTCTGGCTCGGAGACTGAGCCCCAGGCGGTGCCACCTCTTGACTGAGGCGGTTGCACCTCTCTGCCAGAGCTCGAAGACCGAGCTCAAGCGGTGCCACCTCTCTGTCAGGGAGGTTGCACCGCCTAGTCTAGCTCGAAGACTGAGCTCAGGCGGTGCCACCTCCTGGCTGGGGCGGTTGCACCGCCCAGTCTCGCTGGGAGGCTTAGCCCAGGCGGTGCCACCTCCTGGCCTAGGCGGTTGCACCTCCTGGTGCAATCAGGGTCCGAATGGTTAGCTCAATTCGGCCCAATTTCAGTCTTTCAGGGGCCCAATTGCCCCAAGATTAAGCTAATGGGATCACCTCCCATTTTCCAACTTAATCAATGTGCTAACTACGATTAGATCTAAGACAATTTCTGCAGCTTTGCTTCGGTGCGTCAATCGCTTCTTCCGGCGAGTTTCCGGCGAACTTCCGTCGATCATCCGATGAACCCTCGGTGATGCTCCTGCGGACTTCCGGCAAACTCCTGGACTTTGCAACGATCCACTTGGTGAGTTCCGACGAGCTTCGCTTGGCAAGCTTCTGGACTTCTCGGATCTGTTCTCGCGGAACCTCCGACGACCGTCCGAACTTCCGTCGAACTCTCGAACTCCCAACGTGATCATTGTCATGACTCCGGCGCAACTCCTGCTGCATGTCTTACTTTCATCGTAGTTAATCCTGCACACTTAAAACAAAAACTTCGATCGAGACAATTAATCCTAAGCAATTAACCAAGTTGTCCGGCATGTCATTGGTCCCTCGATGCTTCGTCCGATTCTTCGGCGCATCGTCCTTTCCTGCAGCCTATTGCCCAATCGACCTGTTGACTCCGCAACTCCGATATCCTTGGCACAATACCCGCTCTTCTTGGCCCAATGCCCGAGTCCACGACCCGAAGCCTTCTGTCGATACGTCGACCGATCCACCGGCCTGACGTCCAATCTTCTGACATGTTCCTCCGGCACAACATGATTTTCCTGCTTTAATTGTCTCATCCAGATCGAAGCATCCTGCTGTTAGAACCCTTGCAGATTCTAAACTTGGGGTTGATCTCTTTAGGGGATCGGCCTCCTTGGAACTCTATAAGGGTTCCTCCCTCCAAGTTGCTGCTCAAAGGCTGCAGAAAAGATTCATCTATTGCTTAAGAAAAGAGAAGGAATACATGGCTATTTATAGGGCTTCTAAACCCTAACTCCTAATAGGACTCCTACTTAAGACTCTTACTTCTAACCAACTCCTAATAGGACTCCTACTCAAGACTCCTATTCCCTTACAACTCCTAATTCTTCTCTAAGAAAAAACCTCCTACATGAATGCCCCTCACAATTAGGACTCTCTTAGCTAGAGTCCTAACAGAATGTCCCTCTCAATTAGGACTCTCCTAGCTAGAGTCCTAATATTTTTACATGAATGTCCCTCTTAATTAGGACTCTCCAAGCTAGAGTCCTAACAGACCCGCCCTCTTCAAATCAGCCTTGTCCTCGAGGCTGATGATTCATGAATTCTAGGAATTTGATCTTCAAGTCGTCATAGTTCTCCCAAGTGGCATCTTCTTTTGGTAGGTTCGCCCATTGTATTAGCACTTCATTAGTGGGTCGTCGTCATCGAGTCACGATCCGTCGATCAATAATGGCACTTGGTTGGGTCTGGAGTTCTCTTTGGGTAGTTATATTTGGTGGGTGGCTTTGGGCTGTCTCCAAGCACTTGTTTAAAACTTCCAGTTGGCTATTGGTTTGTGGGTGATATGTCGTACTCCTTTTCAATTTAGTACCCTGCATATAGAATAACTTTGTCCAAAATCTGCTATTGAAGATGCAAGTAGAATTTGTCACAAGCACAATGCGTCCCTTATAGTGTAATTCTTTTGAGTCCCAATTGTAATGAGCCATGGGGCTTGGTGCTTCCTCCAATTTTTTTATAATCTTACTAGTATCTGAATCTTCCTGCCATTCCATCTTAATATCCTCAAGGAAGTCGTTGGTCGGAAGTGAAACGGTCGAAACTTCAACTTGCTCGGGTAGCTGCGAAAGCGCATCTGCAAGAACATTCTCTTTCCCCTTTTTGTAAGTTATTTCAAAATCAAATCCAAGAAGTTTTGTTACCCATTTTTGCTGCTCGGGGGAAGATATCTTCTGCTCCAAGAGACATTTTAGGCTTTTATGGTCGGTCTTGATTTGAAAGTATCGCCTGATCAAGTACAATCTCCACCTCGTTGCTGTGCGCACAATGGCGAGCATCTCCTTATCATATGTTGACATATTTTGATCGGAGGGAGATAATGCCTTGCTAGTGTATGCGAGTGGTCGACCATCTTGCATGAGAATGGCTCCAATTTTGACTCCAGATGTGTCGGCCTCAATAATGAAGGGTCGGTTGAAATCTGGTAGTGTTAGCACCGGCGTCGTCGTCATGGCTACCTTAAGTTTGTCAAAGGTAGCGGAGGCTCTGTCCAACCATTGGAAGACATCTTTTTCTAGTAAGGAAGTAAGTGGTGCACTGATCTTTCTATAGTTTTTCACGAACTTGCGGTAGTAGCCTGTTAAACCTAGAAAGCCATGTAGCAATTTTATGTTTCTCGAGGTCGGCCAGTTTTGCATTGCTCCAATTTTGAAGGGGTCCACTGCCACACCTTCCTCTGATATGATATGCCCAAGATATTCCACCTTTTGTTGAAGAAAGAAAAAATTCGTGGTTGTTGTGTGTTCAAAAGGTGGTTTTCCGTATGTCTTCTTCGCATGCTCGTATTTGATGATACCCGGATCAAAGGTCCAGCTTTGTAAAGATTTGTGCTCCCTTTCATCTAGCAATTCATCTACTTTTGGAATAAAGTATTTGTCCTTGATGAGTATGCCATTGAGAGCTCGGTAATCAACACATATTCGCCTTGTTCCGTCCTTCTTGCGTACAAGTAGCACCGGCGAAGAGTAGAGGTTGCAACTTGGCCGAATAACTCCTGTTTCGAGCATCTCTTTTATAATCATTTCTATTTCATCCTTCTGGAGATGTGGATACTGATATGGCTGAGCATTTGTTGAAGATTTGCCTGGAAGAATCATTATACAATGATCATGCCGACAGGTAAGAGGTAGGTTGCGCGGTTCGTCAAATATATTTGAAAATTCAGCAAGCAAAGGAAGTAGATTTGGATCTTCAAATTCTGTTGGCTCTCCCTTAGTTTGCTGCTCAAGTTGTACCAAAAAGCCGCTGCATGCTTTATGCAAAACATTCTCCATTTGTTGTGTGCAAATCGTTGTTATGTCGCCCCCACGTTTCCCATGCAATGTGACCTGTTTCTCCTTACTGTAAAATTTCATAATTAGTTTCATAAAATTCCAAGAAATATCACCTAATGTCGTCAACCATTTAATTCTGAGCATGGCCTCACGATTGTTAAGAGAGAGAAGGAAGAAATCTGTAATTATCTCTTAGTCCTGCAGCAATAGTTTCTCCTGCAAGCGCCTATGATCACAATTCAAAATCCGTCCGTCGGTGACCTTAACATCAAACCTGCAGTGATTCTCGATAGGTAATGATATCCGAATAGCAAGCTTACTATTTAGGAAGTTAGTAGTACTGCCCGTGTCGATGAGAACAGTGATTGGTTGTTGTTTGAGAAGGCCTCCAATTTTCATCGTTTGCGGGTTTGAGTAGCTAGCTAGTGTATGTACCGTAACTTCGGTCGGTTGTGGCTCTTCTTCTGCATCTTCTTCTTCATGTTCAAGGCTCTCTTTTGGATGTTCAATGACCTCTTCTTCTATCGGTTCAATCATAAGAAGTCCCCCTTTACTACAGCGATGCTCACGACTCCACGGCTCATCACAATGCCAACATAACCCCTTCGCATATCGCTCCCGAAGCTCTTCTCTTGTTAACCTCTTTAGTGTAGGGACTTGGTTGACAGTAGGGGGGGCTAAGGGCTTCAATATTACTGGTTGAGGAGAGACCCTAGTCCTCCGAGCTTCATGGTTCAATTGCTCCTCTTGATGTCGTGCGAAAGAGATGGCTGCCATAAGCGTATACGGTTGTCGCGCTTTAACTTCTCCTCGGATCTCCGGCTTCAAGCCCTCAATGAAGGTCCACAATAGCTGTTTTTGAGACCAATTATGAGTTTGATTAGATAACCTTTCAAACCTGGTTTGGTACTCCTGAATGGTGGAGGTTTGTTGGATCTTTGCTAGTTGTTCGTCAATATTCTTGTAATCGGTTGGTCTGAAGCGAATCAGCAGTCCTTCTTTGAATTGTCGCCATGAAAGGACTCCATAAGTATGTTCAAACCAGTCAAACCACTGTATAGCATCCCCTTCAAGATGTATAGCTGCAATTTTCACCATAGATACATCCGCGGTTTTGTGGTACTGAAAATATTGCTCCGCGCAAGAGATCCAACCAATCGGGTCTCCTTCTTCCCATCTAGGGAAGTCCACTCTCATGCATGGATAGTTGGGGTTGGTCATAGAGCCTACCCTCCCTTGGAAGTCATCTCTTTGGGCTTGGTGTGATTGGGCAAAGCTCTCTCCTTGATATGATTTCTTCGGGCTTAGTGGTCAGCCCAATCTGAGTTCGGTAAAGAGCGTCCGAATCTTATCCTCTATTCGTGCCTCCAAGGCTTCGAATTTAGCATTGATTGCCTCCTTAGATTCCATAGTATATGGCCCCAAATCAATGATGTTAAGATCTCTCTTTTGCTATTGGGTTAAAGGCATGTATAGGTTGAGAGAAGTGAAGGTCGAAAGTGTTGGTGGATTGGTGGATGTAGGCTGCGGTTTAGGCTTGTTTTATGGCTGTTTTGGGTGCAGTTTGAGGGTATGGTTTGGTAGAGTTTTAGGGCTATGGATGAAAGTTTTGGATCTATGGTAGATGGTAGCAAAGGTTTGACAGAAATCTGTGGAAGTTGCAGCAAGTATGTGCTGTCTTGTAAGAGTAGAATTGTCGTCGAAGAAACAACGGTTTCTCGACGTAATTTCCACCAAAAACTTTAGAGAATTGAGGAGGGAATTGATGGAAAAATCACAGTTTATATGACAGCAAGGATATCTAATTTAATCAAGAAAATTTTGGCAGTATAACAGCAAAGAAATTGGTGCAAATTGTAATTACAGAATTATCGTCGAAAAATTTCAGCGGGTTACGATGAAAATTTGCAGCAACATAAAATCATTTTTAGAGATGAATTTCTTAATAGATCAATCTTAGATGGAATCCAAGATGATATATGAAGTCTATAAGAAATTTCATTCAAAAAAGATTGCAAATAGATGGGTTAAGGCAACGATATGCAGCTGAAATTTTCTGCAGCAAAGATTTTCAAGTGTAGCAGATTGGACATAAAAGATCAGTAGTTTATATTGAGAATTTTTCGATGAAACCAAAGGGAAATCTACTGTTAGGAAGTGTCAAAGATGTCATAAAAATTTCGTAAAAATTTGGATAGAAAAAGCACAGTAGCAAGATCAAACAGATGGTGCTATGCGGCTTAAATTCTGCAATTCAAGTGCAGCAGATTGGACATAAAAGATCAGTAGTTTATACTGAGAATTTTTTGATGAAACCAAAGGGAAATCTACTGTTAGGAAGTGTCAAAGATGTCATAAAAATTTCGTAGAAATTTGGATAGAAAAAGCACAGTAGCAAGATCAAACAGATGGTGCTATGCGGCTGGAATTCTGCAATGTATCTTTTGTCGTAGAGATGAAAACTTTGTGACGAAAAGTTTATGCAGCAATATAAGAACGATTTTTTTTTTTTTTTTTTTGAATAAGGATAACTAAATTGCAGCAGCAGTAAGGTAGGAAACCAGAACCTGTTGCAATTCACGGGGAGATCAAAGGATGATCCGCGGTGGTGGAGATGATAGCGGAATTCGGTGACGATCTTTTAAGCAATTGTGGGAATTGCTTTGGATGGTTGTGGAGGGTTGATGGATGGCTATGGAAGGGCAGTGAGACGCCAAGAATGCTGCTCTGATACCAGGTGTTAGAACCCTTGCAGATTCTAAACTTGGGGTTGATCTCTTTAGGGGATCGGCCTCCTTGGAACTCTATAGGGGTTCCTCCCTCCAAGTTGCTGCTCAAAGGCTGCAGAAAAGATTCATCTATTGCTTAAGAAAAGAGAAGGAATACATGGTTATTTATAGGGCTTCTAAACCCTAACTCCTAATAGGACTCCTACTTAAGACTCTTACTTCTAACCAACTCCTAATAGGACTCCTACTCAAGACTCCTATTCCCTTACAACTCCTAATTCTTCTCTAAGAAAAAACCTCCTACATGAATGCCCCTCACAATTAGGACTCTCTTAGCTAGAGTCCTAACAGAATGTCCCTCTCAATTAGGACTCTCCTAGCTAGAGTCCTAACATTTTTACATGAATGTCCCTCTTAATTAGGACTCTCCAAGCTAGAGTCCTAACACCTGCGTCACTCAAAACGTAGATTAAATCATAAACATATATCAAGTAGTTTCATCATCAAAATATGAGATTCAATAGCCTAGGCAGTGCAACCTCCTGCCTTGGGCGGTTCAACCGCCTGGCAGAAATCAGGGTCCGAATGGGTTGATCCATTCAACCCAATTTGGGTTTTTTAGGGGCCCAATTGCCCCAAGATTAAGTTAATGGGATCACCTCCCATTTCCAACTTAATCAATGTGCTAACTATAATTTTTCCTAAGACATTTACTGCAACTTGCTCTGGTGAGTCAATTGCTTCTTCCGGCGAGCTTCCGGCGAACTTCCGTCGATCATCCGATGAACCCTCGGTGATGCTCCTGCGGACTTCCGGCAAACTCCTGGACTTGCGACGATTCACTTGGCGAGTTCCGACGAGCTTCTTTGGCAAGCTTATGGACTTCTCGGATTTGTTCCCGCAGAACTTCTGACGACTGTCCGAACTTCCATCGAACTCTCGAACTCCCAACGTGATCATTGTCTTGACTCCGGCGCAACTCCTGCTGCATGTCTCACTTTCATTGTAGTTAATCCTGCACACTTATCTCAACATATAGATTAGATAACAAATCACAATTGACTTCATCATCAAAATCCGAGATTCAACAGGGGTGAATTAGTGCAGCGGAAAACTTTTGATGTTTAAAACTGCATTCGTACGATGAAATCGTTTCCGATGTAAAACCGTTTTCAGAAACTTAACTTAAAAGTAAGTTCGTATAGGAGTGCAGCAAAGGTAAAGAGGAAGTAGAGCACATATGGAGGTTTGCAGTAAGGTAAGCAGCAAGAATAAATGCAAACCAGAGAGCACCGTAATTTTAGAGTGGTTCAGTCAATCTTGACCTATATCCACTTTTGGCTTCCTCCTCTGACGAGGTCACCAACGTCCACTAGAGGCCTTCCTTTAGTAGGCGAAGGCCAACCACTCTTTTACTGTTTTACTCCTTTTGACGGGCTTAGGAGACAACCCTTACAGAATTTCTCTCCTCTCTTGAAAGCTCATAACTTGGAAGAAAAGAGGGAGGAGAACTTCTAGCCTTTACAACACTTTTGAGCTCTAAAAATCATAGAGTAAGATTGGATTTTCGGTGCTTTTGGTTTCCCTTTCATGTAGGAAAGGGTGGGGTTTATATAGGCCCCAAACTGGTTTGAATTTGGAGCTCAAAAGTGTCTTTTCTCGGATTTCCGGGGTCCTGGTAGTACTACCTCCAGACTGGGGCGGTACAACCGCCTGATAGAGCTCGGAGACCGAGCTTTGGCGATGCCACCACCTGACAGGGGCGGTTGCACCACCCAGTCTCGCTCGGCGACTGAGCCCAGGCGGTGCCACCATCTGACTGGAGCGGTTGCACCGCCCAATCTCGCTCGGAGACTGAGCCCAAGCGGTGCCACTGCCTAACTGGGGTGGTTGCACCGCCCAGCTTTCCTAGGAGACCATCTCCTGGGCGGTGCCACTGCCGACCCTAGCGGTGCCACTGCCGACCCTAGCGGTGCCACCGCCTAGCAGGAATTCTGGTCCGAATGAGTTGATTCATTCGGCCTAATTTGGGTCTATCAAGGGCCCAATTGCCCCCAGATTAAGTTAATGGGATCACCTCCCATTCCTAACTTAATCTACATGCTAACTACGATATTTCTTAAGACATTTACTGCAACTTTCTCCGGTGAGTCAATCGCTTCTTCCAACGAGCTTCCGGTGAACTTCCGACGAACATCCGACGAACCTTCGGCGATGCTCTGGCAGACTTCCGGCAAACTCCTAGACTTGCGACGATCCACTTGGTGAGTTCTGATGAGCTTCTTCGGCAAGCTCCTGGACTTCTCGGATTTGTTCCCGCAGAACCTCCGATGACCGTTTGGACTTCCGTCGAACTCTCGAACCCCCAACGTGATCATGGTCTTGACTCCGGCGTAACTCCTGCTACATGTCTTTCTTCCATCGTAGTTAATCCTACACATGTAAAACAAAATTTCGATCGAGATAATTAATCCTAAGCAATTAACTAAGTTGTCCGGCATGTCATTGGTCCCTCGACGCTTCGTCCGATTCTTCGGTGCATCGTCCTCTCCTATGACCTATTGCCCAATCGGTCAGTTGACTCCACAACTCCGATATCCTTGGCACAATAGCCACTCTTCTTGGCCCGATGCCTGAGTCCACGGCCCGTAGCCTTATGTCGATATGTCGACTGATCCACCGGTTCAACGTCCAATCTTCTAACATGTTTGTTTGACACAACATGATTTTTCCTGCTTTTATTGTCTCATCCTGATCGAAGCATCCTGCGTCACTCAAAATGCAGATTAAATTATAAATATATATCAAGCGGTTTCATCATCAAAATATGAGATTCAACAGAAAAATCATGTTGGGCCGGAGGAAAACATGTCAGAAGATTGGACGTCGGGCCAAAGGATCGGTCAACGTATCGACAGAAGGCTTCAGGTCATGGATTCGGGCATCACGCCAAGAAGAGCAGATATTGTGCCAAGGATATCAGAGTTGTGGAGTTAACTGGCCGATTGGGCAATCTGCCACAAGAGAGGACGATGCGCCGACGAATCGGACGAAGCGTCGAGGGACCAATGACATACCAGACAACATGATTAATGGTTAGTATTAATTGTCTAGATCAAAGTATGTTTTACATGTGCAGGATTAACTAGATAGCAAGGTATTAAGCAAAATGAAGTCCCGGAGTCATGGACATGATTTCGTTAGGAGTTCGAGAGTTCGTCGGAAGTCCGAACGTTCGTTGAAAGTTATGGCGGAACCAGCCAAGAAGTCTTGAAGCTTGCCAGAGAAGCTCATCGAAACTCACCAAAAAGATCGTTGTGAAGTCTAGGTGCTTGCTGGGAGTCTACCAAAATATTGCCGAGATATCTTTGGAAGTTCGCCAGAAGTTCATCGAAAGCTCGTTGGAAGAATAGACATAGGGACTTGTTTAACTTAGCAAATGTCTTAGGATTTTGTAGGTAGCACGTAATTGGGCTTGGATTTGGGCCAACATAATTAGGGGCTAACAAGGCCCATGTAAGAAATGTGTTGGGCCCAATAAGAGGCCCAAACAGTGCCCCAAGAATTCTCACCGTCATGGCATAGTCTTCGAGACTATGTCAGGCAGTGGTACCGTCAGTTTGGGTGGTTATACCGCCCCTGGTAGGGTGCTTGGTAGTGGTACTGCTAGTCTGGGTGGTGGTACCACCCAGCACTGCCTCCTAGGCGGTGGTATGTTAAGACTCTAGCTTGGAGAGTCCTAATTGAGAGGGACATTCATGTAAAACTGTTAGGACTTTAGCTAGGAGAGTCCTAATTGAGAGGGACATTATGTTAGGACTCTAGCTAGGAGAGTCCTAATTGTGAGGGGCATTCATGTAGGAGGTTTTTTCTTAGAGAAGAATTAGGAGTTGTAAGGGAATAGGAGTCTTGAGTAGGAGTCCTATTAGGAGTTGGTTAGAAGTAAGAGTCTTAAGTAGGAGTCCTATTAGGAGTTAGGGTTTAGAAGCCCTATAAATAGCCATGTATTCCTTCTCTTTTGATAAGCAATAGATGAATCTTTTCTGCAGCCTTTGAGCAGCAACTTGGAGGGAGGAACCCCTATAGAGTTCCAAGGAGGCCGATCCCCTAAAGAGATCAACCCCAAGTTTAGAATCTGCAAGGGTTCTAACACCTGGTATCAGAGCAGCGTTCTTGGCATCTCGCTGCCCTTCCACAGCCATCCATCAACCCTCTACAACCATCCAAAGCAATTCCCACAATTGCTTAAAAGATCGTCACCGAATTCCGTCATCATCTCCACCACCACGGACCATCCTTTGATCTCCCCGTGAATTGCAACAGGTTCTGGTTTCCTACCTTACTGCTGCTGCAATTTAGTTATCCTTATTCGAAAATCCAAAAAAAAAAAAAAAAAAATCGTTCCTATATTGCTGCATAAACTTTTCGTCACAAAGTTTTCATCTCTACGACGAAAGATACATTGCAGAATTCCAGCCGCATAACACCATCTGTTTGATCTTGCTACTGTGCTTTTTCTATTCAAATTTCTACGAAATTTTTATGACATCTTTGACACTTCTTGAAAGTGGATTTCCCTTTGGTTTTATCAAAAAATTCTCAATATAAACTACTGATCTTTTATATCCAATCTGCTGCACTTGAATTGCAGAATTCAAGCCGCATAGCACCATCTGTTTGATCTTGCTACTGTGCTTTTTTATCCAAATTTCTACAAAATTTTTATGACATCTTTGAAACTTCCTAACAGTATATTTCCCTTTAGTTTCATCGAAAAATTATCAATATAAACTACTGATCTTTTATGTCCAATCTGCTGCACTTGAAAATCTATGCTGCAGAAAATTTCAGCTGCATATCGTTGCCTTAACCCATCTATTTGCAATCTTTTTTGAATGAAATTTCTTATACACTTTATAGATCATCTTGGCTTCCATCTAAGATTGATCTATTAAGAAATTCATCTCTAAAAATGATTTTATGTTGCCGCAAATTTTCATCGTAACCCGTTGAAATTTTTCGATGATAATTCTGCAATTGCAACTTGCACCAATTTCCTTGCTGTTATACTGCCAAAATTTTCTTGATTAAATTAGATATCCTTGCTGTCATATAAACTGCGATTTTGCTATCAATTCTCTCCTCAATTCTCTAAAGTTTTTGGTGGAAATTACGTCGAGAAACCGTTGTTTCTTCGACGACAATTCTACTCTTACAAGACAGCACATACTTGCTGTAACTTCCACAGATTTCTGTCAAACCTTTGCTACCATCTACCACAGATCCAAAACTTTCATCCACAGCCCTAAAACTCTACCAAACCACACCCTCAAACTGCACCCAAAATAGCCACAAAACAAGCCTAAACCGCAGCCTACATCCACCAATCCACCAACACTTTCGACCATCACTTCTCTCAACCTATACATACCTTTAACCCAACAGCAAAAGAGAGATCTTAACATCATTGATTTGGGACCATATACTATGGCATCTAAGGAGGCAATCAATGCTAAATTCGAAGCCTTGGAGGCGCGAATGGAGAATAAGATTCGGACGCTCTTTATCGAACTCAGATTGGGCCGACCACTAAGCCCGAAGAAATCATATCAAAGAGAGAGCTTTGCCCAATCACACCAAGCCCGAAGAGATGACTTCCAAGGGAGGGTAGGCTCTATGACCAATCCCAACTATCCATGCATGAGAGTGGACTTCCCTAGATGGGAAGAAGGAGACCCGATTGGTTGGATCTCGCGCGTGGAGCGATATTTTTGGTACCACAAAACCGCGGATGTATCTATGGTGAAAATTGCAGCTATACATCTTGAAGGGGATGCTATACAGTGGTTTGACTGGTTTGAACATACTTATGGAGTCCTTTCATGGCGACAATTCAAAGAAGAACTGCTGATTCGCTTCAGACCAACCGATTACGAGAATATTGACGAACAACTAGCAAAGATCCGACAAACCTCCACCATTCAGGAGTACCAAACCAGGTTTGAAAGGTTATCTAATCAAAATCATGATTGGTCTCAAAAACAGCTATTGAGGACCTTCATTGAGGGCTTGAAGCCGGAGATCCGAGGAGAAGTTAAAGCGCGACAACCGTACACGCTTATGGCAGCCATCTCTTTCGCACGACATCAAGAGGAGCAATTGAACCATGAAGCTCGGAGGACTAGGGTCGCTCCTCAACCAGTAATATTGAAGCCCTCAGCCCCCCCTACTGTCGACCAAGTCCCTGCACCAAAGAGGTTAACAGGAGAAGAGCTTCGGGAGCGATATGCGAAGGGGTTATGTTGGCATTGTGACGAGCCGTGGAGCCGTGAGCATCGCTGTAGTAAAGGGGGACTTTTTATGATTGAACCGATAGAAGAAGAGGTCATTGAACATCCAAAAGAGAGCCTTGAACATGAAGAAGAAGATGCAGAAGAAGAGCCACAACCGACCGAAGTTACGGTACATATACTAGCTAGCTACTCAAACCCGCAAACGATGAAAATTGGAGGCCTTCTCAAACAACAACCAATCACTGTTCTCATCGACACGGGCAGTACTACTAACTTCCTAAATAGTAAGCTTGCTATTCGGATATCATTACCTATCGAGAATCACTGCAGGTTTGATGTTAAGGTCACCGACGGACGGATTTTGAATTGTGATCATAGGCGCTTGCAGGAGAAACTATTGCTGCAGGACCAAGAGATAATTGCAGATTTCTTCCTTCTCCCTCTTAACAATCATGAGGCCATGCTCTGAATTAAATGGTTGACGACATTAGGTGATATTTCTTGGAATTTTATGAAACTAATTATGAAATTTTACAGTAAGGAGAAACAGGTGACATTGCATGGGAAACGTGGGGGCGACATAACAACGATTTGCACACAACAAATGGAGAATGTTTTGCATAAAGCATGCAGCAGCTTTTTGGTACAACTTGAGCAGCAAACTAAGGGAGAGCCAATAGAATTTGAAGATCCAAATCTACTTCCTTTGCTTGCTGAATTTTCAAATATATTTGACGAACCGCGCAACCTACCTCTTACTTGTCGGCAAGATCATTGTATAATGATTCTTCCAAGAAAATCTTCAGCAAATGCTCAACCATATCAGTATCCACATCTCCAGAAGGATGAAATAGAAAGGATTATAAAAGAGATGCTCGAAACAGGAGTTATTCGGCCAAGTTGCAACCTCTACTCTTCGCCGGTGCTACTTGTACGCAAGAAGGACGGAACAAGGCGAATATGTGTTGATTACCGAGCTCTCAATGGCATAATCATCAAGGATAAATACTTTATTCCAATAGTAGATGAATTGCTAGATGAAAGGGAGCACAAATCTTTACAAAGCTGGACCTTTGATCCGGGTATCATCAAATACGAGCATGCGAAGAAGACATACGGAAAACCACCTTTTGAACACACAACAACCACGAATTTTTGCTTTCTTCAACAAAAGGTGAAATATCTTGGGTATATCATATCAGAGGAAGGTGTGGCAGTGGACCCCTTCAAAATTGGAGCAATGCAAAACTGGCCGACCTCGAGAAACATAAAATTGCTACATGGCTTTCTGGGTTTAACAAGCTACTACCGCAAGTTCGTGAAAAACTATGGAAAGATCAGTGCACCACTTACTTCCTTACTAGAAAAAGATGTCTTCCAATGGTTGGACAGAGCCTCCGCTGCCTTCGACAAACTCAAGGCAGCCATGACGACGACGCCGGTGCTAACACTACCAGATTTCAACCGACCCTTCATTATTGAGGCCGACACATCTAGAGTCAGAATTGGAGCCATTCTCATGCAAGATGGTCGACCACTCGCATACACTAGCAAGGCATTATCTCCCTCCGATTAAAATATGTCAACATATGATAAGGAGATGCTCGCCATTGTGCGCACAGCAACGAGGTGGAGATTGTACTTGATCAAGCGATACTTTCAAATCAAGACCGACCATAAAAGCCTAAAATATCTCTTGGAGCAGAAGATATCTTCCCCCGAGCAGCAAAAATGGGTAACAAAACTTCTTGGATTTGATTTTGAAATAACTTACAAAAAGGGGAAAGAGAATGTTCTTGCAGATGCGCTTTCGCAGCTACCTGAGCAAGTTGAAGTTTCGACCGTTTCACTTTCGACCAGCGACTTCCTTGAGGATATTAAGATGGAATGGCAGGAAGATTCAGATACTAGTAAGATTATAAAAAAATTGGAGGAAGCACCAAGCCCCATGGCTCATTACAATTGGGACTCAAAAGAATTACACTATAAGGGTACTAAATTGAAAAGGAGTACGACATATCACCCACAAACCAACAGCCAACCGGAAGTTTTAAACAAGTGCTTGGTGACAGCCCAAAGCCACCCACCAAATATGACTACCCAAAGAGAACTCCAGACCCAGCCAAATGCCATTATTGATCGACGGATCGTGACTCGACAACGACGACCCACTAATGAAGTGCTAATAGAGTGGGCGAACCTACCAAAAGAAGATGCCACTTGGGAGAACTATGACGACTTGAAGATCAAATTCCCAGAATTCATGAATCATCAGCCTCGAGGACAAGGCTGATTTGAAGAGGGCGGGTCTGTTAAGACTCTAGCTTGGAGAGTCCTAATTGAGAGGGACATTCATGTAAAACTGTTAGGACTTTAGCTAGGAGAGTCCTAATTGAGAGGGACATTATGTTAGGACTCTAGCTAGGAGAGTCCTAATTGTGAGGGGCATTCATGTAGGAGGTTTTTTCTTAGAGAAGAATTAGGAGTTGTAAGGGAATAGGAGTCTTGAGTAGGAGTCCTATTAGGAGTTGGTTAGAAGTAAGAGTCTTAAGTAGGAGTCCTATTAGGAGTTAGGGTTTAGAAGCCCTATAAATAGCCATGTATTCCTTCTCTTTTGATAAGCAATAGATAAATCTTTTCTACAGCCTTTGAGCAGCAACTTGGAGGGAGGAACCCCTATAGAGTTCGAAGGAGGCCGATCCCCTAAAGAGATCAACCCCAAGTTTAGAATCTGCAAGGGTTCTAACATGGTACCACCAGACCTGGGTGGTACCGCCTAGGATAGTGTTAGTGTTGACTGACACTTGGCGGTGGTACCGCCCAACGCAAGCGGTAGTATTGCCCGTGCCCGGGGAACCCGGGATGGGAAAGTTTTAGGCTCCAAGTTTGAATCAACTTGAAGCCTATAAATACCCCTCTTATCCCTGGTTAAAGCACACAAGCACAAAGAGATTAAAAGAGAGAAAACGTTGTTGCGATCATAAGTGTATTCCCTCCTCTAGCTTAAACCTAGATTTCTGTTTAGAGAGGAGAGTGAGTGCTTGTAAGGGTTATCTTCTAAACCCGGTAAAAGGAGAAGAGGGGTGTAAAAAGTGATTAGCCTTTGCCTATTGAAGGAAGGCCTCTAGTGGACGCCGGTGACCTCGTCGGAGGAGGAAGCCAAAAGTGGTTATAGGTCACATTGACCAAACCACTCTAAAACTGCTGTGTTCTTTAGTTTGCTTTTCATTCCTGCTATTACCTTACTGCAAACTTCCTTAAGTGCTTACTGCCTTCAATTCATTACGTATGCTTTCGAGTTAAGTTTTCGAAATCGGTTTTTCGTCAGAAATAGTTTTATCGCAATGAAGTTTTTGAAGACGTGATTTTTATCGCTGCTCTAATTCAAACACACCCCCCCCCCCAC
Organism: Musa acuminata AAA Group; assembly: GCF_036884655.1. NCBI lineage: Eukaryota > Viridiplantae > Streptophyta > Magnoliopsida > Zingiberales > Musaceae > Musa > Musa acuminata. The sequence continues at coordinate 34,571,209 of NC_088335.1, read as the reverse complement.
CCACCCCCCCCCCCCCCTCTCTCTTAGTGCGCTCTTGATCCTAACACTGACAAACTCCTGGAATTCATGACAATCTTCTTGGTGAGTTCCGACGAGCTTCTCTAGCAAGCTCCTAAACTTCTCGGTCAATTCTGATAGAACTTCTAACGAATGTTCGGACTTCCGACGAACTCTCGAACTCCCAATGAAATCTCGTTCTTGACTCCGGGGCTTTATTTTGCTTTATGCCTTGATCGCTATTGTAATTAATCATGTACACTTAAAACCTACTTTGATCTAGATAATTATTATAAGACTTAAATCAAATGTTGTCCTATATGTTATTGGTTCATCGACGCTTCATCCGATTCTTCGGCACATCATTCTCTCTTACGGCCAATTGCCCAATCGACAAGTTGACCTCCATAACTCTGATTTCCTTGGTGTAATTTTCGCTCTTCTTGGCCCGATGCCTGAACCCATGGCCCGAAGTCTTCTGCCGTTATGTTGACCAATCCTCCGGCTCGACGTCCAATCTTCTAACATTTTCCATTCCGGCCTAACATGATTCTTACTGCCTTAATTATCTTTCCCTGATCGAAGCTTCCTGTGTCACTCAAAACGTAGATCAAATAAACACTATCAATTGGTTTCATTATCAAAATATGAGATTCAACAGATATAGCCTAAGGGATTCGTGTCCAAGGATTGCCTAGATAAGGTGTGCAGGTTGCTTAGGTCCATATATGGACTAGAACAAGCTTCCCAAAGTTGGAACATAAGATTTGATGAGGCAATTAGATCTTATAACTTTGTTAAGAATAAAGATGAGCCTTGTGTATACAAAAAGGTAAGTAGGAGCACTATCACCTTCTTGGTGTTATATGTGGATAACATCCTATTCATTGGGAATGATGTAGGAATGCTATCCACAGTAAAGTCTTGGTTATCTAGACACTTCTTCATGAAGGACTTAGAGGAATCATCCTATATCTTGGGGATTCAGATCTATAGAAATAGATCTAAGATGATGCTTGGCTTGTCCCAATCCAAGTATATAGACACCATTGCCAAAAGGTTTGGCATGAAAATTTTCAAGAGATGTCTCACACTGATGAGATATGGGATATCACTTTCTAGGAGTATGTCCCCAAAGACTCTTGAAGAAAGGGCAAACATGGATAGAATACCCTATGCCTTAGTGATAGGGTCTATCATGTATACCATGCTATGTACTAGGCCTGATATAGTGCGTGCTCTGAGTGTCACGACCAGGTGTCAGGTGGATCCAAGCTTAGAGCATTGGAAAGCAGTAAAGTGTATCCTTAAGTACTTGAGAAGGACTAAGGATCTTTTACTAGTATATGAAAGTAGTAGCTTTAGGGTTGACGACTACACGAACTCAAGTTTCCAGTCCGATGTCGATTATAGCAAGTCGAATTCTGGGTATGTGTACACTCTGAATGGAGGAGCAGTATGCTGAAAGGGTTCCAAGCAAGATACTATTGCAGACTTGACCATAGAGGTGGAGTACATTACTACAATAGAGGCAACAAAGGAGGGAGTCTAGATGAAGAAGTTGATCATAGATCTGGGAATCATGCCGGGTGGCAAAGAGTCGATTCCCTTATATTGCGACAACAATAGGGCGATTGCTCAAAAGAGGGGACTTGAGTCTCATCAGAAGTATTCTAAGGAGGTTCCAGCTTACTAGAGAGATCGTGACCCGCGGAGATGTAGTAGTGGAAAGAGTTCCATTCGAAGATAACATTGTATTAAAACCCTTGCAGATTTTAAACTTAGGGTTGATCTCTTTAGGGTATCGGCCTCCATGGAACTCTATAGGGGTTCCTCCCTCCAAGTTGTTACTCAAAGGCTACAGAAAAGATTCATCTATTGCTTATGAAAAGAGGAGGAATATATGGATATTTATAAGGCTTTTAAACCCTAACTCCTAATAGGACTCCTACTCAAGACTCCTACTTCTAACCAACTCCTAATAGGACTCCTACTCAAGACTCCTATTCCTTTACAACTGCTAATTATTCTCTAAGAAACAACCTCCTAACCCTAGTCGACCTCTTCACCTCTTTAATAGGGGTCAGCTTAGGTAGGTTTTATATAAATGTCCCTCTCAATTAGGACTCTCCTAGCTAGAGTCCTAACAGACCCGTTCTCTTTAAATCAGCCTTGTCCTCGAGGCTGACGATTCATGAATTCTGAAAATTTGATCTTTAAGTCGTCTTAGTTCTCCCAAGTGGCATCTTCTGTTGGTAGGTTCACCCACTATATCATCCACTCTCGGCGTCATGAGAGGAATATCCCATGTGTTCTTGCTCAGACAAATCCCTGGCCAAGGTCATTCGGGTTGAGAGAGAAAGAGTTCTCCGGGAGAATCCGATTAGAGCGAGACTCGAGTAGAAACCGTATGGGTCTGACAACACCATGCTCGATATACGATCTCTGGGATATTAGATGGATGAGGGACTATAGGTACACGGTAACTGAGGACAGACAGGTCCAATGGATTGGATTCCCCTGTATCGTCTAGGGACTACGGCGTAGTGGCCTAGTACGTCCGTAGTCGATGAGTCAAGTGAATTATTACAGAGATAATAATTCACTGAGTTAGAAGGAGTTCTAACGGGTATGACTCACGGCCAGCTCGATATTGGGCCTAGAGGGTCACACACATATGGTAGGCATTGCGATGAGTAGAGGTTCGGATATGAGATATCCGACGGAGCCCTTGTCTTATTGGATGCAGATCCAATACCCACTAGGGAAGGACCCATTAGGGTTTTATAGGGGACCTCTATAAATAGGAGGGATTCAGAGCCTCATAGGCTAGAGCCTTTGCTTACCTTTCCTATTCTCCTCTCCCTCTCCACCTCAAAGAAGGCCTGGAGTTTTGAGGAGCGTCGTCGCAACCCTGCTGTGTGGATCACCGCTAGAGAGGAGGATGCTTGACCTCCTTCACCCTCTCCTAAGGATCTGTAAGGAAATAGGGATATACGATCTCCCTAGGTAACACAATCTACTCTATATGCAGTTTTAAGTTTCGCGGACTTTGCGCATCAATCTTCGCACGACGACGAACATCTTTTTGGGAATCGGGGATTTTGTTTTCTTATTCTTCCGCTGCGCATATGATGTCGCCCCCATGATTTCCCAACAGTGGTATCAGAGCTAGGTTATTCGTGCGAATGATTGGTTTTGAACTACGTGTGTTGTGTTTAGGAAGAATTTTGACGTCAAAATCGTTGACGCAAAAACAAGGAAGGGCAGCAACAGTTGCTACCCTCGATCTACGTACGTGCAGCACAGCCGAAGGCAGACAGCATAGGGGCTGCGTCTGCACCAACCGGCCAGTGGCCTGCTTGCAGCAGGCTTGCGTCCGGCGGGGCTGGCAGCCCGCAGGTAGATCGGGCGCCTCTGCCCGCGGGGTGAGACACCGCAGGGCAGCGGCGCCTGCCGTCGATGCTCCCGCGGGTGAAACCCCCCCCCCCCCCCCCCCCCCCCCACCATAGGGGCGGCCGCCCAGCGGGACAGCACCGCCTTCGGGCGTTGCCCCGCGGGCAGAACCGCCCGCGGAGGCGGCGGCGTCCGCAAGGGCGCCCACCTGCAGCGGCAGCGCCGCCAATGGGCGTGCCGCCCGCAAGCGAAGGCAGCGCCCCGCCCCCCGCCACACAGGCCGCCGCCAAAAGGGTGGCGGCTGTCACGCCCCTCAAAATATCGACGATATTTAAAGTTTTCGTCACACAAACCAATCCAGGATCCAAACTAACATTTGAGGACACTGAAAAACATTCAATCAAATTCACATCCATAAAACCTGTGCATTTTAAAATCATATATCACGTCACTCGATAATTCACATTTATGGCAACCCAAGCCAACTTGACAAACATGAACAACATTTATAAATCCACAAGCTAAATAAATTATAAAATCAGAACTCCAACTATTCACCACAAGTTCATATCGTCATAAATTAGACTTAACATTCCGAAATTCCAAATAAGAGAGATCTCCTAACACTTTGACACAGTATATCCATTTCGGTTCATCGACAACATTTCATTACATACAAAACATACTTATACAACAATATCGTAATAATCAACCAGACTTGCCCATCATTCTGAATAGCTATCCACTGCCTCAGCCCAAATCAAACATCTCGAAGAGTGACAAGCTGACCTGAAAGATTTATATAACAACGGAGTGAGCCAAAAACGGCTCAGCAAGTGACAAAACATATTCAGAACAAAAGGAATGGTTTCAAACGAGTAAGGTATCACATTGTAAGGCAGAATACAATAATTCTCAAGGATACTATCTCATTAGATACAAAATCATAAGTATCATGTCATTCAAAACATATTTGATTCACAACAAATGGAGCATAGAGTAATTGGAGCATATCAATGGCAGATAGGACATTTCAGAACATATCAGTTCATAGCAAATGGAGCACAGAGTAATTGGAGCATATCAATGGCAGATAGGACATTTCAGAACATATCAGTTCATAGCAAATGGAGCACAGAGTAATTGGAGCATATCAATGGCGTATGAAATGTTCCGGAGCATATCAACGACATATGGAACATTTTGAAACATATCGACAGTGGATGAAACATTTCAGAGCATATCAATAACAAATACCGTACAGAAGCTCAAACGTCGTCTTTGACGTTGCAATCATATCATTCTTATCCAGAGCATGAATAGAAACAACTCACCAAAACTCTGGATGTCATATCAAACATATAGAAGGTGTAGTGGGATCTCAGTCAGAATGTGATTCATCCAGAATATCCCACATAGCGGGACCCCACATAGCGGGCAATAAGCGCATACCCTTTACCATTTCTGGCAAAGGTCCAGAATATCCCACATAGCGGGACCCCACATAGCGGGCAATAAGCGCATACCCTTTACCATTTCTGGCAAAGGTCCAGACAATCCCACACACCAGAGTACAAGAGGGCAGTTTCAACAATAAGTAGCATATATTGGAAGCACACGCGAAACAACAAACGTACATGTGCCTTTACGAGTCAAATACGATGCAAGCAACAATCTCTCACAAATGTATCCAGATTTGGAATGAAATAAAAGCAAGAGTATACACGCTTTCCAAACAATCATATATAACTCAATTCAAATAAGAAGGTTAGATGAATTCGATATCCAAATGAATGAAACTAGAATAGGCACACATCGAAAGCAAATGCGGAACAATGGGTTATACATGTGCCTATAGGAGTCAATACGATATAGCTTAAACGTTACACAATAGTTTTCAAGAATGCAAATAATTTTAAGGACAAGAGCATACAAGAATTTCAAAGCAGTAATATAAAGCTCAATTGAATAAGAAGGCTAAAGGATATCAATTTCCAAAGGAATGAAACCAGAATATGAGAAATCGACCAAAGCTCGATTTCTGGCAGAATACAAGAGGCACATTGAACAAATGATTCAAACTATCAATCGTGCTCCAATTTACTCAGAAATAATCATTGGATAATACTTTCAGATAAGACAGGCTTCATATGAATTGAACTGTCCAACAGAGAGAGTTACAAATAATTTGGTAAACAAGGGTCGTAGAACAAAATCTCTGTTTGGCAGAATTCATAATGTCAGATTCAACAGATGACTGGGCAGGTGTTTGGATTCCAAATCTTTCAATCCATATATCAAAAGAAAGATCTACGAGTCTAGTTTCCAATGAAATCAGTTTTGAACAAATCAGAGTTTCCAACAAAGACTTATAGGCAGCTCGGTATCAAAAGGTCAGAATCTCAGAAGTTGCACAGATTCGAATCGTTACGTCTAAACAGGAGATATATCAAATGCAAGGTTAGAACAATTCAAAGTTCCTCATATTCAAAGCAAATGTAGAGATAAAATTACAGTGAGGAATGATCAGGATACTTGCAATAGGAAAGATTAGAACAATTACAGGCGGAACGATCGGAAAACTTGCAATAAGAAAAGTTAGAGCAATTATAGGAGGAACGATCAGGGAACTTGCAATAAGACATATCAGAGCAATTATAGGAGAAACGATCAGGGAACTTGCAAAAAGACATATCAGAGCAATTATAGGAGAAACGATCAGGGAACTTGCAATAAGACATATCAGAGCAATTATAGGAGAAATGATCAGGGAACTTGCCTTTCAAGGATTTCGATCCGAAGATCCAAAGAAGGTGCTAGCCCAAATCCTTCTACTTTTCCTCCGTGTCCTCTCTCTGTTTCGTTTTGTGCTCCCGTTTTCTTCCTTTCTTCGCAACTACACCACGTGTCGAACATCGAGGCACAGTCACCTGCTCTCTCTTACTCTCATTCCTTCTTTTTCTTTCCCAAACGCAGCTGCCACAGCCGCCGCCGCTGCCGCTGCCACAATCGCAGCCCCTTCCACCGCACTACCTTCCTTCCTCCCTTCTCTCGCAGACATAACTGCTGCATACGCAGTCGCTGCCGCTGCGGCCGCAATCCCGTCCGCAGCCCCTTTTTCCCCCTTTCCTTTCCTTTCTTTCCCAGCTGCAACTGCCGCAGTCACAGTCGCAGCCATGGCCGCAGCCACCGCAACCGCAGCCTCTACTTCCTCTGCTACTCTATTTCCTCTCCTACTTCTCTTCCAACTGCAGCTGCCACTGCCGCAGCTGCCACCCCTTCTCCTCTTCCTCTCTTCTTCCTCTCCTTCCCTTTCTCTTCTTCTTCCTTTCCTTCTCTTCTTTCCCAGCCACAGCTGCAGCTGCCATCACCGCAGCCGCAGCCCCTTCTCCTCTTCCTCTCTTCTTCCTCTCCTTCCCTTTCTCTTCTTCTTCCTTTCCTTTTTCTCTTTCCCTGCCACAGCTGCAGCTGCCATCGCCGCAGCCGCAGCCCCTTCTCCTCTTCCTCTCTTCTTCCTCTCCTTCCCTTTCTCTTCTTCTTCCTTTCCTTTTTCTCTTCCTCTTTCCCTGCCATAGCTGCAGCTGCCACAACCGCAGCCGCAGCTACTTCTTTCCCTTCTCCTCTTCCTTCTCCTTCCTTTCTTCTTCTTCTCTCCCCGCTGCAACTGCTGCAGTCGCGGCCGCAGCCACGGCCGCAACCTCTCCCTCCTCCCCTGCTCATCTTCCTCTTCTTCTTCTCTTCCAGCTGCAGCTGCCACCGCCGCAGCTGCAGCCCCTTCTTCCCCGGCGTCACACACACCCTCTCCTCTGTTTCCTCTGCAGGAAACAGAGGTATCACACCTCTTTCTCTTCCTCTTCTTCTTCTTCTCCTCTTCCCCTCTTCCCTTTTCCTCCCCAAGGCCACACATCTCCTCGCTGCAGCCTTGCCGCAGCTATCTTCTTCTTCTTCTTCTTCTTCTTCTTCCCTTTTCATCCTCAACGCCCCACACATCCTCTCCTCTGTTTCCACCTGCGGGAAACAGAGGTGCTGCAGCCCTGGCTGCTGCAGCTGCCTCTCTTTTCCCTCTTCTTCTCCTTCTCTTCTTCTCCTCTTTCCTTTTCCTCCCCAAAGCCACACACCTCCTCGCTGCAGCCTTGCCGCAGCTATCCTCCTCTCTTCTTCTTCTTCTTCTTCTTCTTCTTCTTCTCTTCTCCCTCTTCTTCCTCTCTTCTTCTCCCCACTCCCCACAGCTCCTCGCTGCAGCCCTCGCTGCAGCCACCTCTTCTTCTTCTTCTTCTTCTTCTTCTTCTTCTTCTTCTCTTCTCCCTTTTCTTCCTCTCTTCTTCCTCCTCTCTTCTTTTCCCTCTTCTTCTTCTTTTCTTCACTCCTCATGCCCCACCGCACGTCTCTGTTTCTCGAAGAAACAGAGAGTGCGTGGGAGGCGGTGGGATAAAACCGAAATTTTCGGTTTTTCTTTATTTACTTCTTTTTACAACTTAATCTTTGAAATTTCTATATTTACATATAGGTCCTCCAATTTATAAATAAATCTTTATTAATAATTTTTAAAAGCGAGGGATATTACAGCGGCGACGGCGGCAGCAGCAAAGGGGAGTAGGGCATTAGGGTTTTTGGGCAAAAGATAATTTTACCCCTGTGAATTTGAGAAATTCCAGTTTCTATCTTTTATCCAAATTATGAAAATACCCTTAGGAATTGAGAAATTCCCTATATGTCCCTTATTTCAGAAAATATTAATTAATTGAAAGGTTTAGTTGATTATTATTTTTATTATTATCTAGTAGTCCTGCATGATGATGATTATTTATACATGTGATGTATGATGTGTGGACGGATGATCATGAACCGTGTGATGTGTGTACTTGTGATTATTATTATTGAGGTCTACGAGCCTCCATTATATTTCTCGTTTATTGTTGGGCCTGCGTGCCTATGATTAAGTTGTAATCATATGAGGAGGCACAGCGGGAGCGTGGATGCGATAGCGGGACTCACGAGACGGACAATCGCGATGCATCAAGATGCATCGAAATGTCGACGGAACCGACGAGGACGAGATGGACGATCACAGGGCATGGAGATGCACCGTTGCACACATAGATCTTGATGTGAGTGATTAGGCCTACTGGCTCAGGCCTAATCATATTAGGTTGTGGTCCATGATCATCTAGTGTGATTGCTTATACACATACTAGATATGTATATATATTTGCATGCGATGTAGATATATATTAAATATGTATATGTGTGACATGTCATATTAGGAGACTAAATCATAGAAACATCTCTCGATAATATTAAGTCGATAAACGTGAGGCAATTAGATTGACCCACGTGGCCTTCCATTGTTATAAGTAGGAACCGATTCCCGGTGTAGGTTGAGTTGGTCGAGTCCCTCGTGACTCACCTATATCGCGATTCGCTATCTTGCTTACGACATAGAGATGTCACCGGTGACTTGAGGGCATGGTATGCTTGGTCGAGTGCCTCGAGGGTATATCATCAAATCAGACTCATCTTGTAACGAAGGTGTTGACTTAACCGAGCATAATGGTTGGTCGAGTCCCTCGAGGCCATGGTGATTCGGAGGCCAAACAGGTCAGGAATCACAAGGAGTTGTGATCGGCAGGAGTTACCTACCTTTTAGGCTTAGTGTGATTGGTCGAGTCCCTCGAGGTTACACTAAGACGCTGATTGGATCCTGATCCCCACTAGAAGTCTGCCGGAGACTTCCGTTTCACATGCTGATGGTGTCGCGTGACTCGTTAGTAAAATATTGGGAGCATATTAAGATAGAAGTCCATATCTTGATAGTTTATTTCTTGCAAAATCTGCATGTTATTCATTTCTGTTGTATCTTTATTTTCAGAAAATGTCGCTTTCAAATCCCTTACGTGGCATACTTGATGTCAACCGCCTCACTGGTCCAAATTATACGGATTGGCTCCGTAACTTGAGAATTGTTCTCACAGTGGAGAAAATCGTATATGTCCTTGATACAGTGATGCCTACGCCCGAAGAAGGGGCAAACGAGGATGAGATCGCTTGCTACGTGAAGTACATTGATGACTCCACTCTTGCTCAGTGCTATATGTTGGGCTCTATGACTCCTAAGTTACAGAGACAACATGAAAAGATAGATGCCAGATCCATTCTCCTACATGTCTGCAAATTGTTTGACGAACAGGGAAGGACTCAGCGATATGAGATATCCAAGAGCCTCTTCCGCGCTAGGATGACTAAAGGGACACCGGTTCAGAACCATATCCTAAAGATGATTGAGTGGATAGAGAAACTCGCAGGTGTAGGAATGGTCCTAGAGGATAACTTGTGTGTGGACATTGTACTTCAGTCCTTACCAGATTCCTTTTCACAGTTCATAATGAATTTTAATATGAACAAGCTTGAGGTGACTCTCCCAAAGCTCCTCAATATGTTGATGGAGGCAGAGAGTACTATTAAGAAAGAGAAGCCAGTTCTCTACACTGGTGAGACCAAAAAGAAAAGAAAAGCAAAAAGGTCCCTTAAGAAGGGAAAGGGCAAGAGCAGACCACGTAAAGCAAAGGTTGCTAAGAAAGACCCAACAAAGGACAAAGGCCAGTGCTTCCACTATGATAAAGATAGGCATTGGAAGAGAAACTGCAAAAAGTACCTTGCAAAAAGGGCGAAACAAAAGCTTGATGAAGCTTCAGGTACATTCATGATCAGTCTCCATTTGTCAGACTCTTATGATAACACATGGGTATTGGATACTGGAAGTGCTTATCATATATGCAATTAATTGCAGGTTCTGGCAAAGCCAAGGAGACTAGAGAGAGGCGAGATGGACCTCAAGATGGGTAATGGAGCAACAGTTACTATAGTAGCTGTTGGCGAGGTCGCCCTACATCTGCCTAGTGGAGCTTTTATTGCATTGGATGCATGTTATTTTGTTCCTTCTATTATCAAAAATATTATCTCCATTTCATGTTTAACAGTTAATGGATATAAATTTGTTTTTGAGAACAATGGTTGTTCGATATTATTAGATGATAAGATCATCACGAAAGGAACATTGCATAATGGTTTATTTATGTTAGACACTACTCCACATATCATGAATGTAAATGTGTCCAAAAGGAAACGAGATGAGTTGAACAGTGCATACCTATGGCATTGTAGGCTAGGTCACATCCATGAAAGAAGGATTCAAAAGTTACTAAATGATGGATATATAGATCAATTCGACTATGTGTCATATGCAACTTGTGAGCCTTGCATTCGTGGAAAACTAACCAACTCTCCATTTAGTGGAACTGGAGAGAGAGCCACTGAGTTGTTGGAACTCATACATAGTGATGTATGTAGACCCATGTCAATTCATGCCATTGGAGGTTACTACTACTTTATTACCTTTACTGATGATTTTTCAAAGTATGGATATGTATACTTAATGAAGTATAAGTCCGAGGCCTTTGAGAAATTCAGAGAGTATAAGAATGAGGTAAAGAACCAGACTAGAAAGAGTATCAAAACTCTTCGATCAAATCGAGGAGGTGAGTACTTAAGTATAGAGTTTACTCAGTTCCTCAAGGACCATGGGATATTATCCCAATGGACACCTCCTTATACACCTCAGCTCAATGGTGTCTCTGAAAGGAGAAATCGTACGCTATTAGATATGGTACGGTCCATTATAAGTTACGCTGACCTACCGATCTTATTCTAGGGATATGCCCTAGAGATCACAGCTTACCTTCAGAACAGAGTTCCAACTAAGTCGGTAGTGTTTACACCATATGAGATATGGAAAGGGAAGAAGCATGATCTTAAGGTTGTTAAGATTTGGGGCTGCCCTGCCCATGTTAAAAGACACAACCCCGATAAGTTAGAGTCAAGGACAGAGCAATGCAAATTTGTAGCATACCCCAAGGAAACTTGTGGGTATTATTTCTATCATCTCGAGGACCAAAAGGTCTTTGTAGCTAAGAGAGCAGTATTCCATGAGAACGAACACATTCTTGGCGGAAACAGTGGGAGAATGATAGAGTTGAGCGAGGTTGGAGAACCAAGCTCAAGCACCACTCTACAGCCCGAGTCTGTTCAGGTACCTAATACACAAGTTTCAACTTTACGCAGGTCTGATAGAGTATCCCATCCTCCTGAAGGATATGTGGGATATATTAGAGGAGAGGATGTTGAGGATATTGATCCTTAGACCTACGAGGAGGCTATTATGAGTATAGACTCCGGGAAGTGGCAAGAAGCCATGAATTCTGAGATGGATTCTATGTACTCCAATAAGGTTTGGAACCTAGTTGATGCGCCCGAAAGTATTGTACCCATCGGTTGCAATTGGATCTTTAAGAAAAAGATCGGAGTAGATAGAAAGGTAGAGATCTATAAAGTAAGGCTAGTGGTTAAGGGGTATTGTCAAAGGCAAGGTGTTGACTACGATGAAACCTTCTCACCCGTAACAATGCTAAAATCCATCAGAATTCTATTGGCTATTGTAGCACACTATGATTATGAGATTTGGCAGATGGATGTGAAAACCACATTCCTCAATGGGAAACTTGATGAGGAGGTGTATATGATGCAACCTGAGGGATTCGTGTCCAAGAACTACCCAGATAAGGTGTGTATGTTGCTTAGATCCATTTATGGACTAAAGCAAGCTTTCCGAAGTTGGAACATAAGATTTGATGAGGCAATCAGATCTTATGTCTTCGTTAAGAACGAAGATGAGCCTTGTGTCTACAGGAAGGTAAGTGGGAGCGTTATCACTTTTTTGGTGTTATATATGGATGACATCCTCATCATTGGGAACGACGTAGGAATGCTATCCATAGTAAAGGCTTGGTTATCTAGACACTTCTCCATGAAGGACTTAGGGGAAGCATCCTATATCTTGAGGATTAGAATATATAGAGATAGATCCAAGAGGATGCTTGGCTTGTCCTAGTCTAGGTACATAGAAACCATTGTCAAAAGGTTTGGCATGGAAAATTCTAAGAGTGGTCTCATACCGATGAGACATGGGATATCGCTTTCTACAAGTATGTCCCCAAAGACTCCAGAAGAAAGGGCGAACATGAATATGATACCTTATACCTCAGCAATAGGGTCTATCATGTATGCCATGCTATGTACTAGGCCTGATATAACGCATGCTCTGAGTGTCACGAGCAAGTATCAGGCGGATCCAGGCTTGGAGCACTGGAAAGCAGTAAAGTGTATCCTTAAGTACTTAAGAAGGACTAAGGAACTTTTACTTATATATGGAGGTAATAGCCTTAAGGTTGAAGGCTACACTGACTCAAGTTTTCAGTCTGATGTCGATGATAGCAAGTTGAATTCAGGGTATGTGTACACCTTGAATGGAGGAGCAGTGTGCTGGAAGAGTTCCAAGCAAGATACCACTGCTGATTCGACCACAGAGGCGGAGTACATTGCTGCATCAGATGCAGCAAAGGAGGGAGTCTAGGTGAAGAGGTTCATCACAGATTTGGGAGTCATGCCGAGTAGTGAGAAGCCGACTTACTTATATTGCGACAACTATGGGGCGATTACTCAAATAAGGGTACCCGGGTCTCATCAGAAGTGTTCTGAGGAGGTTACAGCTTATCAGAGAGATCGTAACCCGAGGAGATGTAGCAGTGGAAAGAGTTCCATCCGAAGATAACATTGTAGATCCACTGATAAAGCCATTGTCTCGGATTGTCTTTGAGCGTCACAAGGGTCTGAGGGGGATCAGACACATAGGTGATTGGCTTTAGGTCAAGTGGGAGATTGCTATTCATAGGTGCCTAGCAAGCCAATCACGTGAGTGATGGCCCGTGTGACTTGATACAGAATCTTTTTGCTTATTATATTTTTGCGTATATCACTTTATAACTATTGCATAAATGCATACATATATTGTGATGTCCTTGGATTTGTACAATGGGAATCGGATTGTGATGAGATCAGATAATGAGATCGATTCACCTTTAAACACATATCCTAAATAATCCCGGTCATAGGTTACTCGAAAGGGACATCGTGATAACCGGACAGATTGGTGTGCTGTATACCCATCCATATGATGGATACAGTTGGTCTCATAGCTGCTCATGTAGGGACACTAGGGATACAGTACAGGTGCTCATTGGAGAATGAGTTCACTGATTGATCCGCTTACGGAATGTCGGATGGTTGATGATGCCTTATTGTCAAACAGCAATTCCGTAGTCCAAGTGGTGTATCTGGTCCTTAGACTTGAGACACCAAGGATGTCCTGTATGAGTGCTCCACTCTTTGATACCAGACTTATAGGTTTGGCTGTCCCAGATCTAGTACAGCTGGTCATTGGCAGTGGTAGTCGACCTTACGAGGGCTATTGAGTGTCGATAGAGGATCATCCACTCTCGGCATCATGAGAGGAATATCCCATATGTTCTTGCTCAGACAAATCCCAGGCTAAGGTCATTCGAGTTGAGAGAGAAAGAGTTCTCCGGGAGAATCCGATTAGAGCGAGACTCGAGTAGAAATCGTATGGGTCTGACAACACCATGCTCGATATACGGTTTCTGGGATATTAGATGGTTGAGGGACTATAGGTACACGGTAACTGAGGACAGACAGGTCCAATGGATTGGATTCCCCTGTATCGTCTGGGGACTACGGCGTAGTGGCCTAGTATGTCGGTAGTCGATGAGTCAAGTGAATTATTACAGAGATAATAATTCACTGAGTTAGAAGGAGTTCTGATGGGTATGACTCACGGCCAACTCGATATTGGGCCTATAGGGTCACACACATATGGTAGGCATTGCAATGAGTAGAGGTTCGGATATGAGATATCCGATAGAGCCCTTGTCTTATTGGATGTAGATCCAATACCCACTAGGGGAGGACCCATTAGGGTTAGATAGGGGACCTCTATAAATAGGAGGGATTCAGAGCCTCATAGGCTAGAGCCTTTGCTTGTCTTTCCTATTCTCCTCTCCCTCTCCACCTCAGAGAAGGCCTGGAGTTTTGAGGAGCGTCGTCGCAACCCTGCTGTGTGGATCACCGCTAGAGAGGAGGACGCTTGACCTCCTTCACCCTCTCCTAAGGATCTGTAAGGAAACAGGGATATATGATCTCCCTAGGTAACACAATCTACTCTATACGCAGTTTTAAATTTCACGGACTTTGCGCACCAATCTTCGCACGACGACGAACATCTTTTTGAGAATCGGGGATTTTGTTTTCTTATTCTTCCGCTACGCATATGATGTCACCCCCAAGATTTCCCAACAGAGAAATCATCAGTAAAGGTAATGAAGTAGGAGTAACCACCATTGGCATGAGTTGACATGGGTCCACATACATCACTATGTGTGAGTTCCAACAGCTCAGTGGCTCTCTCTCTAGTTCTACTAAATGGAGAGTTTGTCAGTTTTCCACGAAGGCAAGGCTCGCAAGTTGCATATGACACATAGTCGAATGGATCTAGATATCCATCATTTAGAAACTTTTGAATCATTCCCTCATGGATATGACCTAGCCTGCAATGCCATAGGTATTCAATGTTCACCTAATCTCGTTTCCTCTTAGACACTTACATTCATGATATGTGGAGTAGTGTCTTGCATAAACAAACCTTTATACAATATTTCTCTCGTCAATCTCCCCTCGGCTTTGCTAGAATTTATAATAAATTGTAGATGTGATAAGCAATACTAGTATCCAATACCAATGCACTATCACAAAAATCTGACAATTGGAGATTGATCATTAATGCACCTGAAGCTTCTCCAAGCTTCTATTTAGCCCTTTCTGCAAGGTACTCTTTGCAGTTCCTCTTCTAGTGCCCATCTTTACCATAGTGGAAGCAATGGCCTTTGTCCTTTGTTGGGTCTTTCTTAGCAACCTTTGCTTTACCTAGTTTGCCCTTGCCCTTTCCCTTCTTAAGGGACCTTTCTGCTTTCCTTTTCTTTCTGGTCTCACCAGTATATAGAACTGGCTTCTCTTTCTAAATAGTACTCTCTGCCTCCCTCAACATATTAAGGAGCTCTGGGAGAGTCACCTTAAGGTTGTTCATATTAAAATTCATTATGAACTGTGAAAAGGAATCTGGTAGGGACTGATGCACAATGTCCACACACAAGTTATCCTCTAGGATCATTCCTAGACCTGTGAGTTTCTCTATCCACTCAATCATCTTTAGGACATGGTTCTGAACCGGTGTCCCCTCAGTCATCCTAGCGCGGAAGAGGCTCTTGGATATCTCATATCGCTGAGTCCTTCCTTGTTCCTCAAACAATTTGCGGACATGTAGGAGAATGGATCTGGCATCCATCTTTTCATATTGTCTCTGTAACTCAGGAGTCATAGAGCCCAATATATAGCACTGAGCAAGAGTGGAGTCATCAATGTACTTCACGTAGTGAGCGATCTCATCCTCGTTTGCCCCTTCTTCGGGCGTAGGCATCACTGCTAGTCATAGGTGCCCAGCAAGCCAATCACGTGAGTGATGGCATGTGTGACTTGATACAGAATCTTTTTGCTTATTATATTTTGGCGTATATCACTTTATAACTATTGCATAAATGCATATATATATTGTGATGTCCTTGGATTTGTGCAATAGGAATCGGATCGTGATGAGATCACGATAATGAGATCGATTCACCTTTAAACACATATCCTAAATAATCCCGGTCATTGGTTACTCGAGAGGGACATCGTGATAACCGGATAGACTGGTGTGCTGTATACCCGTCCATATGATGGATGCAACTGGTCTCATAGCTGCTCGTGTAGGGACACTAGGGATACAGTACAGGTGCTCATTGGAGAATGAGTTCACTGATTGATCCGCTTACGGAATGCTGGATGGTTGATGATGCCTTATTGTCAGACAGCGATTCCGTAGTCCTAGTGGTGTATTTGGTCCTTAGACTTGAGACACTAAGGATGTCCTGTATGAGTGCTCCACTCTTTGATACCAGACTTATAGGTTTGGCTGTTCCCAGATCTAGTACAGCTGGTCATTGGGAGTGGTAGTCGACCTTACGAGGGCTATTGAGTGTCGACAGAGGATCATCCACTCTCGGCGTCATGAGAGGAATATCCCACGTGTTCTTGCTCAGACAAATCCCTGGCCAGGGTCATTCGGGTTGAGAGAGAAAGAGTTCTCCGGGAGAATCCGATTAGAGCTAGACTCGAGTAGAAACCGTATGGGTCTGACAGCACCATACTCGATATACGGTCTCTGGGATATTAGATGGATGAGGGATTATAGGTACATGGTAACTGAGGACAGACAGGTCCAATGGATTGGATTCCCCTATATTGTCTGGGGACTACGGCGTAGTGGCCTAGTACGTCCGTAGTCGATGAGTCGAGTGAATTATTACAGAGATAATAATTCACTGAGTTAGAAGGAGTTCTGACAGGTATGACTCACGGCCAGCTCGATATTGGGCCTAGAGGGTCACACACATATGGTAGGCATTGCGATGAGTAGAGGTTCGGATATGAGATATCCGATGGAGCCCTTGTCTTATTGGATGCAGATCCAATACCCACTAGGGAAGGACCCATTAGGGTTTGACACGGGATCTCTATAAATAGGAGGGATTCACAGCCTCATAGGCTAGAGTCTTTGCTTGCCTTTCCTATTCTCCTCTCCCTCTCCACCTCATGCTAGTCATAGGTGCCCAGCAAGCCAATCACGTGAGTGATGGCACGTGTGACTTGATACAGAATATTTTTGCTTATTATATTTTGGCGTATATCACTTTATAACTATTGCATAAATGCATATATATATTGTGATGTCCTTGGATTTGTGCAATGGGAATCGGATCGTGATGAGATCACAATAATGAGATCGATTCACCTTTAAACACATATCCTAAATAATCCCGGTCATAGGTTACTCGAGAGGGACATCGTGATAACCGGATAGACTGGTGTGCTGTATACTCGTCCATATGATGGATGCAGCTGGTCTCATAGCTGCTCGTGTAGGGACACTAGGGATACAGTACAGGTGCTCATTGGAGAATGAGTTCACTGATTGATCCGCTTACGGAATGCTGGATGGTTGATGATGCCTTATTGTCAGACAGCGATTCCGTAGTCCTAGTGGTGTATCTGGTCCTTAGACTTGAGACACCAAGGATGTCCTGTATGAGTGCTCCACTCTTTGATACCAGACTTATAGGTTTGGCTGTTCCCAGATCTAGTACAGCTGGTCATTGGGAGTGGTAGTCGACCTTACGAGGGCTATTGAGTGTCAATAGAGGATCATCCACTCTCGGCGTCATGAGAGGAATATCCTATGTGTTCTTGCTCAGACAAATCCCTGGCCAGGGTCATTCGGGTTGAGAGAGAAAGAGTTCTCCGGGAGAATCCGATTAGAGCGAGACTCGAGTAGAAACCGTATGGGTCTGACAACACCATGCTCGATATACGGTCTCTGGGATATTAGATGGATGAGGGACTATAGGTACATGGTAACTGAGGACAGACAGGTCCAATGGATTGGATTCCCCTATATCGTTTGGGGACTACGGCGTAGTGGCCTAGTACTTCCGTAGTCGATGAGTCGAGTGAATTATTACAGAGATAATAATTCACTTAGTTAGAAGGAGTTCTGACAGGTATGACTCACGGCCAGCTCGATATTGGGCCTAGAGGGTCACACACATATGGTAGGCATTGCGATGAGTAGAGGTTCGGATATGAGATATCCGACGGAGCCCTTGTCTTATTGGATGCAGATCCAATACCCACTAGGGAAAGGACCCATTAGGGTTTTGACACGGGATCTCTATAAATAGGAGGGATTCACAGCCTCATAGGCTAGAGTCTTTGCTTGCCCTTCCTATTCTCCTCTCCCTCTCCACCTCAGAGTAGGCCTGGAGTTTTGAGGAGCGTCGTCGCAACCCTGCTGTGTGGATCACCGCTAGAGAGGAGGACGCTTGACCTCCTTCACCCTCTCCTGAGGATCTGCAAGGAAACAGGGATATACGATCTCCCTAGGTAACACAATCTCTATACGCAGTTTTGTGTTTTGCGGATTTTGTGCACCAATCTTCGCACGACGACGAACATCTTTTTGGGAATCGGGGATTTTTGTTTTCTTGTTCTTCCGCTGCGCATATGATGTCGCCCCCCATGATTTCCCAACAGTGGTATCAGAGCCAGGTTGTTCGTGCGAATGATTGGTTTTTTGAACTGCGTGTGTTGTGTTTAGGAAGAATATTGACGTCAAAATCGTTGACGCAAAAGCAAGGAAGGGCAGCAACAGTTGCTGCCCTCGATCTGCATGCCTGCAGCCAGCCGCAGCCGCAGCCAGGTAGCACAGCGCCGGCGCATGCGCAAGCGCTGTGCCTGCAGTAGCCGGCCGGCGATCTGCTTGCAGCAGGCTTGCGGCCGGCGGGGCTGGCAGCCCGCGGGTAGAGGCGCCGCGGGGCAGCAGCGCGGGCTGAGGCACCGCAGGGCAGCGGCGCCTGTGGCCGCTGCTCCCACGGGCAAAAACCCCGCAGGGGCAGCCGCCAGCGAGACAGCACCACCTGCGGGCGCTGACTCGCAGGCAGAACCGCCCGCGAAGGCGGCGGCGCACGCGGGGGCGCCCACCTGCAGCGGCAGCGACCCCAGCGGGCGTGCCACCTGCAGGCGAGGGCAGTGCCCTCGCCCTCGCCGCACAGGCCGCCGCCAGTAGGGTGGCGGCGGCGGCGGCGCAGCAGCGAAAAGGGGAAAGGGTATTAGGGTTTTCTGCGCAAAAGATAGTTTTGCCCCTCGGAATTTGAGAAATTCCAGTTTCTGTCTTTTGTCCAAATTACGAAAATACCCTTAGGAATTGAGAAATTCCCTATATATCCCTGATTTCAGAAAATATTAATTAATTAAAAGGTTTAGTTGATTATTATTTTTTATTATCTAGTAGTCCTACATAATGACGATTATTTATACATGTGATGTATGATGAGTGGACGGATGATCATGGACCGTGTGATGTGTGTACTTGTGATTATTATTATTGAGGTCTGCGAACCTCCATTATATTTCTCGTTTATTGTCGGGCCTGCGTGCCTATGATTAAGTTGTAATCACATGAGGAGGCGCAGCGGGAGCGTGGAAGCCATAGCGGGACCCACGAGACGGACGATCGTGATGCATGAAGATGCATCAAGATGTCGATGGAACCAACGAGGACGAGATGGACGATCACAAGGCATGGAGATGCACCGTTGCACACATAGATCTTGATGTGAGTGATTAGGCCTACTGGCTCGGGCCTAATCATATTAGGTTGTGGTCCATGATCATCTGGTGTGATTGCTTATACACATACTAGATATGTATATATATTTGCATGCGATGTAGATATATATTAAATATGTACATGTGTGACATGTCATAATAGGAGACCAAATCATAGAAACATCTCTCGATAATATTAAGTCGGTAAACGTGAGGCAATTAGATTGACCCACGTGGCCTTCCATCGTTATGAGTAGGAACCGAATCCCGGTGTAGGTTGAGTTGGTCGAGTCCCTCGAGACTCACCTATATCGCGATTCGCTATCTTGCTTACGACATAGAGATGTCACCGGTGACCTGAGGGCATGATATGCTTGGTCGAGTCCCTCGAGGGTATATCATCAAATCAGACTCATCTTGTAACGAAGGTGTTGACTTAACCGAGCATCATGGTTGGTCGAGTCCCTCGAGGCCATGGTGATTCGGAGGCCGAACAGGACGGGAATCACAAGGATTTGTGATCGGCAAGAGTTGTCTACCTTTTAGGCTTAGTGTGATTGGTCGAGTCCCTCGAGGTTACACTAAGACGCTAATTGGATCCTGATCCCCACTAGAAGTCTGCCGGAGACTTCCGTTTCACGTGCTGAGGGTGTCGCGTGACTCGTTAGTAAAATAGTGGGAGCATATTAAGATAGAAGTCCATATCTTGATTGTTTATTTCTTGCAAAATCTGCATGTTATTCATTTTTGCTACATCTTTATTTTCAGAAAATGTC
This sequence comes from Musa acuminata AAA Group, assembly GCF_036884655.1. Classification (NCBI taxonomy): domain Eukaryota; kingdom Viridiplantae; phylum Streptophyta; class Magnoliopsida; order Zingiberales; family Musaceae; genus Musa; species Musa acuminata. Next base: position 34,550,816 of record NC_088335.1, on the reverse strand, counting down.
GCTTTCAAATCCCTTACGTGGCATACTTGATGTCAACCGCCTCACTGGTCCAAATTATATGGACTGGCTCCGTAACTTGAGAATTGTTCTCACAGCGGAGAAAATCGTGTACGTCCTTGATACAGTGATGCCTACGCCCGAAGAAGGGGCAAGCGAGGATGAGATCGCTCGCTACGTGAAGTACATTGATGACTCCACTCTTGCTCAGTGCTATATGTTGGGCTCTATGACTCCAGAGTTACAGAGACAACATGAAAAGATGGATGCCAGATCCATTCTCCTACATGTCCGTAAATTGTTTGAGGAACAGGGAAGGACTCAACGATATGAGATATCCAAGAGCCTTTTCCGCGCTAGGATGACTGAGGGGACACCGGTTCAGAACCATGTCCTAAAGATGATTGAGTGGATAGAGAAACTCACAGGTCTAGGAATGGTCCTAGAGGATAACTTGTGTGTGGACATTGTGCTTCAGTCCCTACCAGATTCCTTTTCACAGTTCATAATGAACTTTAATATGAACAAGCTTGAGGTGACTCTCCCAGAGCTCCTCAATATGTTGAGGGAGGCAGAGAGTACTATTAAGAAAGAGAAGCCAGTTCTCTACACTGGTGAGACCAGAAAGAAAAGGAAAGCAGAAAGGTCCCTTAAGAAGGGAAAGGGCAAGGGCAAACAAGGTAAAGCAAAGGTTGCTAAGAAAGACCCAACAAAGGACAAAGGCCAGTGCTTCCACTGTGGTAAAGATGGGCACTGGAAGAGAAACTGCAAAGAGTACCTTGCAGAAAGGGCGAAACAAAAGCTTGATGAAGCTTCAGGTACATTCATGATCGGTCTCCATTTGTCAGACTCTTATGATAACACATGGGTATTAGATACCGGTAGTGCTTATCATATATGTAATTCGTTGCAGGTTCTGGCAAGGCCTAGGAGACTAGAGAGAGGCGAGATGGACCTCAAGATGGGTAATGGAGCAAAAGTTGCTGTATTAGCTGTTGGCGAGGTCGCCCTACATCTGCCTAGTGGAGCTTTTATTGCATTAGATGCATGTTATTTTGTTCCTTCTATTATCAAAAACATTATCTCCATTTCATGTTTAACAGTTAGTGGATATAAATTTATTTTTGAGAACAATGGTTGTTCAATATTATTAGATGATAAGATCATCACGAAAGGAACATTGCATAATGGTTTATTTATGTTAGACACAACTCCACATATCATGAATGTAAATGTGTCTAAAAGGAAACGAGATGAGTTGAACAGTGCATACCTGTGGCATTGTAGGCTAGGTCACATCCATGAAAGAAGGATTCAAAAGTTGCTAAATGATGGATATCTAGATCCATTCGACTATGTGTCATATGCAACTTGTGAGCCTTGCATTCGTGGAAAACTGACCAACTCTCCATTTAGTGGAACTGGAGAGAGAGCCACTGAGTTGTTGGAACTCATACATAGTGATGTATGTGGACCCATGTCAACTCATGCCATTGGAGGTTACTCCTACTTCATTACATTTACTGATGATTTCTCAAGGTATGGATATGTGTACTTAATGAAGTACAAGTCCGAGGCCTTTGAGAAATTCAGAGAGTATAAGAATGAGGTGGAGAACCAGACTGGAAAGAGTATTAAAACTCTTCGATCAGATCGAGGAGGTGAGTACTTAAGTACAGAGTTTACTCACTTCCTCAAGGACCATGGGATATTATCCCAATGGACACCTCCTTATACACCTCAGCTCAATGGTGTCTCTGAAAGGAGAAATCGTACATTATAAGATATGGTACGGTCCATGATGAGTTTCGCTGACCTACCCATCTCATTCTGGGGATATGCCCTAGAAACCGCAGCTTACCTTCTGAACAGAGTTCCAACTAAGTCGGTGGTGTCTACACCATATGAGATATGGAAAGGGAAGAAGCCTGATCTTAAAGTAGTTAAGATTTGGGGCTGCTCTGCCCATGTTAAAAGACACAACCCCGATAAGTTAGAATCAAGGACAGGGCGATGTAAATTTGTGGGATACCCCAAGGAAACTTGTGGGTATTACTTCTATCATCTCGAGGACCAAAAGGTGTTTGTAGCTAAGAGAGCAGTGTTCCTTGAGAAGGAACACATTCTTGACGGAGACAGTGGGAGAATGATAGAATTGAGCGAGGTTGGAGAACCAAGCTCAAGCACCACTCTACAGCCCGAGTCTGTTCAGGTATCTAATACACAAGTTTCAACTTTACGCAGGTCTGATAGAGTATCCCATCCTCCTGAGAGATATGTGGGACATATTAGAGCAGAGGATGTAGAGGATATTGATCCTCAGACCTACGAGGAGGCTATTATGAGTATAGACTCCGGGAAGTGGAAAGAAGCCATGAATTCTGAGATGGATTCTATGTACTCCAATAAGGTTTGGAACCTAGTTGATGCACCCGAAGGTATTGTACCCATCGGTTGCAAGTGGATCTTTAAGAAAAAGATTGGAGTAGATGGAAAGGTAGAGACCTATAAAGCAAGGCTAGTGGCTAAGGGGTATCGTCAAAGGCAAGGTGTTGACTACGACGAAACTTTCTCACCCGTAGCAATGCTAAAATCCATCAGAATTCTTTTGGCTATTGCAGCACACTATGATTATGAGATCTGGCAGATGGATGTGAAAACCGCATTCCTCAACGGGAACCTGGAGGAGGAGGTGTATATGATGCAACCTGAGGGATTCGTGTCCAAGAACTGCCCAGATAAGGTGTGTAGGTTGCTTAGATCCATTTATGGACTAAAGTAAGCTTCCCGAAGTTGGAACATAAGATTTGATGAGGCAATCAGATCTTATGACTTCGTTAAGAACGAAGATGAGCCTTGTGTATACAGAAAGGTAAGTGGGAGCGCTATTAGCTTTTTGGTGTTATATGTGGATGACATCCTCATCATTGCGAATGACATAGGAATGCTATCCACAATAAAGGCTTGGTTATCTAGACACTTCTCCATGAAGGACTTAGGAGAAGCATCTTATATCTTGGGGATTAGAATCTATAGAGATAGATCCAAAAGGATGCTTGGCTTGTCCCAGTCCAGGTACATAGAAACTATTGTCAAAAGGTTTGGCATGGAAAATTCCAAAAGAGGTCTCATACCGATGAGACATGGGATATCGCTTTCTACAAGTATGTCCCCAAAGACTCCAGAAGAAAGGGCGAACATGGATATGATACCTTATGCCTCAGCAATAGGGTCTATCATGTATGCCATGCTATGTACTAGGCCTGATATAACGCATGCTCTGAGTGTCACGAGCAGGTATCAGGCGGATCCAGGCTTGGAGCACTGGAAAGCAGTAAAGTGTATCCTTAAGTACTTGAGAAGGACTAAGGATCTTTTACGAGTATATGGAGGTAATAGCCTTAAGGTTGAAGGCTACACTGACTCAAGTTTTCAGTCTGATGTCGATGATAGCAAGTCGAATTCAGGGTATGTGTACACCTTGAATGGAGGAGCAGTGTGCTGGAAGAGTTCCAAGCAAGATACCACTGCTGACTCGACCACAGAGGTGGAGTACATTGCTGCATCAGATGCAGCAAAGGAGGGAGTCTGGGTGAAGAAGTTCATCACAGATTTGGGAGTCGATACAGATAGCGACAAGTCGACTTCCTTATATTGCGACAACTATGGGGTGATTACTCAAATAAGGGAACCCGGGTCTCATCAGAAGTGTTCTGAGGAGGTTCCAGCTTATAAGAGAGATCGTAACCCGAGGAGATGTAGTAGTGGAAAGAGTTCCATCCGAAGATAACATTGCAGATCCACTGACAAAGCCGTTGTCTCATTTTGTCTTTGAGCGTCACAGGAGTCTGATGGGGATCAGACATATAGGTGATTGGCTTTAGGTCAAGTGGGAGATTGCTAGTCATAGGTGCCCAGCAAGCCAATCACGTGAGTGATGGCACGTGTGACTTGATACAGAATCTTTTTGCTTATTATATTTTGGCGTATATCACTTTATAACTATTGCATAAATGCATATATATATTGTGATGTCCTTGGATTTGTGCAATGGGAATCGGATCGTGATGAGATCACAATAATGAGATCAATTCACCTTTAAACACATATCCTAAATAATCCCGGTCATAGGTTACTCGAGAGGGACATCGTGATAACCGGATAGATTGGTGTGCTGTATACCCGTCCATATGATGGATGCAGCTGGTCTCATAGCTGCTCGTGTAGGGACACTAGGGATACAGTACAGGTGCTCATTGGAGAATGAGTTCACTGATTGATCCGCTTACGGAATGCTGGATGGTTGATGATGCCTTATTGTCAGACAGCGATTCCGTAGTCCTAGTGGTGTATCTGGTCCTTAGACTTGAGACACCAAGGATGTCCTGTATGAGTGCTCCACTCTTTGATACCAGACTTATAGGTTTGGCTGTTCCCAGATCTAGTACAGCTGGTCATTGGGAGTGGTAGTCGACCTTACGAGGGCTATTGAGTGTCAATAGAGGATCATCCACTCTCGGCGTCATGAGAGGAATATCCTATGTGTTCTTGCTCAGACAAATCCCTGGCCAGGGTCATTCGGGTTGAGAGAGAAAGAGTTCTCCGGGAGAATCCGATTAGAGCGAGACTCGAGTAGAAACCGTATGGGTCTGACAACACCATGCTCGATATACGGTCTCTGGGATATTAGATGGATGAGGGACTATAGGTACATGGTAACTGAGGACAGACAGGTCCAATGGATTGGATTCCCCTGTATCGTTTGGGGACTACGGCGTAGTGGCCTAGTACTTCCGTAGTCGATGAGTCGAGTGAATTATTACAGAGATAATAATTCACTTAGTTAGAAGGAGTTCTGACAGGTATGACTCACGGCCAGCTCGATATTGGGCCTAGAGGGTCACACACATATGGTAGGCATTGCGATGAGTAGAGGTTCGGATATGAGATATCCGACGGAGCCCTTGTCTTATTGGATGCAGATCCAATACCCACTAGGGAAAGGACCCATTAGGGTTTTGACACGGGATCTCTATAAATAGGAGGGATTCACAGCCTCATAGGCTAGAGTCTTTGCTTGCCCTTCCTATTCTCCTCTCCCTCTCCACCTCAGAGTAGGCCTGGAGTTTTGAGGAGCGTCGTCGCAACCCTGCTGTGTGGATCACCGCTAGAGAGGAGGACGCTTGACCTCCTTCACCCTCTCCTGAGGATCTGCAAGGAAACAGGGATATACGATCTCCCTAGGTAACACAATCTCTATACGCAGTTTTGTGTTTTGCGGATTTTGCGCACCAATCTTCGCATGACGACGAACATCTTTTTGGGAATCGGGGATTTTTGTTTTCTTGTTCTTCCGCTGCGCATATGATGTCGCCCCCCATGATTTCCCAACACCTCAGAGTAGGCCTGGAGTTTTGAGGAGCGTCGTCGCAACCCTGCTGTGTGGATCACCGCTAGAGAGGAGGACGCTTGACCTCCTTCACCCTCTCCTAAGGATCTGCAAGGAAATAGGGATATACGATCTCCCTAGGTAACACAATCTTTATACGCAGTTTTGTGTTTTGCGGATTTTTGCGCACCAATCTTCGCACGACGACGAACATCTTTTTGGGAATCGGGGATTTTGTTTTTCTTGTTCTTCCGCTGCGCATATGATGTCGCCCCCCAATGATTCCCCAACAGTGGTATCAGAGCCAGGTTGTTCGTGCGAATGATTGGTTTTGAACTACGTGTATTGTGTTTAGGAAGAATTTTGACGTCAAAATCGTTGACGCAAAAGTGAGGAAGGGCAGCAACAGTTACTGCCCTCGATCTGAATGCCTGCAGCCACCTGCAGCGGCAGCCGCAGCCGCAGCCATGCAGCACAACGCCGGCGCATGTGCAAGCGCTGTGCCTGCAGCAGCCGGCCGGCGGTCTGCTTGCAGCAGGCTTGCTGCTGGCGGGGCTGGCAACCCACGGGCAGAGGCGCCGCAGGGCAGCGGCGCCTGCCGCCGAAAGAAAGCGGCGCCTGCCGTCGTAGGGCAGCGACGCGCGACGCCTGCCGCCGCTGCTCCATCGGGCGAAACCCCCCCACAAGGGCGGCCGCCCGGCGGGACAGCAACCCCTGCGGAGGCAGCGGCGCCCGAAGGGGGAGCCCACCCGCAGCGGCATCGCTGCCAGCGGGCGTGCCGCCCGCAGGCGAGGGCAGCGCCCCGCCCCTCGCCGCACAGGCCGCCGCCAGCAGGGTGGCGGCGGCAACGGCAGTAGCAAAGGGCAGTAGGAAATTAGGGTTTTCTGGGCAAAAGATAGTTTTACCCCTGTGAATTTGAGAAATTCCAGTTTCTGTCTTTTGTCCAAATTATGAAAATACCCTTAGGAATTGAGAAATTCCCTACATGTCCTTGATTTCAGAAAAATATTAATTAATTAAAAGGTTTAGTTGATTATTATTTTTATTATTATCTAGTAGTCCTACATGATGATGATTATTTATACATGTGATGTATGATGTGTGGACGGATGATCATGGACCGTGTGATGTGTGTATTTGTGATTATTATTATTGAGGTCTGCGAACCTCCATTATATTTCTCGTTTATTGTCGGGTCTGCGTGCCTATGATTAAGTTGTAATCATATGAGGAGGTGCAGCGGGAGCGTGGATGCGATAGCGGGACCCACGATCTGGTTGTGGTCCATGATCATCTGGTGTGATTGCTTATACACATACTAGATATGTATATATATTTGCATGCGATGTAGATATATATTAAATATGTATATGTGTGACATGTCATATTAGGAGACCAAATTATAGAAACATCTCTCGATAATATTAAGTCGGTAAACGTGAGGCAATTAGATTGACCCACGTGGCCTTCCATCGTTATGAGTAGGAACCGAATCCCGGTGTAGGTTGAGTTGGTCGAGTCCCTCGAGACTCACCTATATCGCGATTCGCTATCTTGCTTACGACATAGAGATGTCACCGGTGACCTGAGGGCATGGTATGCTTGGTCGAGTCCCTCGAGGGTATATCATCAAATCAGACTCATCTTGTAACGAAGGTGTTGACTTAACCGAGCATCATGGTTGGTCGAGTCCCTCGAGGCCATGGTGATTCTGAGGCCGAACAGGACGGGAATCACAAGGAGTTGTGATCGGCAAGAGTTGCCTACCTTTTAGGCTTAGTGTGATTGGTCGAGTCCCTCGAGGTTACACTAAGACGCTGATTGGATCCTGATCCCCACTAGAAGTCTGCCGGAGACTTCCGTTTCACGTGCTGAGGGTGTCGCGTGACTCGTTAGTAAAATAGTGGGAGCATATTAAGATAGAAGTCCATATCTTGATAGTTTATTTCTTGCAAAATCTGCATGTTATTCATTTCTGCTACATCTTTATTTTCAGAAAATGTCGCTTTCAAATCCCTTACGTGGCATACTTGATGTCAACCGCCTCACTGGTCCAAATTATACGGATTGGCTCCGTAACTTGAGAATTGTTCTCACAGCGGAGAAAATAGTGTACGTCCTTGATACAGTGATGCCTACGCCCGAAGAAGGGGCAAGCGAGGATGAGATCGCTCGCTACGTGAAGTACATTGATGACTCCATTCTTGCTCAGTGCTATATGTTGGGCTCTATGACTCTAGAGTTACAGAGACAACATGAAAAGATGGATGACAGATCCATTCTCCTACATGTCCGCAAATTGTTTGAGGAACAGGGAAGGACTCAACGATATGAGATATCCAAGAGTCTTTTCCGCGCTAGGATGACTGAGGGGACACCAGTTCAGAACCATGTCCTAAAGATGATTGAGTGTATAGAGAAACTCACAGGTCTAGGAATGGTCCTAGAGGATAACTTGTGTGTGGACATTGTGCTTCAGTCCCTACCAGATTCCTTTTCACAGTTCATAATGAATTTTAATATGAACAAGCTTGAGGTGACTCTCCCAGAGCTCCTCAATATGTTGAGGGAGGCAGAGAGTACTATTAAGAAAGAGAAGCCAGTTCTCTACACTGGTGAGACCAGAAAGAAAAGGAAAGCAGAAAGGTCCCTTAAGAAGGGAAAGGGCAAGGGCAAACAAGGTAAAGCAAAGGTTGCTAAGAAAGACCTAGCAAAGGACAAAGGCCAGTGCTTCCACTGTGGTAAAGATGGGCATTGGAAGAGAAACTGCAAAGAGTACCTTGCAGAAAGGGCGAAACAAAAGCTTGATGAAGCTTCAGGTACATTCATGATCAGTCTCCATTTGTCAAACTCTTATGATAACACATGGGTATTGGATACCGGTAGTGCTTATCATATATGCAATTCGTTGCAGGTTCTGGCAAGGCCTAGGAGACTAGAGAGAGGCGAGATGGACCTCAAGATGGGTAATGGAGTAAAAGTTGCTGTATTAGCTGTTGGCGAGGTCGCCCTACATCTGCCTAGTGGAGCTTTTATTGCATTAGATGCATGTTATTTTGTTCCTTCTATTATCAAAAACATTATCTCCATTTCATGTTTAACAGTTAGTGGATATAAATTTGTTTTTGAGAACAATGGTTGTTCGATATTATTAGATGATAAGATCATCACGAAAGGAACATTGCATAATGGTTTATTTATGTTAGACACCACTCCACATATCATGAATGTAAATGTGTCCAAAAGGAAACGAGATGAGTTGAACAGTGCATACCTGTGGCATTGTAGGCTAGGTCACATCCATGAAAGAAGGATTCAAAAGTTGCTAAATAATGGATATCTAGATCCATTCGACTATGTGTCTTATGCAACTTGTGAGTCTTGCATTCGTGGAAAATTGACCAACTCTCCATTTAGTGGAACTGGAGAGAGAGCCACTGAGTTGTTGGAACTCATACATAGTGATGTATGTGGATCCATGTCAACTCATGCCATTAGAGGTTACTCCTACTTCATTACATTTACTGATGATTTCTCAAGGTATGGATATGTGTACTTAATGAAGTATAAATCCGAGGCCTTTGAGAAATTCAGAGAGTATAAGAATGAGGTGGAGAACCAGACTAGAAAGAGTATCAAAACTCTTCGATCAGATCGAGGAGGTGAGTACTTAAGTACAGAGTTTACTCAGTTCCTCAAGGACCATGGGATATTATCCCAATGGACACCTCATTACACACCTCAGCTCAATGGTGTCTCTGAAAGGAGAAATCGTACTTTATTAGATATGGTACGGTCCATGATGAGTTTCGCTGACCTACCCATCTCATTCTAGGGATATGCCCTAGAAACCGCAGCTTACCTTCTGAACAGAGTTCCAACTAAGTCGGTAGTGTCTACACCATATGAGATATGGAAAGGGAAGAAGCCTGATCTTAAGGTTGTTAAGATTTGGGGTTGCCCTGCCCACGTTAAAAGACACAACCCCGATAAGTTAGAATCAAGGACAGAGCGATGCATATTTGTGGGATACCCCAAGGAAACTTGTGGGTATTACTTCTATCATCCCGAGGACAAAAGGGTCTTTGTAGCTAAGAGAGCAGTGTTCCTTGAGAAGGAACACATTCTTGACGGAGACAGTGGGAGAATGATAGAATTGAGCGAGGTTGGAGAACCAAGCTCAAGCACCACTCTACAGCCCGAGTCTGTTTAGGTACCTAATACACAAGTATCAACTTTACGCAGGTCTGATAGAGTATCCCATCCTCCTGAGAGATATGTGGGACATATTAGAGGAGAGGATGTAGAGGATATTGATCCTCAGACCTACGAGGAGGCTATTATGAGTATAGACTCCGGGAAGTGGCAAGAAGCCATGAATTCTGAGATGGATTCTATGTACTCCAATAAGGTTTGGAACCTAGTTGATGCGCCCGAAGGTATTGTACCCATCGGTTGCAAGTGGATCTTTAAGAAAAAGATCGGAATAGATGGAAAGGTAGAGACCTATAAAGTAAGGCTAGTGGCTAAGGGGTATCGTCAAAGGCAAGGTGTTGACTACGACGAAACTTTCTCACCCGTAGCAATGCTAAAATCCATCAGAATTCTATTGGCTATTGCAGCACACTATGATTATGAGATCTGGCAGATGGATGTGAAAACCGCATTCCTCAACGGGAATCTCGAGGAGGAGGTGTATATGATGCAACCTGAGGGATTCGTGTCCAAGAACTGCCCAGATAAGGTGTGTAGGTTGCTTAGATCCATTTATGGACTAAAGTAAGCTTCCCGAAGTTGGAACATAAGATTTGATGAGGCAATCAGATCTTATGACTTCGTTAAGAACGAAGATGAGCCTTGTGTATACAGAAAGGTAAGTGGGAGCGCTATCACCTTTTTGGTGTTATATGTGGATGACATCCTCATCATTGGGAATGACATAGGAATGTTATCCACAGTAAAGGCTTGGTTATCTAGACACTTCTCCATGAAGGACTTAGGGGAAGCATCTTATATCTTGGGGATTAGAATCTATAGAGATAGATCCAAGAGGATGCTTGGCTTGTCCCAGTCCAGGTACATAGAAACTATTGTCAAAAGGTTTGGCATGGAAAATTCCAAGAGAGGTCTCATACCGATGAGACATGGGATATCGCTTTCTACGAGTATGTCCCCAAAGACTCCAGAAGAAAGGGCGAACATGGATATGATACCTTATGCCTCAGCAATAGGGTCTATCATGTATGCCATGCTATGTACTAGGCTTGATATAGCGCATGCTCTGAGTGTCACGAGCAGGTACCAGGCGGATCCAGGCTTGGAGCACTGGAAAGCAGTAAAGTGTATCCTTAAGTACTTGAGAAGGACTAAGGATCTTTTACTAGTATATGGAGGTAATAGCCTTAAAGTTGAAGACTACACTGACTCAAGTTTTCAGTCTAATGTCGATGATAGCAAGTCGAATTCAGGGTATGTGTACACCTTGAATGGAGGAGCAGTGTGCTGGAAGAGTTCTAAGCAAGATACCACTGCTGACTTGACCATAGAGGCGGAGTACATTGCTGCATCAGATGCAGCAAAGGAGGGAGTTTGGGTGAAGAAGTTCATCACAGATTTGGGAGTCGATACAGATAGCGATAAGTCGACTTCCTTATATTGCGACGACTATGTGGTGATTACTCAAATAAGGGAACCCGGGTCTCATCAGAAGTGTTCTGAGGAGGTTCCAGCTTATAAGAGAGATTGTAACCCGAGGAGATGTAGTAGTGGAAAGAGTTCCATCCGAAGATAACATTGCAGATCCACTAACAAAGCCGTTGTCTCAAATTGTCTATGAGCGTCACAGGAGTCTGATGGGGATCAAACACATAGGTGATTGGCTTTAGGTCAAGTGGGAGATTGCTAGTCATAGGTGTCCAGCAAGCCAATCACGTGAGTGATGGCACGTGTGACTGGATACAGAATCTTTTTGCTTATTATATTTTGGCGTATATCACTTTATAACTATTGCATAAATGCATATATATATTATGATGTCCTTGGATTTGTGCAATAGGAATCGGATCGTGATGAGATCACGATAATGAGATCGATTCACCTTTAAACACATATCCTAAATAATCCCGGTCATAGGTTACTCGAGAGGGACATCGTGATAACCGAATAGACTGGTGTGCTGTATACCCGTCCATATGATGGATGCAACTGGTCTCATAGCTGCTCGTGTAGGGACACTAGGGATACAGTACAGGTGCTCATTGGAGAATGAGTTCACTGATTGATCCGCTTACGGAATGCTGGATGGTTGATGATGCCTTATTGTCAGACAGCGATTCCGTAGTCCTAGTGGTGTATTTGGTCCTTATACTTGAGACACTAAGGATGTCCTGTATGAGTGCTCCACTCTTTGATACCAGACTTATAGGTTTGGCTGTTCCTAGATCTAGTACAGTTGGTCATTGGGAGTGGTAGTCGACCTTACGAGGGCTATTGAGTGTCGACAGAGGATCATCCACTCTCGGCGTCATGAGAGGAATATCCCATGTGTTCTTGCTCAGACAAATCCCTGGCCAGGGTCATTCGGGTTGAGAGAGAAAGAGTTCTCCGGGAGAATCCGATTAGAGCGAGACTCGAGTAGAAACCGTATGGGTCTGACAACACCATACTCGATATACGGTCTCTGGGATATTAGATGGATGAGGGATTATAGGTACATGGTAACTGAGGACAGACAGGTCCAATGGATTGGATTCCCCTATATCGTCTGGGGACTACGGCGTAGTGGCCTAGTACGTCCGTAGTCGATGAGTCGAGTGAATTATTACAGAGATAATAATTCACTGAGTTAGAAGGAGTTCTGACAGGTATGACTCACGGCCAGCTCGATATTGGGCCTAGAGGGTCACACACATATGGTAGGCATTGCGATGAGTAGAGGTTCGGATATGAGATATCCGACGGAGCCCTTGTCTTATTGGATGCAGATCCAATACCCACTAGGGAAGGACCCATTAGGGTTTGACACGGGATCTCCATAAATAGGAGGGATTCACAGCCTCATAGGCTAGAGTCTTTGCTTGCCTTTCCTATTCTCCTCTCCCTCTCCACCTCAGAGTAGGCCTGGAGTTTTGAGGAGCGTCGTCGCAACCCTGCTGTGTGGATCACCGCTATAGAGGAGGACGCTTGACCTCCTTCACCCTCTCCTAAGGATCTGCAAGGAAACAGGGATATACGATCTCCCTAGGTAACACAATCTTTATACGCAGTTTTGTGTTTTGCGGATTTTTGCGCACCAATCTTCGCACGACGACGAACATCTTTTTGGGAATCGAGGATTTTGTTTTTCTTGTTCTTCCGCTGCGCTTATGATGTCGCCCCCCAATGATTCCCCAACAATCACTATATCAAGGACATACACGATTTTCTCCCCTGTGAGAACAATTCTCAAGTTACGGAGCCAATCCGTATAATTTGGACCAGCGAGGCGGTTGACATCAAGTATGCCACGTAAGGGATTTGAAAGCGATATTTTCTAAAAATAAAGATGCAGTAGAAATGAATAACATGCAGATTTTGCAAGAAATAAACTATCAAGATATGGATTTCTATCTTAATATACTCCCACTATTTTACTAACGAGTCACGCAACACCCTCAGCACATTAAACGGAAGTCTCCGACAGACTTCTAGTGGGGATCAGGATCCAATCAGCGTCTTAGTGTAACCTCGAGGGACTCGACCAATCACACTAAGCCTAAAAGGTAGGCAACTCTTGCCGATCACAACTCCTTGTGATTCCCGTCCTGATCGGCCTCCGAATCACCATGGCCTCGAGGGACTCGACCAACCATGATGCTCGGTTAAGTCAACACCTTCGTTACAAGATGAGTCTGATTTGATGATATACCCTCGAGGGACTCGACCAAGCATACCATGCCCTCAGGTCAACGATGACATCTCTATGTCGTAAGCAAAATAGCGAATCGCGATATAGGTGAGTCTCGAGGGACTCGACCAACTCAACCTACACCGGGAATCGGTTCCTACTTATAACGATGGAAGGCCACGTGGGTCAATCTAATTGCCTCACGTTTACCGACTTAATATTATCGAGAGATGTTTCTATGATTTGGTCTCCTAATATGATATGTCACACATATACATATTTAATATATATCTACATCGCATGCAAATATATATACATATCGAGTATGTATATAAACAATCATACCAGATGATCATGGACCATAATCTAATGTGATTAGGCCCGAGCCAGTAGGCCTAATCACGCACATCAAGATTTATTTGTGCAACAGTGCATCTCCATGCCCTATGATCATCCATCTCGTCCTTATCGGTTCCGTCGACATCTTGATGCATCTTCATGCATCACGATCGTCCGTCTTGTGGGTCCCACTTTCGCATCCACGCTCCCGATGCGCCTCCTCATATGATTACAACTTAATCAAAGGCACGAAGGCCCGACAATAACCGAGAAATATAATGGAGGCTCGCAAACCTCAATAATAATAATCACAAGTACATGTTGGGAAATCTTGGGGGCGACATCATATGCGCAGCGGAAGAACAAGAAAACAAAATCCCCGATTCCCAAAAAGATGTTCGTCGTCGTGCGAAGATTGGTGCGCAAAATCCGTAAAACTCAAAACTGCATATAGAGTAGATTGTGTTACCTAGGGAGATCGTATATCCCTGTTTCCTTGCAGATCCTTAGGAGAGGGTGAAGGAGGTCAAGCGTCCTCCTCTCTAGCGGTAATCCACACAGTAGGGTTGCGACGACGCTCCTCAAAACTCCAGGCTGCTTTGAGGTGGAGAGGGAGAGGAGAATAGGAAAGGCAAGCAAAGGCTCTCGCCTATGAGGCTCTGAATCCCTCCTATTTATAGAGGTCCCCTATCTAACCCTAATGGGTCCTCCCCTAGTGGGTATTGGATCTGCATCCAATAAGACAAGGGCTCCGTCGGATATCTTATTTTCGAACCTCTACTCATCGCAATGCCTACCATATGTGTGTGACCCTCTAGGCCCAATATCGAGCTGGTCGTGAGTCATACCCATCAGAACTCCTTCTAACTCAGTGAATTATTATCTCTGTAATAATTCACTTGACTCATCGACTACGGACGTACTAGGCCACTACGTCGTAGTCCCCAGACGATACAGGGGAATCCAATCCATTGGACCTGTCTGTCCTCAGTTACCGTGTACCTATAGTCCCTCATCCATCTAATATCCCAGAGATCGTATATCGAGCATGGTGCTGCCAGACCCATACGGTTTCTACTCGAGTCTCGCTCTAATCGGATTCTCCCGGAGAACTCTTTCTCTCTCAACCCGAATGACCCTGGCCAGGGATTTGTCTGAGCAAGAACACATGGGATATTCCTCTCATGACACCGAGAGTGGATGATCCTCTATCGACACTCAACAGCACTCGTAAGGTCAACTACCACTCCCAATGACCAGCTGTACTAGATCTGGGACAGCCAAACCCATAAACCTAGTATCAAAGAGTGGAGCACTCATACAGGACATCCTTGGTGTCTCAAGTCTAAGGACCAGATACACCACTAGGACTACGGAATCGCTGTCTGACAATAAGGCATCATCAACTATCCAGCATTTCGTAAGCGGATCAATCAGTGAATTCATTCTCCAATGAGCACCTGTACTGTATCCCTAGTGTCCCTACATGAGCAGCTATGAGACCAGCTGCATCCATCATATGGACGGGTATACAGCACACCAGTCTGTCCGGTTATCACGATGTCCCTCTCGAGTAACCTATGACCAGGATTATTTAGGATATGTGTTTAAAGGTGAATCGATCTCATTATCGTGATCTCATCACGATCCGATTCCCATTGCACAAATCTAAGGACATCACAATATATATATATATTTGCATTTATGCAATAGTTATAAAGTGATATACGCCAAAATATAATAAGCAAAAAGATTCTGTATCAAGTCACACGTGCCATCATTCACGTGATTGGCTTGTTGGGCACCTATGACTAGCAATCTCCCACTTGACCTAAAGCCAATCACCTATGTGTCTGATCCCCATCAGACCCCTGTGATGCTCGAAGACAATCTGAGACAATGGCTTTGTCAGTGGATCTGCAATGTTATCTTTGGATAGAATTCTTTCCACTGCTACATCTCCTCGGGTTATGATCTCTCTGATAAGCTGGAACCTCCTCAGAACACTTCTGATGAGACCCGGGTTCCCTTATTTGAGTAATCGCCCCATAGTTGTCGCAATATAAGGAAGTCGACTTCTCGCTATCCGGAACGACTCCCAAATATGTGATGAACATCTTCAACTAGACTCCCCCTTTGTTGCATCTGATGCAGCAATGTACTCCGCCTCTGTGGTCGAGTCAGTAGTAGTATCTTGCTTGGAACTCTTCCAGCACACTGCTCCTCCATTCAAGGTGTACACATACCCTGAATTCGACTTGCTATCATCGACATTAGACTGAAAACTTGAGTTTGTGTAGCCTTCAACCTTAAGGCTATTACCTCCATATACTAGTAAAAGATCCTAAGTCCTTCTCAAGTAGTTAAGGATACACTTTACTGCTTTCTAGTGCTCCAAGCCTGGATCCGCCTGATACCTGCTCGTGACACTCAAAGCATGCGCTATATCAGGCCTAGTATATAGCATGGCATACATGATAGACCCTATTGCTAAGGCATAAGGTATCATATTCATGTTCGCCCTTTCTTAGAATTTTCCATGCCAAACCTTTTGACAATAGTTTCTATGTACCTGGACTGGGATAAGCCAAGCATCCTTTTGGATCTATCTCTATAGATTCGAATCCCCAAGATATAGGATGCTAAACCTAAGTCCTTCATGGAGAAGTATCTTGATAACCAAGCCTTTACTGTGGATAGCATTCCTACATCATTCCCAATGATGAGGATGTCATCCACATATAACACCAAAAAAGGTAATAGCACTCCCACTTACCTTCCTATACACACAAGGCTCATCTTCGTTCTTATCGAAGTCATAAGATCCGATTGCCTCATCAAATCTTATGTTCCAACTTCGGGAAGCTTGCTTTAGTCCATAAATGGATCTAAGCAATCTACACACCTTATCTAGGCAGTTCTTGGATACGAATCCCTCAGGTTGTATCAAATACACCTCCTCCTCGAGGTTCCCATTAAGGAATACGGTTTTCACATCCATCTGTCAGATCTCATAATCATAGTGTGCTGCAATAGCCAATAGAATTCTGATGGATTTTAGCATTGCTACGGGTGAGAAGGTTTCGTCATAGTCAACACCTTGCCTTTGACGATACCCCTTAGCCACTAGCCTTACTTTATAGGTCTCTACCTTTCCATCTACTCCGATCTTTTTCTTAAAGATCCACTTGCAACAGATGGGTACAATACCTTCGGGCGCATCAACTAGGTTCCAAACCTTATTGGAGTACATAGAATCCATCTCAGAATTAATGGCTTCTTACCACTTCCCGGAGTCTATACTCATAATAGCCTCCTCGTAGGTCTGAGGATCAATATCCTCAACATCCTCTCCTCTAATATGTCCCACATATCCTTCAGGAGGATGGGATACTCTATCAGACTTGCGTAAAGTTGAAACTTGTGTATTAGGTACCTGAATAGACTCGGGCTGTAGAGTGGTGCTTGAGCTTGGTTCTCCAACCTTGCTCAACTCTATCATTCTCCCACTGTCTCTGCTAAGAATGTGTTCCTTCTCAAGGAACACTGCTCTCTTAGCTACAAAGACCTTTTGGTCCTCGAGATGATAGAAATAATACCCACAAGTTTCCTTGGGGTATCCCACAAATTTCGGAGACTTCCCAAATCTTAACAACTTTAAGATCAGGTTTCTTCCCTTTCCATATCTCATATGGTGTAAACACTACCGACTTAGTTGGAACTCTGTTCAGAAGGTAAGCTGCGATCTCTAGGGCATATCCCTAGAATAAGATGGGTAGGTCAGTGAAACTCATCATGGACCGTACCATATCTAATAACGTACGATTTCTCTTTTCAAAGACACCATTTAATTGAGGTGTATAAGGAGGTGTCCATTGGGATAATATCCCATGGTCCTTGAGGAACTGAGTAAACTCTGTACTTAAGTACTCACCTCCTCGATCTGATCGAAGAGTTTTGATACTCTTTCCAGTCTAGTTCTCCACCTCATTCTTATACTCTCTGAATTTCTCAAAGGCCTCGGACATGTACTTCATTAAGTACACATATCCATACCTTGAGAAATCATCAGTAAATGTAATGAAGTAGGAGTAATCTCCAATGGCATGAGTTGACATGGGTTCACATACATCACTATGTATGAGTTCCAACAACTCAGTGGCTCTCTCTCCAGTTCCACTAAATGGAGAGTTGGTCAGTTTTCCACGAATGCAAGGCTCACAAGTTGTATATGACACATAGTCGAATGGATCTAGATATCCATCATTTAGCAACTTTTGAATCATTTCCTCATGGATATGACCTAGCCTACAATGCCATAGGTATGCACTGTTCACCACATCTCGTTTCCTCTTAGACACTTACATTCATGATATGTGGAGTAGTGTCTTGCATAAACAAACCTTTATGCAATATTTCTCTCGTCAATCTCCCCTCGGCTTTGCTAGAATTTACAATAAATTGTAGATGTGATAAGCAATACTGGTATCCAATACCAATGCACTATCACAAAAATCTGCCAATTGGAGATTGATCATGAATGTACTTGAAGCTTCTCCAAGCTTCTATTTTGCCCTTTCTGCAAGGTACTCTTTGTAGTTCCTCTTCCAGTGCCCATCTTTACCATAGTGGAAGCATTGGCCTTTGTCCTTTGCTGGGTCTTTCTTAGCAACCTTTGCTTTACCTGGTTTGCCCTTGCCCTTTCCCTTCTTAAGGGACCTTTCTGCTTTCCTTTTCTTTCTAGTCTCACCAGTGTAGAGAACTGACTTCTCTTTCTTAATAGTACTCTCTGCCTCCCTCAATATATTGAGGAGCTCTAGGAGAGTCACCTCAAGCTTGTTCATATTAAAATTCATTATGAACTGTGAAAAGGAATCTGGTAGGGACTAAAGCACAATGTCCACACACAAGTTATCCTCTAGGACCATTCCTACACCTGTGAGTTTCTCTATCCACTCAATCATCTTTAGAACATGGTTCTGAACCGGTGTCCCCTCAGTCATCCTAGCGCGGAAAAGGCTCTTAGATATCTCATATCGTTGAGTCCTTCCCTATTCCTCAAACAATTTGTGGATATGTAGGAGAATGGATCTGGCATCCATCTTTTCATGTTGTCTTTGTAACTCAGGAGTCATAGAGCCCAATATATAGCACTGAGCAAGAGTGGAGTCATCAATGTACTTCACGTAGCGAGCGATCTCATCCTCGTTTGCCCCTTCTTCGGGCGTAGGCATCACTGTATCAAGGACGTACACGATTTTCTCCGCTGTGAGAACAATTCTAAAGTTACGAAGCCAATCCGTATAATTTGGACCAGTGAGGCGGTTGACATCAAGTATGCCACGTAAGGGATTTGAAAGCGACATTTTCTGAAAATAAAGATGCAATAGAAATGAATAACATGCAGATTTTGCAAAAAATAAACTATCAAGATATGGACTTCTATCTTAATATGCTCCCACTATTTTACTAACGAGTCACACGACACCCTCAGCACATGAAACGGAAGTCTCCGGCAGACTTCTAGTGGGGATCAGGATCCAATCAGCGTCTTAGTGTAACCTCGAGAGACTCGACCAATCACACTAAGCCTAAAAGGTAGGCAACTCTTGCCGATCACAACTCCTTGTGATTCCCGTCCTTTTCGGCCTCCGAATCACCATGGCCTCAAGAGACTCGACCAACCATGATGCTCGGTTAAGTCAACACCTTCGTTACAAGATGAGTCTGATTTGATGATATACCCTCGAGGGACTCGACCAAGCATACCATGCCCTCAGGTCACCGGCGACATCTCTATGTCGTAAGCAAGATAGCGAATCGCGATATAGGTGAGTCTCGAGGGGCTCGACCAACTCAACCTACACCGGGAATCGGTTCCTACTTATAACGATGGAAGGCCACATGGGTCAATCTAATTGCCTCACGTTTACCGACTTAATATTATCAAGAGATGTTTATATGATTTGGTCTCCTAATATGACATGTCACACATATACATATTTAGTATATATCTACATCGCATACAAATATATATACATATCTAGTATGTGTATAAGCAATCACACCAGATGATCATGGACCACAACCTAATATGATTAGGCCTGAGCTAGTAGGCCTAATCACTCACATCAAGATCTATGTGTGCAATGGTGCATCTCCATGCCCTGTGATCATCCATCTCGTCCTCGTCGGTTCCGTCGACATCTTGATGCATCTTCATGCATCACGATCGTCCGTCTCGTGGGTCCCACTATCGCATCCACGCTCCCGCTGTGCCTCCTCATGTGATTACAACTTAATCATAGGCACGCAGGCCCAACAATAAATGAGAAATATAATGGAGGCTCGCAGACCTCAATAATAATAATCACAAGTACACACATCACACGGTCCATGATCATCCGTCCACACATCATACATCACATGTATAAATAATCATCATCATGTAGGACTACTAGATAATAATAAAAATAATAATCAACTAAACCTTTTAATTAATTAATATTTTCTGAAATTAGGGACATGTAGGGAATTTCTCAATTCCTAAGGATATTTTCATAATTTAGATAAAAGACAGAAACTAGAACATCAATGAAGACCAATTGTATATTTGCATGATGAGACCACTTGTTGTGTGAAGCCGGCGCTTCAGATCACTCTGCAAGTTGATGCAGTAGCCGAGAACATCAATGGAGAAAGTGGGAGTAAGTATTCAATCCTGACGAAGCTCTTCAGGGAAAGGATTGTTGACTTCTACAATGGCCATCCACAGGTATTGCCAATCACATCGAATCACCATCTTAATCAATTTAAATCTTTTCCTTAGATTAACAGATTGCTTCCCTTTTCTTCACTAGCAAATGTCATGAACCAATTCGGGCTTACAGAATACTGTACTTTGTTTTGGATCCAAGAATAGGCTAAAATTCACTCTTTTACATGAACAGCTCTCCATTGGTTATATTTTCTTTTGGTGATTGTTTCTAGGAATCTCTAGTTGTAAGCAGTTTTATAGACTGAGATCGGACTGGAACCATACTGACTTCTAGTTTTCTCTACATCAGGAAGATGAGGTCCCTGAGGTGCAATTGCCACATCCATTTAACCAAACAAAGCCAAGTGTACTTCCAAGAGCCTTAAACTTCAATTTCGAACCAACATGCTCGTTTTCCCCCAAACGGTCGCGCGTGTGCTGACTGCCCTCAACGCAGCCCCGCTAGGTCCCCCACATTTGCATGCTAAGTGTTTCTATGAGTGCTTGTCCCGCTCTGATACCATCTGTCTACGGAATTAGCTGGTTTTGCCTAAGTCGTGCGGCACCCTTGCGTGTCCGTCCGCAAAGGTCAGCCTCCCCGAAGCCTCCCATTGTCCCTTAGGACCAACAAAAGATAGAATGGGCTAGAGAGAACGCCTCAATCGGGATCCATAAGCAAACATCTCTGAAAACACTTCATAGATAATGCAAATTACAAACAGACTTTACAAGCTCTGAACAGTGGCACAACAAAGGGTAAAATGGTCCATTACAGATCGAAAATCTCTCGCACGTGTCCACATGACACAACCTTTATTTACAAGCCTAAAGAGGCCACCAACCCAACTAAAATGGGACTATTAAGCCTTCGGTCGCCCCTCTATATGCTGTACAAGGCATGAACATACTAAAAGACACGGACATACATAAGCATTACATCAAACATCCTGTTTCGAAGTTTGTCCGTGACAGTTCGTCGGAAGTTCTATCAGAATTGACCAAGAAGTCTCGGAGCTTGCCAAAGAAGCTCATCGGAACTCACCAAGAAGATCATCATAAAGTCCAGGAGCTTGCTAGGAGTCCGTTAGAACATTGCCGAGAGATCGTCGAAAGTTCACCGGAAGATTACCGAAAGCTCGCCGGAAGAAACCTAGACTTACAGACTTTATTTAGTTTAGTAAATGTCTTAAAATTTATAGTTAGCACATAATAGGGATTAGAATTGGGCCAACCCAATTACGGGATAGTTGGGCCAAGTTTGGGCTATGTTAGGCTAAGAGAAAGGCCCAAACAGTGACCAAATAATGAAACCGTCGTTGCACAGTCTCCAAGATTGTGTCAGGCGATGGTACCACCCAGACTTAGTCTCCGAGATAGTCTGGGCAGTGGTACCGCCCAGTGTCAGGCTGTAGGCGGTGGTACCGCTCATACCCTAAAATTTTGGGGATTTGAATTTTAGGCTCCAAATTTGAATCCATTTGGGGCCTATAAATACCCCAGCTATTCCTGCATAGATAAGTAAGAAATATTGAGAAAAACTCTATGATTCTAAAGTTGTAAACCTTAGAAAGTTGAGTTCCCTCCTCCCAAAGCTTAGAGAGAGTTCTAAGGAAGGTCTGAGAGGGATACCTTGTAAAAGAGGGTTGCAAAAGGTTGTCTCCTAAACCTGTGAAAAGGAGAAGAGGGGTATAAAAGGGTAGTTGGTCTTCGCCCATTGAAAGAAGATCGATAATGGATATCGGTGGCCTCAACGGAAGATGAATCAGCGAAGTGGATGTAGGTCACGACGACCGAACCACTATAAAAATCTAGTTTGTGTTTCTCTTATGCAATTTACTTTACTGCAAACCACTTTATTTGCTTTACATCCACTATGCTCTTCCGTATGTTTTCAAAGTTAATACCTTTATGAAACGATTTTTCATCGGAAATTGATTTAATTGTAACAAAGTTTTGAACCGATGTAATTTTTACCACTGCACTAATTCACCCCCCCTAGTGCCGACTCTTTTCCTAACACGATCTAGTCCATGTGGCCATGTATGACCCAGCCCATGTGGTAAGGTATGACCTAACCATATGGCTAGGTATGGGCCAGCTCCTATGGCTAGGAACGATCCAATCCATGTAGTCATGTATGACCCAACTCATATAGTAAGGTACGACCTAACCATGTGGCTAAGCATTGGACAGTTCATACGGTTAGGTACAACCCAATCCATGTGGTTAGATACGACCCCAACTCATGTTTCTAGGACCAACTCATGAGCGAAGCAAGGCCTATTCAATGGCAAGGCTCATCCCAACTTATAAGTGAGGCTTATCCTAGTTCATGAAGTTAAGCCTGCTCAATTACGCGATTGGCATTAGACATATCATTGCTCCTTTTATATAGCCCGTCGTATCTCAACTCAACCTAGTACTTGGAACAGGTATATGCAGTGTATGTGGAATTGGTATATGCAGTGAATGTGACCCGTCCAAGACTCAGGTGGGTTGGTTCGGTTTGGGTTAGCACTATACGACATAGTCCAATTTCCTCCCTCTCTATTGGTTTGAGCTTATTAATTGACTAAATCAAATAGGTTTGATCAGTTAAAACAGGTTTAGTGTGATTCCAAACTAACTTGAGTAGTTCAAACCTATTTGACCTAATTAAGATCAATTAAATCTAAATTAGACCAATCTAAGGTGATTCCAGACCGGTTCTATAAGGATTTAATGTTGATTCCGTTAGATCATAATCGAATTGAGTTTGGTTTAAGTCAATTGAGCTATTCCAATTAGGGTTTTGGTTGACTGAGGACTATTAAGATATTGATGTTTCATGTTTGATGAATTTAAAGGTTCTATATGATGATATCATTTGAAAATGATTATTGGTTTTCTATTTTCTTATGTTTATGATATTGATAAGATAAGTATCATATAATAAATGTGACTAGACTAGTAGTTCGCATTGGGAGTACAACATGTGAAAGGAGCTATGGGCCCATCACAGTGCGGAGCCACCAATGAACATAGTCTAGTAGATTTACATCAAGTATGGTCTCTCATAATATTTAATTATATTGATTTCTTGATGTATACGTGAGTAATTGGATGAGTGTAACTGAATGATCATGGATGTTTATGTATCCCTGCCGAGGGCAGGTATGGCGATTCCCTTCGGGGATTAATGGGCCATCAGACGTGATGGTTAGACGGTTCCTCCATCCATTGTTGGGAGGAACGTGTCCCTACTTGGGCGAGTACGGGATACCACTTCATCCGCTATTGGGAGTGTGATATGGATTATCTCCATCCGCTGTTGGGAGTGTTGAGCTGATGGCCCATATTCAGCCCATGTGGGCTTTATCAGCCCACAGCCCACACCCCCTCTTAACCTAACCCTAATTAAGATTAGGGGGGTGTGGTGGCTGCGTTTTAGAGGCAGATTAAAGCTATAAAAAAGCAGCAACGAGGCAGATCTTTGGAGCGACGAGATTCCAAAGAGAAGAAGGAGAACAAGGCAGAAAAGGAAGAGAAAGAAAGGGAAGAAGACAAGGACAACGCAGAGAGACTGTTCTCAATCATCTAGCAGTGTTCTCATCTCGGGTTAGATCAAATCTACAGTAGGCTCTTGCTGTGATTACTTGGGAGGTTTTAGATATTGTGGGCAGTGACGTGATCCTTGTATCCCAGTTATTCTCTTGTGGTTGTTGCTAGGGTTTTGGGCAAGAGATTGAGATTTGTACATTCATTATTCTCATAGTGGATTATCTCTAGTTTGCCCCGTGGTTTTTACCCTTCACATTGAAGGGGTTTTCCACGTATATCTTGGTGTTCTGTTTGATTGTGTTTCTATTTTATTCCATTGCGTATTTTGGTCTTCTAGTATTTGTTCCTATACAAAGGTTATTCTTATTTATATCCCCATCAACTGGTATCAGAGCGGGGTTTTGGTGATTTAATTTTTGTATTTGAACATGGAGGCCAGTAATATTTCTCGCATGATTAGTTTGAATGGAAATAATTGGATTATATGGAAACCAAGAATGGAAGATCTCTTGTATTGCAAAGATTTGTATGGACCTTTGCAGGGGGATAGTGCAAAACCTACAACTATGACAGATGATGAGTGGAAGAGGTTAGATCGAAAAACAATTAGGTTTATTAGACAATGGCTTGATGATAGTGTCTTTCACCATGTTTCTACTGAAATTTCTGCATATTCTCTTTGGAAAAAATTGGAAAGTCTCTATGAAAGAAAAACAGTTGGCAACAAAGCTTTTTTGATCAGAAAACTTGTGAACCTAAAATATAGAGAGGGTGCTTCTATTGCTGAGCATTTGAATGAAATATAGAGTATTACTAACCAGTTATCCTCTATGAAAATGTCTCTTGATGATGAGTTACAAGCATTGTTACTTCTTAGTTCATTACCAGAAAGTTGGGAGACACTGGTGGTTTCCCTTAGTAATTCTGCGCCAGATGGTATTGTCACTATGAGTCAAGTAACAAGCAGTTTGTTGAATGAGGAGTTGAGAAGAAAAAGTTCGGCAACATCTCAGAATGATTCACAATCACTTATCTCAGAGAACAAAGGAAGGTCAAAGTCCAGAAGCAATTCACGTATGGGTAGGAGCAAGTCAAGATCAAGAAAAGATATTGTTTGCTATAACTGTGGTGAGAAAGGACATTACAAGAACCAATGTAAGCAACCTAAGAAGAACAAGAAAAAGGGAAAAGAAGTGGAGTCTACAGAGTCAAAGGATAATACTACAGCTACAGTGCAAGGTGGTGATTATTTGATTTTGTCTCCTTCTGATGATATTTTTTCTTGTGTGTGTCAGGATCTTGAGTGGGTGATTGACACAGGTGCTTCTTATCATGCTACACCTCAGAGAGAGTTTTTTGCTACATACAGGTCTGGAAACTTTGGTGTTGTCAAGATGGGCAACTATGGCACAACAGACATCATTGGCATGGGTGATATCCATTTAAAGACCAACCTTGGCTGCAAGTTGGTACTTAAGGATGTGAGGCATGTGGTTGACTGGAGGCTAAATTTAATTTCAGTTGGAAGACTAGATGATGAAGAGTATGAAAGCAGATTTCACAGAGGGCAATGGAAGCTCAGTAAGGGTTCTCTTGTTATAGCTAGTGGAAAGAAATGTCATACTTTGTACAGGTTGCAGGCTAAAGCTTATGGTGAGCAGTTAAATGCTACAGAGAAAGACTTCAGTATGGAGTTGTGGCATAAGCGATTGGGACACATGAGCGAGAAGGGGCTGCAAGCTCTTTCCAAGAGAGAGGTATTACCAGATCTCAAAGGTATACATCTGAACCCTTGTATTGATTGTTTGGCTGGTAAACAACATAGAGTTTCATTTGCTAGTGCTGCTTTGTCTAGAAAAATGCATGCCTTAGACCGTGTTTATACAGATGTATGTGGTCCTTTGAGGACAAAAACTCCTGGTGGATCTGTTGATGTTCTTGGTATAAGTGGTGCACTTTATTTTGTCACTTTTATAGATGATTTTTCCAGGAAAGTTTGGGCTTATGCTTTGAAGACCAAAGATCAGGTTATTAATGTCTTCAAAGAGTTTCATGCTAGGGTTGAAAGGGAGACAGAAAGGAAATTGAAATGCATAAGATCAGATAATGGTGGTGAGTATACGGGATTGTTTAATGACTATTGCAGGTCACATGGGATCCAACATGAGATGACAGTTCCTGGTACACCTCAGCATAATGCAATTGCAGAGAGGATGAACCGCACCATAATGGAAAAGATCAGATGTATGCTTTCACAGGCCAAGCTACCCAAAAGGTTTTGGGATGAGGCTTTGAGGACTGCAGTTGATGTGATCAACTTATCACCATGTACAGCCCTAGATGGTGATGTTGCAGAGCATGTATGGTTAGAGAAAGATGTTTCCTACAAGCATTTGAGAGTATTTGGTTGTCGTGCATTTGCACATGTTCCAGATAATGAGAGGTCCAAGCTGGATGGTAAGTCTAAAGAATGTATTTTTTCTTGGTTACTCACATAATCAGTTTGGTTATAGGCTTTGGGATCCAGAAAAGCAAAAGGTGTTCAGGAGCAGAGATGTGGTCTTCTTTGAGGATCAAACCTTTGAAGATTTGAAGAAGAAGGCACCAGCCAAGACTTCTGCAGAAGGATTAGCAGATTGTGACCCAGTTATTCCTCCAGTATATCAAGGTGATGGGGGAGATGTGCAGGAAGATAGTGTAGAGCCTGATGTTGATCTACCTGCAGGACATGTTGAGCAAGAAGAAGTAGGAGAGCAAGTTCCCGCAGAACCTCAGTTGAGAAGATCTTCTAGACAACGTCAACCTTCTAGAAGATACTCTACAGATGAGTATGTGATGCTTACTGATGCAGGTGAACCAGAGAGTTACCAGGAAGCAATTGAGAGTGAGCAGAAAGAGAAGTGGTTAGTTGCTATGCAGGAAGAGATGGATGCTCTTCAAAAGAACCACACTTATGATTTGGTGCTGCTACCAAATGGAATAAAGGCCTTGAAGAACAAGTGGGTTTTTAGATTGAAGACTCAAGAATATTGTTCTCAACCAAAGTACAAAGCTAGATTGGTTGTGAAAGGCTTTGGTCAAAAGAAATGTATTGACTTTGAAGAGATATTTTCTCCTATTGTTAAAATGTCTTCTATTCATGTTGCTCTTGGTATTGCTGCTAGCCAGGACTTGGAGGTTGAGCAGTTAGATGTGAAGACAACTTTCCTTCATGGTGATTTGGAGGAGGAAATTTATATAGAGCAACCAGAAGGCTTCAAAGTCAAAGGTAAAGATAATTTTGTCTACAAGTTGAAGAAGAGCTTGTATGGGCTAAAGCAAGCTCCAAGACAGTGGTACAGAAAGTTTGATTCATTTATGACAGAAAATGGATACAAAAGAACGGCTTCAGATCATTGTGTGTACATCAAATGGTTTGGTGAGGATTTTATTATTCTCTTACTTTATGTTGATGACATGCTTATTCTTGGGAAAGATATGTCTAAAATTAACAGGTTGAAGAAGGAACTGAGTGAGTCTTTTGCAATGAAGGACATGGGGCCAGCAAAGCAAATACTAGGCATGTAGATTTCTCGTGACAGGAAAAACAAGAAGATTTGGTTGTCACATGAGAAATACATCGAGAAGGTATTGGAAAGATTTAGTATGAGCAATGCTAAGCCAGTTGGTTCTCCTCTTGCAGGTCACTTCAAGTTGTGCTCAGAACAGAGTCCGTCAAGTGATGAAGAGAAGGAGAAAATGCAAAAAGTTCCTTATGCTTCAGCAGTTGGAAGTTTAATGTATGCAATGGTATGTACGAGGCCGGACATCGCATATGCAGTGGGTGTTACTAGCAGATTTCTTGCAAATCCAGGCAAAGAGCACTAGGCAATAGTGAAGTGGATTTTTAGATATCTCAGAGGGAGCTCTAAGGTTTGTTTAAGCTTTGGAGGTGGATCACCTATGTTGACAGGTTACACAGATGCAGATATGGCAAGAGATATAGATACGAGAAAGTCTACTTCAGGTTATGTACTTACTTTTGCAGGGGGAGCTGTGTCATGGCAATCCAGGTTGCAAAGGTGTATTGCTCTCTCTACCACAGAAGCAGAATATATTGCTGCTACAGAGGTATGCAAAGAAATGTTATGGATGAAAGAATTCTTACAAGAATTGGGCTGAAACAGAAAAATTATGTGGTGCATTGTGACAGCCAGAGTGCCATCCATTTGTGTAAGAACCTAATGTTTCATTCCAAGTCAAAGCATATAGATGTCAGATACCACTGGATTCGAAATGTATTTGAAGAGAAGCAGTTGCAGCTTCAGAAAATTCATACAGATGATAACGGAGTAGACATGTTGACGAAGACCTTACCAAAAGAAAGACAAGAGATATGCCGACAGTTGGTCGGTATGGCTTCACATTGAGGAGTCATGGGACAGCCTCCCTTATGGGCTGAAGGGGGAGGTTGTTGGGCTGATGGCCCATATTCAGCCCATGTGGGCTTTATCAGCCCACAGCCCACACCCCCTCTTAACCTAACCCTAATTAAGATTAGGGGGGTGTGGTGGCTACGTTTTAGAGGCAAATTAAAGCTATAAAAAGGCAGCAACGAGGCAGATCTTTAGAGCGATGAGATTCCAAAGAGAAGAAGGAGAACAAGGCAGAAAAGGAAGAGAAAGAAAGGGAAGAAGACAAGGACAATGCAGAGAGACTGTTCTCAATCATCTAGTAGTGTTCTCATCTCAGGTTAGATCAAATCTACAGTAGGCTCTTGCTGTGATTACTTGGGAGGTTTTAGATATTGTGGGCAGTGACGTGATCCTTGTATCCCAGTTATTCTCTTGTGGTTGTTGCTAGGGTTTTGGGCAAGAGATTGAGATTTGTACATTCATTATTCTCATAGTGGATTATCTCTAGTTTGCCCCGTGGTTTTTACCTTTCACATTGAAGGGGTTTTCCACGTATATCTTGGTGTTCTATTTGATTGTGTTTCCATTTTATTCCGCTGCGTATTTTGGTCTTCTAGTATTTGTTCCTATACAAAGGTTATTCCTGTTTATATCCCCATCAGGGAGGAATCCATCTCGTGGAATATGCCTCTCCATCTGTTGTTGAGAGAGTGTACCATCGGGTGATGTATGTCTTTATTATTATATATGTGTTGCATGTGGCTGATGCATAATTTTATTTATTATGAAAGAAATTATCATCATTTTTCTGATGCATAAGTTTTACGATGAATAGATATATATTTCTTATTGAATTATTGATATTTATTTATATTTCATAAATATTGAAGATTATTTTTATAATTTTTCTAAGGTTCCTACCAGCATGTGTGATCGATGATATGTTTTTATTTTATATTTATTTTCAGAATAATCTCCTATTGTGTAATAGATCTGAAGCTCGGGTAAAAGAGACTTATAACCCTACCAACAAGATGTTATCATTTTTTTAATTAATAGAATATTTACTACATTGAAGATAAGGATTTGAATTCGAATGAAAAGAAAATGAGGAAGTTTATTATTTAAATTATAGATAATAAAATATTAATTTATTATTTTTTTTATAAATCTGGGATGTGATATTTTCTCCGAGATTAAGTAGCCTTAAGTACCGGCATTTGCAGTTCTCTTTCTAAGAGCTATGCTTTGTGTGTTACTTTGTCTGGCAGAAGGTCAGATAAGAGCCTGGACTATCCTCAGCTCCAGTTGACCCTCTTTTGCAGGAACTTTGAAGCTGTTTGAAGTTGTTCTGTGTTACTTTGTCCTGCGAAGCTCATCTTTCCTTCTTCTGATAGCATTGACAAAATAAGCTTCTTTTAGCATCCAAAGGTTATGTATATTTATTTAGTAATTTCTTCTGACTCTTTTTGCAGTTGCTTTCGATTGCATACTATGCAGCAAGGAAACAAAGAAGAAGCTAAAATGTGCCAACCTAATATTTATAGGTTTCATAGAGATGCTCATGTCTTTAACCGAATCTAGAAAGATTAAGATTGTATCTTCAATATGTTGTGCGATTATTACCAACATAAGTGTTATATTGTAGTTCTTTCCCCTCGTAGGAAATTTTCTTCCGAAGTATTTTAGGCTGCACTTTTTTCAGAGGAGAAAATTGTAACCACAGAAAATTAGAAAAAAACAAAAAGGAAATGCAGAAATATCAATTAGACATTAGTGATCTACTAGTGTAGAACAGCAACCTTACACATTTCTCTCGCGCTTTGGTAGGCCATCTCTATCCGGGGTTACAATATGCTGCACGAGAACAATCTGCCGGAATGAGACAGACTAACTACTCTGCCATTGCAGTACACGAATGATGTAGAAGGATATGAGAGAAGAATAAAGGCAACACGAACTGCCATGTCTCCATTCTTCCATTATGGAAGCAAGGATGCAGTTGCAGTGCTTATTGTGCTGGTTTAGAACACAATCAAAGCCCTGCTTTGCATGGTTTCGTTGTGCATCTCTTGCTATGGGTGAAAGGAACAAAATCATAAGTGAACTTATTAAGCAATTCTTTTAATTATATTGGAGATGTTAAACATATTTAATGTTACTGAAAAGGATAATCACTTCCAGAATCGACTCCCCCTATCTCTCTCTCT
Source organism: Musa acuminata AAA Group (assembly GCF_036884655.1). Classification (NCBI taxonomy): domain Eukaryota; kingdom Viridiplantae; phylum Streptophyta; class Magnoliopsida; order Zingiberales; family Musaceae; genus Musa; species Musa acuminata. The sequence continues at coordinate 34,520,305 of NC_088335.1, read as the reverse complement.
CTCTCTCTCTCTCTCTCTCTCTCTCTCTCAAGAAGAAAATAAAAAAAGAAATAAAGGAAAAGAATTGCTGTCTTATGTGATGGGTGAACAACCGGCTTTCTCTGTCACTCATCTCTTTGATTTGAGAAGCATCACCGTGACTTGCAAATAGACCAGCAAACTAACTCATTTGCTAAACCATGAAATGATTGAAATGCATTAACAATTGCTTGTATAGAGTATAACACTAAGCGAAAATTTGATTGGTTCACAATTAGCATATGCATTTTAGCAGAGGCATTGACACGATCGATTCATTGTGGTGGGAAATCACTTTCAACATCACCATTATGATTAGGATTGCATTATGGTGCATACGGACACTCGAAAAGCATGTATCCGCAAATAAGGTAACAAACAAAACACCATGTTAATGACTGCGATAATATGGGGAATATTTATCTCTCGTCACACAGTTCGATATGTTTCCTCTAATCAACAAAAGAAGACAAAAACATCAGCCACCAATGGTCATTTATCTTTGGTCACAATTCGACACGTTGCATCCTAGTCAGCAAAAATAAAAATCCATCAATCATCATATCAGTCGTCATATATAAAATATTCAAAAAATATTTTTATTATATAGAATATTTTCTCAAGCCATTAGTAATCAAATCTAAACCAAATATAAAAGATAACCTAAGGCACATTTATTGACCTTTCTTACCTTAATACTCCTTTTAATCTATCTCGGTACTAACTTAAATCATATCGTGGAGAACCTCCTCTCCATATTGATCTTGAGTGCAGGTCAAGCTTGCATCATACCACATGACGGAGAGACTCCTAACACAAGGCAAGCTAGAACTTAACTGAGCTAGTCCAACTTTTTTACATTGATCACCGATCATTTTCCATCACACTGCATTGCTTATAGAATGATTAATATGTGCCTAAAATTCAACCTCAATTTCTTTCTTTTTCTTCTGAATCTGTGTTTTGTTTTCCCATATCTCGATAAAGAATTATCATTAAAGATAATGCTAATAGACTAAAAGTCCAGTTCGAATCATAATGCACGCAAATAGTAGTCAATTTGTACAAATAGCTGTTTAATATGATAGATTTATATCTGAGAATTAAGAATTCCACCACCAACCCCATGTGTTAGGGTTGATTAAACATAAAAACAAGTTGTGAAGGTCACCTAATAGAGGGCCAACAATACCTAATCGTATTTGCCAAACTATTTAAGAACATGGCAATGATTCAAACCAACAAATGCAAAACACGAATTCAGGATAGACTTATAGCCATCATCACTCGCAAAGCTCATTAGGCACTTTGGAAGTTTTCCGCTTACGAACTCTTAAGAAATCTACCATGGACTCAACTCTGCCCTGTTAGCAAGTCACAATTAGGGTCCCAACTAGCTCAAACTTTGCATGTGTAACTTTTATTCATCAAGAGAGCGAGTACACCCATCTCCTCTCTTATCAGAGGAGATCGAAACCTTCAAGTCCGAGAAAACACATCATACCAGAATTCATTACAATAGTTCATCCTTCCAAAATTTGCTAACCGATGTGTGTTATCTTATATTCTCCAAGTATTGAAGCAATCCAACAATATCTTGAAGTATGTTAGTGATCGTCCGAGGAGGAGTTGTCTTGGTATTCAACATACTGACTAGGCTTTCCGCATGGCATTCAATGTGGGTTCTTTGTATGCCCTTATTCCTCGTTCTCAAAAGCTCTTCTTTACTTACGACAGCTTAATTATGTCAGATAATAGATCTATCCATGGTACTTCCTGCAAAAACAGCACATCCTCATCAGTTCTAAGAATAAAGCCTATACGTGGCCAGTGTGAAGAAAAGGAGGATTAGTCTAATCCTTTCTCAAATAATAATAATAATAAGATAGTACTAGCCCAAGATCAAACTAAATAGAAATAAGAAACCAAGACGGAAAGGAAAAACTTTATTAAACTTCTTAAGAAAAATACTTACAGATCTTGAATGACTCTTAGACTTGACTTAAATACTTGATGCTTGAATTAATCTATATGTAGATGCTACCTATTTATAAATGTAAAATACAAGTCCCTAATCTCTACAACTCTACTTAATCTTAGTTGAAATATTCTAAAATATATATTAAACGAAAAAAATTTTATCCCTAAAAATTTATCTAATTTCATTTAAAATATAAAATATTAATTTATGATCTTCCAAAATATACTTCAACTTTTAACACTCCCCTTAAAGTATATTTTTGGAGATAAGTCTCGGCTTGATCTGCAAGGTCACACTCGTAACTGCCACTAAGTATGGGATTACCAATAAAAATATGACATCAATCAAAGTATTCTTCAGGTGCATGTGAATGTTACCATCCAAATCCTTTCTTACACTGCCTAGAAATATACATGAATCAAGTTGTTTCATTTGAAAATTCGACAAACTTACTAGATGGAAGACCATTAAAATCTTTAACTGGACTTCGTGCAAAAGGTACAACATCCATACGAATGTCGAATTTAAGAATAGACTTGTGCAAATAAAAAATTTCACCAAATTTCTCCCGAAAATCAATAGGCCTTGAGGAAAGATCCTGAGTTTTATTTTTACGAACAACATTCATTTTTTTATTTATGGCATCCTTCCACACTTTAACACTTTTAGCTTTATCGAAACAAAGAGGCTTAAAATTATTAATTAGTTCAGAAAAGAAATAATGACATATGCTTATATTGTCTCCTAATGTGATGGTTTGACAATTGTTCTTTTTTATTTTCTTAGTATTTGAATTTTCTCTTCATGAATATCATTACTCCCCCTATCACTTTGCTCTATCATTGGTGATAAAAAAATAATAGGAGTAGATACAGATGAGGAAGAAGACGAGTCAAAATCTGTAAGAGCATTAGATGGCAAAGGAATCTCAATCATAGGTTTTGAACATATATCATTTTTATTATTATGATTGATATTTTTAAAAGAAATTACTTGTGAAGGATAATAACAAGAAACTTCATCACACATAATATCTCGAGATACCACATACCTATGTGTTTATGGATCCATGTATTTTCAAACTTTTTTCCTTTTATCATGGCTAATAAAGATGCATTTCTTAGTCTTAGCATCAAGCTTGCTTCTCTTTGAGTTGGTATGTGAACATAGCATAGAGAACCAAATACTCTGAAATATTTAACATCTAGTTTCTTACGAGCTTATATGGAGATTTCAGATTAATTGAACTAAGAAAATTTTAATTAATAATATAAGTTTGCATATATCATACCTTTTGCCCATAAGGCTTTAGGTAAATTCTTTGTATGAAGCCAACATTTATAAGTCTCCATGAGATGTCAAATCTTTCATTCAGCCATAAATTTTGTTGCAATATATTTGCGTATGTAATTTCCCTTTTCATGTCATACTCTTTGCAAAAAGAGCAGAATCTATCAGAAGTGAACTCTCCGCTATTATCAATGTGCAATCCTTTAATTTTTCTTTCAGAGCACCTTTAATTTGAAAAAGCTTTTGATTTTTCCTTGAACCCTTAAAATTTTGAAAAAGCTTTTGATTTTTCCTTCACAAAATAGACAACCTTATAAAATTATCAATAAAGAGAAGCAAGAACATGGTGTTTGAATAGGGCTCATTAGATCGATATGTATGAATAAGCTCCAAGGAAAATTTACATCTTGAAAGTAATCAAATCAAAAGGTTACATGTGTATTTTGCTATATTAATATCTTTTACAAACTTCATTATCACTAAAAGTAGTAAGATTGGAAAGACCATTCACTAATTTTTTTTGCATTATAATCTTTAATTTAAGAAAATTTATATAACCAAGTCTAGCATGTCAGATTAATGTATGTCATTTGTACTCTTCTTATCAATATAAGAGATTGATGCTAATAAAATATATAAATCTTTGATTCTTTTACTAGTGTGTACTATATCTGCATTTAATTCTTTTATATTATGAAGAAACTTGATTTCATTAGGACCAAAAAGAATATAATTTTCAACATCAACTATATTTGCAACATAAAAGAGATTTTTCTTCGTACCTAGAATATGGTACACACACTTCAATATAATAGGATCACTGTCTTTATTTGAAATTATAATAGTGTCTTCTTTGTCTACTTGGTGAACAATATTATTTGCCGTGATAATTACATCATTACCTTCATATTAATGAAAATTTATGAATTTGGTACCATCACTAGTGAGATGATGATCACATCCTAAATCAACAATGCATGCACTAGTTTCCAGCACATCATTGGTTGGAAAATAAATGGGAGCCTCATCTAGACCGTCCTATCTTGGATTTTAAATACAAAAATGTAATTGAACTGATCATTATATCATCACTACATCACTTGATCATTGGTTGGATCGATGAGTCTATCGATTGGACCATATGTTTGATTAAAAATATTTTTAAATATATAAATAATTAAAAATATATAATATCAATCAAATATTATAAACATAAACTTTTATCTAGATTAAATACCATGCAATGATATCAATCTAAGAGGTAATTATATTAATCTAACACAAAATAAATTAATCAATGATACAAAGGCAATGGATATTTTCTAGGATATCAAAATGAAATGAATAATATATGCATACGAATTTCTCATATAAAATGTAGTATGATAATTCAACCAAGAGTTTATTTTGTAATCATATTATAAATTTTTAAAAGTATTTTTTATTTATTGCAACATTTGATTTATTTTCTCGTAATAATTTTGATGACTAGGGAAAGAAAAGGTGAGACGTGAGGATAGGTGGAGAGAGAACGATAGTGAGAGGAAAAGGAGGTAAACGAAGAGAGGATGGTCAAAAGAGAAAAATAATTACGTGAGAGATCTTTTTTTTTTCTCACGTTAATCTTAATTTTAAAATTAAAAAAAATATTATCTTAAATAAATAATAAACAAATTAAGGTATGGATATTTAAATAAACCTAACTATTTTTATAAAATTAAAATCGATTTTATTCGATTCATCTAAATTCATCAGGGTTATTCAAGAGTCAATCAAGTCAATCGATTCATTTTAATATTTTAATATAATTGATCCTAACAAATTAGACCAATTAATGATCTAATCCTCAATTAGTCTGATATGATTATTTGGTTTGTTCCATTTCTAATAATTATGCTAACAGGACTACGAGGGCCTACGTGAAATTATTTGCTTTTAGTGAGCTTCTCAATTTTATTATTTTGAAAAGGCACTTATGAGAATAAAGAATAATGAATAATTATTTATTTTGAGGAAAACAAGGGTCAATGTGAAATTATTTGTTTCGAGTGAGCATTCCGATTTTATTACATCGAAAAGGCACTTATCATTTATATTATTACTTGATAAATTATCATTTATATTGAAGGCACATTAAAAATATTGACGAGTATTAGTAAAACAGGGCATGAATTAAATACCGACGAACAGAAAAAGGAAGCAAAGTATTAGTACTAGAACTCATGGTTTGGATGAGATTGTGCAAAAACAATGCTGCCGATCAAACTATCGCTTCTCATTTTAAGTTTTGGAATCAAAGAAAAGAAATAGGAGCAGAAGAGGACGAAGAATTAAGTGAATACAAGAGGGACCGATGGAGAACCCCGACCAAACGCCAACTCCATCATCGTCATCATTGAAACGTAGGGCGGAGATGGGTGCTGCCGTGTACCCACAATGATTGCCTTCCGCCAACTCAACACCCCTGCTGCGGTGGGCCCTGCGGCGGAGCTGGCCGGAGTTGCCGTCTGTGGAAGCGAAGAAGCGGCGTCTCCTCCTCCGCCCTACTCTTCCGCCGCCGCTGCCGGATGTATAGAGTTTATACTTTGTTGCGCTGCCGACAGTTTTAGTTCGGCGGTCAGAGATGGTTTGATTTCTCCTTCAGCACATGCCGAGGTGGGCGTGTTGCCGATGTCGTGGTGGTAGCGACTTACGAACGCCAGCATTCCTCTCCCTTTTCGCCCGTTGTATTTGTAGAACACCAAACACCAACTCATGGTATCCTTCCGGATTTAGGTGATACGTCCATACCAAGGTGCCCCATTTGCACCAACTTGATGTTGCTTCCTTTCTTTTTCTTTGTTGTGGTGGGAAGCGTGATTGATCTTTGGCGGTACCTAATCGTCAATAATGCAACGGGAATTTGAGTTGCTAATCTAATTGAATCTTGTTCTGGCTACAAGCAGCAGCTATTTCATTGAAAGACGATGGTGATTCTCCAACACATCCATTGTATAGTAAGACATGGCTGACGCCTGTCTTTCGTTTCGTAACTAAGGACTTGACTCGCGTCTCAGTGCATGAGCTACTTCGTCTACGCTGCTTCTTCGACCTTATAATCTCCGTTCCCCTTCTTCCCCGCACACCACACAAGCGCTCCCTGCTTCTCTCTTCCTCCTCCTCCTCCTCAATTCCTACGGTTAGTGTAGCATTCACCATTCTACAGCCAGCAGAGGCAATGCAGCGAGCTGTTCCTCTCCTTGCCGCTTCTCTCCTGCTGTTGGCCGCTGCTGCTACCTTTCCGGTGGCACGCGGCCACAACATAACCAAGATCCTGGCGCAGCACCCGGAATTCTCCACCTTCAACCACTACCTGTCCGCCACCCACCTAGCCAACGAGATCAACCGCCGCCTCACCATCACGGTGCTCGCCGTCGACAACGCCGGCATGTCCGACCTCCTCGCCAAGCACCTCTCCCTCCTCACCCTCCGCAACGTCCTCTCCCTCCACATCCTCAGCGACTACTACAGCTCCAGGAAGCTCCACCAGCTCAGCAGGGGCTCCACCATCTCCTCCTCCGTCTTCCAGTCCTCTGGCCACGCCCCCGGCACTACCGGCTACATCAACATCACCGACCACCGCCGGGGAAAGGTCACCTTCATCACCGAGGACGCCGGCGGCGCCCCGCCTGCTGTCTTGGTTAAGTCCTTGAAGGAGATCCCCTACAACATCTCCATCCTGCAGATAAGCACCATCCTCAGCTCCCCCGAGGCGGAGGCCCCCGTGGCGGCGCCCGCCCCCGTCAACCTCACCGTGCTCCTGGCCAAGAAGGGCTGCAAGGCCTTCGCCGATCTGCTACTAGCCAGCCCGGACGTCCTTCAGATCTTCGAGGACAACCTCGACGTCGGGCTCACGGTCTTCTGCCCCAGTGATGGCGCCGTCAGGGCCTTCGGCCCCAAGTACAAAAACCTCACTGCCGACGGTAAGGCCTCCCTCCTCCTCTACCACGGCGTGCCGGCGTACTACTCTCCCCAGCTCCTCAAAACCAACAACGGCTTCTTCACTACCCTCGCCACCACCAGCCGCAACAAGAACTTCCACTACACCGTGCGGACCGACGGCGACGCCATCACGGTCAAGACCCGAGTTGTCACCGCCACCATCACCTCCACAATCCTCGACCAGGATCCTGACGCAGTCTACGCTATCAACAAGGTGCTCCAGCCCCGGGAGCTGTTCAAGATCCCCGAGGTCGTCGAGGCCGACGCTCCCGCCCCGGCTTCCAAGAAGTCCAAGCACGCCGCGGCAGGCCCCGAGGAGTCACCTGCGGACGAAGAGGCGTCGGACAACTCTGCTCTCAGTCTCAGCGCCGCCGGAAGGTGGCTCACCGCCGCCATGGCTGCCACTTTGGCGGCAGCAGTCATAGTCGTCGTCTGATATAATAATGTAAAGGTTCACGCATTCTTCTTCTTGTCCTTCTGTTATTTATCTGTGCCATAAAAAATTTTCCTGTTTTACTTCTTCTGGTGTTGCAGTCTCACGATTTGGGACGGGGAATAATTGAGGACCAGAGAGATATACATATAATCTTCTATATATACACATATACTCTCTTCCTCCGGTGAATTTGTTCTGTAGATTGTGTGGTTTTAAATGGTGATGATGAGTTACTTTATACATGGTCACTGTTTGGAGACTGCATCATGGATTTAGTGAGTGTTTACACTCTGTCATACTATAGTTATACTCTTCTGGTGTTCAAATTTATAATATTACCAGAGAACAATACAAGAAAACAATTGAATTTGGATGGTATCATCCCAATCCGAGCAATATGTTTGTTTAAATCCTGTAAAATTTTCAAAGGCAGATGTTCATTTTTCAATGAAATGCCTTTCGTACATGCATATACAAAACAATTAAATTATCCACCCAGTTTTCCTTGCCAAGGAACGGGAACAGGCAGTTGCAGCCACAGCCTACCTTCAGAGAACTGATGAGAACGCCATATGTACTCAATCAACCGCTTTACAAGCATGCATGCAACAATCCTCCCCAGCAGAGATATGTTTAGCAATCTCCAATAATTTATGATGATTCGGTGCTCCAGCAACACATGGTCGATCAAACTCATCCAGGTTTAGAAGAAAACCACTGCCGTGTAATCGATCAGTACAATTCACAGCGACCAATGGTCGAAAAGGACAGATTCATACAAGGACTTGGACGTTACAAGACTCCATAGAGAGGACCAGAAGCATACACGCCAATTAGCTTCTCGGTTCTGCAAGAAAAAGCTTCACGTGATTACAAAAGAATACACAATGCTATTACAACGAGGACAAGAGGCAACGCCTTGCAGGTTCATCGGTTGGATGATCACAAAAAATTCAAACTGTTGAAACATAGTCACTTGCTGGTATCAGCCTTTTTGCCGCTTTGGCACTTGTTCAGACTCCTCAATGTTGCTCCCTGGCACCGAGTTTCCCATTATTTGATGAATATGTGAATTGTCCGAGTGATCCTATAAACGATAATATGGAACACGTTATTTAGTAGTTTCTAAACAGGGTAAGGCCATTAAGTGTGGATTCTTGCGCGTCCACATATAGTTCCCTCAGCAAAACTAGCCATAAATCCATAACGGTAGGTCCAACCACCACGTTAGAATACCAATTTAATAAAGCACTGCTTAAATATTGTGTAAAATATTATTAATGAGATCAATTAACTGGTGAGCATATCCACAAGAAGAAAAAACACATGATGTTGATTAACAAAATATCTTATGTATGATGTTATTCATCTTATGTTGTCATCATCTGTTGGAAGAACAAGGAGATAATTCCATTAGAAACAGGTAAATCTATAGTGCATCTGCCCACCAGCATTGGGTACCATGAGAACTTCCAAGAGAGTTATCTACTGAAATTGGATTCAACATGTTCCATAATCACATTAATCATTCTAGTTGCTAAATATAGGACAAGGAACAAACAAGATAGTTCACACCTTTGCATTGGACATATTAGCAGTGGTAGGCCTTTTGCTTGCACCCTTGCCAAGATTTATCTGCACAGAAATGCTGGCTTGAGACAGATCTACTCCTGAACTAGCCATGGCTTGTGACAATGCGGTCAATAACCTGCACGCAGGTAATCCATAAGGAGTTCATTCTACATTTGACAAGAAGACAAATTTTCCCATGAAAGCGCATAAAAAGTTGTCATGACAATCTGAACAAAAATGTTTCAGTTGAATGATGACTCACCCTTGGGAGTAGACACTAGAAATGCTAATTGTGCCCTCATCAATTATTAGCTCTTCATGTTCATTCAGCATATCACTGCTCAAATTGCAATCGGCCATGCATGATGAACTTTGCCACTCAGATTGAGACTGAGACACTGGATTATCTGAGTCTGAAATCACCCTCTCCTGAGGTTGCATAAAACCAGATCCCCTTCCAACAGAAGCATAATAGTTTGACTGCATGGGAACAAGCACTGCACCTGGACTCATATCAGCTTCTGCCACATTGTGTGCGTTTGAGAGGGACATTGGTGCCCCAGGGATGCTACTATCAACAAACTTTCCAGGAAACAAATGGCCAGATTGAGAACCATTTTTTGTAAGGTTAGGAGGATCAACCATACCATCTCCCGGGCCTTGATTGCTACTCTGGTACAAGGCAAGAAATTTATCAGATAAATCTAGATCCCGTATTGAACTACTATTTAGTGTCTTAAAAATTTTGTTCCTCTTCTTCTAATGTACACTAGCAAGTGCTCACATCCATCCACATACATGCGCATGCACAAGCACATACTAAGTTGTGGGAACATCATGAGATTACTTTAATTTGAGGAGATTGGTTTTTTCTTTCATACATCCTAGAGTAACCAGATACATCATTTTAATCCTGAAGAAAAACAAAAGCACATATGGCAGGGCCTTAAATTGCATATGAATAGACATTAAAATACAAAGAAAACAACAATTATTAAGGCTATCACTAGTGAAGGATGAATTTTGATTCAGTTTTCATTTAATTTCCAATTCAAACCGAACATGTCGCATTTTCCAAGATTTTAAACTATTATGAACCAAATCAAATAACAGATAGAAATTGAATTTGTTGGTTTCCGATTGGTTTTTAATGCAGTTTTTAATAGGTAAGATATCTCAAAGATGCTAAGTAAGTAATATACAACCAAAATATACACCTGAAATATTATATTCATGATGGTAAAGTATGTTACATTAGTTTATGTATATACATTTTGATAGTTTAATAATATCTACTACAATTACAAGAATTAATATTTAATATAAATGTATTTAACTATGTGATATTTGGTTGTGTTCAGTTTTATGACATGATGTCTGACACAACCTCATAATTCTGACTGATATAAACATCTGATACAGAAATATTTAACTGTTCCCTTATGTGACATGACCAGCAGTAAGTTGAGTTAATCGGTTAATAGAACTGCAAGGTTTCAGTCATTTATGATCGATTCTTAAATCTGTCCTAGTTCCTTCTATGGAGATTGTGTTCTACTTGCACTCCTGAAGAAAATAATTGTCATTTCACCACAGATCCAACTCTTCCCAAATGCCAACAACTTCGCTTATTTCTTGTCAACTAATGAGATTAATTTGGAAACAGGGGAAGTATTTAAATTATCAATCAGCATTAAACATCTAAGGAACTATGAAGATTGCTCCTAAATTGCATTTGATTGACTGAAATAAGGAAGTTCATTTAACATAGCGTCTCTCCAGAGACATATTTGGGCATGAACATTGTGATAGTAAGTTAGTATCCAGACTTAGAATGATTAATCATGTCAACAGTAAGTAAAATATATGTATAACAAGAAAAAGAAATTGTTGCAAAGAAAAATGGAAGTAACAAAATCATTGCCTGATAAATAAATTAAAAATGATTTGATTACTAGCATCACTTGGCACAGGGTTTAGCTGGACCTCTTACAGGAAGAATGGGAAGCTTTGGACAAGAATTTGGGCCCCCACCAATACAGAGTCAGGCATGGCTAGGGATGATGAAGGTGCAGACCAAAGCTGGACCATTAACATTACAAATATTGAATAACAGGATGGACAATCAAGTCATCATAAGACCCACAGAAACTGATAATCTTTAGCTGGGACAGGTATGTCAATAAACGGAATAAGACACACTGGTTCTCAGAACCCCTTGCTTCGTTACACCCCTAACCAGTATGTGTAACTAATAATTTTATAAATTAATAGATAAACCCAGTATACCAACAAAACGGTTAAGTGCAATATTGTTCTGTTTTCTTAATGTATGAATATATTGTAACATGTGGATTGTTTAAGTAATCCAAGCATGAAATGCAGCACAAAAATGCATGCTTCCTCCTTGCAAGCGGATAAACCAAAATTTTTTTGTCTTCAAAATTTTGTCAACATGGTCAAATAAGCAAGCCAATGATTTGTTTTTAACTCATTCATCGAACAATTAAATGATTTGCCTCTTGATGCATAAATCCTAGGTATGTATTCATTCTCATGGCAAATGTAAGGAAAAAATGACAGAAGATTACCCATGGCATCAATTTTTCATTTTCCTGATTCCAACCTGGAAATGATTCATACTTTTGTACCTTCTCTTGTAAAAACTTAATGTATTCAATAACCTGCATGAGAACACAGCTCCTATGAAGTACTATTCTAATAACTTAACTGCAAAGAGAAAGCATTAAAAAGCATAAAAAAACTGCAGCTACCTCCAAAAGAAATGAAGCTTTATCCCTCTTTTGATCACTATGTGGTATCAGGTCTCTAAGTATCTGAAATCTGCATGTCATAAGACGAGCTGGTAATAGATAAAATGTAATAGCACAAAGCTTAGTACTTCAATTTTAAAGTTTGTCAGCTGTTCATTTTGGCTTTTCCGGTTTTCCAAAGACAAAGTAAAGACATCCAATTTCCAGCAAGAAATAAGAAACTTTAAAAATAACCATGAAAGTCCTGAGGAATGTGATAAAAACAAACCAAATAACAGAATAATCATCGCACCTTCTATTGTAATCCTAATAATAATATATCAATAAAGTCTTATACACAAATCAAATAATATGCTAAACTGCTGCTGTTTGAATATGCCCACCTAATCATGCTTTCATGGACGGCCATGCTGATACTAAATGAGTGCTCATCAGTGCATATTTGTCGTCTCATACTAGCATGTAGGTGGGCACAGATGAATGGTCCTTCTTGACAAGCTTTTTACAAACATACACATAAGAATACATAGTAGTTTAACAAATTATCCCAAGTCAGTCTGTATAAGCAAATTAAATTAATTATATGCCTAGCATGGCATGTTGTTGTGGTATAAATAAGAAAGAAGCCCAGATGTTCCACATCAATGGGATATTGATGGGAAGTTGAGGAAGCTCATGGCCTATAAACAAGTGCCTGACATGGAAGACCAAGCAAATGCTTGGCCCACATCATTGGTGCCAACTGTGGGAACCCATAGTTTATCCACAATACAAGCTATTTCAGCTAGAAAGGCTCTGCTTTTGTATAATTAGAGGACCAAAGTTCCCACATTGTTGGGGTCAAATAACCATGTGAGCTACATGTAAAAGTCCATTCTTGATCAGGTGTCTTTTCTAAGGACAAAATCATGCAGCAAATTGCCCAATCGAACAATTTCTCATGCAAAACAACACATTAAAAGGCTTTCACTCACAATTGCTCCTTGAATGATTTCATCTAACTTTCCTAACATCCCAATTGACTCAAATCATATAGTTCCTTTTTATGAACATAAGCTCTCATGCTATTATCTCTTCTAGTATTGCAACAAAGGACAAAGAAACCCATTTTACATTAATTGGTTTGGGTCAATGACAGCTAATTCCACACACTAGGTTGGCCATTTCCCATTTTCTCAGTCAAATTTAATATGACTTTAGTAAATTCCAATCCGGATCCATTCTTTAAACAATTTTTACAAACACAATTTTGCAAAATCATTTGCACCCTCAGCATTATAAGGTGTGGCACCACCATGGTTTAAAATTTTGGTTTCCACCAATTGCTGCAGACGTGTAATTGTCAATCCAATGGCAGACCAGTATGCAACCCAAGCAAATTCACCCAATCTGTAAACTCATTTGCACCCTCAGCATTATAAGGTGTGGTCCCACCATGGTTTAAAATTTGAATTTGTACCAATTGCTGTGAACCAGTAATTGTCGGTCCAATGGCCGACCAATATGCAGCTCAAGCAATTTCATTCAATCCAATCTGAAACCTAGCTTACCACCTGGTAAAGTCATTGTACCAGAATTATTGAGTGGTAAGCTGACCAATACCAAGCTATATTGGACAGTAAGCCCATCATTGATATTAATACCAGGTCTTCTTTGTCACAATTTTTTTCTGTTTGTGTAAACTGCCAACAGCCGTCTTATCTTTTTGTTTACCTTCTTTTCCTTATCTCTCCCCTTCTCCGTCTCCTTTGTCGTGTCCTCCCACTTTTCCTCTGCCTCCTCTTCTCCATCTCTTCCTTTTCTCCTTCCTCCTCTTATTCAGCCATCGCCTCCTCTTCCTCTCACTCTCTGCTGGTCTGGCTTGTATCGATCTGTAGCACCCTATACCTATACTTAGATGTATGGCAGTGATTTAAAAAGCGTTAGGCACCAAAAGATGCCAAAGTCCAAAAACGCCCCAGGCGCTAGGCGCTCGCCCGAGCGAAGCGAGGTGCTAAAATATAAAAATATATAATATAATTAATAAATATAATTATTTAAATAAAAAAAATATGCTATTAAATTAAAAAAAATCTGGTACAAAATCATAATAAATAAATAAATAAATCATAATAGTATATTTTTATTTTTTAAATAAAAAATATACTATTAAATAAATAAAAAAATTAATAGTATTAAAATCAAAATAATATATTATTAATCTAATAAATAAAAATACTATTATTAGTATATAGTTAGCAGTATACTGTTAATATACTGTTAATAGTATAGTGAGAAGACCGAGGCTACTAAGACAACGGCAGCGATAGCAGGCGACAGTTGTAGCTAAAGCGGGAGCGACGAGGAGCGACGGTGATAGCGGGAGCAGCGAACGACAGAGGGAGTGGGAGCGGGAGCTGCGAGCGGCAGTAGGAGCGGTGAGCGACAACGGGAGCGGCGAGCGACAACAACAGCAACGAGTAGCAATTGTGGCAGCGGCAAGTAGTCGGCGAGCAACGATTGTGGCAGCGGCGAGTAGCGACAGTAGCGGCAAGCAGCAACAGTGGCAGCGGCAGCAGAGAGCAGCGACAGCAGAGAAAAAATCTCGACTGCAAAATCGCGAGTGTTAGGGTTGGGGAAGTTGGGAAAATCGCGAGAGTGAGCCTGATATCAATGATTTAGTTGATTCGATTGAACCAACTAAAGCACCGGAGACCAACCAAACCTAAAAATCTAGTTCGGTCGCTTGGTTTAACCCAGGCGCTCGCCCGAAGCGCCAGGCGCTTGGGCTCGGGCGAGCGCCCAGGCGACGCCTCTTTGAAGCGAGGCGCCTGGACATGAAGCGAGGCGCTCGGGCCTCGCCTCGCCCGGGTGCCCGAGCACCTATTGAAATCACAGATGTATGGTACAGATATTGTACCAGTCTGGCCACCAATGGATATCGATATCGAACCAAGATTTTTATTCTTGGATATCACAATAGTCCACTTAGAAAAGAATGAAAATATACATGAGTTAGGTGGTCTTTTACTAAATATTTAAAAAAATTTAACAACTTAAGCAAGTGGCTGCTCCACTCAACAAAAGCTATAAGGCTAGTTCATCACTTGGATCATGACAAATAGTGTCTATTAATTTCCATGATCCCTTCACATGGGCTAACTCATTGTCAGTCACATTGATGATCCAAGTGAACCGAACCCAATGAAGAGAGCAAGATCATTAAGGACAAGGCCAACAACAATTGGTGGCCATTTCCCGTGTTACCCTATAGGAGGCTTCAAAAAAATATATTAGGAGGCTATTAGAGATTTAAGTGAAAATTAAGATAACTCAAATTGCTATACCGAGAAGACAAGATCATTAAGGATGTGGCCAACAGCAATTGGCAGCCATTCCCCAGTGTTACCCTATAGGAGGCTTCAAAAACATATATTAGGAGGCTGTTAGAGATTTAAGTGAAAATTAAGATAACTCAAATTGTTATACCAAGAAATAACGAGGGTACCTAGAACATTTTAGGCCATGTGCCTGGACCTACTCCATACAAGTTACTAAATAATAGGTCTAGAATAATGACACAGTGACAACATGCTCTCACACCTCTTACCCACTTCGTTAAATAATGGTGCAAGCTTTAAACTTCTTGGAAGTGGATCATAATCAACTCATCTATGGACATCAGGCAAACAAAGTGACATAAATTAAATAAAACACAACTAAATTGGTCATATAAACCCACGAGAGATTATAGTGCATCCATGAAACGTCATATAGGTAACATAAAAGGCAAGCAAAAATGGACAAACTCAGTGCACAAGGTTCCATCCAATGCAGGCAGGACTGCAGACTTAAATATGTGACTTAGATGGTTTACCAAAAATTTAGGCTAGAACATTTTATGCCTAGTGTCTAGACCTACACCATATAATTCACCACAAAGTAAGTCTGAAATCATGACATAGCGATAACATGCTCTCACACCTCTTATTCACTTGAAAAATGGTCCAATATTTTGACTTCTCACATGTGGGGTCATAATCAACTCGTCTATGGAGATCAAGTAAACAAAGTATATTAACTAAACTGGCTGTATAAATCCACAAGAGATTTTAGTGCATCCAATTAAATGTCATATATATAATATAAAAGGCAAGTTAAAAGAGGGTGAATCTAGCGGATAACGCTCCCGCCAATAATGGAATCGTGGGGACCAATGTATCCAACCTCACCTCTAGATACAGTGAGGTTGTCTTCGTGACTCAAACCCTAGTCACATGCATCGCAAAGGAGTAACTTAACCATAGTACAAAGGCCCATCCTCATATAAAAGGCAAGCTACCACAAGGAAAGGCCTTTGATAAAAGATAACAAAAGTGAACTCCATTTGAAGGAATAAAAGAAGGCACCAGATTACACTGAATGGATGAAAAAACTTTATGAAGCTATCCTATAAAGCTAGAACCTAGTACAATAAATTGCCATCTAAACAAACTAAAAAATAATTTATCTACTTTTGTTTTATTGGAATGAGAGCAACAGCAACTGATGATAAAATAGCAGGATAAAGTATAGTGGAAGGATTTAGGCTGCGTTTGGGAACACATTTGCATTTTTAATATGCAGTTAGAGAAAGGGTTTTGAATAAATGTGTAATCATAAAATGCTTTGAGTGCTGGTAAATAATAGATGAAAACTGCAATTTAAATGTGCCTTGGCGTAAGTGTTGCATGGTAAAATTGTATCTCAAAAGTCCATTGAATATTTTATGACAAACTTACCCTTTTAATATTTTTAATATTTATTCAAAAGTAAATACATAATTTTTATTTAAATTAATAATAAATTTTAAAATAAATAAATAAATGTATGTAATCTTATAAAAAATTTCATACAGCCCAAATATACAATAAATAAA
The DNA here is from genome assembly GCF_036884655.1 of Musa acuminata AAA Group. Taxonomy (NCBI): domain Eukaryota; kingdom Viridiplantae; phylum Streptophyta; class Magnoliopsida; order Zingiberales; family Musaceae; genus Musa; species Musa acuminata. The sequence continues at coordinate 34,503,356 of NC_088335.1, read as the reverse complement.
AAATATAATCATATAAATAAATATAAAATAATCTTTAAAAATAAATAAATAAATAAAATTCTACCTTTATGAAAAATATAAATTATATTGATTTCTCACTAAATCATTTTAGTAATCTTGTAATTTTAGATAAGGTCATAGGGTACTTTCAAAATTTTAAAAATATATTAGCATCCTCCAAATGCTAATGCTACTATGAGGGGTGTTTGAACATTTCCAATACAACATCTAAACTTGATGTGATTTAAAAAAAATTTAGTAAACACCGATTCACATTTGAAATGTGCATTGGTCCCTGAATGCACATTTTAAATATATTTCCAAACACACCCGTAGTTCAGGTTTGCTCAAGTTTCAATAACATACCTATTTCGACTTAACTACTTAAACGTACTTTAAATATCCAACTTAACTGCCTTGCAATATATTCCTTTGTTATTAATATTGTCAAAATCATCTTTTGAAGATCATTGCATGCGAAATTCTACCCAGTAGACCCAGAAATTTAGTAACTATTCATGTTAAGAGATTGGTGAAGGTACTTGGCAGATCTAGTACTGCAATCACTATAGAATTGCGATCAAGGCTATCTATTCATAGAAAAGAGAATTGAACTAGAAGAGACTAGAAAGTTGATGCGATAAGAACTACAATGTGTTAAGGAGCCGATCAAAAAATCACGATAGACGATAGGAATATGTGATCAAATTGACTGGTGACTGACCTGTCATTGATTTTGCACCTCCGACGCTGCTCGGTCGCAGAATGCTTTGATCTTGGCGTAGTTGGCGTGCCTGGCTTCTGTTCACTACTCTTCCCATCAACTTTCACCGTGAGTTCCACTGGAGAAACCCACAGAAACGAAAATTGATATTTTTGGCAAAGAAAGGCCATTCGTACCTCAAAAGTACCTCTTGTTTCTTGGGCTCAGCAAAATATTTAGCTTTTTAAAAGCAACATAGGTTTCAAAAGAGAGATGGGCACCCTTTTCAGAAAAATGGTGTATAAAGAGGGAAAACCAAAAGAAAACGCCAAAAAGTCTATATTTTATAGGTTTTGATTAGGTAATTGGAAAAATAGATATTAAAACAGAGGATAATCACGGTAAAACTCGTTCTCAGCATATGAATTTTCGGAAAGAGAACAGATCATGCTATGATTTTGCCTATGAAATTTGAACTTCGCAAAACAAGGCCTTTCATAAAAGAAACATAACAAAATGTAGAGAGAGAGAGAGAGAGAGAGATAGAGAGAATTTCTCTTCAAGGAACCTCTTCGAGACGATTCCTGCGCTCTCCCCATCTCGTCCTCGTCGCCGCTCGATCTCGAGACCGACTCCATCAGCCGCTTCCCACGCCCAGGCTCACCAGCTCCCGAAGCAACCCTTAGGTTGAGAAGAGAGGAGGAGATCGACGGAAACCCTAATCTGAACTTTACTCTCACCCAAGTCTCTAATTTCTCTCCGCTACAGGAAAACAAAAATGGAAAGAAGAAAAACCAGAAAGGAGGACAAGAGCAAACTGGCATTCTTGCCCCCGGTGAAGTCCCAATATCCCGAATCCAGGCTTTCCAATTGACGTCCTTGCCCTTACTAACTTGCAGGAAATTACACGAACTGTCATGGAGTGTCTGCGGCCAATTGGACAGGTCCGTAAACAAACACAATCCGAGTCATTAAAATTCAATGTTTGATGGGAAGAAGCATACCGCAGTTCCAAATATTAAGATTATAATTTCTTTCTCTACTTTGTTGATTGATTAATTAATATTTGTGTGATGTTATTCTCTTGTCTTTATCCTCAATTGATTGATTTCCAAAGAAGAATGATCGTGTCAGTCATCAATCATTTAATCTTTTGTGCATCTGCGATTTTGAGTTACGATGTCATCTTTTCCTAGGCTTCGTGATGGAGAGAATAATAATGTCCTTTTTCTTTCACCAACCAATGGAGTAAAATCCTGATTTTGCCGCTCCATTTTGTACCAAGATAAAGTTTAACCTTTTATATAAAATTGTTGGGGGTAATTTATTAAAAGAAAAACTCAAGATTTTATCAGATGATTGATATGCTTATATTTAATTTTAAATATAACATTTTATTTTTAGATCTTGATCAAAATATCCTCGATGAAATTATAAAACATAATAATTATATCTGATTAGGTTTTTGAGATCTTAATCGATTTCTTTGAAATGAACCCACACCTCCACCAATAATTTAATCTGATCATTCAATTAAATTTTAACTATCTAATTTGATTTAATTGAGTCTCTAATTATTTAATGATTTCTTCAAATTAACCTCACCTCCGTCATCTCCTCCGTTCACTTTCTCACCTCCTCCCCGCTTCATTCGCTTCTTTCTTCTCTGCATTCACCTCTCTTTTCTCCCTTTTCTTTTCTTGTCTTCTACTCCTCCTCCACTTCCTTTTTCTTCTCTCCTAGTCCTTCATCTCATCGTTATTACTCTTAAATTATACTAAGTTACACTCGGATTATACTCAAATTATACTCATTTATAAAATATATTAGTTTTCATATAAAATTATCATAAAACTAAAAAATAATTAATTAATAAAAATATATATTAATTTTTATATAAATTTATCTTAAATTATTCAGAAAAAATATTACACTTAAGTTACACTCAAATTGCACTCATTCATATAATATATTAAAATATATATTCATTTTTATGTAAAATTATCAAAAATTATCACAAAACTAATCATAAAATCCTATATTTTTTATTTATTAAGTTGACTTAGTTATACTCAAAATTAATCTAAGTTAAACTTGATCATCTTAACTATTTTAAAAATAATTTTTTTTTATTTTTAGATGATTTAAGATAATTAATTATCAAATTTTTTAGAACTCTATTAGAATATGATCTTAATAAAAAAATATACTGCTACTTTTATTTTTATAATAAATTAAAAATAAATTTATATAAAAATTAATATATTTTTAAGATATTATGTGAATAAGTATAACTCGATTGTAACCCGAATGAATACTAAATGCAATATAACTTTTTTAAAATAAACTTTGAGGACGAAAAGGAGAGAGCAGTAGAGGAGAAATAGAAAACAAAAGAGAAGGAAAATAAGAGAGAGGAGGAAGAGGGAGAGGGGAGGATGCAACAAGAGTGGGAGGAGGAGGATAAAGCCAATGGAAAAGAGAAGAGGCTATAGGAGAAGTAAGTCAACGAGGAGAGAAAGGAGGTGATGGAGGTAGAGTGAAAGGAAGGAAAAGATAGGTTCATGACTGGTGGAAGGGATTTGACCTATTTGAAGAGATTCAACCTATATCAACTTGATTCAGATTGAGACATCTCGACTTGATCCAACTAGCCTACAGATCAATTAGATTTGAAATAGCTAGATTCAAAGGTATTATCAAAATTTAAAAAAAATATATATACACATAGTAAACACTAAATATGAGGGCGTCAACTAATAAAAGTTTATTACTAGGGACTTGTTTCGTTATGAAATCACCGATATAGAAAAATAATAATTAAAATAAAATAAAATCTAGAATTGAAATAAATGTTAGAGGTGTTGTCACACCAACATGCACTCACTATTGGTTGATTAGTATATCAGTTATCTTTTCATTATTAGATTTTGGTTAATTTGATACTTAAAATATGATTAACTTTTGACTTAATATGTTGATCTAATATTGCTCGATATAATTAGAAATTGTGGATTCAATATTGGGATAAATTTTTCATGCACTTTTAAACCCTTGTTATTTTTTTAGGAGTTGGTTGTAACCAAGGGCATATTTAATTTAATTTGATAAGAGTCTCTATCCATACGTTATATTATGATGTTAAATTTAGAGCTACCTAAAACGAAAGGACATACTCAATAGATTGCAAATGTTGTAATATTTATAATTATAAACTAAGTCTCAACTTTTTCATTCAAAAGAACTATTTTAGTTTCGGTTTCAAAAGAATTATGTGCATAATATGATTGCATTGGAATAATCATCCCAATAACTTGCATGAAGATTCATTCAATGAGTGTTTAAGCCTAATTTAGTCAAAGATGATCTTACTTAATCATCTTGAATGAAGAAAGATTTTGGCATCTTAAAAAAGAATATCGATCTTTTAAAAAGACGAAGAATATCTTAAATATTTTGAAAGAAAGTAGAATCCTCTTCAAAAATGTTATAATCCCTTAAAAGTTGATATTTTTATAAAGTTATCAAGATATCTAATGAAAATAAGAGATATCATCTAGAAGATTACGAAAATAATGAGTTTTTATCTTTTATGAATGTATTCTTATACTCTCGTCTCCTATAAATAGATAAGAGGATGGTATTGTGAATGTAAGCTTAAATATTTGAACCCATCAAAATTAGACTTTTATCTTCTTTCTTAATCATTCTTCTTCCACAACTCCATAATATTTCTAACAAAGTAGTATCATAGCTAAGTTACTTATGATGACCACCGATATATCATTCACTATCTTCCATCTCACTAATAACTATAAAAATTAGAGTATCCAAATGAAGGTCTTAATTGGATCATAAGATGTATTGAAAATATTAGAGAAGGTTACAATGAGCCCCAATATAAAGCTACACTAATGCCGACTTAAGAGGATTCCTTAAGGGATATGAGAAAAAGAGATAAGAAATCTCTCTTCTTAGTTTATTAAGGGCTTGATAAAAAAGCATTCGAAAAGGTTGCCATTGCCACTAACTCCAAGCAACCATAGGAGATTTCTAAAAATTTTTATAAAGAAATAGAGAAGGTAAAGAAGGTGTAACTCCAAACTCTAAGGGGTGAGTTTGAAACATTAAAGATAAAGGAAATGAAGTTCATTTTAGACTACTTCACAAGAGTCTTAATCATTGTGAACCAACTAAAAAGAAATGATGAGATATTACAAGATGCAAAGTGATCGAGAATCTCTTAAGATCCTTAGATACAAATTTTGATTATGTTGTGATGACCTATAAGCTCATGAATATAAAATACAAAAGAAGTAAGAACAAATAGAGTAAGTTCTTTAAAGTATACTTTCCCTCAAAGATAAGAATGAAAAAGCTAAAGGAGAAAGAATCTAAACGGTTATGGTCATAGCCATGACCATGGTAGAGGCTATGGAAAAGGAGGACAAGCGATGAATAATGCTCCAATAAAAAAGAGAGGTGGTTCTTCAAGAGGAAAAAGATATAACAAATCCAAAGTTCATTATCAAAATATTGGTCATTGGTTATCAAAATATTGGTATAATGATTCTAAATAAGTTAATGAGAAGGCTAACTATGTGAAAAAGGATAAAAAAGAGGATGACTCTATCTTATGGCTAGCGCAAAAAAGGAGATAGAATAAGTCAATGGTTATTATTCAAGCTAAAATCCTTATTTAAGCTAAAAATAGATATCATCATTTTATTTCTAATATTTATTATGTGTCAAACATTTTAAGTTTAAGATAACTTTTGAAGAAATGATATAACTTTTGAAGAAATGATATAATGTGCATATGAAGAATAGAACTCTCACACTAAAAAATTAAGGCATGAAAATAATTGCACAAGTGCAAATGACCAAGAACAAGTTATTCATATTGAACAAAGTATATTGATAATAAATAGTTAAATGCTACCTTGAAAGATAGCTTTTGGATATGACACTTTGGACATCTCAAACTTTAGTATGCTTAATTTATTGTTAAACAAAATAATAATGGAAGAATCACCATATATTAACTCTCCAAATCAATTTTGTAAAGTAAGCAACAAAAGAAGAACTATCCAAAGGAGTTAACTTATCATGCAAAGAGACCTCTTGAGCTAATCCACACCAATATATGTGGACTAATATCTCCAACTTTTTATGGTGAGTATTGTTATTTTCTAACATTCATTGATGATTTTAGTGTGAAAACTTGGTCTATTTCTTAAAGGAGAAATTAGATGTTTTTAAATATTCAAGAAGTTCAAAGCATAAGTGGAGAACTAAAGTAGCTACACCATCAAAGTCTTATGATCGAATTATGGAGGAGAATTCACATGGAAGGAGTTTGAATGATTTTGTGAAACATGTGATATTCAAAGACCATTGATGGTGCTCTATTCCCCTTAACAAAATAATATGATGGAGAAAAATAATTGATCCATCCTCTAAATGATTAGAAGTATGCTAAGACGCTAACGGAGTTTTAGGATAAAACTATTGCATGTGCCATATAGTAGTAGGAAGCTTGGAGTAGTAGAAACTCTAATATTAAAGATTTTTGGATGTATTACATATGTTGATATTTCAAATTATAAAAGAACAAAAATGAATGATAAAAACTTCAAATATATTTTTATTAGCTATAATACCCAATCTAAAGCTTATAAGTTATTTAATCTAAAAAACATAAAGCGCATGTGAGTAGAGCTATGGAGTTTCATAAAAATAGAGTATGATATTGGAGCACAAATATAGAGAAGGTGCAAAATGAAGATAAAGACAAAGTCATAAATGATGAGCCTACATCTTTATCATCTCCTATATCAAGCTCATCTTTGAAAGAAAGTCCAAAACCAAGAAGAATAAGAAGTATATAAGAATTATATGAGGTGACAAACCAATTCAATCTTATTTGTCATTATGCTAATGAAAAAGTTATTTTTTTAAAGATGTAATGATAAGAAATGGAAGAAAGCAATAAATGAGGAGATCAACCACATAAATAAGAATAAAACACTGGAGATCACAACTTTACCCAAGGGCCATAAACTCATAGGAGTATATGAGTTTTTAAAGTGAAGAAAAATACTCAAGGAGAAATTGAAAAATATAAAGCAAAACTAGGGACAAATGACTATAAGAAAAAGGTTGGCATTGACTACCATGAGGTGTCTACCCTATTACTCGAATAGAAATCATTAGAACACTTATCTCTTTAGCTGTTCAAAACAAATGATAAGTTTATCAATTAAATGTGAAGTCTATATTTCTAAATAATTTTCTTGAAGAAAAAATTATATTGAATAACCCATGGGATATATTGAGAAAGAATGTGAAGATAAAATTCTAAAATTGAGGAAGACTTTATATAGCTTTAAACAAGCTCTAAAAGCTTGGAATGCTAGAATTGATATTTACTTTAAAGCTAATAGTTTCATGCAATGCTCTTATAAATACTCCTTGTACTTTAGAGAAGACGATGAAAATATGTTATATATTTGTTTGTATATATATAATCTAATCTGCATAGGGAACAATCCTTGTATATTTTAGAATTTCAAATAAGTTATGACAAAATAGTTTGAGATGATCGACATGAGTTTAATATCCTATTTCCTTAGCATAAAAGTAAAATAAAACAAAAGAAAGCATCTTCATATTACAAGAGGCAAATGCAAGACAAGTACTCAAGATATTCAAGATAGAATATTGCAACCCAATTAGCATATCAATGGATTGTAGTGTCAAACTATCAAAGAATGATGAGGGCAAAGCAATAGATGTAACTTTTTATAAAAATTTGATTGAAAACTTAAGATATTTGACACATACAAGACTAGATATTTTATATGGTGTTGGATTGGTGAGTCGCTTCATAGAAAAACCTAAATCAACTCATTGGAAGACTACTAAAGGGATTTTGCACTAAATCAAAGGTACTCTTCCCCATGGTTTATTCTATTAAAGTTCTAATAATTTTGAACTTTTTGTATATTCTGATAGGGATTGAGGAGGAGATATTAATGATAGAAAAAGTATATCCAGATTTGTATTTTGTATATGAGGTATCATAATCACTTGGATATTCAAAATGTAACAATGGTGACACTCTCAACTTGTAAAGCTAAATACGTTATAGCATCTTTATGTGTGTGCCATACTATATGATTAAAAAGTTTGCAAGACAAGATGCATATCAAACAAGAAGCAACACAAACTTACAATAATAATAAATCCACTATTGCACTAGCAAAGAAGTGCATCATGAAAGTAGCAAGCACATTGATTTGAAAATTTACTTTATCTGGGAGCATATGAAGATAAATGAAGTTGAACTTATTTATGTCAAGACTCAAGATCAAGTAGTTGATATATTCACTAAACCACTTGGAGTTCAGCTATTTACTAAGTTTAAGACACTTCTTGGCATGATAGATGAAAGAAAAATTAAGCTAAGGGGGACTGTTGAACTTAAGCCCAATTTAGCTAAAGATGATAATTACTTAACTGGATGAAGAAATATTTTAATATCTTATAAAAAGGATATGAATCTTTTGTCAAGATGAAGAATGTTTTAGATATTTTTGAAAGAAAACAAAATCCTCTTGGAAGATATTGTATTCCCTAAAAAATTGATATGTGTTGTCAAGATATCTTATGAAGGGAAAAAATATTATCTAGAAAGTTGAGGAATCCTTAGTTTTTGTCTAATGTAATCTTGTATTCTCATCTCCCATAAATGGATGAGAGGATAAATATAAACTTCAACATTTGAACTCAACAAAATTAGACTTTTATTTACTTCGATCATTCTTCTTCCACAATTCCACCACAAGAGGATCTCATTATGAATATAAGCTTGAACAAATCCAATAAAATTAGAATTTTTATCTTCTTTTGCAATCATTCTTCTTTCACAACTCCATCACATTTCTAATAATGAGTAGTCAACAGACATGAATTTGATGATTCAACACTAAAAGATGATGCATAGTTTTTTTTTTTTTTGGACTACTTGATCACACACTTTCTCGGTATTAATCGATGAAATGGTGTTGTTCTATATTAATAAATGTATAAAATAAATGACACCAGAGCCAAAGAGGCAATTCATAAGATTTCATATCACAAACTTGCAAGTATTCTGGATGGATACTTCCGTACTTGCACTTTGCATCTGGAAACGTGCATGGATGAGATGTTCATAGAACTTAAAACCCACGAAGTCTTGAGACTCTTTTGGTTCACCCTTTGATAGATCTCTTTTGTAGATCTTCGCATCAAGAAATAAAAGAAAAACTACTATTAGTTGGTTAACTTTTGTACTTCCTAAAGGCTTATCAGTTATATCCTTTGTTATCTCCAATAATAATAGCTTATCATCATTTGAGTAGTATTGGGATAAGCATCTCGGATTTTATAATTGAAGTTTTATTTGGCAAATGCTATATAAGTCTAAGAATATAGGAGCACGGATGGCACATCACAATCAAGAGAAAAGACATGGAGTTTCTGAAGAATGGTCGATTTCTCCTCCCTGCAATTCTAGTCTTCTTCTTGTTACAGAAGCCGATTGCTGCCAGCCTTCAGAGCAAATCTTCACTACAAAAGTCTGCTGCTACAAGTAAAAAGGTTATAATGTTCACCCTTTGAGATCCAAACATGTCAATGATTGAAAGAAACGATGCTTAATTTGTTGGATATTTTAATATCTGTCAAAATTATCATGAAGAATACAAACCGATCTTTCGTTTTGCTAAGGAAGTAGACACTTTTAATGTTATCATGACCTAATCTATTATTCCTGATAATGGACAGTCTTACATTGTATATCTTGGTGCGCATGCTCATGGACCTGAACCATCATTGGAAGAATATGATCGAGCCACAGATTCGCATCACGAGTTCTTGGGATCTTTTCTAGGAAGGTAACTATGAAGATGAAGTACTGATCTTGGCATTCTTGCTTTTTCTTTGTTCAGTTAAGTTTAATCTTCTTTGTGCATGCAATTTCGTCAGCAAGGAAATCGCTCGTGATGCAATAATCTATTCCTAAAACAAATACATTAATGGCTTCGCTGCAGTATTAGACGAAAAAGATGCAAAAAGAATCTCAAGTTAGATCTCTTTTTTCCCTTTTTCTTTTCGTACAGTTGGTTTTGTTTGTGATTGATATGAAGTTGATTCTTTTTGCTTTTTGTTTACTGAAGAACATGCGAAAGTCAAATCTATATTTGAGTCTAAGGTTAAGCAACTACACACCACTCGATCATGGAGTTTCATGGGGTTGGAGAGAGACAACAAAGTCTCAAAATCATCCATTTGGGCGAAAGCAAGATTTGGGGAAGGCACAATAATTGCAACTCTGGACACCGGTTGAATATAATTACTTATCCATATTTTATGCATCGCTTTCAGTTTAAATATCGACATCAGATTCATGATTGGGTACCTCTTTGTAGGTGTATGGCCCGAGTCGAAGAGCTTTGACGACGAAGGAATGGGACCAATACCATCGAGATGGAAAGGAGAATGCCAGAAAGATAAAAGTAAAGCCTGTTCATTGCAACAGGTCGAATTTTCTCCAATTTAAAGATTCTGACCATATTCCAACATTTCTTCACATTTTTGGGTTCATTATTCACAAACTAACGTAGTAATTGAATAGATCTGTAGTGCATGTCTTCTATCTTTTGTCTTGGATTTTCTAGTTCGTGTTTGATCTCAGTTTTGCATGGCACGCATGATCACATACGAGACGACAACCATAACAAGAATTGATTTGATTCAGGAAGCTCATTGGAGCCCGATCCTTCTATAAAGGCTATGTAGCCAATACTGGTGCGTCTTCCCCACGCGACTTCGATGGCCACGACACCCACACCCTCTCGACGGCCGCTGGTCGCTTTGTGCCCGGTGTCGCTGTCCTCGGAAACGCTTATGGAACGTCCAAGGGCGGCTCCCCTAACGCCTTCGTCGCCGTCTACAAGGTCTGCTGGTCCGGTTGCTAAGATGCCGACATCCTGGCGGCCTTCGACGCCACCATCGCCGACGGGGTCGACGTCATCTCCATGTCTATCGGCGGGGAGCCGGTGGACTATACGGTTGACTCCATCGCCATCGGATCGTTCCACGTGGTGCAAAATGGAATCATCGTGGTTTGCTCCGCCGGCAACTCTGGCAACCAAGGCCCGAGGTCTGTCACCAACGTGGTCCCTTGGATCTTTACTGTCGGTGCGAGCACCATTGACAGGGACTTCATCTCCACCCTAACTCTCAGCAACAAGAAACAGATTCAGGTCATATTTCTTCTGTTGCCTGATTAAACCATCCCAGGGAATATCTAACGATTGTCTCGATTAGGGAAAGAGCCGATCACTCGAGTCTCTTACGAGGATAAAAGTTATCCATTGATCAATTCCATTGATGATGATTATCGGGAATATGCGTAAGTGCCTTCCTTCTTAGGGGGGGTACTGAGTGCTCTTGTTTTAGACTTGTGAATGACTTGAGCTGTGACAGTCGGTCCGGGCAGTTTGCCCTCACGCTTCAAATACGTCTTAGTCAACTTGTCATAGAGTTATTCAAATGATATTGGTGAGTCATGTGCCCGAATTACAACAGTCAATTCCTTGTATTCGTCTCCGAGACCATTAAGGATATGGATAATGATCTCTTCGTCATATAAGGAATGATCTATCAAAGCCAAGTCATGATAAATTTGATATTTTGTAAATAATCAATGATAATACTTCCCTCTTGTTTTGTCACCATTAGTTTGGATAGAAGACTGAGCTTGCAAGTACGTAAACGATTCGCCAAGGTTATTTATAGTTTAGACCACGCTTCTGTAGCAGTCAGACATAAAGAGATCAATGCTGGAACATTAGAAGAAGATAATGAAGATATCCTAGGCAGTGGTTTTTTTTTTTTTGTTTTCGAGTAGTGGTCTCACGGGTTTGGGAAGGAGAGGTGAGGGAGGAGGCTTGTGAGAAGAGTAGCAGAGAAAAGATGGGATTTGAGAAAAGAAGAGAGGAGGGAAGAGGAAGCTGTAGTTGTTTGCAGCGGACGTTAGAGGAAGCCGTAGCTGCTTGCAGTCTGTAGCTCGTCCATGTTAGTGTTTTGACCAGGTTCTGCTCTTACTCTCCACGGAAGATGATGCTACTTCCGTGGTGGTTTGATCGGGTTCTGCTCTTACTCTCCACGAAAGAGGATGCAGCTTCCTTGGGATTTTAGAGGCAGTTCTCTACTACTGCAACTACGAGTGCAATGGTGTGACTGAGAGGCTGTTGCAGCTGCGACCTAAGGGCGGTGAACTCTAGCCTGGAAGCGACCATGGGGCTACGATAGAGGAGGCGCTATCAGGGAGCCACCTCGATGAGATCAGGCGAATGGTGGAGGAGTCGGGTGCAATGGTGCGACTAAGAGGCTACTGCGGTTGCGACCCAAGGGTGGTGAACTCTAGTCTGGAAGGGACCACGGGGCTATGATAGAGAAGGCACTGTTAGGGAGCCACCTCCATGAGGTCAGGTGATGTTGGGTTGACAGCCCATATTCAGACCAAGGTGGGCTTTATCAGCCCATAGCTCACCCCCTCTTAACCTAACCCTAATTTATATTAGGGAGTGTGTGGTGGTTATAAAAAGAGGTAGAAAAAGGTAGCAAGATGGTAGTTCTTGGTAGCCATAGGATTCTAAAGAAAATGAGGAGAACAAGGCAAAAAAGGAAGAGAAAGAAAGGGAAGAAGATAAGGACAACACAGAGAGACTATTCTCAATCATCTAGTAGTGCCTTTATCTAAGGTTAGATTATATCTATAATAGATTTTTACTGTGATTACTTGGGGAGAATTATGAAGGATTTAGATATTGTGCATAGTGACGTGATCCTTGTATCTAAGTTATTCTCTCTTGTGATTGTATCTCAGTTTACCTCATGATTTTTATCCTTCACATTGGAGGGGTTTTCTACATATATCTTGGTGTTCTATTTGATTGTGGTTTCATTTAATTCCGTTGTGTATTATGACATGCTAGTATTTGTTCATATACAAAAATTTATTTTTCTTTATATCCCATCAACTAGTATTAGAGTAGGGTTGTAGTGATTTAATTTTGTATTTGAATATAGAGGCCAGTAATGTTTCTCATATGATTAGTTTAAATGGAAACAATTGGATGATATGGAAACCAAGAATGGAAGATCGCTTGTATAGCAAAGATTTGTATAGATCTTTGCAGGGGGATAGTGCTGTTAGGATCAAGAGCACTAAGAGGGGGGGGGGGGGGGGGTGGGGGTGAATTAGTGCAGCAGAAAACTTTCGACGATTAAAATCGCGTTCGTACGATAAGAGAGATTTTGGTAGAAAATCTGATTTGTAAATCACTTTAACTTATAACCAAGCAAGATGTAGTTAAAGCAAAGATATAAAGGCAATTTGTAGTTATGAAAGAAATGTAAACGCAAACTGAAATATGATGTTCGTACGATAAAAACGATTTACGTCTAAACGCCGATTCGGAAAATGCAGAAGGCAGTAAGCTTTTGAGGAGGTTTGCAGTAAAGATAAGATGCTCAAAGTAAATGCAAACTGAGATTTAGAGTGGTTCGGTCAATCTTGACCTACATCCACTTTTGGCTTTCTCCTCCGACTAGGTCACCGACGTCCACTAGAGGCCTTCCTTCAATAGGCGAAGGCCAACCACCCTTTTAAATTTTCATTCCTTTTGACGTGCTTAGGAGACAACCCTTACAGAATTTTCTTTCCTCTCTTATCAGATTAGAACTTGGAAGAAAAGAAGAAGAAGAACTTTCAACTCATACAACACTTTTGAGCTCTAAAAATCACAAAGTAAAATCAGAATTTCGGTGGTTTCTGGGTGCCTTTTTAGTGCTGAAAGGGTGGGGTATTTATAGGCCCCAACCCAGTTTGAATTTCGAGCTCAAAACTATCAATTCCTGGAATTCCAGGATCTGGTGGTTGCACCGCCTGGCAGAGCTCAAAAACTGAGCCTTTGGGCGGTGCCACCTCCTGCTAGAGTTCGAAGACCGAGCTCAAGTGGTGCCACCGCCTGACTGAGGCAGTTGCACCTCCTGCCAGAGCTCGAAGACTGAGCTCAAGCGGTGCCACCTCCTGTTAGGGGTGGTTGCACCGCCCAGTCTCCCTCGGAGACTGAGCCCAAGCGGTGCCACCGCCTGGCTGGGGCGGTTCAACCGCCTAGCAGAAATCAGGGTCCGAATGGGTTGATCCATTCGGCCCAATTTGGGTTTTTCAGGGGCCCAATTGCCCCAAGATTAAGTTAATGGGATCACCTCCCATTTCCAACTTAATCATTGTGCTAACTACGATATTTCCTAAGACATTTACTATAACTTGCTCTGATGCGTCAATCGCTTCTTCCGGCGAACTTCCGTCGATCATCTGATGAACCCTCGGTGATGCTCCTGCGGACTTCCGACAAACTCCTGGACTTGCGACGATCCACTTGGCGAGTTCCGACGAGCTTCTTTGGAAAACTCATGGACTTCTCGGATTTGTTCCCGCAGAACCTCCGACGACTGTCCGAACTTCCGTCGAACTCTCGAACTCCCAATGTGATCATTGTCTTGATTCCGGCGCAACTCCTGCTGCATATCTTACTTTCATCGTAGTTAATCTTGCACACTTAAAACAAAACTTCGATTGAGACAATTAATCCTAAGCAATTAACCAAGTTGTCAGGCATGTCATTGGTCCCTCGATGCTTCATCCGATTTTTCGGCGCATCGTCCTCTCCTGCAGCCTATTACCCAATCGGCCAGTTGACTCCACAACTCCGTTATCCTTGGCACAATACCTGCTCTTCTTGGCTCGATGCTTGAGTCCACGGCCCGAAGCCTTCTGTCGATACGTCGACCGATCCACCGGCCCGACGTCCAATCTTCTGACATGTTCCTCCGGCACAACATGATTTTCCTGCTTTAATTGTCTCATCCTGATCGAAGCATCCTGCGTCACTCAAAACGCTGATTAAATCGTAAACATATATCAAGTAGTTTCATCATCAAAATACGAGATTCAACAATCTCCCTCTTTTTGATGATGACAACCACTTGATGACGGAGTTAAACTTAACTCTCGGAGTTTAAACAAACTCCCCCTATCAATATGCCATATTGATAGAATCTTGAATTCAAACTAAATTTAAGTCATTGCAATATTCATCATGAATACTTGCAACACGTCATCATGAACTTATGCATAAACTTATGCATAACATCATATTTCGACCGATCCACCGACCCGACGTCCAATCTTCTGACATGTTCCTCCGGCACAACATGATTTTCCTGCTTTAATTGTCTCATCCTGATCGAAGCATCTTGCGTCACTCAAAATGTAGATTAAATCATAAACATATATCAAGTAGTTTCATCATTAAAATACGAGATTCAACAATCTCCCCCTTTTTGATGATGACAACCACATGATGACGGAGTTAAATTTAACTCCCAGAGTTTAAACAAACTCCCCCTATCAATATGCCATATTGATAGAATCTTGAATTCAAACTGAATTCAAGTCATTGCAATATTCATCATGAATACTTGCAACACGTCATCATGAACTTATGCATAAACTTATGCATAACATCATACTTCTCCCCCTTTGTCATCAACAAAAAGGAGAAGTCCAACTATTCTTGTGTTTGGAATATTAGTTTAACTTATTGTATGAAAAACATAATATCAAGTTTTATCATCATGTAGTTTTGAAGACAGAAAATTTAGTAAATGTTACATCATGCTTAGAATATTTATGCTATCAAGTTTTAGATATGCAAGTTTTACAGCATAAAAGATAGCACTTTTAGAACATGCAAACTAGTAATGTTACAACATTTTAAAACTTGCAAGCTAGCAATTTAGAGATGTTCAAGAAAGCAACTCTTGCTTCTTGAAATATGCAAGTTGCAAGCTAGCAAATTTTTGCTTCCTTTGCAATGTTTGAGCTCGCAATTTTGCTTCCATTGCAAGGTGTAAGTTTAGCATGTTTAATTTTCTTGAGATAGAAACTATTTGCTTCTCTTTATACTACAAGCTAGCAATTTTTATGATATGTAAGTTTTACTACATACAAGCTAGCAAAAATTTCGAAAGCAAATGCAAGATAGCTTTCTTGTGTAAACTTATGATTCTTGCTTCCTATTGCAATGTGCAAGTTGCAAGTTTTGCTTCTTGAGATAGGCAAGATAGCACTTTTGTAATTTTTGTTTGGCAAGCTTGTGATGTTCAAGATAATAAGCTCTTTCTTCTCTTTTGAGAAGTGTCATTTTTGCTTTCTTTGCAAAGTGCAAGCTAGCAAAATGCCAAACTAGCAAGAGATAACGTTTTACATGAGGCAAGCAAACAATTTGACAAGTGTTACATTTGCATCTTCTCTTTAGAGGAGTGTAATTTTTGCTTTCATCTTGAATTGTGTAAGCTATCTAGTTTGCCTCTTTTCATGATGTCCACGCTAGAAATTCTTGCTCCCCCTTTGTCATTGTCAAAAAGAAGGGAAGACCCTTTTTTTAATTTTCAGATTATGACAAAGGTAAGTATCAATTTTATTTGTGCATCATTATATATTCAAATTAAAACATACACAATTTCAAAAATCTTATTTTTCATGAAAAATAAATCAATCATCATTAATGGGTATATCATACATGATACTTAAACATTAAAATTTTTAAGCATTTATCAACATATTGATCATGATACCAAACATTCATCATTTAAAGCATTCATGATACATATCATATGCAATACATTATGTACATCATTGTCATAAGTATTGCTTGCATCATTTCAAATTCATGAATATTTCATCATTGCATGCATCATGCCAAATCATAAAATATACAATTATCATTAATGCATGATTCCTAATCATCATTTATTTTGCAACATGATGGTACCAAATTTGTCAAATTACATTCTACCATACATGATCGAAACTTCTTATTTGTATACATCAAAACAAATTAATGAATATTTCATGTATTCTTATCATCACATAAGGAATATCAAGAAGAATTATTAGGTGATGAGATAAACATTTCATGAATACAAGGAATTACATAAAAATCATATCATGAAAGATTAGAACATGTGAATACCAAAAGACATGATTTCTTTTTGAAAAACCTACTCCATAATTAATCAAAAGAAAATCTTAGGAGAAGATTAATGAAAAAATCTTGATTCATAATAAATCTTAATTTGTAAATATAACGGAACCAAGATCATGATTTTGGATAAAACTCATTCAAATTCAAATCACCAAAAATCATTTTTATGGTTCACAAAATTCGTAACATAAGTAGATTCATGATTTCATTGATAATATATTTTCCCCTTTTTTAAGTATTTCATTTTAAGTGATTGATTTCATGTTAGCATGCTTTTTCATTTATGTTAAACATGCATCAACGTTTAGGATCAAAAAATGAATTTCATCATAAAACCATCCAGATCAATAGATTCTAAAAAATGAACTATTATGATCAAGAAAAACCGAAAATAAAATTCAACACTTTCATGCATTTAGACAAGGTTTTGCTATAGATTTTCAAGTTCAATCATGAAGATAAAACATGCTTATGATCATAAAAAATTTTGTATCCAAAACACATAATTTCCAACATGTTATTAAGGCATGTAATAGTGTAAAATCATCATGACAATTAAGTGATTTGAACATTGAATCAAGAAAGTCCGAAAAATAATCTTAACAAGTTCATGCATTCGAGCACATTTTTGCCATAGTTTTTCAAATACACTCATGAAAATAACACATGCTTATCATCATGTATAGCTTAAAATCTCATGCATAAAATTGTTAATCAAAATATTTAATATTACATCATTATGCATTTCTTCAAATCAAACATGATTTTTTTTTTAATCAAAATGGAAATCAACGTAATACACATTATTACTTCTTAATCATGATTTCATATTTTCAATCAAAATCATTTTATTTGTTTATCATAAAATGTGCAATATTATCATTTTCGAAATTACTTAGCATGATCATAATTTTTTTTTTAAAACATGTAATTTTTAAGAAAATTAATTCTAAACTAAAAAAAAAAATACATCATGAGAGCATCAAGTAATTTCAAAATAAATTAGGGGGATTTCGATTACCTCATCATTGAAAGCGGTTAAGGCGTAGTTTGCCACCTCGCCTTTCTTGATTTTCTCCTCGTCTTCGGAGGAGCTCGATTCATCCCACTTTGTGTTCTTCTTCTTTGGCCTCTTCCTTCGTTCAAGTTTATTATTTATTTTAGATTTTTGTTTAATAAACTTATTAAGATTTAGTGTTCGAAGTTCAAGTTTATCATTGTCCTCATCACTTGAGTTATCGCTCAAGTGGTATTCATTTGTCCGGAGTTCCAAATCCTTCCTGTTCTTTGGAAGGTGATTTTATTCATCATGTTCATCATGTGCATTGTGCACCATTTCATATGTTATCAACGAACCAATTAGTTCTTTAAGTGGTAAGTTGTTTAGGTTTTTAGCTTCTTGTATTGCAGTTACTTTTGAATCCCACTTCTTAGAAAGAGAACGCAAAATCTTATTTACGAGTTCAAAATCCGAAAAACATTTTCCAAGAGCTCTTAAACTATTGACGATATCCGTGAAATGGGTGTACATGTCGCCTATAGTCTCGCTTGGTTGCATTCAAAAAAGCTCAAAATCATACAATAAAATGTTAACTTTCGAGTCTTTGACTCTACTAGTTCCCTCGTGCGTGATTTCAAGTGTTCGCCAAATGTCAAAAGCCGTTTCGCACGTAGAAATCCGATTGAACTCATTTTTGTCCAAAGCGCAAAATAAGGCATTCATAGCCTTTGCGTTTAAAGAAAAATACTTCTTCTCCAAATCCGACCATTCGTTCATTAGTTTAGAGGGAAGTTGAAAACCTTTTTCAATGATATTCCATAAATCCAAACTCATAGAAATCAAAAAAACTTTCATTCGAGTTTTCCAATAAGTGTAATCCAATCCGTTAAACAACGGTGGACGAACAACCGATAAGTCCTCTTGAAAGCCATGAAGAGCCATTTTTCTCGGGTGTAAATCCGAAATGAGAAATACCGGGCTCTGATACCAATTGTTAGGATCAAGAGCACTAAGAGGGGGGGGGGGGGGGGGGGGGTGAATTAGTGCAGTAGAAAACTTTCGACGATTAAAATCACGTTCGTACAATAAGAGCGATTTTGGTAGAAAATCCGATTCGTAAATCATTTTAACTTGTAACCAAGCAAGATGCAGTTAAAGCAAAGATATAAAGGCAATTTGCAGTTATGATAGAAATGTAAACACAAACTGAAATATGATATTCGTACGATAAAAACGATTTACGTCTAAGCGCCGATTCGAAAAATACAGAGCTTGAAACACGATCGTATATGCGCAGAAGGCAGTAAGCTTTTGAGGAGGTTTGCAGTAAAGATAAGATGCTCAAAGTAAATGCAAACCGAGATTTAGAGTGATTTGGTCAATCTTGACTAACATCCACTTTTGGTTTCCTCCTCCAACGAGGTCATCGACGTCCACTAGAGGCCTTCCTTCAATAGGCAAAGGTTAACCACCCTTTTACAGTTTCACTCCTTTTGACGGGCTTAGGAGACAACCCTTACAGAATTTTCTTTCCTCTCTTATCAGATTAGAACTTGGAAGAAAAGAGGAAGAACTTTCAACTCATACAACACTTTTGAGCTCTAAAAATCACAAAGTAAAATCAGAATTTCAGTGGTTTCTGGGTGCCCTTTTAGTGCTGAAAGGGTGGGGTATTTATAGGTCCCAACCCAGTTTGAATTTCGAGTTCAAAACTGTCAATTCCCGGAATTTCGGGATCTGGCGGTTGCACCGCCTGACTGAGGCGGTTGCACCGCCTGGCAGAGCTTGAAGACTAAGCCTCTGGGCGGTGCCACCTCCTGTCAGGGACGGTTGCACCTCCTGCCAAAGCTCGAAGACCGAGCTCAAGCGGTGCCACCGCCTGACTGAGGCGGTTGCACCTCCTGCCAGAGCTCGAAGACTGAGCTCAGGCGGTGCCACCTCTTGTCAAGGGCAGTTGCACCGCCCAGTCTCGCTCGGAGACTGAGCCCAGGCGGTGCCACCGCCTGGCTGGGGCGGTTCAACTGCCTGGCAGAAATCAGGGTCCGAATGGGTTGATCCATTCGGCCCAATTTATATTTTTCAAGGGCCCAATTGCCCCAAGATTAAGTTAATGGGATCACCTCCCATTTCCAACTTAATCATTGTGCAAACTACGATATTTCCTAAGACATTTACTGCAACTTGTTCCGGTGCGTCAATCGCTTCTTCCGGCGAGCTTTCGGCAAACTTCCGTAGATCATCCGATGAACCCTCGGTGATGCTCCTACTGACTTCCGGCAAACTCCTGGACTTGCGACGATCCACTTGGCGAGTTCCAACGAGCTTCTTTGGCAAGCTCATGGACTTCTCGGATTTGTTCCCGTAGAACCTCTGACGACTGTCCGAACTTCCGTCGAACTCTCGAACTCCCAATATGATCATTGTCTTGATTCCGGCGCAACTCCTGCTGCATATCTTACTTTCATCGTAGTTAATCTTGCACACTTAAAACAAAACTTCGATTGAGACAATTAATCCTAAGCAATTAACCAAGTTGTCCGGCATGTCATTGGTCTCTCGACGCTTCGTTCGATTCTTCGGCGCATCGTCCTCTCCTACAACCTATTGCCCAATCGGCCAGTTGACTCCGCAACTCCGATATCCTTATCACAATACCCGCTCTTCTTGGCCCGATGCCCTAGTCCACGGCCCGAAGCCTTCTGTCGATACGTCGACCGATCCAATCTTCTGACATGTTCCTCCGGCACAACATGATTTTCCTGCTTTAATTGTCTCATCCTGATCGAAGCATCCTGCATCACTCAAAACGCAGATTAAATCATAAACATATATCAAGTAGTTTTATCATCAAAATACGAGATTCAACAAGTGCAAAACCCATAACTCTGATAGATGATGAGTGGAAGAGGTTAGATCGAAAAATAGTTGGGTTTATTCGATAGTGCCTTAATGATAGTGTCTTTCACCATGTTTCTACTGAAAGTTCTGCATATTCTCTTTGGAAAAAATTGGAAGGTCTCTATGAAAGAAAAACGGCTGGTAAAAAAACTTTTTTAATCAGAAAATTTGTAAACCTAAAATATAGAGAGGATGCTTCTATTGCTGAGCATTTGAATGAAATGCAGAGTATCACTAAACAGTTAGCCTCTATGAAAATATCTCTTGATAATGAGTTGCAGGCATTGTTACTGTTGGGAAATCTTGGGGGCGACATCACATGCTGTTAGAACCCTTGCAGATTCTAAACTTGGGGTTGATCTCTTTAGGGGATCGGCCTCCTGGAACTCTATAGGGGTTCCTCCCTCCAAGTTGCTGCTTAAAGGCTGCAGAAAAGATTCATCTATTGCTTATGAAAAGGGAAGGAATACATGGCTATTTATAGGGCTTCTAAACCCTAACTCCTAATAGGACTCCTACTCAAGACTCCTATTCCCTTACAACTCCTAATTCTTCTCTAAGAAAAAACCTCCTACATGAATGTCCCTCTCAATTAGGACTCTCCTAGCTAGAGTCCTAACAGAATATCCCTCTCAATTAGGACTCTCCTAGCTAGAGTCCTAACAGAGTCCTAACAGAATGTCCCTCTCAATTAGGACTCTCCTAGCTAGAGTCATAACAGAATGTCCCTCTTAATTAGGACTCTCCTAGCTAGAGTCCTAACAGACCCGCCCTCTTCAAATCAGCCTTGTCCTCAAGGCTGAGATTCCATGAACTCAGGGAACTGGGTCTTCAGCTCCTCATATGGTTCCCATGTGGCATCTTCAAGTGGTAGATTATTCCAAGGCACTAGTACTTCAGTATAGGGATGTCGGCGACGCATCACGATCCTGCGATCGAGAATGGCTTGTGGTTGGGCTTGAATAACTCCATCCTCAGTTGTGTTGGGCAATTGGATCTGGGGTGACTCGTGTTCTCCCAACTTAGGCTTTAGGCATGATACGTGGAAGATAGGGTGAATTTTGGCATCCTCAGGTAATTTAAGTCTATATGCAATGGTTCCAATATGCTCTGTGATCTGATAAGGCCCATAAAAACGTGGGGATAGCTTCATGGAGGCTCGAGTGTTGATAGAGAGTTGCTTGTATGATTGTAGGCGAAGATAAACCCAATCTCCTACTGAAAATTCTCTTTCACTTCGTCGTATGTTGGCTTGCTGCTTCATTCTAGCTTGAGCGGTAGAGAGATTATCTTTTAACAGTTGTAAGAGTTTGTCCCTATCAATCAATTCTTGGTCAACCTGATCTACCTTGGCCGAGCCAATTACATACTTTGGAATCACAGGGGCTGGTCGACCATACAATGCTTCATAAGGGGCACATTTTGTAGATGAATGATATGTAGTATTATACCACCATTCGGCCCAAGGAAGCCATTTCGCCCACTCTTTTGGTCGGTCACTAGCGAAACACCAGAGGTACGTCTCTAAGCACCTATTTACCACCTCTGTTTGGCCGTCAGTTTGTGGATGATACGTTGTGCTCATCTTGAGTTTGGTGCCTTGTAACTGAAATAACTCGGTCCAAAATTTACTAGTGAAGATCCTGTTACGATCACTTACAATGGACCTTGGCATCCCATGCAGTTTAACAATATTTTCTATGAAAATCTCGGCAATACTAGCAGTAGTGTAGGGATTTCTCACAGCACAAAAATGAGCATATTTCATAAGTCGATCAACCACCACGAGAATCGTGCTTTTACCTTTGGAAGATGGCAGCCCTTCAATGAAGTCCATGGAGATGTCAGTCCACACTGAGTCTGGTATGGGTAGTGGTTGTAGCTTCCCTGGATTTGCCACAGTTTCACCCTTGTGCTGTTGACATACATCACATTGTGCCACATATTCAGCAATAATTTTTTTCATCCCTCTCCAATAAAAATTTTGCTTCACTCTTTTGTAGGTTCTTAGGAATCCAGAGTGCCCTGCTGAAGGTACGGAGTGCATTTCATGCAAGATGATTGCGATGCAAGGGGAGTCAGGTATAAGCACAATGCGACATTTGTAGCGTAGATCCCTTGAATCGCAGGTGTAGTGGGCTATTGCACTTGGATCCTCCTCCAATTTTTTTATGATGTTGCTGATCTCTGGATCCTTCTTACATTCTTCCCTAATGTCCTCGAGGAGACCGGTGGTAGGAAGGGAGATGGCTGCAACCTTAGCTTGTTCAGGTAGCCGTGAGAGTGCATCTGCAACAACGTTTTCTTTCCCCTTTTTGTAAATAATTTCATAATCAAATCCAAGAAGTTTGGTTACCCATTTTTGCTGCTCAGGGGATGATATCTTTTGCTCCAAAAAGTACTTGAGGCTTTTATGGTCAGTTTTAATTTGAAATCGCCGGCCGATCAGGTAGGGTCTCCACCTTGTTACTGCGTGTATAATGGCAAGCATCTCCTTATCATATACTGACATGTTTTGATGGGAGGGAGATAATGCCTTACTAGTGTATGTGAGTGGTTGACCATTTTGCATGAGAACGACTCCAATTCCGACTCCAGATGCGTCGACCTCAATGATGAAGGGTCTATTGAAATCTGGTAGCGCAAGCACCAGCGTCGTTATCATGGCTGCTTTAAGTTTGTCAAAGGCAGCAGAGGCTTTGTCCGACCATTGGAAAGCATCTTTTTTCAGTAAAGAAGTGAGTGGTGCACTAATCTTCCCATAGTCCTTAACAAATTTTCGGTAGTAGCCCGTTAGTCCAAGGAACCCCCGTAGTAATTTCACGTTTGTAGGTTTCGGCCAGCCTTGCATTGCCTCAATTTTTGTTGGGTCTATCGCCACTCCTTCTTCTGATATTATATGCCCAAGGTACTCTACTTTTTGCTGGAGAAAGCTGCACTTTGGTTACTTTACAAAAAGAGTATTCTCCCGAAGGATCGTCAAAACAATCCGTAAATGCTGAAAGTGAGTCTCAAGAGAAGGGCTATAAACGAGAATATCATCGAAAAATACCAGCACAAATTTACGAAAAAAGCTTCGAAAAATATCGTTCATGAGACTTTGAAAGGTTGAAGGAGTATTAGTGAGTCCAAAAGGCATTACCAAGAAATCATAATGGCCATTATGTGTGCGAAATGCAGTTTTTGGAATGTCATCGTCACATACCCGAATTTGGTGGTAACCGGATCGAAGGTCCAACTTCGTGAAGACTTGAGCTCCTTTTAATTCATCAAGAAGTTCATCCACCACTGGTATTGGGTACTTGTCCTTGAAGGTGATGCCATTTAAAGCTAGGTAGTCGATGCACATCCGCCAAGTTCCGTCCTTCTTGCGTACAAGTAGCACCGGTGAGGAATAGGGGTTGCAACTTGGCCGAATCACCCCTGTTTCAAGCATCTCCTTTATGATATTTTCAATTTCATCTTTCTGGAGGTGAGGATATTGGTACGGTTGAGTGTTCGCCGGTGGCTTGCCCGGAAGGATTGGAATTCGATGGTCATGTTGCCGAGAAGGAGGAAGACAGCGCGGTTCAGCAAATATGTCGGCAAATTCAGTAAGCAATTGGGCAAGATTTTGATCTTCAATTTCTATTTTCTTCTCTTCTTGTTGTGGCTGGAGATGCATCAAAAAGCCACCATTTACCTTATGCAAAACTTTCTCCATTCGTTGGGTCGAAATAGTGGTAACGTTGCTTCCGCGCTTCCCGCGTAGGATGATCTGTTTGCCCTTACAATAGAATTTCATAATTAATTTAGAAAAGTTCCAAGAGACATCACCTAGTGTAGTCAGCCATTCTATACCAAGCACTGCCTCATAGTCATCGATTGACAGGAGGAAGAAATCGGTGATAATTTTTTGGTCTTGCAGTAATAGTTTCACCTGTGGGCATCTTTGGTCGCACTTTAGGATTCTGCCGTCGGCAACCTTTACATCGAACTTGCTGCAACCTTCAATATGTAGTGTCATCCGAGCAGCAACCTTACTATTTAGGAAGTTATTAGTGCTACACATGTCGATGAGAACAGTGATCGGCTGTTGTTTGAGAAGGCCTCCAACTTTCATCGTTTGCGGATTTGAGTAGCCAGCTAGTGCGTGTACCACTTCTATATCTTACAGCGATGCTCGCGGCTCGGCTCGTCGCAATGCCAACATAACCCCTTCGTAGATCGCTCCTGAAGTTCTACTCTTGTTAACCTTTTTGGTGCAGGGACTCGGTTGATAGTAAGGGGGGCTGAGGGCTTTAGTATTGTAGGTCGTGGAGTGATCCTAGTCCTCCGGGCTTCATGGTTCAATCGCTCCTCTTGTAGTCGCGCGAAAGAGATGGCTGCCATAAGCGTGTAAGGTTATCGCGCCTTAACTTCTCCCCGAATCTCCGGCTTTAAGCCCTCAATAAAGGTCCCCAATAACTATTTTTCAGACCAATCATGAGTTTGATTAGATAACTTTTCAAACCTGGTCTGGTACTCCTGAATGGTGGAGGTTTGTCGGATCTTTGCTAGTTGTCCGTCAATGTTCTCGTAATAAGTTGGTCCGAAGCAGATCAGTAGTCCTTCTTTGAATTGTCGCCATGAAAGGACTCCATAAGTGTGTTCAAACCAGTCAAACCATTGTATGGCATCCCCTTCAAGATGTATAGCTATAATTTCCACCATGGATGCATCCACAGTTTTATGGTACCGAAAATATCGCTCCGCGCGCAAGATCCAACCAATTGGGTCTCCTTCTTCCCATCTAGGGAAGTCCACTCTCATACGCGAATAGTTGGGGTCGGTCATAGAGCCTCCCCTCTCTTGGAAGTCATCTCTTTGGGCATGATGAGATTGGTTAGAGCTCTCTCCTTGATGTGATTTCTTAGGGTTTGGTGGTCAGCTCAAACTGAATTCGGTAAGGAGAGTCCGAATCTTATTCTTCATTCGTGCCTCAAAGGCTTCAAATTTTGCATTGATTGCCTCCTCAGATGCCATAGTATATGACTCCAAATCTGTGATGTTAAGATCTTTCTTTTGTTGATGGGTTAAAGGCATATATAGGTTTGATATAAATCAGTGAAAGTTTGCTGCAGAATTGTGTTGTCTTGTAAGAGCAGAATTATCGTCGAAGAAACAGCGGTTTCTTGACGAAATCTTCACAAAAAATTTGAGAGATTTGAGGAGGGAATTAACAGCAATATCTCAGTTTATATGACAACAAGGATGTCCAATTTAATCAAGAAAATTTCGGCAGTAACAGCAAGAAAATTGGTGTAAGTTGCGATAGCAGAATTCTCGTCGAAAAATTTCAGCAACTTACGATGAAAATTTGCAGCAATATAGGAACGAAATTTTTTTTTTTTTGGATTTTTGAATAGGGATAACTAAATTGCAGCAGTAGTAAGGTAGGAAACCAAAACCTATTGCAATTCACGGGGAGATCAAAGGATGATCTGCGGTGGTGGAGATGACGGTGGAATTTGGCGACGATCTTTTAAGCAATTGTGGGAATTGCTTTGGACGATTGTGGAGGGTTGATGGATGGCTGTGGAAGGGCAGCGAGACGCCAAGAATGCTACTTTGATACCAGGTGTTAGAACCTTGGCAGATTCTAAACTTGGGGTTGATCTCTTTAGGGGATCGGCCTCCTTGGAACTCTATAGGGGTTCCTCCCTCCAAGTTGCTGCTCAAAGGCTGCAGAAAAGATTCATCTATTGCTTATGAAAAGAGAAGAAATACATGGCTATTTATAGGGCTTCTAAACCCTAACTCCTAATAGGACTCCTACTCAAGACTCCTATTCCCTAACAACTCCTAATTCTTCTCTAAGAAAAAACCTCCTACATGAATATCCCTCTCAATTAGGACTCTCCTAGCTAGAGTCCTAACAGAATGTCCCTCTCAATTAGGACTCTCCTAGCTAGAGTCCTAACAGAGTCCTAATAGAATGTCCCTCTCAATTATGACTCTCCTAACCAGAGTCATAACATAATGTCCCTCTCAATTAGGACTCTCCTAGCTAGAGTTCTAACACATGCGCAGTGGAAGAACAAGAAAACAAAATCCCCGATTCCCAAAAAGATGTTCGTCGTCGTGCGAAGATTGGTGCGCAAAGTCCGCGAAACTTAAAACTGCGTATAGAGTAGATTGTGTTACCTAGGGAGATCGTATATCCCTATTTCCTTGCAGATTCTTAGGAGAGGGTGAAAGAGGTCAAGCGTCCTCCTCTCTAGCGGTGATCCACACAGCAGGGTTGCGACAACGCTCCTCAAAACTCCAGGCCTGCTCTGAGGTGGAGAGGGATAGGAGAATAGGAAAGGCAAGCAAAGACTCTAGCCTATGAGGCTCTGAATCCCTCCTATTTATAGAGGTCCCCTGTCAAACCCTAATGGGTCCTCCCCTAGTGGGTATTGGATCTGCATCCAATAAGACAAGGGCTCCATCGGATATCTTATATCCGAACCTTTACTCATCGCAATGCCTACCATATGTGTGTGACCCTCTAGGCCCAATATCGAGCTGGCCGTGAGTCATACCTGTCAGAACTCCTTCTAACTCAGTGAATTATTATCTTTGTAATAATTCACTCGACTCATCGACTACGGACGTACTAGGCCACTACGCCGTAGTCCCCAAACGATACAGGGGAATCCAATCCATTAGACTTGTCTGTCCTTAGTTACCGTGTACCTATAGTCCCTCATCCATCTAATATCTCAGAGACCGTATATCGAGCATGGTGCTGTTAGACCCATACGGTTTCTACTCGAGTCTCGCTCTAATCGGATTCTCCCGGAGAACTTTCTCTCTCAACCCGAATGACCCTGGCCAGGGATTTGTTTGAGCAAGAACACATGAGATATTCCTCTCATGACACCGAGAGTGGATGATCCTCTATCGACACTCAATAGCCCTCGTAAGGTCGACTACCACTCCCAATGACCAGTTGTACTAAATCTGAGACAGCCAAACCTATAAATCTGGTATCAAAGAGTGGAGCACTCATACAGGACATCCTTGGTGTCTCAAGTCTAAGGACCAGATATACCATTAGGACTACGGAATCGCTGTCTGATAATAAGGCATCATCAACCATCCAACATTTCATAAGCGGATCAATCAGTGAACTCATTCTCCAATGAGCACCTGTACTGTATCCCTAGTGTCCCTACACGAGCAGCTATGAGACTAGCTGTATCCATCATATGGACAGGTATACAGCACACCGGTCTGTCCGGTTATCGCGATGTCCCTCTCGAGTAACCTATGACCGGGATTATTTACGATATGTGTTTAAAGGTGAATCGATCTCATTATCATGATCTCATCACGATCCGATTCCCATTACACAAATCCAAGGACATCACAATATATATATGCACATATGCAATAGTTATAAAGTGATATACGCCAAAATATAATAAGCAAAAAGATTCTGTATCAAGTCACACGTGCCATCACTCACATGATTGGCTTGCTAGGCACCTATGACTAGCAATCTCCCACTTGACCTAAAGCCAATCACCTATATGTCTGATCCCCATCAGACCCCTGTGATGCTCAAAGACAATCTGAGACAACGGCTTTGTCAGTGGATCTGCAATGTTATCTTCGGATGGAACTCTTTCCACTACTACATCTCCTCGGGTTACGATCTCTCTAATAAGCCGGAACCTCCTTAGAACACTTCTGATGAGACCTGGGTTCCCTTATTTGAGTAATCGCCCCATAGTTGTCGCAATATAAGGAAGTCGACTTCTCGCTATCCGAACGACTCCCAAATCTGTAATGAACTTCTTCAACCAGACTGCCTCCTTTACTGCATCTGATGCAGTAATGTACTCCGCCTCTATGGTCGAGTCAACAATGGTATCTTGCTTGGAAATCTTCCAGCACATTGCTCCTCCATTCAAGGTGTACACATACCCTGAATTCGACTTGCTATCATCGACATCAGACTGAAAACTTGAGTCACTGTAGCCTTCAACCTTAAGGCTATTACCTCCATATACTAGTAAAAGATCCTTAGTCCATTTTAAGTACTTAAGGATATACTTTACTACTTTCTAGTGCTCCAAGCCTGGATCCGTCTGATACCTGCTCTTGACACTTAGAGCATGCACTATATCAGGCCTAGTACATAGCATGGCATACATGATAGACCCTATTGCTGAGGCATAAGGTATCATAACCATGTTCGCCCTTTCTTCTAGAGTCTTTGGGGACATACTCGTAGAAAGCGATATCCCATGTCTCATCGGTATGAGACCTCTCTTGGAATTTTCTATGCCAAACCTTTTGACAATGGTTTCTATGTACCTAGATTGGGACAAGCCAAGCATCCTCTTGGATCTATCTCTATAGATTCTAATCCCCAAGTTATAGGATGCTTCCCCTAAGTCCTTCATGGAGAAGTGTCTAGATAACCAAGTCTTTACTGTGGATAGCATTCCTACGTCATTCCCAATGATGAGGATGTCATCCATATATAACACCAAAAAGATAATAGCACTCCCACTTACCTTCTTGTACACACAAGGCTCATCTTCATTCTTAACTAAGTCATAAGATCTGATTGCCTCATCAAATCTTATGTTCCAACTTCGGGAAGCTTACTTTAGTCCATAAATGGATCTAAGCAACCTACACACCTTATCTGGGTAGTTCTTGGACACGAATCCCTCAGGTTGCATCATATACACCTCCTCCTCGAGGTTCCCATTGAGGAATGCGGTTTTCACATCCATCTGCCAGATCTCATAATTATAGTGTGCTGCAATAACCAATAGAATTCTGATGGAATTTAGTATTGCTATGGGTGAGAAGATTTCATCGTAGTCAACACCTTGCCTTTGACGATACCCCTTAGCCACTAGCCTTGCTTTATAGGTCTCTACTTTTCCATCTACTCCGATCTTTTTCTTAAAGATCCACTTGCAACCGATGGGTACAATACCTTCGGGCGCATCAACTAGGTTCCAAACCTTATTGGAGTACATAGAATCCATCTAAGAATTCATGGCTTCTTGCCACTTCCCAGAGTCTATACTCATAATAGCCTCCTCGTAGGTCTGAGGATCAATATCCTCAACATCCTCTCCTCTAATATGTTTCACATATCTCTCAGGAGGATGGGATACTCTATCAGACCTGCGTTAAGTTGAAACTTGTGTATTAGGTACCTGAACAGACTCGGGTTGTAGAGTGGTGCTTGAGCTTGGTTCTCCAACCTCGCTCAACTCTATCATTCTCCCATTGTCTCCGCCAAGAATGTGTTCCTTCTCAAGGAACACTGCTCTCTTAGCTACAAAGACGTTTTGGTCCTCGAGATAATATAAATAATACCCATAAGTTTCCTTGGGGTATCCCACAAATTTGCATCGCTCTGTCCTTGATTCTAACTTATCGGGGTTGTGTCTTTTAACATGGGCAGGGCAGCCCCAAATCTTAACAACCTTAAGATCAGGCCTCTTCCCTTTCCATATCTCATATGGTGTAGACACTACCGACTTAGTTGGAACTCTGTTCAGAAGGTAAGCTGCGGTTTCTAGGGCATATCCCCAGAATGAGATGGGTAGGTCAGCGAAATTCATCATGGACCGTACCATATCTAATAACGTATGATTTCTCCTTTCAGAGACACCATTGAGCTGAGGTGTATAAGGAGGTGTCCATTGGGATAATATCCTATGGTCCTTGAGAAACTGAGTAAACTCTATACTTAAGTACTCACCTCCTCGATCTGATCGAAGAGTTTTGATACTCTTTCCAATCTGGTTCTCCACCTCATTCTTATACTCTCTGAATTTCTCAAAGGCCTCGGACTTGTACTTCATTAAGTACACATATCCATACCTTGAGAAATCATCAGTAAATGTAATGAAGTAGGAGTAACCTCCAATGGCATGAGTTGACATGGGTCCACATACATCACTATGTATGAGTTCCAACAACTCAGTGGCTCTCTCTCCAGTTCCACTAAATGGAGAGTTGGTCAGTTTTCCACGAATGCAAGGCTCACAAGTTGCATATGACACATAGTTGAATGGATCTATATATCCATCATTGAGTAACTTTTGAATCCTTCTTTCATGGATATGACCTAGCCTACAATGCCACAGGTATGCACTGTTCAACTCATATCGTTTCCTTTTGGATACATTTACATTAATGATATGTGGAGTAGTGTCTAACATAAATAAACCATTATGCAATGTTCCTTTCGTGATGATCTTATCATCTAATAATGTCCAACAACCATTGTTCTCAAAAATAAATTTATATCCACTAACTGTTAAACATGAAATGGAGATAATGTTTTTGATAATAGAAGGAACAAAATAACATGCATCTAATGCAATAAAAGCTCCACTAGGCAGATGTAGGGCGACCTCGCCAACAGCTACTACAACAACTTTTGCTCCATTACCCATCTTGAGGTCCATCTCGCCTCTCTCTAGTCTCCTAGGCCTTGCTAGAACTTACAACGAATTGCATATATGATAAGCACTACCGGTATCCAATACCCATGTGTTATCATAAGAGTTTGACAAATGGAGACTGATCATGAATGTATCTGAAGCTTCATCAAGCTTTTGTTTCGCCCTCTCTGCAAGATACTCTTTGCAGTTTCTCTTCCAGTGCCCATCTTTACCACAGTGGAAGCACTGGCCTTTGTCCTTTGCTGGGTCTTTCTTAGCAATCTTTGCTTTACCTGGTTTGCCCTTGCCCTTTCCCTTCTTAAGGGACCTTTCTGCTTTCCTTTTCTTTTTGGTCTCACCAGTGTAGAGAACTGGCTTCTCTTTCTTAATAGTACTCTCTGCCTCCCTCAACATATTAAGGAGCTCTGGGAGAGTCACCTCAAGCTTGTTCATATTAAAATTCATTATGAAATGTGAAAAGGAATCTGGTAGGGACTAAAGCACAAAGTCCACACACAAGTTATCCTCTAGGACCATTCTTAGACCTGTGAGTTTTGTTGAATCTCGTATTTTGATGATGAAACTACTTGATATATGTTTATGATTTAATCTGCGTTTTGAGTGACGCAGGATGCTTTGATCAGGATGAGACAATTAAAGCAGGAAAATCATGTTGTGCCGGAGGAACATGTCAGAAGATTGGACGTCGGGCCGATGGATCGGTCGACGTATCGACAGAAGGCTTCGGGCCGTGGACTCGGGCATCGGGCCAAGTAGAGCGGGTATTGTGCCAAGGATTTCGGAGTTGCGGAGTCAACTGGCCGATTGGGCAATAGGCCGCAGGAGAGGACGATGCGCCGAAGAATCAGACGAAGCGTCGAGGGACCAATGACATGCCGGACAACTTGGTTAATTGCTTAGGATTAATTGTCTCGATCGAAGTTTTGTTTTAAGTGTGCAGGATTAACTACGATGAAAGATAGACAAGCAGCAGGAGTTGCGCCGGAGTCAAGTTCATGATCACGTTGGGAGTTCGAGAGTTCGACGGAAGTACGGACGGTCGTCGGAGGTTCTGCGAGAATAGATCCGAGAAGTCCAGAAGCTTGCCAAGCGAAGCTCGTCGGAACTCGCCAAGTGGATCGTCGCAAAGTCCAGGAGTTTGCCGGAAGTCCGCAGAAGCATCACCGAGGGTTCATCGGATGATCGACGGAAGTTCGCCGGAAACTCGCCGGAAGAAGCGATTGACGTACCGAAGCAAAGCTGCAGAAATTGTCTTAGATTTAATCGTAGTTAGCACGGTGATTAAGTTAGAAATGGGAGGTGATCCCATTAGCTTAATCCTGGGGCAATTGGGCCCCTGAAGAACTCAAGTTGGGTCGAATGGTTCAACCCATTCGAACCCAAGTAGCTGTGGGAGGTGCAACCGCCCAGGCAGGGAGGTGCCACCGCCCAGGCTAAGTCTCCCAGCGAGACTGGGCGGTGCAACCGCCCCAGCCAAGAGGTGCAACCGCCCAGGGCTCAGTCTCCAAGCGAGACTGGGCGGTGCAACCTCCTCTGTCGAGAGGTAGCACCGCCAGAGCTCAAGTTCCGAGCTCTGGCAGGCGATGCAACCACCGAGCTCGGTCTTCGAGCTCTAGCAGAGAGCTGCAACCTCTCTGGACAGGAGATGCACCGCCTGAGCTCGGTCTTCGAGCTCTGGCAGAGTGGTGCAACCACCTCTGGCAGAGAGGTGCAACCACCTCTGGCAGAGAAGAGAAACTTCTCTGGTCAGGAGATGCACCGCCTGAGCTCGGTCTTTGAGCTCTGGCAGGAAGGTGCAACCACCCCTGACAGAGAAGGTGGAACCGTCCGAGCTCAGTCTTCGAGCTCTGCCAGGCGGTGCCACCTCTCCAGTCGAGAGGTGCAACCGCCTGAGCTCAGACTTCGAGCTCTGCCAGGCGGTGCCACCTCTCCAGTCAAGAGGTGCAACCGCCTGATCCCGGAATTCCGGGATTTGATCGTTTTGAGCTCGAAATTTGAATTGGGTTGGGGCCTATAAATACCCCACCCATTCAGCACTGAAAAGATACAGACCTACACCGAAATCTTGATCTTTTCTGTGATTCTAAGAGCTCAAAAGTGTTGTAAAGCCTTTAAGTCTCCTCCTTCTGTTCTTCAAGTTTTCAGTTGTAAAGTGAGGAGAGAAAGGTCTGTAAAGGTTGTCTCCTGAGCCTGTCAAAAGGAGAGAAACTGTAAAAGGGAAGTTTGGCCTTCGCCTATTGAAGGAAGGCCCCTAGTTGACGTCGGCAACCTCGTCGGTGGAGGAAGCCAAAAGTGGAGTAGGTCAAGGCTGACCGAACCACTCTAAATCTCTGGTTTGCGTTTATTTTTGAGCACTTTATCATTACTGCAAACCTCCTTCATTACTACTGCTCTCTGCGCTTTCACGAACAAGTTCTAAGTGCTGTTCTTCCGAATCTGCATTCAGACGTAAATTCGTATTTTCGTACATTACAGTTTACGTTTACGTTTGATTCTGCAGAACTGTCTTCCGTGCTTTTACGAAAGAGTTTCTTTGCAGTTTACACTTACATTTTGATCCTATTGATAACTACAAACTATCCTCTACAATTTTACGAACGAGTTTCAACATTTAGACGTAAAACTGCATTTAGACGTAAATCGGCTTTCCTCTCACAATCATCAGTTCTCAGTTCACGTTTACGTCTTGATTTCAACTGCATACTGCCTTCTGCGAGTATACAAACGAGTTTCAAAGTTTAGACGTAAATCTGAGTTTAGACGTAAATCTGCGTTTAGACGTAAAACTGCGTTTAGACGTAAATCTGTGTTTAGACGTAAAACTGTGTTTAGACGCAAACTGCGCTTAGACGCAAACTGCGCTTAGACGCAAACTGTGTTTAGACGCAAACTGCGCTTAGACGCAATCTGCGCTTAGACGCAAACTGCACTTAGATACAAACTGAGAATTAGCTTTTGCATCATAATAGTTTTTATTGAACGAACGCAGCTTTTGGTTTTTAATCGCTGTAAGATTTCCGCTGCACTAATTCACCCCCCCCCTCTTAGTGCTCTCGATCCTAACAATTGGTATCAGAGCGGGGTATCTCTCATTTCGGATTTACACCCGAGAGAAATGGCTCTTCAAGAGGGCTTTTCGGTCTTTCATCCACCGTTCTTTAACGGATTGGACTACACTTACTGGAAAACTCGAATGAGAGTTTTCTTGATTTCTCTAAATCTGGATTTATGGAATATCGTTGAAAATGGTTTTCAACTTCCCTCTAAACCGACGAACGAATGGTCGGATTTAGAGAAGAAGTATTTTTCTTTAAACGCAAAGGCTATGAATGCCTTATTTTGCGCTTTGGACAAAAATGAGTTCAATCGGGTTTCTTTGTGCGAAACGGCTTTCGATGTTTGGCGCACTCTTGAAATCACGCATGAGGGAACTAGTAGAGTCAAAGACTCGAAAGTTAATATTTTACTGCATGATTTCGAGCTTTTTCATATGAAACCAAGCGAAACCATTGTTGACATGTACACCCGTTTTACGGATGTCGTCAATGGTTTAAATTCACTTGGTAAAAGCTTTTTGGATTTTGAACTCGTTAACAAAGTTTTGCGCTCACTTTCTAAAACTTGGGATTCAAAAGTAACTGCTATTCAAGAATCGAAAAACTTGAACCAATTTCCACTTGAAGAACTAATTGGTTCATTGATCACATATGAAATGACGTGCAATGCACGTGAAAAACTTGAGAACCACCTTCCAAAGAACAGGAAGGATTTGGGACATAGAACATTTGAAGACCACTCGAGCATAAGCTCAAGTGATGGTGAACTTAAACTACAAATGAAACGAAAATTAAAAAGCAAAAAGAATCAAACTACTTGCTTTAAACGCAAGAAGAAGAACAAAAACTGGGATGAATCGAGCTCCTCCGAAGAAGAGAAAGTCAACAAAAGCAAGGCGGCAAACTACGCCTTAACAGCCTACAATGATGAGGTAATCGAAATCCCCCTAATTTATTTTGAAATTACTTGATGCTTTCATGATGTATCTTTCTCTTTTAGTTTAGAATTAATTTTCTTAAAAATTACATGTTAAAAAAAAAAAATATTATGATCATACTAAGTAATTTCAAAAATGATAATATTGCATATTTTATGATAAACAAATAAAATGATCTTGATTGAAAATATGAAATCATGGTTAAGAAGTAATAATGTGCATTACGTTAATTTCCATTGTTATTTCTCGATTTTGATTAAAGATCATGTTTGATTTGAAGAAATGCATAATGATGAAATTAAATATTTCGATTGACAATTTCATGCATGAGATATACATGATGATTTTTGTGATTGATGGTTTTATGATGAAATTCATTTTACGATCCTAAACGTTGATGCATGTTTTCATTTGACATAAATGAAAAGGCATGCTAACATGAAATCGATCACTTAAGATGAAACACTTAAAAAAGGGGAGAAATATATGAATTGATGCTATAAACACTATGCTATGATTATCCCATGCTTGCATCACCAAGAAATATATGATTGCTATCATTGCTATATGCCCTGTATCAAGATATCAAACAAAATCTTGCTTCACAGTTTTACGCATTGATATCTTACCACATGATGAAATGCTACAATTGATGAACACTTGAAATGTAATCCTCTATCTTATTGATTTTTCAATAAATCTATGCTTGTCATACATGAATTTATTGAATGTAATTTTGAGGATGATTTCAGATTTGACAAATGCTTGATTCGTATTTACGATATAAGATACACTTTAAATATGAATCATGCATCAATCATGTTAAATGCTTCAATCATTTTCTATCTCTAGAGTTCTCGATTTTGATGAAATACAAGTGATAAATTCATTTATGATATCTTGTAAATCACTTGAATTATGAATGAGTTTTTTTTTTTATGCGTTAAAAGAATCACTTAAAAAGAAAATGCTTTTCCCATCTGATCGAGATTAATGATTTCATGATATTTTGTGAATCTCGAAATTAATTTTAATGACTTGATTATGAATTTCAAGTTAATGATTTGATTTGAATCATAATCTTGATCTTGCAAAATTGAAGTCACAAATAATATCCTGTGGTATTCATGAATTGATACTCACAATATGAAAGCATTGATATTCATGACTTGAATTGGATTGAAACATTGTATGCTTAAATTAATCATTCTCCTATGTTTCAAAAATTCCTTAAATGCCTTATGTGATGATTGAAAACTAACTTGCTTTATGATGAATCACGAATCATAACTTGATCTATGATGCCTTGAAATGATTAAAATATTTAATACTTTTATGCTCTACCCCCTACTTTCTTCTTGTTTTCAATGATAAAATGGGGAGAAGTTTTGATCATGCATGGTAGGATATAATTTGACAAAATTGATACCATCATGATATGAAACATTTATGATGTGCAATTATGCATGCAATACTTGCTTTCTAATTATGATGTGATGTATTGCATATGATGTAAATCATGATCTAAAATGCTATGAGTGCCAAGTTACACATTTTGAGAAGAAATTGCTATATTGAAACATTAATGTAATTATGAATGGTGATATGATATCATGCATGTAATACTTCAACTTATGATAATGATGCATGCAATGATAAAATATTCATGATGAAAAATTGTCTTGACATTCATAACTTGATTATTCATCCTTTGTCATGATTTTGAAATCGTTGTAAAAGGAAAAAAGAAGTACAAAACTGTATTCTCTCTTCCTTTTTTACAATGACAAAGGGGGAGATAGCTAGCTTGTACAAGTCAAGAAGATGCAAAAACTTGACTGCTTGCTTGCCTATCTTAAGTAGCAAAGATTGCTAACTTGCTCATTTCAAGAAGAAAAATTGTCTTCTTGAACATCACTATCTTGAATATCTTAGTTGAAGCAAAACTTGCAATTTGCACATTGCAATAGGAAGCAAGAATCATGAGCTTACACAAGAAAGCTATCTTGTATTTGCTTTCGAAATTTTTGCTAGCTTATATATTGTGAAACTTGTATATCGTAAAAATTGCTAGCTTGTTGGTCTAAAGAGAAGCAAAAAGTTGCTATCTCAAAAGAGGCAAAAATGCTAACTTGCGCATCTAGCAAAGTGAGCAAAATTTTCAAGAAGCAAGAGTTGCCTTCTTGAACATCTCTAATTTGCTAGCTTACATGATGTAGAACTTGCTATCTTATATGCTATAAAACTTGCATATCTAAAACTTGATAGCATGAATGTTCTAAGCATGATGAAATACTTGCTAAATCTTCTAGCTCCAAAGATTGCATTATGATAAAACTTGATACTATGTTTTTCATGCAATGAATTGAACCAATATCACAAACACTTGATTGTGGTACTTCTCCTTTTTGTTGATGACAAAGGGGGAGAAGTATGTTGATGACATGACATGTGATGCATAAGTTTATGCATATGTTCATGTTGACGTGTTGCAAGTATTCATGATGAATATTGCAATGACTTGAATTCAGGTTGAATTCAAGGTTCTATCAATATGGCATATTGATAGGGGGAGTTTGTTTAAACTCCGGGAGTTAAGTTTAACTCCGTCATCAAGTGGTTGTCATCATCAAAAAGGGGGAGATTGTTGAATCTCGTATTTTGATGATGAAACTACTTGATATATGTTTATGATTTAATCTGCGTTTTGAGTGACGCAGGATGCTTTGATCAGGATGAGACAATTAAAGCAGGAAAATCATGTTGTGCCGGAGGAACATGTCAGAAGATTGGACGTCGGGCCGGTGGATCGGTCGACGTATCGACAGAAGGCTTCGGGCCGTGGACTCGGGCATCGGGCCAAGTAGAGCGGGTATTGTGCCAAGGATATCGGAGTTGCGGAGTCAACTGGCCGATTGGGCAATAGGCCGCAGGAGAGGACGATGCGCCGAAGAATCAGACGAAGCGTCGAGGGACCAATGACATGCCGGACAACTTGGTTAATTGCTTAGGATTAATTGTCTCGATCGAAGTTTTGTTTTAAGTGTGTAGGATTAACTACGATGAAAGATAGACAAGCAGCAGGAGTTGCGCCGGAGTCAAGTTCATGATCACGTTGGGAGTTCGAGAGTTCGACGGAAGTACGGACGGTCGTCGGAGGTTCTGCGAGAACAGATCCGAGAAGTCCAGAAGCTTGCCAAGCGAAGCTCGTCGGAACTCGCCAAGTGGATCGTCGCAAAGTCCAGGAGTTTGCCGGAAGTCCGCAGAAGCATCACCGAGGGTTCATCGGATGATCGACGGAAGTTCGCCGGAAACTCGCCGGAAGAAGCGATTGACGTACCGAAGCAAAGCTGCAGAAATTGTCTTAGATTTAATCGTAGTTAGCACGGTGATTAAGTTAGAAATGGGAGGTGATCCCATTAGCTTAATCCTGGGGCAATTGGGCCCCTGAAGAACTCAAGTTGGGTCGAATGGTTCAACCCATTCGAACCCAAGTAGTTGTGGGAGGTGCAACCGCCCAGGCAGGGAGGTGCCACCGCCCAGGCTAAGTCTCCCAGCGAGACTGGGCGGTGCAACCGCCCCAGCCAAGAGGTGCAACCACCCAGGGCTCAGTCTCCAAGCGAGACTGGGCGGTGCAACCTCCTCTGTCGAGAGGTAGCACCGCCAGAGCTCAAGTTCCGAGCTCTGGCAGGCGATGCAACCACCGAGCTCGGTCTTCGAGCTCTAGCAGAGAGCTGCAACCTCTCTGGACAGGAGATGCACCGCCTGAGCTCGGTCTTCGAGCTCTGGCAGAGTGGTGCAACCACCTCTGGCAGAGAGGTGCAACCACCTCTGGCAGAGAAGAGAAACTTCTCTGGTCAGGAGATGCACCGCCTGAGCTCGGTCTTCGAGCTCTGGCAGGAAGGTGCAACCACCCCTGACAGAGAAGGTGGAACCGTCCGAGCTCAGTCTTCGAGCTCTGCCAGGCGGTGCCACCTTTCCAGTCAAGAGGTGCAACCGCCTGAGCTCAGACTTCGAGCTCTGCCAGGCGGTGCCACCTCTCCAGTCAAGAGGTGCAACCGCCTGATCCCGGAATTCCGGGATTTGATCGTTTTGAGCTCGAAATTTGAATTGGGTTGGGGCCTATAAATACCCCACCCATTCAGCACTGAAAAGATACAGACCTACACCGAAATCTTGATCTTTTCTGTGATTCTAAGAGCTCAAAAGTGTTGTAAAGCCTTTAAGTCTCCTCCTTCTGTTCTTCAAGTTTTCAGTTGTAAAGTGAGGAGAGAAAGGTCTGTAAAGGTTGTCTCCTGAGCCTGTCAAAAGGAGAGAAACTGTAAAAGGGAAGTTTGGCCTTCGCCTATTGAAGGAAGGCCCCTAGTTGACGTCGGCAACCTCGTCGGTGGAGGAAGCCAAAAGTGGAGTAGGTCAAGGCTGACCGAACCACTCTAAATCTCTGGTTTGCGTTTATTTTTGAGCACTTTATCATTACTGCAAACCTCCTTCATTACTACTGCTCTCTGCGCTTTCACGAACAAGTTCTAAGTGCTGTTCTTCCGAATCTGCATTCAGACGTAAATTCATATTTTCGTACATTACAGTTTACGTTTACGTTTGATTCTGCAGAACTGTCTTCCGTGCTTTTACGAAAGAGTTTCTTTGCAGTTTACACTTACATTTTGATCCTATTGATAACTGCAAACTGTCCTCTACAATTTTACGAACGAGTTTCAACATTTAGACGTAAAACTGCATTTAGACGTAAATCAGCTTTCCTCTCACAATCATCAGTTCTCAGTTCACGTTTACGTCTTGATTTCAACTGCATACTGCCTTCTGCGAGTATACAAACGAGTTTCAAAGTTTAGACATAAATCTGAGTTTAGACGTAAATCTGCGTTTAGACGTAAAACTGCGTTTAGACGTAAATCTGCGTTTAGACGTAAAACTGTGTTTAGACGCAAACTGCGCTTAGACGCAAACTGCACTTAGACGCAAACTGTGTTTAGACGCAAACTGCGCTTAGACGCAATCTGCGCTTAGACGCAAACTGCACTTAGATACAAACTGAGAATTAGCTTTTGCATCATAATAGTTTTTATTGAACGAACGCAGCTTTTGGATTTTAATCGCTGTAAGATTTCCGCTGCACTAATTCACCCCCCCCCCTCTTAGTGCTCTCGATCCTAACAAGTTTCTCTATCCACTCAATCATCTTTAGGACATGGTTCTGAACCGGTGTCCCCTCAGTCATCCTAGCGCGGAAAATGCTCTTGGATATCTCATATCATTAAGTCCTTCCCTGTTCCTCAAACAATTTGCGGACATGTAGGAGAATGGATCTAGCATCCATCTTTTCATGTTGTCTCTGTAACTCAGGAGTCATAGAGCCCAACATATAGCACTAAGCAAGAGTGGAGTCATCAATGTACTTCACGTAGCGAGCGATCTCATCCTCGTTTGCCCCTTCTTCGGGCGTAGGCATCACTATATCAAGGACGTACACGATTTTCTCCGTTGTGAGAACAATTCTCAAGTTACGGAGCCAATCCGTATAATTTGGACCAGTGAGGCGGTTGACATCAAGTATGCCACGTAAGGGATTTGAAAGCAACATTTTTTGAAAATAAAGATGCAGCAGAAATGAATAACATGCAGATTTTGCAAGAAATAAACTATCAAGATATGGACTTCTATCTTAATATGCTCCCACTATTTTACTAACGAGTCACGCGATACCCTCAGCACGTGAAACAGAAGTCTTCGGTAGACTTCTAGTGGGGATCAGGATCCAATCAGCGTCTTAGTGTAACCTCGAGGGACTCGACCAATCACACTAAGCCTAAAAGGTAGGCAACTCTTGCCGATCACAACTCCTTGTGATTCCCGTCCTGTTCGGCCTCTGAATCACCATGGCCTCGAGGGACTCGACCAACCATGATGCTCGGTTAAGTCAACACCTTCGTTATAAGATGAGCCTGATTTGATGATATACCCTCGAGGGACTCGACCAAGCATACCATGCCCACAGGTCACCGGTAACATCTCTATGTCGTAAGCAAGATAGCGAATCGCGATATAGGTGAGTCTCGAGGGACTCGACCAACTCAACCTACACCGGGAATCGGTTCCTACTTATAACGATGGAAGGCCACGTGGGTCAATCTAATTGCCTCACGTTTACCGACTTAATATTATCGAGAGATGTTTCTATGATTTGGTCTCCTAATATGACATGTCACACATATACATATTTAATATATATCTACATCGCATGCAAATATATATACATATCTAGTATGTGTATAAGCAATCACACCAGATGACCATGGACCACAACCTAATATGATTAGGCCCGAGCCAGTAGGCCTAATCACTCACATCAAGATCTATGTGTGCAACGGTGCATCTTCATGCCCTATGATCGTCCATCTCGTCCTCGTCGGTTCCGTCGACATTTTGATGCATCTTGATGCATCGCGATCGTCCGTCTCGTGGGTCCCGCTATCGCATCCACGCTCCCGCTATGCCTCCTCATGTGATTACAACTTAATCATTGGCACGCAGGCCCGACAATAAACGAGAAATATAATGGAGGCTCGCAGACCTCAATAATAATAATCACAAGTACACACATCACACGGTCCATGATCATCCGTCCACATATCAAACATCACATGTATAAATAATCATCATCATGTAGGACTACTAGATAATAATAAAAATAATAATCAACTAAACTTTTTAATTAATTAATATTTTCTGAAATCAGGGACATGTAGGGAATTTCTCAATTCCTAAGGGTATTTTCATAATTTGGATAAAAGACAGAAATTGGAATTTCTCAAATTCACAGGGGCAAAACTGTCTTTTTACCCAAAACCCTAATTCCCTCTTACTGTTGCGGCCGCCGCCACCTTGCTGGCGGCGACCTATGCGGCGGGGCGAGGGCGCTGCCCTCGCTTAGGCGGCACGCCCGCTGGCGACGCTACCGCTACAGGTGGGCGCCCCCACAGGCGCCGCCGCCTCCGCGGGCGGTTCTGCCGGCGGGGCAATGCTCGCAGGCGGTGCTGTCCCGCCGGGCGGCCGCCCCTATGGGGGGCGGGGTGGGGGGGTTTCGCCCGCGGGAGCAGCGGCGGTAGGCGCCGCTGCCCTGCGGCATCTCACCCCGCGAGCAGAGGCGCCCGATCTACCCGCGGGCTACCAGCCCCGCCGAACGCAAGCCTGCAGTAAGTAGGCCGTCGGCCAGCTGCTGCAGACGCAGCCCCTGTGCTGTCCGCCTTCGGCTGCGTTGCATGCACGCAGATCGAGGGCAGCAACTGTTGCTGCCCTTCCTTGTTTTTGCGTCAATGATTTTGACGTCAAAATTCTTCCTAAACACAACACACGCAGTTCAAAACCAATCATTCGCACGAACAACCTGGCTCTGATACCACTGTTGGGAAATCTTGGGGGCGACATTACATGCGCAGCGGAAGAACAAGAAAACAAAATCCCCGATTCCCAAAAAGATGTTCGTCGTCGTGCGAAGATTGGTGCGCAAAGTCCGCGAAACTTAAAACTGCGTATAGAGTAGATTGTGTTACCTAGGGAGATCGTATATCCCTGTTTCCTTGCAGATCCTTAGGAGAGGGTGAAGGAGGTCAAGCGTCCTCCTCTCTAGTGGTGATCCACACAGCAGGGTTGCGACGACGCTCCTCAAAACTCCAGGCCTGCTCTGAGGTGGAGAGGGAGAGGAGAATACGAAAGGCAAGCAAAGACTCTAGCTTATGAGGCTCTGAATCCCTCCTATTTATAGAGGTCCCCTGTCAAACCCTAATGGGTCCTCCCCTAGTGGGTATTGGATCTGCATCCAATAAGATAAGGGCTCCATCGGATATCTCATATCCGAACCTCTACTCATCGCAATGCCTACCATATGTGTGTGACCCTCTAGGCTCAATATTGAGTTGGCCGTGAGTCATACCTGTCAGAACTCCTTCTAACTCAATGAATTATTATCTTTGTAATAATTCACTCGACTCATCGACTACGGACGTACTAGGCCACTACGCCGTAGTCCCCAGACAATACAGGGGAATCCAATCCATTGGACATGTCTGTCCTCAGTTACCGTGTACCTATAGTCCCTTATCCATCTAATATCCCAGAGACCGTATATCGAACATGGTGCTGTCAGACCCATACGGTTTCTACTCGAGACTCGCTCTAATCGGATTCTCCCGGAGAACTCTTTCTCTCTCAACCTGAATGACCCTGGCCAGGGATTTGTCTGAGCAAGAACATATGGGATATTCCTCTCATGACGTCGAGAGTGGATGATCCTCTATCGACACTCAATAGCCCTCGTAAGGTCTACTACCACTCCCAATGACCAGCTGTACTAGATCTGGGACAACCAAACCTATAAGTCTTGTATCAAAGAGTGGAGCACTCATACAGGACATCCTTGGTGTCTCAAGTCTAAGGACCAGATATATCACTAGGACTACGGAATCGCTGTTTGACAATAAGGCATCATCAACCATCCAGCATTCCGTAAGCGGATCAATCAGTGAACTCATTCTCCAATGAGCACCTGTACTATATCCCTAGTGTCCCTACACGAGCAGCTATGAGACCAGCTGTATCTATCATATGGACGGGTATACAGCACACCAGTCTATCCGGTTATCACGATGTCCCTCTCGAGTAACCTATAACCGGGATTATTTAGGATATGTGTTTAAAGGTAAATCAATCTCATTATCGTGATCTCATCACAATCTGATTCCCATTGCACAAATCCAAGGACGTCACAATATATATATGCACATATGCAATAGTTATAAAGTGATATACGCCAAAATATAATAAGCAAAAAGATTCTGTATCAAGTCACACGTGCCATCACTCACGTGATTGGCTTGCTGGGCACCTATGACTAGCAGTTACTTCTCAATTCATTACCAGAAAGTTGGGAGACACTGGTGGTTTCCCTTAGTAATTCTGTGCTAGATGGTGTTATCACCATGCAGTTTATTGAATGAGGAGTTGAGAAGAAAGAATTCAGCAACATCTCAGAATGATTCACAGGCATTTATCTCAGAGAACAGAGGAAGGTCAAAGTCTAGAAGCAGTTCACGCATGTGCAGGAGCAAGTCAAGATCAAGAAAAGATATTGTTTGCTATAACTGTGGTGAAAAATGACATTACAAAAACCAATGTAAGCAACCTAAAAAGAGCAAGAAAAAGGAAAAAGAAGTGGAGTCTACAGAGTTAAAATATAATATCACAGCTACAGTGTAGGGTGGTGATTATTTGATTTTGTCTCCTTTTGATGATATTTTTTCTTGTGTGTGTCAGGATCTTGAGTGGGTGATTGATACAGGTGCTTCTTATCATGCTACACCATGGAGGGAGTTTTTTGCTACCTATAGGTTTGAAAATTTTGGTATTGTCAAGATGGCCAAATATGGCACGATAGACATT
This sequence comes from Musa acuminata AAA Group, assembly GCF_036884655.1. Classification (NCBI taxonomy): domain Eukaryota; kingdom Viridiplantae; phylum Streptophyta; class Magnoliopsida; order Zingiberales; family Musaceae; genus Musa; species Musa acuminata. The sequence continues at coordinate 34,458,685 of NC_088335.1, read as the reverse complement.
ATTGGCATGGGTGATATCCATTTAAAGACTAGCCTTGGCTACAAGTTGATGCTTAAAGATGTGAGGTATGTGGTTAACTTGAGACTGAATTTAATTTCAGTTGGAAGATTAGATGATGAAGACTATGATAGTAGATTTCACAGAGGGCAATGGAAGCTTAGTAAGAGTTCTTTTGTTATAGCTAGTGGAAAGAAATGTCATACCTTATACTGGTTGCAGGCCAAAGCTTATGGTGAGCAGTTAAATGCTACAGTGAAAGACTTCAGCATGGAGTTGTAGCCTAGGCAACTGGGACACATGAGCGAGAAGGGGCTGCAAGCTCTTTCCAAGAGAAAAGTATTGTCAGACCTCAAAGGTACACATCTGAACCCTTGTATTGATTGTTTGGCTGCTAAAAACACAGAGTTTTATTTGCTAGTCCTGTTATGTCTAAAAAAATGCATGCCTTAGACCATGTTTATACAGATGTATGTGGTCCTTTGAGGATAAAAACTCCTAGTGTATCTGTTGATGTTTGATGTTCCCGATATAAGTGTTGCACTTTATTTTGTCACTTTTATAGATGATTTTTCCAGGAAAGTTTGAGCCTATGCTTTGAAGACTAAAGATCAGGTGATTAATATCTTCAAAGAGTTTCATGTCAAGGTTATAAGAGAGACAGAAAGGTAATTGAAATGCATAAGATCATATAATGGTAGTGAGTACACAAGATTATTTAATGATTATTGTAGGTCACATGGGATCCAACATGAGATGGCAGTTCCTGGTACACCTCAGCATAATGCAATTACAGAGAGGATGAATCGCACTATCATAGAAAAGATCAGATGTATGCTTTCACAGGCCAAGCTACATAAAAGGTTTTGGGATGAGGCTTTGATGATTGCAGTTGATGTGATCAACTTGTCACCATGCACAGCCCTAGATGGTGATGTTGCAGAGCATGTATGGTCAAGGAAATATGTTTCCTATAGGCATTTGAGAGTATTTGGTTGTCATGCATTTGCATATGTTCCAGACAATGAAAGGTCCAAGCTGGATGGTAAGACTAAAAAATATATTTTTCTTGGTTACTCACATGATCAGTTTGGTTATAGGCTTTGAGATCGAAAAAAACAGAAGGTGTTCAGAAGCAGAGATGTAGTCTTTTTTGAGGATCAAACCTTTGAAGATTTGAAGAAGAAGACACCGGCCAAGACTTCTGTAGAAGAATTAGCCGATTGTGACCCAGTTACTCCTCCAGTATATCAGGGTGATGGGGGAGATATGTAGGAAGATGGTGTAGAGCCTGATGTTGATATACCCGCAAGACATGTTGAGCAAGAAGAAGTTGGAAAGCAACTTCTCGCAGAACCTCAGTTGAGAAGATCTTCTAGACAACGTCAACCTTCCAGAAGATACTCTACAAATGAGTATTTGAAGCTTACTGATGTAGGTGAACCAGAGAGTTACCAGGAAGCAGTTGAAAGTGAGCAGAAAGAGAAGCAATTGCAACTTCAGAAAATTCACATAGATGACAACGGAGCAAACATGTTAATAAAGACCTTACCAAAAGAAAGATAGGAGATATACCGATAGCTGGTTGACATGGCTTCACATTGATGAGTCATGGGACAGCCTCCCTTTTGGGCTGAAGGGGGAGGTTGTTGGGTTGACAGCCCATATTCAGCCCAAGGTGGGTTTTATTAGCCCACAACTCACCCCCTCTTAACTTAACCTTAATTTATATTAGGAGGGGTGTGGTGGCTATAAAAAGAGGTAAAAAAGGACAGCAAGAAGGTAGTTTTTGGCTACCACAGGATTCTAAAGAAAAGGAGGAGAACAAGGCAGAAAAGAAAGAGAAAGAAAGGGAAGAAGATAATGATAACACAGAGAGATTATTCTCAATCATCTAGCAGTGCCTTCATCTCAAGTTAGATCAGATCTACAGTAGATTCTTACTGTGATTACTTGGGAAGAATTAGGGAGGATTTAGATATTGTGCACAGTGACGTGATCCTTGTATTCCAGTTATTCTCTTGTGATTGTTACTAGGGTTTTAGGCAAGAGATTGAGATTTGTATATTCATTATTATTATAGTGGATTATCTTTAGTTTACCTCGTGATTTTTATCCTTCACATTGGAGGGGTTTTCCACGTATATCTTGGTGTTCTATTTGATTGTGGTTCCATTTAATTTCGTTGTGTGTTATGGCCTGCTAGTATTTGTTCATATACAAAAGTTTATTTCTTTTTATATCCTATCAGGTGAATGGTGGAGGAGTCCCGTTGGCCTCTGGTAAGGTTGGAGTGTGCGACGCTCACGAGCTCCCAAGTGGTGGCTGTCGCTACGACGATAGTGGTTTGGGTGGAGCTGTCGGAGTTGGCGAGGGATGGGATGTGCACCAGCAACTGCTGTGATAAACTCTGGCTGGGAAGCGGCCGTGAGGCTGTGTCGAGGCAAAGTGGATTCTTGGCGTCAGCTCTACTTCTGCAGGAAGAGGTAGAGGAAAGGCGATAGTAAAAAATGTCGCCGACTCAGGTAAGAGAAGAGGCCAAGTCGTTGTAGTTCGACGCGATGACGATGCAGCTAAGGTGGAGTCCGACGGGGAAGTTGGTCCACTTCGAGATGTTAGAAGTGGATCTTCACGGCGATCTGCTCGGGGACTTTCATGACTATCTGCTCGGGGACTACTTGCTGAAGAAGCTATTTTCTCATTGAGATGTTCTCCCTATTAATACAGGTTAGGAGGAAGGATTTTCACAGAGTAAGAGATTTCCTCATACAGTTAGGAAAATCTTATTTGCTATCACTTCAACCCTTATCACTTCACCCCTTAGTTACTTTGAGTCGACCGGCGACGAGGCTACTGGTGCAATCCTCATCGATCCTGGTATGTTGGGCAACTACTTCTTCGTCGATCCTTTCACCAAACCGCATGCGGTGATCAATGCAACTGATGGTGTTGCTCTGCGTGATGGGATATAAAGAGAAATAACTTTTGTATATAAACAAATACTAGTAGGCCATAATACGCAGCGGAATTAAATGGAATCATAATCAAATAGAACACTAAGATATATGTGGAAAACCCCTTCAATATAAATGGTAAAAACCATGGGGCAAACTAGAGATAATCCACTATAAGAATAATGAATATACAAATCTCAATCTCTTACCCCAAACCCTAGTAACAATCATAAGAGAATAACTAGGATACAAGGATCACGTCACTGTGTACAATATCTAAATCCTCCATAATTCTCCCTAAGTAATTATAGTAAGAATCTATTGTAGATCTGATCTAACCTAAGATGAAAGCACTACTAGATGATTGAGAACAATCTCTCTGTGTTGTCCTTGTCTTCTTCCCTTCTTTTCTCTTTCTTTTCTACCTTATTCTCCTCATTTTCTTTGGAATCCCAAGGCTACCAAAAACTACCTCTTTGTTGCCTTTTTCTACCTCTTTTTATAGTCACCACATCCCCCCCTAATATAAATTAGGGTTAGGTTAAGAGGGGGTGAGCTGTGGGCTAATAAAGCCCACCTTGGGCTAAATATGGGCTATTAGTCCAACAACCTCCCCATTCAGCTCATAAGGGAGGCTATCCCATGACTTCTCAATTTGAAGCCATGCCGACCAGCTGTCAGCATATCTCTTGTCTTTCTTTTGATAAGGTCTTTGTCAACATGTCTGCTCCGTTGTCATCTGTGTGAATTTTCTGAAGCTGCAACTGCTTCTCTTTCTGCTCACTTTCAACTGCTTCTTGGTAACTCTCTGGTTCACCTGCATTAGTAAGCATCACATACTCATCTATAGAGTATCTTCTGGAAGGTTGACGTTGTCTAGAAGATCTTCTCAACTGAGGTTCTATTGGAAGTTGCTCTCCAACTTCTTCTTGCTTAACATGTCCTGCAGGTAGATCAACATCAGGCTCTATACCATCTTTCTACACATCTCTCCCATCACCCTGATATACTGGAGGAATAATTGGGTCACAATCTGCTAATCCTTCTACAGAAGTCTTGGCTGGTGCTTTCTTTTTCAAATCTTCAAAGGTTTGATTCTCAAAGAAGACTACATCTTTGCTTCTGAACACCTTCTGTTTTTTTGGATCCTAAAGCTTGTAACCAAACTAATCATGTGAGTAACCAAGAAAAATACGTTCTTTAGTCTTACCATCTAGCTTGGACCTCTCATTGTTTGGAATATGTGCAAATACACGATAACCAAACACTCTCAAATGCCTGTAGGAAATATCTTTCCCTGACTATATGTGCTTTGCAACATCACCATCTAGGGCTATATATGGTGATAAGTTGATCACATCAACAGCAGTCCTCAAAGCGTTATCCCAAAACCTTTTGGGTAGCTAGGCCTGTGAAAGCATACATCTGATCTTTTTTATGATGGTGTGGTTCATCCTCTCTGTAATTGCATTATGCAGAGGCGTACCAGGAATTGTCATCACATGTTGGATCACATGTGACCTACAATAATCATTAAATAATCATATGTACTCACCACCATTATCTGATCTTATGTATTTCAATTGCCTTTCTATCTCCCTTTCAACCTTGGTATGAAACTCTTTAAAGACATTAATCACCTGATCTTTGGTCTTCAAAGCATAGGCCCAAACTTTCCTAGAAAAATCATCTATAAAAGTGATAAAATAAAGTGCACCACTTATACCAAGAACATCAACAGATCCACCATGAGCTTTTGTCCTAAAAGGATTACAAACATCTGTATAAACACGGCCTAAGGCATGCATTTTTCTAGACAAAGCAGGACTAGCAAATGAAACTCTATATTGTTTACTAGCCAAACAATCAATACAATGGTTCAAATGTGTACCTCTGAGGTCTGGCAATACCTCTTTCTTGGAAAGAGCTTGTAGCCCCTTCTCGCTCATGTGTCCTAGTCGCCTATGCCACAACTCCATGCTGAAGTCTTTCTTTGTAGCATTTAACTACTCACCACAAGCTTTGGTCTACAATCTGTATAAGTTGTGACATTTCTTTCCACTAGTTATAACAAGAGAACCCTTACTAAGCTTCCATTGCCCTCTATGAAATCTATTATCATAGTCTTCATCATCTAGTCTTCCAACTGAAATTAAATTCAGTCTTAAGTCAACCACGTACCTTACATCCTTAAGCACCAACTTGCAGCCAAGGTTGGTCTTTAAATGGATATCACCCATGCTAATGATGTTTGCTGTGCTATAGTTGCCCATCTTAACAACACCAAAATTTTCAGATCTGTATGTGGCAAAAAACTCACTCCGTGGTGTAGCATGATAAGAAGTACCTATATCAATCACCCACTCAAGATCTTGACACACATAAGAAAAAATATCATTAGAAAGAGACAAAATCAAATAATCACCACCCTGTAGTTGTAGTATTATCCTTTGACTTTGTAGACTCCACTTCTTTTCCCTTTTTCTTACTTTTCTTAGGTTGCTTACATTAGTTCTTGTAATGTCCTTTCTCACCATAGTTATATGAAACAATATCTTTTCTTGATCTTGACTTGCTCCTACCCATGCGTGAACTGCTTTTAAACTTTGACCTTCCTCTGTTTTCTGAGATAAGTGCTTATGAATAATTTTGAGATGTTGCTGAATTCTTTCTTCTCAACTCTTCATTCAACAAACTGTTTATTACTTGACTCATGGTGACAACACCATCTGGCGCATAATTATTGAGGGAAACCACTAGTGTCTCCTAACTTTCTGGTAATGAATTGAGAAGTAATAATGCCTGCAATTCATCATCAAGAGACATTTTCATAGAGAATAACTGGTTAGTAATACTCTGCATTTCATTCAAATGCTCAGCAATAGAAGCATTCTCTCTATATTTTAGGTTCACAAGTTTTCTAATAAAAAAAGCTTTGTTACCAACTGTTTTTCTTTCATAGAAACCTTCCAATTTTTTCCAAAGAGAATATGCATAATTTTCAGTAGAAACTTAGTGAAAGACACTATCATCAAGCCACCATCGAATAAACCTAACTATTTTTCGATCTAACCTCTTCCACTCATCCTTTGTCATAGTTGTGCGTTTTGCACTATCCCCTTGCAAAGGTCCATACAAATCTTTACAATACAAGAGTTCTTCCATTCTTGATTTTCATATCATCCAATTGTTTCCATTTAAACTAATCATGCGAGAAATATTATTGGCCTCCATGTTTAAATACAAAAATTAAATCACTACAACCCTGCTCTGATACTAGTTGATGGGATATAAAGTGAAATAATTTTTGTATATGAACAAATACTAGTAGGTCATAATACGCAGCGGAATTAAATGAAATCATAATAAAATAGAACACCAAGATATACGTGAAAAATCCCTTCAATGTGAAGGGTAAAAACTACGGGGCAAACTAGAGATAATCCACTATAAGAATAATAAATATATAAATCTCAATCTCTTGCTCAAAACCCTAGCAACAATCATAAGAGAATAACTAGGATACAAGGATCACGTCACTGTGCACAATATCTAAATCCTCTATAATTCTCCCCAAGTAATTACAATAAGAATCTATTATAGATCTGATCTAACCTGAGATGAAAGCACTGCTAGATGATTGAGAACAGTCTCTCTGTATTGTCCTTGCCTTCTTTCCTTTCTTTTTCTCTTTTTTTTTTTCTGTCTTGTTTTCTTCTTTTTTTTTGGAATCCTATGACTGTCAAAAACTGTCTGTCTTTTTCTATCTCTTTTTATAGTCATCACATATCTCATAATATAAATTAAGATTAAATTAAGAGGAATGAGCTATATATTGATAAAGCCCATCTTGAACTTAATATGGGCTGTAAGCCCAACACTACATTCCTAACTCGACTCTAACTCTTCTTTTCCTCACTCTTCTCCGTCATATTCTTTCTTTTCTTTTTGCGGGAATGCTAAAAAATGGTTTTACAACTTGCTCGAAGGTCGCCCGTAGTTTCACTCTCTCGTCCAAGAACGCAGCTCGGCAGGAAACCAGGACCGACGACAGGAGTCCTCTTTTACTTGTTGATGATGCTGATCTTTTTGCGGCAGCCCGTCGTTCGGCGCCAGGATCGGACATGCTGGCTTCCTACTCCGAAGCCGCGCCTCCCGGTTCTGATCCCAATGATCCCACACGCGTCCCATTTAATATACTTTCGGGCACATCGATGTCATGCCGTCATGTTGCCGGCCTCGTCGGTCTCCTCAAAACACTCCATCCTCACTGGACTCCTGCTGCTATCAGATCGGCAATCATGAGTACTGGTATGCATGGATGAATATACGGTGACAAGTTATTCTTCTTCCGCTGAGAAGATACTGATCAAGATTTCTCCACCTGCTCGTTTTGTCCTTCAGCACAAACGCTGGATAATACTGGTGCTGCTATACGGAGCCACCACGGAAATGATGCAACCCCGCTCAGCTACGGCTCCGGGCACATCCGACCAAATAGCGCCATGGATCCCGGTTTGGTTTATGATCTAACCAACGCCGACTACCTCGACTTCTTGTGCTTCAGTGGTTACAATACGGAAGACATGTCCTGCTTCCAGAACTACACTTGCCCATCATCACGCTATAAGCTGCTGGAGGACTTCAACTACCCCGCGATCGTCTTCCCCTACCATCGAAATCTGCAGCAGACGGCAACCCGCAGGTTGAAGAACGTGGGAAGTCCAGGCACGTACAGAATCCGGTATCGAACTCCGGCGGGCTTCAATGTGACGGTGAAGCCGGAGAGCCTTCCTTACCTTTGACAAGGTTGGGGACGAGAAGGTGTTCACGGCGTACGTGCAGCCGACACCCAGAGAATACATCAAGTCAGGTTGGAATTCGGGGTGGCTGGTGTGGTCCGATGGGAAGCACCACGTATGGACTCCTCTAATCATCCATCCAATTGCATGAGTAAGAACTTGAGATGGGTGGTCTTGTATATGTTCTCCTTTTTTTTTTTTTCTTTTCTTGATTACAGGCTAGTTTTAGATGGATTTTAGCTTTCTTAGCTAAAGAAATGTCATGGAATCTACAAGCTTTTACGAATAAAATCTTTGTTTATAAATCTTTAACCTACAGTGAGTCCCTGTTCCTGCACATGACACAAAAGTGTTGCATCGATTCGTTCTCCGAAACACTCTGTGCCCAAATGGTTTCCCTCTACGGACTCCCGATCACGCCGCAAAGGGTCGCCAGCTCTTCAGTGGTACTCCCACTCTAAAACTCTGCCACTGCTGCTCCTGTGTTTGGCGGATGAACGAATGGGGATTGATCGCGTCTGTAGTACCCAACTGTGGGACCCATGTTGCAGAGCAATGGTAAGGTGTAGAGTCCCTGATTGGTGCTGAGTTCGAGATATAGGAGCCGCACCCCAAAAGGTGCCATGGGGTAAATCTCATCTCGCCGCTCCAGCTTTCGCTCGTCTCTCACTTGGACGGGGCAGGAGGTTTCACCGTCTCGCTCTTCACTTTTCGACCTCTCAACAAGAAGATCGAGAGCGAGGGAGGAAAAAAGAGTAAGGATAAAAGTTCTACTTGGTCGGGTTTCTCCTCTTCCTTTTGAGGCTTCCCCTTTTGACCGCAAAAAGGTAGGGAGGACGATGTTCTCCGGTCTGATCCATCGACCGGAAGCTTCGGTTCCGCCACCCGAGGAGGGCCACCACAGCCCTAACCTGGTCCTCACGGCGGACCCCAAGCCTCGTCTCCGATGGACGGCCGACCTCCATGAGCGCTTCGTCGATGCCGTCACCCAGCTCGGCGGACCCGCGAGTTAGTTCCTATCTTGTTGCTCTAAATCCCTCCTCCTTTCGTTGTGGGCATTCAAGAACTTATCTTCGATGCACACTACGGGTTTGTTAATATTCCGATGAAATTGATCTTTTTCTCGCTGTTCATCCGCTGTCATTATGTCTTATGCCCCCCTAGACATCTTGAAGGTTTGCTTTGCTCTTGTGAATTCTATCTGCTTAAATTTGTGATGTTTGACTTTTTTTTAAAAAATGATAATTGGTTGTTCTTCGTTGCCTCTTGCTATCGTACTTATCTGGGCTTCCCTTGTAAATTGATTGAATCTACAGCTTTCCGAAGTTGCCTCCTGGCCGCCTCAATTCTCTAATTTTCTTTATCTCGTCTTGAATTTAAATCTTTTAGGTGTTTGTTCACTCGCACTTTTTCTTTTTCACCTGTTAAAATTCCCTGATGAAAAGAAAAGCCATCAAGTGATCACGCAGATCTAAAGGTACGAAATGTTCGATCTCCTTGCTTCAACGAGTCTTCTTTATGCTTTTTTAAATACCTCAAGCGTACAAGACTAGACCTCCCGTTTTTCCCCTTTGAATTGTGTCCTTGCTTACATGCGGAATGTGATTCGCCACTGGTTTTGTCCCTGTTGTTATTTTCAATTTACATTATAAACCTGAATTCATTTCTCTTCAGATTAAAATGGTTTTTTTCCTTAACTAGCAGAAATGTGCTGCTTGATGACTAAGATTCTGTTTTAAGTAATGATATGCTAGGACGTGATTTTAATTTCATAATTTGGTTTTCTGAGGGACTACTCTTCACCTTGATTTCAGATTATTACTTCTTCCTGATGTTCTTATGCAGCCAGGAGCTTCCTCAACTGTTCGTCTTGTCTTATTCGTTTTTCCGTTGTGTTGTTATCTATAGCCTTAGGTCTTTCAGATTGATTATCATGACATTTATATTGTTTCTTCATGGTGTTAAGAATGAAAACCTTAATTTGCTTGCGACCATAATGTATTTATTGTACTTACTAGTGATCAGTGCAGTATACAAAGTGTTCCTTTTATTTTTCTCCACACCATGCTTGAGTTTTGAGGTATATTGTACTAATTTCTGGTCCAACGCAGTGTTTCTTCACAATCATCTTAGAAACATCTGTTACTCTCTAAAAAATTTCTGTTATAAAAATCATTATATGTCATTATATGTTGTCATATTATGGTTATGAGTTGTCTGATGCAAATCATTGCTGCACAATTGTCAATGTCATGATTATCTATTGCAGAGGCAACACCAAAGACTATCATGAGAACAATGGGAGTAAAGGGGCTTACACTTTTTCACTTGAAGAGTCATCTTCAGGTATCAGTAGACACACTTACCTTAACCAATTATCGTAGCTTACCAGTTTTTTTTACATCTAATTCTCTTCTTCTGAAATCCAAATTTGGTGACATGGTTCTTACTTTTCTTTTCTTACTTAATGCTTTCACCAGAAGTACAGATTAGGGAAGCAATCAGGCAAAGAAATAGCAGAGCAATCTAAAGATGGTAAGTTCTAGAATCTGTATTTATTGTTAATTCGTTTGTGCTTCCAGAGTTTGCATATTTATGCTATTAATTCTTAGTTGTTATGTTGACATGATGTTCGAAATATATGTGAGCAGATTATGCAAGGAACCTTGTAGTATTTGGATTTTGTTTTTTTGGCAATATTTGAAAAATAGAGGTTCTCTAGGAATTAGAGTCGAGTGATTTTTCCATTTTTGTTCCTATTTTAGTTCATTTTTCCTCCTTAGGGCTTCGTTTCTTCTCAGAGGTGGAGCATGTTATTCCTTAATATTGGTGGCCAGTGTGCACTGTTAAGAAGTCTTTGCATACACCTAAGTAGTGTGTCATGCTTGCTTTGATATGGATCTGTAACAGTGATGAGTTAGTGCTGATTGCAGATTAGGTGCTTCAATAAAATTATTTTTTGTTCTGTCCATCTAGAATCCAACTTGAATTATGAAAAGACACTATCTCTGACAATATCGAACTGTTACAAAGATTTTCAGCTTCTGGATTATTTAAGAGTTGACTTATGGAGAACTGCCTTTTCACAGTAAAATGGATGAATTTGCACTTTAACTTACATATGATATACTTGTTTTAAAAAACTTAGTAAAGTAAATTAGGCCTTAATCTGGTTTACTTTTAATGTTTATATCTTGATATCTCAGCTTCTTACATTACAGAAAAACCTAACAGCAGTGTTTCATCTCCAAGAATGCCTACATCTGATGTGAATGAGTAAGATATTTTCACAGACAAAAATATGTAGAGTTTGTACAACATAATATGTATATAAGAAAACATTAACTTGGTAGAAAATGCTGCTTTAGGGGTCAGGAAGTAAAAGAGGCCCTAAGAGCACAAATGGAAGTGGAAAGAAGGCTTCATGAACAAGTGGAGGTAAACAATTTTCTACACTTCTTTTTTATTCTTTATTTAAAGTAAATTTCTTTTTCTTTACCTCATTTCCCACCAATCTTGGCCTTCTATGCCAATTTTTGCTTAGCTATCCACATATGACTGTCATGTCAACTCTTTTGGTGAAAATATAGTGGGTTACATGATTATTTTTTTTCTGGTGCAATATCTAGATCTGTAATTTTCTACATGTTGCATTTATTAAGTAATACTTATTTTACATTTGAAGTTCTTCAATTGTGTAGAATGAGTAATTTCATTCATTACTTCATCATGAATGAGCTTACAAATATATAAGAAACATCTAAATCTCAAAAAAGGACAATACAACTATCCTATTACATTAGTAATAATGCTATAACTATCTTTACATGTAAATCCTAGACAATTATCCTACAACTATATAGAAATACAACTTCCATATTCTAGGAGGGCAACCTCCATTTCTAAGAATGGAACTTTCATATTCTAGAAATACAACTTCCATAGAAATATAGTTTCCATTATTGTAGGGATACAAATATTAGATCTGTGTGATTCTTCGACACTCCCTGTCAAGCGGTTGTGAATATGTTTTGCAATCCAAGACTATCAAGTAATTTATAGAACACTGGACCTGTTAAGGCTGCAAAATTGTCCATTGTCCAGCTTTCCTTTGATGATAAATCAGTCTATTTTCACATGTTTCATTCTATCATGATGAACTGGGATGTGGATAATATTAATTGATGCTTTGTTGTCACAGTACAACAACCCAGGTTTGCCTACTTCGATGTTCGTCTGAAAGTATTATCTTTAGCCAAATTAATTCACAAATTTGTAAGGTCATGGCCCCACCATTGACTGTTTTTCTGCTGTTCCTCCAGGCGACTAAATTTCCCCCTAAACATGTATAGTAGTCGGAAATTGATCTTCTATCCTTAATAGATCCAGCCCAATCTGAATCTGTATAGGATTCTGTTCAAAGTTCTTCCTTGTTGTTACGAAACATAATCCCTTTACCAGGTGCAGCTTTAGGGTATCTTAAGATTCTATATGCTGCATCTAGGTGAGATTGCAAACATGAGTGCACAAATTGACTCATGACAGCAGCTGCATATGCGAATTTTGGCTTTGTGTGTGAAAGATATATCAATTTTCCTACCATCCTTTGATATAAGCCTCAGTCTACACTCTACAGTCAGTTCATCAATTTTGTCATCAAGTTTGTGGTTTGCTTCAATTGATATCTCAACTAGTTTGCAACCCATCATACTTGCCTCTTTGAGTAAATCTATTATATACCTTTGCTGCGAAATGAAGATCCCTTCTTTAGACCTTGCAACTTCAATTTCGAGAAAGTATCCAACTTTCCCAGATCCTTAATATGAAATTCATCAGCTAGAAACAACTTGAGGTCTCCAATTTCTTGATGATCATCTGGTAACCACTGTCATCTACATACACAATTAAAGAGAAATTTTCCTTTAGAGTGTTTAACAAATAATGAATAATCACCTTCGATTTGCTGATAACCTCTTCACTATGGACTTTGTGACTCTTCCAAATCATACCTGAGGAGACCGTTTAAGACCACAAGATTGGAATCAGGAAGGAAGAATAATTCCAAAACAAGTTTAGAGTAAAAAGAAATCACTGAACAATGGATCCCTACCTATAGGTGATGCCACCACCTACTTCTTTCTGGACAGCAATGTACCCTTCAAAGGTTTGCGTGAAGGGGGGATTGTAAAGGAACATACAGAAAAAGGTTATTGACTCCTACAATGGATCAAAAATCTATTCACACTCCAACTCAGAGTCATCTAAACCTCCAACTGTATACCAAATTCAATTTGAAAAATCATCCAAAACTGAAAATCAGAATTTTAAAGTAAATTTTGCCAAATCCAGTTAAAATCTATGTATAACATCTTTATTGTGGACAGTAATATTAGCTTGAATTTCATATAGGCATCTCATGAAGTTTCTGATATCATGCTTGGATGAGTATGATACTGGGAGACATTTTTAGTGCTCGTCTGAAGGAAAAAGTAAATAACTGAAACTTTCTTTAACTAAGGCCAAAATGTGGATTCGTTGATGGTGGTGTTCCTTTTACTAAGTTTTGTGAATTATATTAATCCCAAATTATAGCTTCAATATATTCATGATAAATACAGGCAGCAGAGTTGTCATCATGAACCTGTTTGGATGAGTATGATACTGGGAGGCAGTTTTAGTGCTCGTCTGAAGGAAAAAGTAAATAACTGAAACTTTCTTTAACTAAGGCCAAAATGTGGATTTGTTGATGGTGGTGTTCCTTTTACTAAGTTTTGTGAATTATATTAATCCCAAATTATAGCTTTAATATATTCATGATAAATACAGGCAGCAGAGTTGTCATCATGAACCTGTTTGACTATATTTCCTGGATGTCACTTTTTTCCTTGTTTGGAGGAGGGGATGTCTTTTTTGAAGTTAGTAATTTATTGAGTAATTAATAGCCATCCAATGCCTTTGTGCAACTTGTTTCGTAGATTATACGTGGTCATGTTTTCTCTCTTTTCGACAACTTTAGATTTTGCTTGGGATAAATTGTTCACTCTTTGGACACGCAATTTATTTTAAACGATACTGTTCTGTCATTGCCCTGAATGAACTTAATTTACCTTGAGCTCTTTTCTTGAACATATGATCACTGTATTCCACATGAAGATGTTGGAATTTGCATTGAAATTGCTTCAACATGATTAATACCCTATTTTGCTATTTTTAACTAATAACCAGAGTCAATTTGTTTGTTTTTGCTGATGCTTCTCTCTATTTATTTTCCCATTCTTATTCACCCATAATTAGCAGAATATACTTGTGTTTCTGTTGGCTATTTGAGCAGGTTCAGAAACACGTGCAGATTCGAATGGAGGCATACCATAATTATATTGATTCCTTATTAGCAATGGCATACAAGATAGTGTCAGAGCAAATTGCATTGAGTGGCCTTGGATCAGTGGGTGATCTTCCAAACCTGGCAAATGCATTCATATGCTCCTTGTCTGATCCCTCGAGTCAATCTACTTTCCATGAGTCATCTGTGGGTTCAATCAAGTTGCACAGTGCTGGGGGCAAGCATTCTCCTCCATCAGCGATTGAGTGTCAGTTCAACCAACAGGAGCCACTGAAACACGAACCATGCTGAAGAAAGTTGGAGGTCCACCAGAATCAGTTGATACTCTGTATCTTGTTAGTGGTTGTTTTCTACTACATTTTGAAGGAAAAGCTATCAAGACGATTTGGAAGTAACTTGTGACTCCTTGAATATTGTGTTAAGAAATCTCACCTGCAGACTTCTGTATTGGATTGACTTTGCTGTTGCTAAGACACTTTGGTACATGCTATATTCAATGTAATCCTGTGAGCCACTGATCCAATGTAGATGAGCTTAGACTCTTACTGTGCCAAATGGAGCTGTTGGTACAATATTGATGAACCTAGAAGTGGTCATCCGAAATGCTTAAATCCATATTGTTAATGATAGTATGTGCTACCATGTGTTACTATGTCATGGATGAGAGGCACAACTTAATCTGTTGAGGACATTGATTTGATAACATGCTCCTGGGAAAATCACAATGAACTTTTTTTTTCCTTATGTAACGAGAAAAAGGTTGGTAAAGGAGAAAAAAGAAAAGAAATTTAATTTATGGTCTTGATATTGGATATGGCCTTTTTACCTATTCACTGACTACCTCAAGCATGCAATCATGATGATGAAAAATTCTTATTTCGAATCCACATTTCTTTTTGCTGGATAAATCGTTAGATCTCGATTTTTTTTTAACCACGTTTCAATATTAGAATTCATATCAAGTTTGGTGTACTCGAAGGAGCTTTATTCTTTGGGATGAATTTTCTTTTACTGTTATACGAAGGGAATCACAATCTAGTATGGATTAATTGCATATTACTAATTGTAATTAGCTACCTTCAGCGGATCTTTACACTTGTAAAAATTATATTAGGATCCTTATATTATCAAATTAAAAATATTTAACCCCGTTTCTCTTTATGTCGTTGACTCTGTTGACGAAAATACTAAACATACGTAAATCAAAGTGAGGTAGAGTCAATATATGCTCAGTGGTAAACCCTATGATATTTTTATTAATAAAATCGATGGCGCGAGGAGAAATAGAGTTAAATGTTATACTTTCATATGTATAGAGATCTTAATGTAACTTTTGAAAATATAAAGATCGAAATGCTAAAGATAACTAATTATAGGGGTTAATATGTAATTAGTACCTCTAGTATACTGATCCTCTTACAATTGATAGGGATCATCCATATTCTTTTATCATAATAATCTCATATCTAATATCAGTCTCAAGACTATCAATATTCATTCATTCATTTAGACTATCAGTCTCAAGACTAGTGCTGCCATATTCATTCATTCATTCATTTAGAATTTATTAAGTACTATCAATATCATATACATTCAATAATTTAGAAGTTATTAAGTAATATCAATGAATCATATCCTAGTTAACCCTCAACTGGCCTAAACCTTAGTTAAATCAATCCATTTGACTTGAATTAGAATCAATTTAATCAAAACCTAATTGAACTAATATATAATAGTCTGAAATCATCCTAAACTAGTCTAACTTGGACTTGGCTGGGTCTCATTTAGGTTAAACAAGCTTGAACGAGTCTAAATAGATTCGGAATAATATTAAACTAGTTAAAATCAATCAAACTACTTCAGTTCAGTTCAGATTCAATTTATAGATCAATTGGGTTCAAACTCATTAAAAGAATAAAAAAGAGTACCACTAAGCAAAGAATAAAAAAAAGTACCATTAGGCCAACCCAAGCTTGAATCTAAATCAACACAGGACAGGAATTAGGTTAGGCTGACCGATGTGTTTAGCATGTGCATAGAGAAGGGAAAAGGGGAAAGAGGCAGGGTTACAGAGCTAGGGCACACTTATGTTGGATCTTAGATTTTGAGTGACACATGACTAGCTTTAATCAAAGACAAGCAAATTGATTAAAGCAAGAGGAATGAGATATTGGGCAGAGTTAAATATGTTAGAAGATTGAAAGTTGGGCTGGGAGATCGATCGATGTGTCGGTAGAAGGACTTCGTGCCATAAGTTCGGGCACCAGGTCAAGGGATCAGACATTGCCACAAGGAGATCGGATGTTACGGAAGGTCAACATACTGATTGAGCAATATGTCGAAGAAGAGGATGATGCATCGAAGGATTAGACGAAGTGCTGGATGAACCAATTATTAAATCTCAGATTTTGATGATTAAATCAATTGGTAAATTATTTAATCAAATCTATATGTTGAGAAAAAGTGCCCATGATTAACTACGATAATGATCAAGATATAAAGCAAAACGAAGTTCCGGAGTCAAGATCGAGATTTCGTTGGGAGTTCGAGAGTTCGTCGGAAGTCCGGAGGTTCATTGAAAATGCTGTCGGAATTGACTGAGAAGAAGCCCATCGAAACTCGCCAAGAAGATCGTCGTGAAGTCTAGGAGCTTGTTGGAAGTCCACTGAAAGATTGTCGAGAGATTGTCGGAAGTCCGCCGGATGCTCGTCGGAAGAAACCTAGACTTACTAGGCTTGTTTTATTTAGTGTATGCCTTAAAAATCATAGTTAGTACATAATTAGGGTTAAGTTTGGGAAGTAACCCCATTAACCCTGTTAAGGGCCAACTGGACTTGTAATTTGGACTGGTTTGAACTAGATTCAAGGCTTGACTAGGTTGCTTGACCCTATCTGGTGATGGACCGCCAGACTGGGGCGGTGGAATCGCCTAGGGAACGGTCTCCCAAGTGGTCTAGGTGGTGGTACCGTCTAGACTAAGCGGTGGTATCGCCATCAATTATTACTGTTAAGCGGTGGTACCATTAGAGCTTAGTAACCGAGACTCTGTTAGGCGATAGTACTGCTAGACTAGGTGGTGGTGCCGCTCAGTGTCAGAGTGTCAAGCGATGGTACCACCAGTACCTCAGAAATTCGGGATGAGACACTTTTTGGCTCCAATTTTGAAGCTATTGGGCCTATAAATACCTCACCCTTTTCTACATGAAAGAGTAATAAAGTGATATCAAAGCGTAAAAAAAAATCTCTAAATGTTAGCGTGTAAAAGTGTGGTAAAAGTGTAGTATAAGTGTAAGAGTCATCATCCTCTCTCTCTTTAGTTTTGCAATCATTCAACATGAGGTGTGAGGCTTGTAAGGGTTATCTCCTAAATCCGTGAAAAGGAAAAAGTGCTATAAAGAGGTGGTTGGTCTTCGTATATTGAAGGAAGACCTTTAGTGAACGTCGGTGACCTCAACGGAGGAGGAATCAAAAGTGGATATAGGTCACTACGACTAAACCACTATAAATTTCGGTGTGTCGTTTTCTTACAGCTTATTCTATTTATTGCATTGCAAACTATCCAATCCCCTCTTCTTTATTCACTTGCAAACTTATACAAGTCAAACAAATGGTTTTCGTCATAATCAGTTTTTATCATAGGAAGATTTTCAAACGGACGTAATTTATCCACTGCACTAATTCACTCCCCCCCCCCCCCCCCCCCCCCACTTAGTGTCATTCTTGATCCTAACAATTGATATCAGAGCAAGATCACTCTCATTTTGGTTTGAAACCCAAGAAAAATAGTATTTGCTAGCAACTAAGAGGGTCACTCAATCACACGTCTGTTCAGAAATCTTGGGGGCGACATCACATGCGCAGCGGAAGAACAAGAAAACAAAATCCCCGATTCCCAAAGAGATGTTCGTTGTCGTGCGAAGATTGGTGCGCAAAATCAGCGAAACTTAAAACTGCGTATATAGTAGATTGTGATACCTAGGGAGATCGTATATCCCTGTTTCCTTGCAGATCCTTAGGAGAGGGTGAAGGAGGTCAAGCGTCCTCTTTAGCGGTGATCCACACAACAGGGCTACGACGACGCTCATTAAAACTCTAAGCCAGCTCTGAAGTGGAGAGGGGGAGGAGAATATGAGAAGCAAGCAAAGGCTCTAGCCTATGAGGCTCTGAATCCCTCCTATTTATAGAGGTCCCATATCAAACCCTAATGGGTCCTCCCCTAGTGGGTATTGGATCTGCATCCAATAAGACAAGGGCTCCGTCGGATATCTCATATCCGAACCTCTACTCATTGTAATGCCTACCATATGTGTGTGACCCTCTAGGCCCAATATCGAGCTGGCCGTGAGTCATACCTGTCAGAACTCCTTCTAACTCAGTGAATTATTATCTCTGTAATAATTCACTTGACTCATCGACTACGGACGTACTAGGCCACTACGCCGTAGTCCCCAGCCGATACAGGAGAATCCAATCCATTGGACCTGTTTGTCCTCAGTTACCATGTACCTATAGTCCCTCATCCATCTAATATCCTAGAGATCGTATATCGAGCATGGTGCTATCAGACCCATACGGTTTCTACTCGAGTCTCGCTCTAATCGGATTCTCCCGAAGAACTCTCTCTCTCAACCCGAATGACCCTAGCCAGGGATTTGTCTGAGCAAGAACACATGGGATATTCCTCTCATGACGCCGAGAGTGGATGATCCTCTATCGACACTCAATAGCCCTCGTAAGGTCGACTACCACTCCCAATGATCAGTTGTACTAGATCTGGGATAGCCAAACCTATAAGTCTGGTATCAAAGAGTGGAGCACTCATACAGGACATCCTTGGTGTTTCAAGTCTAAAGACCAGATACACCACTAGGACTACGGAATCGCTGTTTGATAATAAGGCATCATCAACTATCCAGCATTCCGTAAGTGGATCAATTAGTGAACCCATTCTCCAATGAGCACCTGTACTGTATCCCTAGTGTCCCTACACGAGTAGCTATGAGACCAACTGCATCCATCATATGGACGGATATATAGCACACTAGTATGTCTGGTTATCACGATGTCTCTCTCGAGTAACCTATGACCGGGATTATTTAGGATATGTGTTTAACGGTGAATCGATCTCATTATCGTGATTTCATCACGATCCGATTCCTATTGCACAAATCCAAAGACATCACAATATATATATATATATATATATATATATATATATATATATATATATATATATATATATATATATATATATATATATATATGCAATAGTTATAAAGTGATATACATCAAAATATAATAAGCAAAAAAATTCTGTATCAAGTCACACGTGCTACCACTCACGTGATTGGCTTGCTGGGCACTTATGACTAGCAATCTCCCACTTGACCTAAAGCCAATCACCTATGTGTCTGATCCCCATCAGACCCCTGTAACGCTCAAAGACAATCTGAGATAACGACTTTGTCAGTGGATCTACAATGTTATCTTCGGATGGAACTCTTTCCACTACTACATCTTCTCGGATTACGATCTCTCTGATAAGTTGGAACCTCCTCAGAACACTTCTGATGAGACCCGAGTTCCCTTATTTGAGTAATCGCCCCGTTGTTATCGCAATATAAGGAGATCAGCTCCTCGCTACCCGGCATGACTCCCAAATCTGTGATGAACTTCTTCACCTAGACTCCCTCCTTTGTTGCATCAGATGCAACAATGTACTCTGCCTCTGTGGTCGAGTCAGTAGTAGTATCTTGTTTAGAACTCTTCCAGCACACTACTCCTCCATTCAATGTGTACACATACTCTGAATTCGCCTTACTATCATCGACATCAGACTGAAAACTTGAGTCTGTGTAGCCTTCAACCTTAAGGCTACTACCTTCATATACTAGTAAAAGATCCATAGTCCTTCTCAAGTACTTAAGGATACACTTTACTGCTTTCCAGTGCTCCAAGCCTCGATCCGCCTGATACCTGCTCGTGACACTCAGAGCATGCGCTATATCAGGCCTAGTACATAGCATGACATGTATGATAGACCCTATTGCTGAGGCATAAGGTATCATATCCATGTTCGCCCTTTCTTCTGGAGTCTTTTGGGGACATACTCGTAGAAAGTGATATCCCATGTCTCATCGGTATGAGACATCTCTTGGAATTTTCCATTCCAAACCTTTTGACAATGGTTTCTATGTACTTGGACTGAGACAAGCCAAGCATCCTTTTGGATCTATCTCTATAGATTCGAATCCCCAAGATATAGGATGCTTCCCCTATGTCCTTCATGTTGAAGTGTCTAGATAACCAAGCCTTTATTGTGGATAGCATTCTTATGTCATTCCCAATGATCAGGATGTCATCTACATATAACACCAAAAAGGAGATAGCGCTCCCACTTACCTTTCTGTACACACAAGGCTCATTTTCGTTCTTAACGAAGTCATATGATTTGATTGCCTCATCAAATCTTATGTTCCAACTTTGGGAAGCTTGCTTTAGTCCATAAAAGGTTCTAAGCAAACTACACACCTTATCTGGGCAGTTCTTGGACACGAATCCCTCAGGTTGCACTTCTTCTCGAGGTTCCCATTGAGGAATGCGGTTTTCACATCCATCTACCAGAACTCATAATTATAGTGTGCTGCAATAGCCAATAGAATTCTGATGGATTTTAGCATTACTACGGGTGAGAAGGTTTCATCGTAGTCAACACCTTGCCTTTGACGATACCCCTTAGTCACTAGCCTTGCTTTATAGGTCTCTACCTTTCCATATACTCCGGTCTTTTTCTTAAAGATCCACTTGCAACCGATGGGTACAATACCTTTGGGCGCATCAACTAGGTTCCAAACATTGTTGGAGTACATAGAATCCATCTCAGAATTCATGGTTTCTTGCCACTTCCCGGAGTCTATACTCATAATAGCCTCCTCGTAGGTCTGATGATCAATATCCTCAACATCCTCTCCTCTAATATGTCCCACATATCTCTCAGGAGAATGAGATACTTTATCAGACCTACGTAAAGTTGAAACTTGTGTATTAGGTACCTGAACAGACTCGGGCTGTAGAGTAGTGCTTGAGCTTGGTTCTCCAACCTCGCTCAACTCTATCATTCTCCCACTGTCTCTGCCAAGAATGTGTTTCTTCTCAAGGAACACTGCTCTCTTAGCTACAAAGACCTTTTGGTCCTCGAGATGATAGAAATAATACCCACAAGTTTCCTTGGGGTATCCCACAAATTTGCATCGCTCTGTCCTTAATTCTAACTTATCGGGGTTGTGTCTTTTAACGTAGGCAGGGCAGCCCCAAATCTTAACAACCTTAAGAGCAGGCTTCTTCCCTTTCCATATCTCATATGGTGTAGACACTATCGACTTAGTTGAAACTCTGTTCAGAAGGTAAGCTGCGGTCTCTAGGGCATATCCCTATAATAAGATGGTTAGGTTAGTGAAACTCATCATGGACCGTACCATATCTAACAGCGTACGATTCCTCCTTCTAGAGACACCATTGACCTGAGGTGTATAAGGAGATGTCCATTGGGATAATATCCCATGGTCCTTGAGGAACTGAGTAAACTATGTACTTAAGTACTCACATCCTCGATCTGATCGAAGAGTTTTGATACTCTTTCCAGTCTGGTTCTCCACCTCATTCTTATACTCTCTAAATTTCTCAAAGGCCTCGGACTTGTACTTCATTAAGTACACATATCCATACCTTGAAAAATCATCAGTAAAGGTAATAAAGTAGGAGTAACCACCAATGACATGAGTTAACATGGGTCCACATACATCACTATGTATGAGTTCCAACAGCTCAGTGGTTCTCTCTCTAGTTCCACTAAATGGAGAGTTGGTCAGTTTTCCACGAAGGTAAGGCTCACAAGTTGCATATGATACATAGTCGAATGGATCTAGATATCCATCATTTAGCAACTTTTGAATCCTTCTTTCATGGATGTGACCTAGCCTACAATGCCATAGGTATGCACTATTCATCTCATCTCGTTTCCTCTTGGACACATTTATATTCATGAATGTACCTGAAGCTTCATCAAACTTTTGTTTCGCCCTTTCTGCAAGGTACTCTTTGTAGTTCCTCTTCCAGTGCCCATCTTTACCATAGTGGAAGCACTGGCCTTTGTCCTTCGTTGGGTCTTTCTTAGCAACTTTTGCTTTACCTAGTTTGCCCTTGCCCTTTCCTTTCTTAAGTGACCTTTCTCCTTTCCTTTTCTTTTTGGTCTCACCAGTATAGAGAACTGGCTTCTCTTTCTTAATAGTACTCTCTATCTCCCTCAACATATTGAGGAGCTATGAGAGAGTTACCTCAAGCTTATTCATATTAAAATTCATTATGAACTGTGAAAAGGAATCTGGTAGGGACTGAAGTATAATGTCCACACACAAGTTATCCTTTAGAACCATTCCTAGACCTGTGAGTTTTTCTATCTACTCAATCATCTTTAGGACATGGTTCTGAACCGGTATCCCCTCAGTCATCCTAGCGCAGAAGAGACTCTTGGATATCTCATATCGTTGAGTCCTTCCCTGTTCCTCAAACAATTTACGAACATGTAGGAGAATGGATCTGGCATCCATCTTTTCATGTTGTCTTTGTAACTCAGGAGTCATAGAGCCCAATATATAGTACTGAGCAAGAGTGGAGTCATCAATGTACTTCACGTAGCAAACGATCTCATCCTCGCTTGCCCCTTCTTCGGGCGCAGGCATCACTGTATCAAGGACGTACACAATTTTCTCCGCTATGAGAACAATTCTCAAGTTACGGAGCCAATCCGTATAATTTAGACCAGTGAGGCGGTTGACATCAAGTATGCCACATAAGAGATTTGAAAGCGATATTTTCTAAAAATAAATATGTAGCAGAAATGAATAACATGCAGATTTTGCAAGAAATAAACTATCAAGATATGAACTTCTATCTTAATATACTCCCACTATTTTACTAACGAGTCACGCGACACCCTCAGCACATGAAACGGAAGTCTCCGGTAGACTTCTAGTAGGGATCAGGATCCAATCAGCGTCTTAGTGTAACCTCGAGGGACTCGACCAATCACACTAAGCCTAAAAGGTAGGCAACTCTTGCCGATCACAACTCCTTGTGATTCCCGTCCTGTTCGGCCTCCGAATCACCATGGCCTCGAGGGACTCGACCAACCATGATGCTCAGTTAAGTCAACACCTTCGTTACAAGATGAGTCTGATTTGATGATATACCCTCGAGGGACTCGACCAAGCATACCATGCCCTCAAGTCACCGGTGACATCTCTATGTCGTAAGAAAGATAGCGAATCGCGATATAGGTAAGTCTCGAGGGACTCGACCAACTCAACCTACACCGGGAATTGGTTCCTACTTATAACGATGGAAGGCCACATGGGTCAATCTAATTGCCTCACGTTTACCGACTTAATATTATCGAGAGAGATGTTTCTATGATTTGGTCCCCTAATATGACATGTCACACATTTACATATTTAATATATCTACATCGCATGCAAATATATATACATATCTAGTATGTGTATAAGCAATCACACCATATGATCATGGACCACAATCTAATATGATTAGGCCTGAGCCAGTAGGCCTAATCACTCACATCAAGATCTATGTGTGCAACGGTGCATCTCCATGCCCTGTGATCGTCCATCTCGTCCTCGTTGGTTCCGTCGACATCTTGATGCATCATCATGTTGAATATCGGATTTTGATGATGAAGTCAATTATCATTTGTTATCTAATCTATATATTGAGATAAGTGTGTAGGATTAACTACGATGAAAGTAAGACATGCAGCAGGAGTTACGTCGGAGTCAAGACAATGATCACGTTGGGAGTTCGAGAGTTCGACGGAAGTTCAGACAGTCGTCGGAGGTTCTACGGGAACAAATCCGAGAAGTCCATGAGCTTGCCAAAGAAGCTCATCAGAACTCGCCAAGTGGATCGTCGCAAGTCCAGGAGTTTGCCGGAATTCCGCAGGAGCATCACCGAGGGTTCATCGGATGATCGACGGAAGTTCGCCGGAAGCTCGCCGGAAGAAGCGATTGATGCACCGGAGCAAGTTGCAGTAAATGTCTTAGGGAATATCGTAGTTAGCACAATGATTAAGTTGGAAATGGGAGGTGATCCCATTAACTTAATCTTGGGGCAATTAGGCCCCTGAAAAACCCAAATTGGGCCGAATGGATCAACCCATTCGGACCCTGATTTCTGCTAGGCGGTTGAACCGCCCAAGGCAGGAGGTTGCACCGCTTGGGCTCAGTCTCCAAGCGAGACTGGGAGGTGCAATCGCTCCAGCTAGGCGGTGGCACCGCCTGGGCTTAGTCTCCGAGCGAGACTGGGCGGTGCAACCTCCCCTGATAGGAGGTGGCACCGCCTGGGCTCGGTCTCCGAGCACTGGCTGAGTGGTGCAACCACCTCAGTCAGGAGGTTGCACCACCTGAGCTCGGTCTTCGAGCTCTGGCAGGAGGTGCAACCGCCCCTGACAGGAGGTGGCACCGCCCAGAGGCTCAGTCTTCGAGCTCTGCTAGGCGGTGCAACCGCTCCAGTCAGGAGGTGCAACCGCCTGATCCCGGAATTCTGGGAATTAATAGTTTTGAGCTCCAAATTTGAACTGGGTTGGGGCCTATAAATACCTCACCCATTCAGCACTGAAAGGTAACAGAATACACACCGAAATCTTGATCTTGTTCTGTGATTTTTAGAGCTCAAAATTGTTGTAAAGGCCAAAAGTTCTTCTCCCTCTTTTCTTCCAAGTTCTGAGCTGTAAAGAGAGGAGAAAAAATTCTGTAAGGGTTGTCTCCTAAGCCCGTCAAAAGGAGTGAAACTGTAAAAGGGTGGTTGGCCTCTAGTTGACGTCGATGATCTCGTCGGTGGAGGAACCCAAAAGTGGAGTAGGTCAAGATTGACCGAACCACTCTAAATCTTGATTTACATTTACTTTGAGCATATTATCTTTACTGCAAACCTCCTCTAAAGCTTACTGCTTTCTGCGCATATACGATCGGGTTTCAAGCTTTGCACTTTCCGAATCAGCGTTTAGACGTAAATCTATTTTTTCGTACGATCATCATATTTCAGTTTGCGTTTACGTTTTGATTTCTATCTTAACTGCAAACTGCCTTTATATCCTTACTTAAGCTGCATCTCGCCTAATCAAGTGATTTACGAATCAACATTTAGACGTAAATTAGTTTCTTCATACGAACGTCATATTTCAGTTTGCGCTTATATTCTAGTTTTCATCATAACTGCAAACTGCCTTCATAGATTGACTTTAACGTCATCTCGCTTGATCTTAAGTTAAAGTAATCTTAGAATCGGCTTTCACACCGAAATCATTTTTATCGTTCGAACGTTTTTTTATCGTACAATGATTTCTGCTGCACTAATTCACCCCCCCCTCTTAGTGCTCTTGATCCTAACAATTGGTATCAGAGCGGGGTTAACTCTCAAACGGATTAAAACCCAAGAGAGATGGCATACGTCGGAAACCAAGAGGGCCATTCTATTACACGTCTACCCATGTTCAATGGGACGGACTACACCTATTGGAAGACCCGAATGAGGATCTTTCTTATTTCTATGGATTTTGAACTTTGGAATCTTGTCGAAAATGGATTTTCAAAGTCTTCTCTTCCAATGATCGATTGGAATGAATTGGAGAAGAAGGCTTTCACTCTTAATGCAAAGGCTATGCATGCCTTATTTTGTGCACTTGATAAAAACGAGTTCAACCGTGTTTCGGTTTGTGAAACCGCATTTGATATTTGGCACACACTCGAAGTGACTCACGAAGGCACAAGTAAAGTGAAAGAGTCAAAAATCAATCTTTTGTTACACTCTTTCGAACTTTTCCGGATGAAACCAAGTGAGACTATTGGCGA
The DNA here is from genome assembly GCF_036884655.1 of Musa acuminata AAA Group. Classification (NCBI taxonomy): domain Eukaryota; kingdom Viridiplantae; phylum Streptophyta; class Magnoliopsida; order Zingiberales; family Musaceae; genus Musa; species Musa acuminata. The sequence continues at coordinate 34,432,668 of NC_088335.1, read as the reverse complement.
CATGTTTACCCGTTTCACGGATGTCGTCAACGGTCTAAAAGGACTCGGAAAAAGTTTTTCAGATTTTGAGCTCGTAAATAAGATTCTAAGATCCCTTCCTAAGAGTTGGGATCCTAAAGTCACTGCTATTCAAGAGGCGAAAGATCTAAACAACTTCCCTCTTGAATAACTAATCGGGTCATTAATGACCTACGAGATGACTTGCAAAGCTCATGAAGAGCAAGAAGACATCCTTCCAAAGAACAAGAAGGATATGACACTTAAAATTTCAGAAGACCACTTGAGAGAAAACTCAAGTGATGAGGACTGTGATGATGACTTGGCACTTCTAACAAGAAAATTTAAAAAATTCATTAAAAGAAACAAGTTTAAGAATGACACAAAAAATAAACTTGAACCCAAGAAGGATCAAGTTATTTGCTATGAGTGCAAAAAGCCGGGACACTACAAGAGTGATTGTCCCCAAGTCAAAAAGAGAACATCAAAGAAGAAGGTGTTCAAAGCAACGTGGGATGACTCGAGCGTGTCCGAAGAAGAGGAGTCCAACACCGAGCAAGTTGCTCATTACGCCTTAATGGCCATCGGAGAGGAGGTAACGAATTTAATAGATGCAGATTTATCATTTGATGAATTATTAAATGCCTTCCATGATTTATTCGATGAATGCAAGATTATTAGTAGAAAATACAAATTGCTAAAAAATGAGCATGATAGTCTTACTTGTAATTTTGATAAGTTAAAAACTAAATATCATGATAGTTTAAGTTCATGCATAAAATGTCATGATCTAGAAACTCTCCAAACGGAAAACTTGCTACTTAAGGACACCTTGAAGAAATTCGAGGTTGGTAGCAAGTCATTGAACATGATCCTTGCAAACAAGGGTCACGTTCCCAAAAGAAGTGGAATCGGATTTGTGAGAAGTCCTCACCAAAATCCAACCACCTTCATAAAAGGCCCCATCTTACATGTTCGACACCAAAGCAAATGCAACTTTTGTTGCAAACTTGGACACAAAACGCATTATTGTCCATTCAAGAAAATTAGTCCGAACAAATTAATTTGGGTTCCTAAAGGAACCATGATAAATTCTATGCAACATGATAAACAATGTAGATCTATTTTTGAGGCACCCAAAGGCAAATGGGTACCTAAAAATCATCCTTTCCTGTAAAGACAAGAAATAATATCCTGCTCCTTGGATTCTCGATATTCACGACCCGAGATCCAAAAAGAACTCGCGATGCTCTCTAGCCTAAATAATAGATAAAGATTAGAAATTTAAAATCACAAATGCGATTTAGATACAATCCTATTTGATTTCTCAGAATTGGAAACCCATGATTCTCAATTCACATATCATCTGGATTTTCGAACCCATCGATTTCATCCGTTTGTAACTTTCGAATCCAACTCTATATCATGAACTGACTAAGTTTGTCATGAACTTGCAAGGCTTACCAACTTGAACAAACTGTCACAAACATGTGTACGACATTGAGAGTATGCACGTCAAAAGATCTATCTTGATCGTGCAAAAGTTCTTATCTTAAAATGAAAACTCTTACGTAATTACGTAAGTAAAGTTGATTGCTCTGAATGAAAATTCTTCTCAAGTCAAAAACTCTCAAATCAGATCACACTGCGGTCAGAACAAGTGCTCACCGCCCCAACTGGAGGTAGCACCTCCGGCTGTCACGTGTTGCAAGCGGTTGCACCGCCCCAGCTAGAGGTGCAACCGCCCGCAACTTTGCCCCTTTTTAACCCAAGCTAGTGATAGAACCCTTACAGATTCTAAACTTGGGGTTGATCTCTTTAGGGGATCGGCCTCCTTAGAACTCTATAGGGGTTCCTCCCTCCAAGTTGCTGCTCAAAGGCTGCAGAAAAGATTCATCTATTGCTTATGAAAAGAGAAGGAATACATGGCTATTTATAGGGCTTCTAAACCCTAACTCATAATAGGACTCCTACTTAAGACTCTTACTTCTAACCAACTCCTAATAGGACTCCTACTTAAGACTCTTACTTCTAACCAACTCCTAATAGGACTCCTAGTCAAGACTCCTATTCCCTTACATCTCCTAATTCTTTTCTAAGAAAACACCTCTTACATGAATGCCCCTCTCAATTAGGACTCTCCTAGCTAGAGTCCTAACAGAATGTCCCTCTCAATTAGGACTCTCCTAGCTAGAGTCCTAACAGTTTTACATGGATGTCCCTCTCAATTAGGACTCTCCTAGCTAGAGTCCTAACAGTTTTACATGAATGTCCCTCTCAATTAGGACTCTCCAAGCTAGAGTCCTAACAGCTAGGGCCGGCAGTGGAACCGACCCCAACTCACTCCTTTCCCCTCTTTACTCTTCCAAAGCTTCTCCACCTCCATTTCTCCCCTCATAGCATACCAAATACTCCTCATTTCGAAGCAAAAGATCAACAATCTTTCCCCCTCTTGAAGATCTCACTAAGGTATTCTCTAAGAAGCCCTTAAATTCTATTTTTGATTCATTTACTCTTGCTCATTACTATCCTCCTAAACAACAGTAGTTATGGGGTCTAGAAGATCCTCAAGGGACAAAGGGAAGAGGAGATTAGTGGAAGATTTTGATCTTACCCTTTTCGATTCAAAATATCATGCTGAAAAGTTTTCCTCTTTCAAACTTAGGAGTGTCAATAAGGGAAAACATATTGATTTAAATGAACTAAGAGACTTAGAGACAATCCAATGGTTTGCAAACTTAGATCTACTCCCTAATTTACAAATTAATGAACCTATCTATCCAAGACTTGTTAGATTGTTTTACAACAACATACAAGTAGATGAAGAAGAAAGAATGTCTACCTATCTCTTAGGACAACACATCTCCATTATGGATAAATTCATTTGCGACATGATAGGCATTCCCATAAAAAGTAGAGGACTTTACTTTAGAGGATCATGGGATGATGAAACTGTTGGGACAACATATGTTGAAGCCTTAGGAACTATTTTCGCCAATCCCAACTTAACATTTGTTCCTAAAAGTTGTGAACATCTACTGCCACTAAACACTAAGGTACTTCATCATATCCTAACTAGCATCATTCTCCCTATACAATACCATCATGATGAAGTAAGCCAATTAGAATTAGGAACTATGTATTTGATCATGAAAGGACATGACATCTATCTTGGTTATCTTATCCAGCAAAACATATTAGAACTATCTAAGAAAGACATGATGCTTCCATATGGTGGTATAATCACTAGAATACTGAAAGCCTACGATATTCTAATACCACCGGAAGAAGAAGTAATAAAAGTAGATAGGTTTAGCATAATAAATAAAAATCTACTTCACTGATTAAGATGTGTTTATAGAAACAGTAACTGGGTTAGAATGCCTAGAAGAACCGATCCCCCTCAACCTGAACCAGAACCGGAAACACCAGTCTTTAGGGGTACTCAATCTCCTCCGATCTGTCCCTTTGAGGAAACACATTCATTTGAGCCAGCTCATACATCATATGTCGAAGATATTGGGATTCGGATAGACCGATTTGAACAAAGATAAGAACGACTTGAACATCGACAAGATCAAATCCTATCTGAGCTGCAGCAAATTCATCGACAATTTGACTCTTTATTTAGGCATTTTAATTTTCCACCTCCTGAATGAGCTTGTATGTGTATTGTAAACTCTTTATGTTACTCACTATGATCACAATGCCTTGTGCCTTGATCCTTGATCTGGTTACCTGATGTATTTATTTGTGAGCAGAGTTACAAACATCACTCATTGTTAATCTCGTTACTCACTGTCGGATTTTACATCGAAACTAAATGTTTTTGAAAACCTTGTGTCTTGATTTTCATGGTAAATATGATTGGTGAATATGATATACCAATGCAGTTGATGCGTCATGTTATATTAAACATCAACTAGCTGATATTTTTACAAAACCTCTAAGTGAAGAACAATTTGATTTCATAAGAAGAGAATTAGGAATGTTGATGTGTCCGAATACAAAATGATAAGTTAGGTAGATATGTTCATGAGAAACCCAAAGTAAAGTGGATACCTAGAAGAAATCCCCTTTCTTGCAGATATGTCTACAATCACAAGCTAGGAGCAAAAATAATATTGGATGCTCAAGGCTTATGACCAAAGATCCAAAATACCTCATAAAGCTCTCTAGCCAAAACAATAAAAGAAAGATCATTAGAATTAGAACTATCGATTTCAAAATGATTTAATTGAAGAAGCTTTATATTCAATGAAGTCATGATTGATGATGATGCAATGATTATTTGAAATCTTATGTTTTGAAATTATGTATTACATAATTGATCATGATGATAGTTGTAAAATCTTGGTTTTGGTTTTAAACGATGATGTATGTTTTTATTTGGCATAAAAGAAAAAGGCATGTTTATATAAAATATATCACATTGAAACTCATAAATAAGGGAGAATGCATTATTCTTGAAAATGTCTCTATCCCTAAAATCTTATCGATTTTTCAATAAGACATTGATAAATCTATTAATGTCATTTTGAATCTCTTAGAAAGTGATTTTGATGATTTGTTGATTTGAATTTGAATGAGTTTCATCTGACCAAGATTTTTATCTTGATTTCTCGATATTTATAACTTGAGATTAATTCTATATGAATTAAGATCTTTTATCCTCGATGTTTCTTTTTGCTATCTACTATTCAAATGAATCATGATTGGTATCATTGCTATGTTTCTTCTTGTCGTTTACTAAAGAGGAAAATTTTCTAAATGAGTCATGATTTTTTAGAATTATATATTTTTATGAATAATAATAAATTGAAGATATTATACATGAATTGAGATCCTTTATGTGTTCTCTCATGACTCTTTTTGCTATAGGAATATTTTTATCTACATCATGATCTTGATTCTTTGATAATAATAACTTAGATTCTTATGAATCAAGATTGTCTAATATGATTCTTTTTTTTGATATATAAATGAATCATAATTTATCTCTTGATATTCATATTTTAAAATTTATTTTCATGAATTGTATATCTCATCACCAAGTAAATTTTTTTTATATATTTTATGTGATGATTTGAAAAATGATGTAATGAGAAAAGTTTTGCACTATTTTAACCATCCCTTCTTTCTGACAATGACAAAGGGGGAGCAAAACTTGCTAGCATGTCATCTCAAAAGAGAGGCAAGAAGTGCTATCATGCAAATATCAAGAGAAGCAAAGTTTGCTAACTTATACATTTCAAGAAGACGCAAAAACATGCTATCTTGTACTAAAGAAAAATAAAATAGTTTTGCTAATTTTCATATCTTTAAAACTTACTAAGTTTGCATGTTTTATAGTGAAGTAGAAATTGCATGTTTCAAAAATATACTAGTTGTACTTTTCTCCTCTTTTTGCTTATGACAAAGGGGGTGAAAGGTATGTTGATGATTTGAATCATGCATGATATGATACATTTTGATTATGTATGCAATACTCATGATAATAATATACCTTTCGATGTTATGCACTTTTCAATGATGCACTTCTTGATGATGATATAATGCATGCAACACTCTAAGAATTAGGCATGATAAATCTTTTGAATGCATCAATTCCTTGATATATTTTTTAAACTTTTTGGTTTTTCATAACTTGAGTTTTCCTTTTAAATCGAGATCACTTTTTTTTTCTCGTGATATTTACAAAAGAAAAGATTCCACTTTTGGTATTTACAACTTGATGTCTTATTTTCATGTGATGATCATGAGTCCTTCCTCCTATTTGCAAAGGAAGAGCCATAATTCATGGATTTTTGGATTAATTACTTGATCTTTTATTAATTCCTATGAATCATTCTTCCTTCTATTTACAAGAAAATGCATTTGATTTATGAATTTTTATTCATGGACTTTTAATATGTGATGATCATTTGCAAGAATAGGGATTTGATTTTTTTTGGTATGGACATCTTGATCCATTATGATGAATCCTCTCTCTTTGCTATAGTAGAAGCTTGATTTAATGAAACTTAACTTTCATAAATTTGGTTCTTGATGGAGAATAAATTCCTCCCTTAATCTTCTTCCTCTTCTTCTTATTTTTATGACAAAGGAAGAAAGAAACTTGCACATCTCAAGAAGAACCAAAAAGAGGAGTTTGCACGTCTAAAGCAAAAATGCTAGCTTGTCCATTTCAAAAACCAAAAGTAGTTATCATGCAAAGTTTTTGCTTAATTCTCATTTTTTGCTAGCTTGGATAAATTGGTGTAGAACTTACTTGAATAATTTCTTTTAAAACACTTGCATTGTTGAATGGTTCTCCTTTTTGTTAATAACAATGATATATCTTTAGAGTTTATTGATATGAAACATCAATTAGGTCGATATCTTTACAAAACCTTTAAATGAAGAATAATTTGATTTCATTAGAAGATAGTTAGGGATGTTAAATTGTCCGAATGCATGAGTTTGTTGTATATCTTTTCCGGACTTTCTCGATTTTTTATAAGTAAAGCTTTCATGAATTTATTTCGTAAATAAAGCTTTCATGAAATCCAAAATTTCAATTTACTTGGTATCAAATTTACTACATTCCCTTGCTCCATCACTTAATGATTTTTGATACACTTAGTCCTTTTACTCATGGATTTCATTGACAAATACATCTCTCATGGTTTTTACTCTTGAAAATTTTTAATGAGAAATATATTTTATTGATAGATATTCATGAACTATCAATATTTCGATAAATGCACTATTCATGAACCTTTCCTTCTCTGCTTGAGTCGATTACCCATTTCCTTTTTGTTGATGACAAAGGGGGAGAAATATGGTAAATTGATGATAAATTGGTATTATAAATATTTAAAATAATGTATCAAATGTATCTTATTGTAAATGCTTTAATGTTTTACGATTGCTTGAAATATGATTGGAATCGTCAAATACTTTGTAAATACTTGAAAAATGATAAAATGTATTGCATATGCATCATATGCATCGTAGATAGTTGAAATGTATAATGAAAGCTTGAAACGTATCGTAATGTGGCATGAATACTTGAAAATGTTTCATTCTTGAAATCATGCTTGATTTCGTATCAAAATGATAAATGTCTATCATTGTGATTATCATGCTTAATTTCCTACTTATAATTGATATCATGCCTCGGATTGATGAATTATCATCGTTGAAATTTGAATCTTGCTAAATTTTATATTTGAAATTTCATACTTGAAAATGATGATTGTCTATCATCATTCTATATTGGACTTAAAAATAGATGTCATGCATTGACATTATTTGTATTGTGATAAATACGTGGTATTGTATTTTGAGATGGTAAATCATGATTGGTATAATGATGTGCATGTTGATAAGTTTAAATGCTTATAACTTATCGATTTGATGCTTGAATTCAAAGGCCTTGAATTCAAGAGTGTCTTTTCTCAAGTATGGCATATAGATAGGGGAGTTAGGGTTAACTCCGTCATCAATTGGTTGTCATCATAAAAAAGGGGGAGATAGTTGAATCTCAGATTTTGATGGTGATATCAAGTGGTAAATTATTTAATCAAAACTATATGTTGATAAAAAGTGTGCAAGATTAACCATGATAGCGATCAAGGTATAAAGCAAAACAAGTGCTGGAGTGAAGATGGAGATTTCGTTGGGAGTTCGAGAGTTTGTTGGAAGTCCGGAGGTTCGTCAGAAATGCTGTCAGAATTGACCAAGAAGAAGCTCATTGGAACTCACCAAGAAGATCATCATGAAGTCAATAAGCTTGCCGGAAGTTTATTGGAAGATTGCCGAGAGATCGTTGAAAGTCCATCGGAAGATCGCCGGAAGCTCGCCGGAAAAAACCTAGACTTACCGAGCTTGTTATGTTTAGTGCATGTTTTAAAAATCATAGTTAGTAGGTTAGGTTTAGGAGGTAATCCCATTAACCCTGTTAAGGGCCAACTGGACTCATAATTGGATTGGTTTGAGCCGATTCAAAGCCCGACCAAGTTGTTGGACCTTGTTTGGCGGTGGCACCGCCAGTCTGGGGCGGTGGAATCGCCCAAGGAACGATTTCCCAGGTGGCACCGCCCAGACTAAATGATGGTACCATCGACAGTTATTACGGTCAGGTGATGGTACCACCCTATCATGCGGTAGTACTGCCAGAGCTCATTATCTGAGACTCTATCAGATGATAGTACCGCCAGATTGGACAATGGTATCGCCTAGTGTTAGAGTGTCAAGCGTCGGTACCGCCCAGTGTCAAAGTGTTAAGCATTGGTACCGCTAGTACCCTGAAAATCTATGATGAGACACTTTTTGGCTCCAATTTTGAAGCCATTGGGGCCAATAAATATCCCACCCCTTTCTGTATGGAAAGGTAATAAAAGTGTGGAAAAAGTGCAAGAGTCCTCCTCTCTCTCTTTAGTTCTGCAATCATTAAGGTGTGAGGCTTGTAAGGGTTATCTTATAAACCCGTGAAAAGGAGAAAGTGGTGTAAGAGGTAGTTAGTCTTCGCCTATTGAAGGAAGACCTTTAGTGGACGCTTGTGACCTCAATAGAGGAGGAATCAGAAGTGGATGTAGGTCACTACAACTGAACCATTATAAATTCTGGTGTGTTATTTCCATACTGCGTATTCTGTTTACTACATTACAAACTATCCAATCCCCTCTTCTTTATTCACTTGCAAACTTATATGAGTCAAACAAATGATTTTCGTCATAATTCAGTTTTTATTGTACAAAGATTTTCAAACTGACATAATTTTTTCACTACACTAATTCACCCCCTTCTCTTAGTACCATTCTTGATCCTAATAATTGGTATCATAGCAAGGTCACCCTCATTTTGGTTTGAAACCCATGAGCGATGACATTTGCAGGCAACCAAGAGGGTCACTCAATCACACGTCCACCCATGTTTAATGGGACGGATTACACATATTGAAAAACTAGAATGAGGATTTTTCTAATTTTTATGGATTTTGAGTTATGGAATATTATGGAAAACGACTTTCAAAAGTCTTCTCTTCCAATGAACGATTAGAATGAGTTAGAGAAGAAGACTTTCACTTTAAATGCTAAGGCTATGAATGCCTTATTTTACGCTTAAGATAAAAATGAGTTTAATCGAGTGTCTATTTGTGAAACTGGTTTCGATATTTGGCATACACTCAAAATCACACACGAGGGTACTAGTAGAGTAAAGGAGTCTAAAATTAATCTTTTAGTCTATACTTATAAGTTGTTTCGGATAAAACCAAGTGAGACCATTGGAGACATGTACACTCAGTTTATGGATGTCGTCAATGGTCTAAAAAGACTTGATAAAAGTTTTTCTAATTTCAAACTTGTTAACAAAATATTAAGATCCCTTCCAAAGAGTTGGGATCCTAAAGTAACGACAATTCAAGATGCCAAGGACTTAAATAACTTTCCGCTCAAAGAACTTATTGGGACTTTGATAACCTACGAAATGACTTGCAATGCTAATGAAGAGCTTGAGAGCAACCTTCTAAAGAATAGGAAGAATATGACACTAAGAACTCATGAAGACCACTTGAAAGAAAATTCAAGTGATGAGGAATATGATGATGACTTGGCACCCTTGACAAGAAAGTTCAAAAAATTCATAAAAAGAAATAAATATAAAAATAACACTAAAAATAAAATTGAACCCAAGAAAGAACACAGCTAAAACATTTCAAAAATGACTATTTCCAAGTGAAGAAGAAAAAATCAAAGAAGAAGAAGACACTCAAAGCAACGTGGAATGACTCAAGCGATTCCACAGACGAAGAATAAAGCAACAAGGAAATCATCAACTATGCACTAATGGCTATCAAAGATGAGGTAAGTAGTTCATTATATGCAAATTTATCTTTCAATGAGCTTTTAAGTTCTTTTCATGATTTGTTCGATGAATGTATAATAATGAGCAAAAAGTTTATTTGTTTGAAAAAGGAGGATGCCCATTTAAATACTAAATTTGAAAAACTTAAGCATGATAGTCCTTCATTGCCTCTATGAACTAAGTGTAAACACTTAGAGGCACTTGAGAAGGAAAACTTGCTACTCAAATAAACTCTAGAAAAATTTAAGGTTGGTAGCAAGTCCTTGAACATGAACCTTGCCAATAAGGGCTACGTTTATAGAAAAGGCAGAATCGGATTTGTGAGTAGCTCTCACCAAAATCTAACCACCTTTGTTAAATGCCCCACCTTGCATTTATCAAGCCCTATGAAATACAACTTTTGTTATAAACTTGGACATGTTTCTTATAAATGTCCATTTAAGAGGTATAGTCTACATTAGTTAATTTGGGTCCCTAGAGGAACCCTAAATGACTCAAGTCAAAATGATAAGTTATGTAGATCTATTCATAAGAAACTTAAGATAAAGTGGATACCTGAAAGAAAACCCCCTTTCTTGTAGATGTGTCTATAATCATAAGATAGGAGAAAAAATAATATTGGATGCTCAAGACTTATGACTGGAGATCCAAAATACCTCATAAAGCTCTCTAACCAAAACAATAAAAGAAAGATCAATAGAATTAGAACTATCGATTACAAAATGATTTTAATTGAAGATGCTTTATATTCAATGAAGTTATGATTGATGATGATGTAATGATTATTTGAAATCTTATGTTTTAGATGTTGAATCTTGGATTTTGATGATGAAACTAATTGATTGTGTTTAGATGTTTAAAAGCATTTTGAGTGATGCAGGTCTACTCGATCAGGATTAGACAGTTGACGCAGGAGGAATTGACATTGCGTCGGAGGAGATCACGTTAGGATATTGGACGGCAGAAGGCTTCGGACGTCGGGCATCGGGCCAAGAGCGAAATTGCGGCAATGATATCGGGGTTGCGGAGGTCAACCGCCGATTGGGCAACAAACCGCAAGAGAGGACGATGAGCCGAAGAATCAGATAAAGCGCCAACCAATGACGTGCCGGGCAATAGAATGTCAATTCGCTTTGTAATAATTGTCTAGATCGGAGTAGAGTTTTGGCTTGTGTGTGCAGGATTAACTATGATAATGATGAAGATATAAAGCGAAACAAAGTGTCGGAGTCAAGCGCGAAGGATTTGTTGTGAGTTCGAGAGTTCGACGAAAGTCTGAAGGTTCGTCGGGAATGCTGCTGGAAAGCCGAAGGGTTTTTCGGAAGCTCGCCGGAAGGTTCGTTGGAAGTTCGTGGAGCTCGCCGAGAAAGATCGGAGCTTGCCGAAGAAGCTCATTGGAACTCGCCAAGATCAAATCGTGAAGTCTAGGAGCTTGCCGGGAGTTTGTAGAATGGTTTCTGAAAGTTCGTCGGAAGACCGTCGGAAGTTCGTCGGAAAAAGTCTTAACTTGTAGACTTTGTAATAGCTTAGAAAATGTCTTTAAATTCATAATTAGCATGTTAATTAGGGTTAGGATTAGGTGTTAATCCTATAACTCAAGTAGGAGCCAATTGGGCCCGAGTTCGGACTGGTTTGGGCCAAGTTTGGAGCCCAACCAGTGAGCTGAAATAGTGTAGGCGGTGGCACCGCCTAGAACCCAAGAACCAAGCGGTGGCACCGCTGGACTGAGCGATGGCACTGCCCAGCACCCGAGAGGTCCGGCAATGGCATCGCCGGACCGGGCGGTGGCACCGCTAGTACACTGTTAGTGTCCGACACTGACAAGCGGTGGCACCGCCAGCCTCGAGAACCCAAGAGAATTCAAAATTTGGAGCCCAAATTTGAATCCTCTTGGGGCCTATAAATACCCCTCAATTCTCAACAGAGAACACAACCTTTGAGAAGCAAGAGATTGAGATAAAAGTCTTAGCAAAGTCTTTAGCAAGTTTTTATTTTCAATTGCTTGAGTGTTCACCTCCTTCTTTCTCTTTGAAAATTTGTAAGAGAGTGAACCACTTGTAAAAGGTTGTAAGAGGGGTATTTGTCCTTCCCCTTCAAAGTGATTTGCTAGTGGAAGTTGGGAGCCTCATCGAAGAAGGCTTCGTAACTGGATGTAGGTCGCATGACCGAACCACTATAAATCGGTTTGCATTTATCTTATTGTCATTTATAATACTGCAAACCATCTTCACTTTGATGCTCTACTTCTTTGTCTCCTTCTTACATATCCCTTCAAGTTAAAATGCAATCGAAACAGTTTCAAACGAAACATTGTTTTTATCATACGAAGTTTCCGAAAGTGTTTAAATCGTCAAAAGTTTATCGTACTTTACCGCTGCACTAATTCACCCCCCCCCCTCTTAGTGCTACTCTGATCCTAACAATTGGTATCAGAGCCACATTTTTCTACTTTGGTTTAACACCCAAATAGAAATGACTCTTTACGGCTTTCAAGAGGGTCATTCTCTTATTTGTCCTCCCTTTTTCAATGGGACGGACTATACTTATTGGAAAACTCGAATGAGAGTTTTCTTACTTTCTTTGGATTTGAATTTATGGCACATAGTCGAAAATGGATTTGAAATGTCTTCTCTTCCAATGAACTATTGGAATGATTTGGAGAAGAAGATGTTTTCTTTAAACGTAGAGGCTATGAATGCCTTATTTTACGCTTTGGACAAAAATGAGTTCAATCGGGTTTCTTTGGGCGAAACGACTTTCGACATATGGCACACTTTTGAAATCACACACGAAGGCACTTCTAGAGTTAAAGATTCGAAAATCAACATTTTAATGCATGATTTCGAGCTTTTTCGAATGAAGCCGAGCGAAACCATTGTTGACATGTACACTCGTTTTACGGATGTTGTCAATTGTTTACAAGCTCTTGGAAAATGTTTCTCGAATTTTGAACTTGTTTGTAAAGTTTTACGATCACTTTCTAAAGCTTGGGAATCAAAAGTAACGGCAATATAAGAAACAAAAGATTTAAATATTTTTCCACTTGAAGAACTTATCGGCTCATTGATGACATATGAAATGGTGCGCAATGCACATGATGAACACAATGAACACTTGAACCACCTTCCAAAGAATAGGAAGGATTTGGAACTCCAGACAAATGAATACCACTTGAGCGATGACTCAAGTGATGAGGACAATGATGAACTTGAACTTCGAACACTAACTCTTAATAAGTTCATTAAACAAAAATCTAAAATAAACAATGAACTTGAATGGAAGAAGAGGCCAAAGAAAAGGAAGGCACCCAAGGATGAATTAAGAACTTCCAAAGGTGAAACGGCGAATTGGGCTTTAACGGGCTTCGACTACAAGGTAAGTAACTCAACTCTCTTGAATAATTTTGAAATTACTTGAAGTTTTTCATGAGTGCTTAATTTAGATAGTAGGAATAAGAAATAAATTGTTTTTTCAAAAATTATATCATGTTTTTCTTTTTAGCATCTTTGAAAAATTAAAAAATTTAAGCATGAAAAGATAGATTCACCTAAAAAGAAAAATGTATGACTACAACAAATAACAAAATGATTTTGTTTGAAAATGCCTTATGCCCGATGAAATCATCATTGATGGATATGCTTTATATTTAATAGTTTCTTTGGCTTATATGCCTTATCATGATAAACGTTTTGAAAAGTTTGTATCATACTTGATGATTGTTATACATGATGATTTATTGGTCTTGAAGTTATTCAATTTTGATTAAATGAAATCATGTTTGACTTGAAGTAATGAGTTAAAATACTTTTTTTTGAATTATGTGTTGCACTTTTTTTTTTATGATTTTTGATCTTTCCGTTTTAAACGATGATGCATGGATTAAAAAAAAAAAAAAAGGACATGCATGTATGGAATCAATCAATAAGTTGAAACAAAAGGAGGAAAGAATTTTTTATTAAAAATTTTCTTTTTCTCTATCTTATTGATTTCTACCTAAGAGACCAATAAAATTATTTATGCCATTTTGAATCTCTCGAAAGAAATGTTGAGATTTTGATGGTTTGGACGATTTGAATTTGAATGAGTTTTATTCAAAATTATGATCTTGATTCCGTGATATTTACAAATTAAGATTTATTATGAATCAAGATTTTTTCATTAATCGATCTCCTAAGATTTTCTTTTGATTATTTATGAGTAGGTTTTTAAAAAAGAAATCATGCCTTTTGGTATTCATATGTTCTAATCTTTCATGATATGATTTTTATACAATTCCTTGTATTCATGAAATGTTTATCGCATCACCCAATTACTTTCTTCTTGATATTCCTTATGTGGTGATATAAAATTATGCATGAAATACTCTTGATATTATTTTGATGCATACAAATGAAAAGTTATGATCATGAATGGTCAGATGAAATTTGACAAGTTAATACCATCATGATTTGAAACATTTATATTTTGAAATTATGCATGCAATTGCTTTTTATTGTGATGATATATGCATATAATGTGTATCATGAATACTTTATTATCATACATGAAAATAGTGATAAATATTTTGAAAATAAATGTTTGTATCATGTTAGATGATTTTACATTTTGTGCACGATGAGTTATAGTGATGATTGAAACAATGATTGAAATGATATGAATGATGATTTGGAATCATGTATATAATGATGAGTTTATATGTTTTGAAAATATATATGATGATTTGGTATTATGCATGCAATAATGATGCACACAATGATGAAATATTCATGATAAAATTATTATTTTGATATTCATGACTTGAATCTTCCTTTCTTTTTGCCAATGACAAAGGGACAGAAAGAGTTGCTAATGTGCTATCTTGAATTGATGTAAAGGGTAATCTCAAAGATAAATTAACTACCTTGCACAAGTCAAGAAAATGTAAAAACTTGCTTACTTTCTTGCACATCTAAAGAAAAGATACAAATGTAACACTTGCCAAATTGTTTGCTTGCCTCATGTAAAACATGGTCCCTTGCTAGTTTGGTATTTTGCTAAGGAAGCAAAAATGACACTTCTCAAAAGAGAAGAAAGAGCTTACTTTCTTGAACATCTTTAATATGCTAGCTAGCATGATGTACAATTTGCTATCTTGAACATTACAAAGAAATACTATCATACACATTGCAAAGAAAAGCAAATATGCCAACTTGCACACCTTTAAATTTGCTAGCTTGTATGTAGTAAAACTTGCATATCGTAAAATTTGCTAGCTTATAGAGAAGCAAAGAATTGCTATCTCGAAAGAAGCAAAAAATGCAAAACTTAGAAAACTTGCAATATAATTGCTCTTGCTATGCTTTATATAAAAAATAGGTTGATATCCTTAAAAGCATCGCATTAAATTTTTTAGTATTGCAATGTATCACATGTATTGCAAATTGAAATTTTTGAGACTATTATCATATCATGTTTAACAATTGATGTCTTTCAGAACATGATTTCTTTGTAATTTTGTCTTATATGTATCATGTGATGATTGAAATATTGATTAATGCAAATTCATAATTTATGTAAAAGTCTAAATCATTGGTTCCTCTCATTCTTTTCGGCAATGACATAGGGGGAGAAAGATTGCTAGCTCAAGGCAAATGTTGGCTAGCTTGTACTCTTCCCTTCTTTTCGACAAAAACAAAGGGGAGAAAGCTTTTGCTAGTGAGAACATGCAAAGAAAAGCAAAGTGCAATCTTGCACAAGAAGCAAGTGTTGAATTGCCATGATTGAACTTAAGAATCTTACTATGCTTTTGTGCTTATATGTTGTGATGAAAATCTAGCTTTATGTTGCAAAAACTTGCATATCTTTTAAAATAGCTAGAGCTACTTCTCCTTTTTGTTGATGACATAGGGGGAGAAGTATATTGATGACTTCATGCATTGAATTGAATATTTTATATATATTTGCATGATGATTTAAATATTTTTCATAACATGTGATGAATGATACTTGGATTTGGGATAATCCAAGTGTTCTATTAATGGAATATTGATAGGGGGAGTTTAGTTAAACTCCGGGGAGTTAAGATTAACTCCGTTAGTCATCAATTAGTTGTCATCATAAAAAAGGGGGAGATTGTTGAATCTCGAATTTTGATGATGAAACTAATTGATTGTGTTTAGATGTTTAAAAGCATTTTGAGTGATGCAGGTCTACTCGATCAGGATTAGACAGTTGATGCAGGAGGAATTGACATTGCGCCGGAGGAGATCACGTCAGGATGTTGGACGGCAGAAGGCTTCGGACGTCGGGCATCGGGCTGTCACGCCCCTAAAAATATCCATGATATTTAAATTTTTTTTTTTTTTTTCGCCACAACTAACCCAGGATCCAAACACACATTTGAGGTCACTAAGAAAACATTCAGATCAAAAATTTCACTTCTATAATCTATCAATTCATAACCCTGTGCAATTCATAAACATAGCACACATCACTCGATAATTTATACAATCTGAACTCAACTCATCAAAATAAAAACCACAATATAAATCCACAAGTGGGGAAATCTATGCAGTCATCACAATCATCGATTTACCATAAGTTCATATCATTACACGAATTTAATTTAACATTCCAAAACCCTATACATGAGGGATCCTTTAACTTACACAAAATCCACAAGTTTAGATTCATAGTCACATTTCATTAGATGCAACGTAGCTTATACACAACTACATATATGCTAACAAAAGTTCTGCCCAACGTCTTCTAAACTTTCCACTGCCTCAGCCCATTCTTAACATTTAAGCAAGCGATACGCTATCCTGAAAAATTTATCAACAAATGGGGTGAGCATAAAGAGCTCAGCAAGTGACTAACATATCCATATCAAAATAGTACAATTTCCAAAGAGATGCAGTTTCAAACACAAAGCAGAATATACGATTTCGTATACATAATATCATTAGGAGCAGAATCATAATTGTCCTTCTTAATCATACATATTTGGTTCCTGACAGATGGGGCATAGAGTAATTGGAGCATATCAGAAACAAAGGAAACATATCGGAGCTTATCAATGGCATATAAAATGTTCCAAATCACATCAACGACATATGGAACATTATGAAGCAAAATCAGCAGTGAATGAAGCATTTCAGAGCATATCAAACTCATATGTCGTACAGAAGCTCAAACGTCGTCCTTGACGTTGCAATCATATCATAACTATCCAGAGCACGAACAGAAATAACTCACAAAAACTCTGGATGTCATATCAAACATATAGAGGGTGTAGTGGGATCTCAGTCAGAATGTGATTCATCCATTTCTGAATGACCACCTGACAAAAGTCTCCCACGTCTGGGAGCTCCATCCACCCACGTCTAGGTGAAGTCAAAGGGGGCCGGCAGAGCATCGCAGGCTCTAAGCAATATCCCACAAAGCGGGACCCCACAAAGCGGGCAAATAAGCGCATACCAGAATATCCCACAAAGCGGGACCCCACAAAGCGGGCAAATAAGCGCATACCAGAATATCCCACAAAGCGGGACCCCACAAAGCGGGCAAATCAGCGCATACCCTTTACCATTTCTGGCAAAGGTCCAGACAATCCCACACACCAGAGTACAAGAAGGCAGTTTCAACAATAAGTAGCATATAACGGAAGCACACGCGGAACAACCAAACGTACATGTGCCTTTTCAAAAGCAATGTGATGCAAGGAACAAATCTCTCACAAAAGTATTCATTTTAGGAAAGAAATGAAAGCAAGAGTGTACAGGGATTCCAAACAATCATAATCAGCTCAATTCCAATAAGAAGATTAGGCGAATTCAAGTATCCAAAGGAAATGGAACAGAATACGCGAAATCGACCAAAGCTCGATTTCGGACAGAATTCCAATGGCACATCAAACAAATATTTCAGAATAACAATTATGCTCCAATACCCATAAGAAGGCTATGGTCGAACCATATATCAATCTATATTCGGATGGAACAGATTTCATATGAAACAGGGCTCCCAACACAGAGTTACCTCTGATTTGGTAACACAAGGTCAAAATCACAATCACTGTTTTGCAGAATTTATAAGGTCGGATTCAACAGACGATAGGGTGGGCAATTGAACTCCACAATTTTCAAACTATATGTCAAAAGAGAGAATTTCAAGTCTAGTTTCAAATAAAATCAGTTTGGTACAAACCAGAATTTTCAACAGGGAGTTATAGGCGTTTTAGTATCGAAATGTCAGAAATCTTGAACTCTGTTTTACAGCGTCTATAGGCTCTTTTGAAACAAATTTTTGGGTAAGTATTCGGTGTCCAAAATCTACAAAATTGGTGTCAAAAGAAATATATACGAGTCTAGTTTCAAAAAAAAATAGTTCCTGCCTGAATCCTCATTCTGTACTAAAACTTATAGCTGAAACAGTGCTTAGGGGTCAGTTTACCGAAAAAAAAACTTTCAGAATCCATGGTTTTATGTCCAAGGAGAGACATATCAGTTTCTAAATAGAAATCTTCCAATTTATTTTGAATCAACATAAAAACAGAGTCTAATACTGCTGTAGGATGGGGTTAGAACACTTGCCTTTGGAAATTTTGACCCGAAATGACAAGATTAAAGCAAGAACCCTAAAAGCCCCAATTTTCTTTCTCTTCTTCTTCTTCTTCTTCTTCTTCTTCTTCTTCTTCTTCTTCTTCTTCTTCTTCTTCTTTCTTTCTTTCTTTCCCTGATCACCCACGAGCTGCCTCCTCTGCTTCCTTAAGAACGAAGGCAGAGAGGCTTAAGCGGTGAAATTTGTCATTTGGTGCATTTTGCAGTTTAGTCCTTGTTTTTATCATATTCACGATTTGGTCCTTAGGGTTTACATATAGGTCCTCAGATTCTTTCTTTTCTCTTTTTTTTTTGAACAGATCTCCCAAATCTTACAAATAAGTTACCTCTGATTCATACTCTATTTCTTTTGTCAATTAAAATAGATGCTTACGTTATCACCAGAAATTTATACGAACATTCGGAAATGAGGGGTGTTACACTCTCCCCCCCTTAAAAGAAAAATTTAGTCATCTAAATTTATCGTACCTCTATTCGATGAAAAGACGAGGATACACCTTTTTCATTTCCTCTTCTAGCTCCCAAGTTGTCTCTTCTCCAGAATGATGTCTCCAATTTACTTGAACCAGTGGGATGACCCGATTCCTTAGGACTTTTTCTTTCTTATCAATAATCTGAATAGGCTCTTCCACATAGGATAAATCTTTATCGAACTCCACCAGCTCATACTTAATGATGTGAGAAGGGTCATACATATACTTTCTAATCATCGAGACATGAAATATATCATGGACATGGCTCAATGCTGGTGGTAAGGCAATCCTGTAAGCGACAGAACCAACCCTCTCAAGAACCTCAAAAGGTCCAATAAATCTTGGGCTTAACTTTCCTTTCTTCCCAAACCTTATAATGCCTTTGGAAGGGGAGACTTTTAAGAATACAAAATCTCCGATTTCAAACTCAATATCTCGTCTCCTATTATCGGCATAACTCTTTTGACGACTTTGAGCAGCTTTTAACCTTTTCCTTATAACTTGAATTTTCTCGGTAGTTTCTTGTACCTGGTCCGATGCTAACAACTTTCTATCCCCAACTTCCTCCCAACATATAGGTGTTATGCACTTTCGCCCATATAAAGCTTCATAAGGAGCCATCTGAATACTTGAATGATAACTATTGTTATACGTGAACTCAACAAGTGAAATATTCTTATCCCATTCACCTTTCCAATCCATAACATAGGCTCTAAGCAAATCCTCAAGTGTTTGAATTGTTCTTTCTGACTGACCATCGGTCTGAGGATGATATGCAGTGCTAAACTTAACTTTAGTGCCCATAGATTCCTGTAATCTTCTCCAGAATCTAGAGAGAAATCTGGAGTCTCTATCAGAGATGATCTCCTTTGGAATACCATGAAGTCTTACTATTTCATTAACATATAAATCTGCAAGTCTATCAAGCGAATAAGTCATATTAATCGGAAGGAAATGTGCAGATTTTGTTAACCTATCAATGATAACCCAAATAGCATCATGCTTCCTCGAGGTTCTGGGTAGTCCTGAAACAAAATCCATAGTAATACATTCCCATTTCCATTCAGGTATAACTAAAGGTTGCAGCAACCCTCCAGGTCTTTGGTGTTCTACTTTGATTTGCTGACAAGTCAAACATTTTGAAATATACATTGCAATTTCCTTCTTCATACCTTCCCACCAATAATGACTTTGAAGATCTCTATACATCTTAGTGCTCCCAGGATGTATGGTGTACTTCGAAGTATGACTCTCCTTTAGGATTTGATTCTTGATATCCGGTTCATTTGGTACACATACTCTCTCCCCAAATCTCAATAGGCCATCCTTTGAAGCTTGAAATTGTGGCTTCAATTCTTTTTCTACTTCATTCCTCAAGTAGATTAAATATGGATCTCGTAATTGTCCTTTCTTAATTTGTTGAATAAGATCAGATTGCACTTGAATGGAGGCCATCAATATCATCGAGTCTTGCTCTTTCCTCAAAGCTTTCAAATCAGAATTTTCTTCTAATAACTTCCATTGCTTCACGACCAGACTAGCCAAAAAACTTGTAGATTTCCTACTAAGTGCATCAGCTACCACATTGGCCTTGCCCGGGTGATAACGGATGGCACAATCGTAATCCTTCAGAAGTTCTATCCATCTTCGCTGCCTCATGTTTAGCTCTTTCTGAGTGAAAATATATTTTAGACTCTTGTGATCAGTAAAGATTTCAAACTGTCGACCATACAAATAATGTCTCCAAATCTTTAGAGCAAAAATGATTGCTGCTAATTCCAAATCATGAGTTGGATAATTCAATTCATAACCCTTAAGTTGCCTAGAAGCATAAGCAATTACTCTCCCTTCCTGCATCAAAACACATCCCAAGCCCTTTCTTGAAGCATCAGTATAAACTACAAATCCCTCACTACCACTTGGAATAGTGAGAATAGGGGCACTAGTCAATCTTCTTTTTAACTCTTGAAAGCTTTGCTCACAATCATCGCCCCATACAAATTTCATATTCTTCTTAGTAAGTTTGGTGAGAGGTTGAGCAATTCGAGAAAATCCCTCCACAAATCTCCTGTAATAACCTGCCATGCCCAAGAAACTTCTAACCTCTGTTACATTTGTTGGTACTTCCCATTCAACTACAGCTTCTATTTTCCTTGGATCAACAGATATACCCTTCCCTGAAATCACATGGCCTAAGAAAGCAACTTCATTCAACCAAAATTCACATTTGCTGAACTTCGCATACATATTCTTTTCTCTTAGTATGGACAACACATCACTCAAGTGTTCCTCATGCTCCTAGTTACTCTTTGAATACACCAATATGTCATCAATAAATATAATTACACAGATATCCAAGAGCGGTTGAAATATCCTATTCATTAGTTCCATAAAAGCTGCAGGGGCATTTGTCAAACCAAACGGCATCACCAAGAATTCATAATGACCATATCGAGTTCTGAAAGCTGTTTTTGAAATATCCTCCTACTTGATCTTTAGCTGATAGTAACCTGACCTCAGGTCAATCTTAGAGAATACTTGTGCACCCTGCAGTTGATCAAACAAATCATCAATTCTAGGTATGGGATATTTGTTTTTTGATGGTCACCTGATTCAACTGTCTATAATCAATACAAAGCCTCAATGTTCCATCCTTCTTCTTCACTAATAGTACCGGAGCACCCCATGGGGACACACTGGGTCGTATGAAACCCTTATCTAATAATTCTTGTATTTGCTTCTTTAATTCCTCTAGCTCGAGTGGTGCCATTCTGTAGGGAGGCTTAGATATTGGGGTTGTACTGGAGACCAGATCAATAGCAAATTCACCCTCTCTATCTAGAGGTAAACCAGGCAAGTCATCTGGGAATACATCAGGGAATTCTTTGACCACTGAAATTTCATCTAGGTGGGTTTCCTGGTTTGAATGCTCCTTTACACACACCATATAACAAAAACAACCTTTCTGCATAAGACGATAAGCTTGAAGTGCTGATATCAAGCAAGGAGGCAAATCATGCTTAATGCCCTCAAAGAAAAATATAGGCTGATCTGGTATGCAGAAAGTAATTATTTTCTTGTAACAATCAATACTGGCGTGATGAGAAGATAACCAATCCATGCCAAGTATAATATCAAAACCCTGGATCTCTAGGAGAATCAAATCAGCAAGGAGTTCGTGGTCTCCAATAGAGATCAAACAAGATGGGTAGACCAATTTTGTTGCCAATGAATCTCCAACAGCAGTTGTTACATATAACATATAATCTAGGGGTTTAGGTAGAATATCCAAGTGACAAGCAAAGTATTTTGAAACAAACGATAAGTTGGAGCCGGGATCAAACAAAACTTTTGCATTTCTTTTAGAAACATGAAGAATACCTTCCACCACTGATTTAGAAGCTCTAGAATCTTGTTCAGTGATAGCGTATACTCTAGCATGGGCTGAGGGTCTAGGAGACAATGGCTCTCTTTTCCTGTTCAGTGGGCAATCTTTTATTTGATGACCTAGCTTTCCACAATTGAAACATGCTCCAGTCACCCGAAAACACCGACTTGTCTCATGATTTAACCCGCATTTTTCACATAACTGAGTCCTCCCCCATGGTTTCCTTTTCTCAAATCCAGATGTCTTAAACCTCTTGTTACTATATTCGTATTCATTTACTCTCCTGCTTTTGCTAGTAAATTTGTCCCTTTGGTTCTTGCCAATGATTTCTTGAATTTCCTCCATGTCTCTGTCAATTTTCAAAGCTCGTTCTACCGTATCAGCATATGTTTGTAATTTTAAAGCTGACATTCGGCTTCTTATTGCCGGCCGTAATCCCCTTTCAAACCTTCTTGCCTTTCTAGATTCATCATCAGTCATATGTGTGGCAAACCTGGAGAGCTCAGTAAATTTAGATTCATACTTTGTAACCGTCATACTTCCCTGGATAAGATTCAAGAACTCCAATTCTTTTTGCTCTCTCATACATTCTGAAAAATATTTATCGTTAAACTTTTCTTGGAATAACTTCCATGTCATTGGCTCATGTTTGATTTCAGACATCCTCTTAATCATTCTCTACCAGTGTTCAGCTTCTCCCTCCAGCATAAAGGTGGCAAGAAAAACCTTTCGTTCATCAGAGTAATTTAAGGCATCAAATATTTTCTCTATCTGCATCATCCATCGTTCCGCCACCATTGGATCAGACTCACCACTGAAACTGGGAGGACTAAGCTTCTTAAACTGTCCAATTCCCAACCCCGTCTGGTTTGATGTCTCTGTCCCATCATTATTTCCTTGTTGGACAGGTTGTTGTTGTTGTTGCATCACTTGTGCCATAGTCTCCAAAGTCCGCATAATACCACTCAATTGATCAGCAGTAGATGCAACAGGAGAACCAGATGATCTCGTCATCCTCGCTTCCTAAAACATCAAAAGAACATTTTCTTTGATCAATCTCTAAATGGTAGTCAATAAACCTCAAATAAAGATAATATTCTTAGTGATTCTCAAATCATGCTCTGATACCACCTCTGTCACGCCCCTAAAAATATCCATGATATTTAAATTTTTTTTTTTTTTTCGCCACAACTAACCCAGGATCCAAACACACATTTGAGGTCACTAAGAAAACATTCAGATCAAAAATTTCACTTCTATAATCTATCAATTCATAACCCTGTGCAATTCATAAACATAGCACACATCACTCGATAATTTATACAATCTGAACTCAACTCATCAAAATAAAAACCACAATATAAATCCACAAGTGGGGAAATCTATGCAGTCACCACAATCATCGATTTACCATAAGTTCATATCATTACACGAATTTAATTTAACATTCCAAAACCCTATACATGAGGGATCCTTTAACTTACACAAAATCCACAGGTTTAGATTCATAGTCACATTTCATTAGATGCAACGTAGCTTATACACAACTACATATATGCTAACAAAAGTTCTGCCCAACGTCTTCTAAACTTTCCACTGCCTCAGCCCATTCTTAACATTTAAGCAAGCGATACGCTATCCTGAAAAATTTATCAACAAATGGGGTGAGCATAAAGAGCTCAGCAAGTGACTAACATATCCATATCAAAATAGTACAATTTCCAAAGAGATGCAGTTTCAAACAAAAAGCAGAATATACGATTTCGTATACATAATATCATTAGGAGCAGAATCATAATTGTCCTTTTTAATCATACATATTTGGTTCCTGACAGATGGGGCATAGAGTAATTGGAGCATATCAGAAACAAAGGAAACATATCGGAGCTTATCAATGACATATAAAATGTTCCAAATCACATCAACGACATATGGAACATTACGAAGCAAAATCAGCAGTGAATGAAGCATTTCAGAGCATATCAAACTCATATGTCGTACAGAAGCTCAAACGTTGTCCTTGACGTTGCAATCATATCATAACTATCCAGAGCACGAACAGAAATAACTCACCAAAACTCTGGATGTCATATCAAACATATAGAGGGTGTAGTGGGATCTCAGTCAGAATGTGATTCATCCATTTCTGAATGACCACCTGACAAAAGTCTCCCACGTTTGGGAGCTCCATCCACCCACGTCTAGGTGAAGTCAAAGGGGGCCGGCAGAGCATCGCAGGCTCTAAGCAATATCCCACAAAGCGGGACCCCACAAAGCGGGCAAATAAGCGCATACCAGAATATCCCACAAAGCGGGACCCCACAAAGCGGGCAAATAAGCGCATACCAGAATATCCCACAAAGCGGGCAAATCAGCGCATACCCTTTACCATTTCTGGCAAAGGTCCAGACAATCCCACACACCAGAGTACAAGAAGGCAGTTTCAACAATAAGTAGCATATAACGGAAGCACACGCGGAACAACCAAACGTACATGTGCCTTTTCAAAAGCAATGTGATGCAAGGAACAAATCTCTCACAAAAGTATTCATTTTAGGAAAGAAATGAAAGCAAGAGTGTACAGGGATTCCAAACAATCATAATCAGCTCAATTCCAATAAGAAGATTAGGCAAATTCAAGTATCCAAAGGAAATGGAACAGAATACGCGAAATCGACCAAAGCTCGATTTCGGACAGAATTCCAATGGCACATCAAACAAATATTTCAGAATAACAATTATGCTCCAATACCCATAAGAAGGCTATGGTCGAACCATATATCAATCTATATTCGGATGGAACAGATTTCATATGAAACAGGGCTCCCAACACAGAGTTACCTCTGATTTGGTAACACAAGGTCAAAATCACAATCACTGTTTTGCAGAATTTATAAGGTCGGATTCAACAGACGATAGGGTGGGCAATTGAACTCCAAAATTTTCAAACTATATGTCAAAAGAGAGAATTTCAAGTCTAGTTTCAAATAAAATCAGTTTGGTACAAACCAGAATTTTCAACAGGGAGTTATAGGCGTTTTAGTATCGAAATGTCAGAAATCTTGAACTCTGTTTTACAGCGTCTATAGGCTCTTTTGAAACAAATTTTTGGGTAAGTATTCGGTGTCCAAAATCTACAAAATCGGTGTCAAAAGAAACATATACGAGTCTAGTTTCAATCAAAAATAGTTCCTGCCTGAATCCTCATTCTGTACTAAAACTTATAGCTGAAACAGTGCTTAGGGGTCAGTTTACCGAAAAAAAAACTTTCAGAATCCATGGTTTTATGTCCAAGGAGAGACATATCAGTTTCTAAATAGAAATCTTCCAATTTATTTTGAATCAACATAAAAACAGAGTCTAATACTGCTGTAGGATGGGGTTAGAACACTTGCCTTTGGAAATTTTGACCCGAAATGACAAGATTAAAGCAAGAACCCTAAAAGCCCCAATTTTCTTTCTCTTCTTCTTCTTCTTCTTCTTCTTCTTCTTTCTTTCTTTCTTTCCCTGATCACCCACGAGCTGCCTCCTCTGCTTCCTTAAGAACGAAGGCAGAGAGGCTTAAGCGGTGGAATTTGTCATTTGGTGCATTTTGCAGTTTAGTCCTTGTTTTTATCATATTCACGATTTGGTCCTTAGGGTTTACATATAGGTCCTCAGATTCTTTCTTTTCTCTTTTTTTTTTGAACAGATCTCCCAAATCTTACAAATAAGTTACCTCTGATTCATACTCTATTTCTTTTGTCAATTAAAATAGATGCTTACGTTATCACCAGAAATTTATACGAACATTCGGAAATGAGGGGTGTTACACGGGCCAAGAGCAGAATTGCGCCAATGATATCGGGGTTGCGGAGGTCAACCATCGATTGGACAACAAGCCGCAAGAGAGGACGATGCGCCGAAGAATCGGACGAAGCACCAACCAATGACGTGCCGGGCAACAGAATGTCAATTCGCTTTGTAATAATTGTCTAGATCGGAGTAGAGTTTTGGCTTGTGTGTGCAGGATTAACTACGATAACGATGAAGATATAAAGCGAAACAAAGTGTCGGAGTCAAGCGCGAAGGATTTGTTGTGAGTTCGAGAGTTCGACGACAGTCCGAAGGTTTGTCGGGAATGCTGCCGGAACTAGCCGAGAATGAGTAGGGAGCTTGCCGAAGGGTTTTTCGAAAGCTCACCGGAAGGTTCGTTGGAAGTTCACTTTGTTATCCTTTCATGCAGAAAAGGGTGGGGTATTTATATGCCATAATGGCTTCAAAATTAGAGCAAAAAAGTGTCTCATTCCGGGTTTCCGGGGTACTAGCGGTACCACCGCCCGTACTAGGTGGTATCATCGCTTAACACTCTGACATTGGGTGGTACTATTACCTGATAGAGTCTTGGATATTGAGCTTTGGCAAGACCATCGCTTGATAAGATGGTACCACCGCTTGATAGTAATAACTACCGATGGTACCACCACTTAGTCTGGGTAGTACCACTGCTTAGACCACTTGGGAGACCGCTCCCTAGGCAGTTCCACTACCCAAGTCTAGCGGTGCCACTGCCAAACAAGGTCCAGCAACTTGGTTAGACCTTGAATCCGACCCAAACCAATCCAATTACGGGCCCAATTGGCCCTTAATAGGGTTAATGGGATTACCTCTCAAACTTAACCCTAATTATATGCTAACTATGATTTTTAAGACATACACTAAATAAAACAAGCCCGGTAAGTCTAGGTTTCTTCCAGCGAGCTTCCGACGATCTTTTGACGGACTTTCGACATTCTATCGGTAATCTTCTAGTCGACTTTCGGCAAGCTCCTGGACTTCACAATGATCTTCTTGGCAAGTTCCCATGAGCTTCTTCTCGGTCAATTCTGGTAGCATTTCCGACAAACCTCTGGACTTCCGACAAACTCTCGAACTCTCAACGAAATCTCGATCTTGACTCCGGCACTTCGGTTTGCTTTATTCCTTAATTACTATCGTAGTTAATCAGGTATACTTTTCTTAACATATAGATTTGATCAAATAATTTACCAATTGATTTCATCATCAAAATCTGATGATGAAATCAATTGGTAAATTATTTGATTCCAGCACAAACCTCTGGACTTCCGACAAACTCTCGAACTCTCAACGAAATCTCGATCTTGACTCCGGCACTTCGGTTTGCTTTATTCCTTAATTACTATCGTAGTTAATCAGGTATACTTTTCTTAACATATAGATTTGATCAAATAATTTACCAATTGATTTCATCATCAAAATCTGAGATTCAACAATCTCTCCCTTTTTGATGCTGATAATCAATTGATGATGGAGTTAACCTTAACTCCCCCTATCTATATGCCATACTTAAGAAAAGACACTCTTGAATTCAAGGCCTTTGAATTCAAGCATCAAACTGATAAGTTATATGCATTTAAACTTATCGACATGTACATCATGATACCAATCATGATTTACAATCTCAAAATACGATATCACGTATTTATCACAATACAAATGATGTCAAGGTATGACATCTATTTTTAAGTCCAATATAGAATGATGATAGGCAATCATCATTTTCAAGTATGATACGAATTTCAAATATGAAATTTAGCTTGATTCAAATTTCAAAGATAACAATTCATCAATCCGAGGTATGATGTCAATTGTAAGTAGGAAATTAAGTGCATGATACCTTATGATAGATATTTATCAAGCATTCATAAAACATTTCAAGTATTTACGATACATATGATACATATGCAATACATTTTGATATGTTTCAAGTATTTGTGATGTGTTGCGATATATTTTTTGATTCTAATCATATTTCAAGCATTTGCAAAACATTCAAGCATTTACGATAAGATATATTTTACACATTATTTTTAACATTCATAATGTCAATTTGTCATCAATTTGTCACATTTCTCCCCCTTTGTCATCAACAAAAAGGAGAACCATTAAACAATGCAAGTGTATTAAAAAATCAAGCAAGTTCCACACTAATTTATCCAAGCCAATAAGGAAGGTAAGCAAAACTTTGTATGACAACTACTTTTGATTTTTAAAATGGATAAACTAACATTTTTACTTGAGATGTGCAAAAACTTTTTGGTTTTTCTTGAGATTTGTAAGTTTCTTTCTTCCTTTGTCATAAAAAAAAGAGAAGAAGAGGAAGAGGAGTAAGGGAGGAATCCATCAAGAACCAAATTTATGAAAGGATTTGAACCAAGTCAAATCTAAAACAATAAATGAGTTTCATCAAATCAAGCTTCTATTTTAACAAAGAGAAATGATTCATTAAAAGGATCAAGATGTCTATATAAAATCAAATCCTTATTCTTGCAAGTGATCATCATATATTAAAAATCCATGAATAAAAATTCATAAATCAAATGTCTTTTCTTGTAAATAGAAAGAAGAATGATTCATAGGAATTGATAAAAGATCAAGTCAATAATCCAAAAATCCATGAATTATGGCTCTTCCTTTGCAAATAGAAGGAGGAAGGACTCATGATCATCACATGAAAATAAGACATTGAGTTGTAAATCCCAAAACTGGAATATTTTCTTTTGTAAATATACCGAGAAAGAAAAAGCAATCTCGATTTAAAAAGAAAACTCAAGTTACGAAAAACCGAGAAGTTCAAAAAATGTATTAAGGAATTTATGCATTCAAAAGATTTATCATGCCTAATTCTTAGAGTGTTGCAAGCATTAAACCATCCTCAAGAAGCGCATCATAATTTTGAATAGCACATGACGTCAAAAGGTACGTCATGGAATGTAAGAAGTATCAAAGAGTACAACTCATCATAATGCTTTTTAATTCCCTACTTCCTCTTATCAGTAGAAGAAAATATATAACCTATTCAGGTGGTGGTAAATCAAAATGCCTAAACAAAGTATTCAATTGCCGATGGATTTGCTGCATCTCGGTTAAGATTTGATCTTAATATAGTTCAATTCGATCCAGTCGAGTCACTATTTGATCGACATATGAGGAGGCTGCTTGCTCTGTTGGAGGTGCTACCTCAAGGGGACTAGTAGGAGGAGAATGACTTTCTCTATATACAGGTGTTTCTGGTTCTGGTTCAGGTGAGGGAGGTTCAGTCCTCCTAGGTAATCTAATCCAAATTCCATTTCTTACTATGCACCTTAATCTTCTTAATAGGTTTCCATTGATAACATTGAATCGATCTAGTTTTAAGGTTTCTTCATCAGATGGAATAACTATGTTATGTGCATGCATTAGTCTAGTGATTAAACCACCATATGGAAGCATCATATCTTTTGTTGAGAGTTCAATCATGTTTTGTTTTATCAGATATCCAAAACAGTTATCGTGTCCTATCATAATCCAATATATTGTTCCTAATTCCATTTGACTGGCTTCATCATGATGATGTTATTTGGAAGTAAGATACTTCTTATAATGTGACGAAGCAATTTTGTGCTTAAGGGTAGCAAATGTTTACAATTTTTTGGAACGACGGAAAGATTTAGGTTACTAAAGGTAGTTCCTAATGCCTTAAAATATGTAACCCCAACTGATTCTTCATCCTATAACTCTCTAAAGTAACAACCTCTTCTTTTCTCAGAAATTCCTATATGGTTGCAAATTACACTATCCGTGATGGTTATGTGAAGCCCTAAGAGATAAGTGAACACCCTATCATTTTCATCCACGTGCTAGTTGTTGTAAAACAACCGAACAAGTCTAGGATAAATGAGTTCACTTATTTGGAGGATTAGAAGGACATCTAAGTTAGCAAACCATTAAATTTGTTCTAAATTACCAAAATTTTCTAAATCTATATATTTTCCCTTATGAACACTTCTAGATTCAAAGGTTGGGAATTTAAGGGCATGTTGAGTTGAATCAAAGAGTATGGAATCATAGGTTTCATCTACCCTCCTCTTTCCTTTATCCCTTGAGGATCTTCTAGATGCCATGTAACTATACATATTATTAATGAGAAAACTATAAGAAGCAAGATCTAAAAATTGAGAGAAAAGTGTTTGAGAATTACCCTTGTAGTGATCTATTGAAAAGTTGAGATTGATATTTATATTCGCAAGGGATGAGGGTTTTCTTGAGTTTCTAGAGGAAGAGCAAGGAGAATGAGAGATGGAGAAGGGTTTAGAGGTGTGGGGAAGAAGTGTAGGAAAGCTTGGGGGAGGTTCTACTGCCGACCCTAAAGAAGTTTATATAGGGTAGAGTTGCGGGCGGTGCTATCGTCAGTCCAGCGGTGACATCGCCGGTGCACTATTTTTTCTCAAGGTGCTGTTTTCTTTTTCTAGCATCATTACCTCTGTTTTGAGATACAGTAAGCACGTACTCTTGCCTCCTTTTCATTTGAGACAAAGAAAGATCACAATCATAGTGTGGTGTAAAAGCTTATTTGCGTAAATATCATATCAACTCATTTCAAAGTTTTGACTTTCATAAGAATACATATAGAAATGATTAGATCAAACATGCTGATAATCCATGAATCAGATCTTTTGTTTTGTGAATTGCAAAGAGAAAAAATAAAAGTAAACGATCTAAAAAAAGAAGATTCGATTTTTAAAGGTCGAGAAATCCAGAAAACATAAAAGAGGAACCCACGTATATGAATTCTCAAGTTTCAAATATCGAGAAATCAAGATCAAATGTTTATAACATAAGATTTCAAATAATCACTATATCATCAAGTCATCAAGCATGATTTTATTGAATATGAAGCATCTTCAATCATTTTGTAACCAATAATTCTAATTCTAATGATATTTCCTTTATTATTTTGGCTAGAGAGCTTTATGGGGTATTTTGGATCTACGGTAATAAGCCTTGAGCATCTACTATCAAAATATTATTTTTGCTCCTAGCTTGTGATGGTAAACATTTCTATAAAGAAGGGTGATTTTTAGGTAACTATTTGACCTTAGGTACCTCAAAAATCGATCTACTCAACTTATTATTTTGCATGAAGTTCTTTATGGTTCCTTTAGGAACCCAAATCAATTTGTGTGAACTATATATCTTAAACGGATATTTATAAGCAATATGTCTGAGTTTATAACAAAAGTTATATTTGGTGGGGGTGATACATGCAAGATAGGACCTTTAACAAAGATGGTTGGATTTTGGTGAGAGCTACTCACAAGTCCAATTCCGCCTTTTCTATGAACGCAACCCTTATTGGAAAGGATCATGTTCAAGGACTTGTTACCAATCTTAAACTTTTCTAGAGTTTCTTTGAGTAGCAAGTTTTCCTTCTTAAGTGCCTCTAAGTTTTCACACTTAGTGCATGGAGGTAGTAAAGGACTATCATGCTTAAGTTTTTCAAATTCAGTATTTAAAAGGGCATGCTCCTTTTTCAAACAAGTAAACTTTTTACTCATTATTCTACATTCATTGAATAAATCATGAAAAGCACTTAAAAGTTTATTGAAAGATAAACACCGCTAGTGGCTCAATCACCGAGACACAGTCTCTAAGATTATGTCAGGCGGTAGTACTGCCAGGCTGGGTGGTGGTACCACCTAGTGTCAGTGCTGCAGGCGTTGGTACTGCCCAGCACAAGCGGTGGTACTGCTTGTACCCCCAAAACCAGGGATGAGATACTTTTAGGCTCCAAGTTCAAATCCATTTGGGACCTATAAATACCCCTCTCATCCCTACTTAGGTGACATAAGAATTGAGAGCAAAAAGAAAGAAAAATGCTCTTGTAATCTTATGAGAACTCCTCTAAAGCTCTAAGTGTTGGTGAAGTTTAAGACAAGAGGTAGTGGGGGTATAAAGGTTCTCTCCTAAACTTATCAAAAGGAGAATCAAGTTATAAGGATAGTTGATCGTCGCTCATTAAAAGAAGATTGGTAGTGGAAGCCGGTGGCCTCGAGTGAAGAGAAATCAGGAGTGGACGTAGTGTCACGGACTTAGTTGGTTTTGCCTAAGTCGTGCGGCACCCTTGCGTGTCCATCCGCAAAGGTCAGCCTCCCCGAAGCCTCCCATGTCCCTTAGGACCCACAAAAGAGAGAACGGGTTAGAGAAAATGCCTCATTCGGGATCCACAAGCAAACATTTCCGAAAATACTTTATAGATAATGCAAATTACAACAGACTTTAAAAGCTCTGAATAGTTGCACAACAAAGGATAAAATGGTCCATTATAGACCGAAAATCTCTCACACGTGTCCACATGACACAACCTTTATTTACAAGCCTAAAGTGACCACCAACCTAACTAAAATGAGACTATTAAGCCTTCGGCCGTCCCTCTACATGCTGTACAAAGCATGAACATACCAAAAGACACGGACATACATAAGCATTACATCAAACATCCTGTTTCGAAGTTTGTCCGTGACATTCTCCGCCACTTATTCCTTCGACGTCCTCGTCGAAGCCTTTGCTGACACTGCAACTTCTTGCCTTTGCTGAGTCTTCCATCTTCTGCTCTAGCTGTAATGCGCCTCCTAGCTCCCAACTGCTCTCCGCTGCTATTTTTTTTTTTTTTAAAGTAGTCGAACATTTGATCTACCATGCTACTTCAACTCGCCAATGACTCTAACTCTTGTGTGGGGTTGGCTGAGTTTTGATGATCCCTGTTGGTTCCTACGGATTCTCCAGATAAAGGAAAAGACCATCCTTACTGCGCTAGTCTCTCAAATGCCTCATGCTGCTTGAACTGGGTGGATGCTTGTTATAGCTTTAACGAGCATCGTCTCGCAAACTTTTGAAGTTTTGGGTCCTTCCTCCGTAAAATTTGCTCATCGACTCTTCTTTCACTTAGTTGTCACATCCAAGTAGGTTCACATCACTTCCGCTTTCAATTGGCATTTCGTTAGGAAATGAAGCGGACAATTTACTCTTAGTAACACTGATCACCGTTGGTGAGGATTTGACAACTATTATCTTCTATTATCTTCGAAGGGTCTTTGAACTTGTGTAGAGCTCCTCTGCTGGATAGATAAGAGAATTGGGGTACTCGGTTTCGCCCATTCTCTTAAGGGTTGAGAAGGCAAAGGTTACTTGACTTCACCCGCCTCCTCGAGGTTGTACTCCATGCATCGAGCTGGTTACTAGCCTTCGCTTGCTCTTTGCTCACACTTCTGAAGCACTTGAAGTGTTTGCACTCCTTGCATTAAGTAAGTTACTGTGATTCACCTTCTCAATGCCATCAAACTTCTGGAATGTAGGAAGTTTTTACCCCAACTTGGAGTAATTCTCTCATAGGTTTGGTCGCCTATAGGATTGTACCGTCTTCTCCATCAACCCTGCTGCCTACTCCACTGAGTAGCAAAGGTACAGCACCGCGTACTGCTTACTTCGTTCCTTGGTCGTGCACTCTTGCCTGACCCGAAGTCCTTCACTTTCGGCTATCATGATGAGAAGCTCGTTGACACCGGTCTTACGAAGTTCTTTGGCCTCTACCCTTCAGCCTTGTCTCGGTACTTGGAGTTTGCCTCTACATGCTCCACTTCCTCAGCCCCTTTCATGACCAAGCGCTCTCCCTCTATAAGAGCAAGGGATCAATGACTTTCACGGAAGTCCCGCCTCTACGGTACCATGGCACTGCCATGCCCATGGCCCTACTATCTGTCGCCTCGCATCTACTTCCTTTTTCTTCATGATCAGTATATATGTCTCTATGGCACTCCTCTGAGTCCACCTCCATTCTAACTGATGCTTGATTTTGGGTAGCTAAGTCCCTATGGACTCGTCGTCGCTTCCTTGCCCCTTTCGACCCCCTACTTCAACACCTTTGTGTTCTCCAAGCAGCTCCCTTTGATTGATGGAAAGACAGACTACAACTCCCTTGTATGGCCTCTGCCATCACATTATAGGGTTTGCACCGATTTTGTTCTCCTTAGCTTTCTTGGTAGTAACGTTCGCTTACTCGACCTTGTCCTCTGACATGTCAGGCTCCCTTAAGCGATTATGAGCTCTGGAGCAGTCCAACTCTCCAACTACTTCGATCATACCTCTGTATGATCAAGTCCCTCCCATGGGACTCACTAGTACTTGCATTCGAACTTTTCCCTTGGTGGAACCTAGCCCCTATATGCTGATGACCAAGGTTTTTATCCGATGCAAAATTCGATGCACGCACGGAAGACTCGCCTCTGCGGTACCATGACCTTCACTCCTTAAATCCATAGCCCTTCTTATCGTCGTGTTGTTCATCGAAGTGGAGCTTCCAATAGCTCCCAATCATACCTCCGTATGATCTAGTCCCTCACGGGACTATGTTGTGTGTATCACATTGCCACGAATTGTTCCACCACGATCCGCTACACCATGTCGCCTCCTAGTGACATCTCTATTGCATTCTGATCCTTATGGGATGAACTCGAATTGTGAACCCTCCATGTGTGGCCTCTGCCAATACATCGCAGTGTCTCTTCCACCTTCGATTTTGTTTGCTCCTTTGGCAATTAACCTTCATCCACCCACTCTTGGGTCACGCCTAGATGAAGCACCGCTCTAGGACAGTCTGACGCCTAGTAGCTCCTAAAGTCCCTCGACTTTGCTGCAATTAGTACACCATTGTCTGGATCCTCGGCCTCTACCCCTACCAGTATAATCTTCGCTGCGCATCGCTTTCTTCATAGCAACTTGAATGGCAACACTATGGCATATTCTTCAAGAGTACTCACCTTTGTGTCCTCTTGCCCCGTGCTAAGGCCTTCTGAACCCAACTTCGCCTCTGCAAATTGAGTCGCCTTAGTTCCTCCATCAAATGCTCCTCCAAGATAAGGTGCATGTGCCTAGAAGCTCCCTTCGTCTTTGGCACCATGTAAGATGAGTCCGCTCCGTCAGAATGAATGACCCATGGATCAACATGATCCTGCTCTTGCCTCTGCAAGAGTTCATGTCCTTGACCTCTGTTCAAGGAAAACACTATGCCTCCGCTCTATGTTCCATCTTCTATGCTGGCTACTTTCATGCGACTTGGGTACTTCGCCAAGTTACACCCAAGTTGCTTCGCTCCTCATTTTTACATTGAGTTGATGGTGGCCCTCGCGCCCACCATTCCATGAGTTAGCCCTCCCTTGAGTCCGATCTCCATATCGACTCTAAGTGTGCCTTCATTTGTGTTGCTTTTGTTAGGATCAAGAGCACTAAGAGGGGGGGGGGGGGGGGGGGGGCTGAATTAGTGCAACGGAAAATTTTCGACGATTAAAAAGGTGTTCGTACGATAAAAGTGATTTGGGTAGAAAAGTCGATTCGTAAATCTCTTTAACTTGTAATCAAGCGAGATGTAGTTAAAGGAAATCTATGAAGGCAGTTTGCAGTTATGATGAAAGTTAAAATGTAAGCGCAAACTGAAATATGATGTTCGTACGATAAAACTGATTTACGTCTAAATGCCGATTCGGAAAATACTAAACTTTAAAACACGATCGTAAATGTGCAGAAGGCAGTAAGCTATTGAGGAGGTTTGCAGTAAGGATAAGATGCTCAAAGTAAATGAAAACTGAGATTTAGAGTGGTTCGGTCAATCTTGACCTACATCCACTTTTGGCTTCCTCCACCGATGAGGTCACCGATGTCTACTAGAGGCCTTCCTTCAATAGGTGAAGGCCAACCACCCTTTTACAGTTTCACTCCTTTTGATGGGCTTAGGAGACAACCCTTACAGAATTTTCTCTCCTCTCTTTAAAGATCAGAACTTGGAAGAAAAGAGGGAGAAGAACTTTTGGCCTTTACAATAATTTGAGCTCTAAAAATCACAGAATAAGATCAGGATTTCGGTGTGTTTTTTGTGCTCTTTCAGTGCTGAAAGGGTGGGGTATTTATAGGCCCCAACCCAGTTTGAATTTTGAGCTCAAAACTGTCAATTCCCGAAATTCTGGGATCTGGCGGTTGCACCTCCTGACTGAGGCGGTTGCACCGCCTGGCAGAGCTCGAAGACTGAGCCTCTGGGCGGTGCCACCTCCTGTCAGGGGCGGTTGCACCTCCTGCAAGAGCTCGAAGACCGAACTCAAGCGGTGCCACTGCCTGACTGAGGCGGTTGCACCTCCTGCCAGAGCTCGAAGACCGAGCTCAAGCGGTGCCACCGCCTGACTGAGGTAGTTGTACCTCCTGCCAGAGCTCGAAGACCAAGCTCAGGCGGTGCCACCTCCTGGCTGGGGCAGTTCAACCGCTTGGCAGAAATAAGAGTCCGAATGGGTTGATCCATTCGGCCCAATTTGGGTTTTTCAGGGGCCCAATTGCCCCAAGATTAAGTTAATGGGATCACCTCCTATTTCCAACTTAATCATTGTGCTAACTACGATATTTCCTAAGACATTTACTGCAACTTGCTCCGGTGCGTCAATCGCTTCTTCTGGTGAGCTTCTGGCAAACTTCCGTCGATCATTCGATGAACCCTCGGTGATGCTCCTGCGGACTTCCGGCAAACTCCTGGACTTGTGACGATCCACTTGGCGAGTTCCGACGAGCTTCTTTGGCAAGCTCATGGACTTCTCGGATTTGTTCCTGCAGAACCTCCGACGACTGTCCGAACTTCCGTCGAACTCTCGAACTCCCAACGTGATCATTGTCTTGATTCCGGCGCAACTCCTGCTGCATATCTTACTTTCATCGTAGTTAATCCTGCACACTTATCTCAACATATAGATTAGATAACAAATGACAATTGACTTCATCATCAAAATCCGAGATTCAACAATCTCCCCCTTTTTGATGATGATAATCAATTGATAATTGAGTTAACCTTAACTCCCCCTGTCTATATGCCATACTTGAGATAAGTCATTCTTGAATTCAAAACCTTTGAATTCAAGAGACATATTGATAAGTTAAAATCATTTAAACTTATCAATACTCCCATCGTGATTCCCATCATGATGTTTC
Source organism: Musa acuminata AAA Group (assembly GCF_036884655.1). Lineage (NCBI taxonomy): Eukaryota > Viridiplantae > Streptophyta > Magnoliopsida > Zingiberales > Musaceae > Musa > Musa acuminata. The sequence continues at coordinate 34,395,520 of NC_088335.1, read as the reverse complement.
TCTCTGAAGATGACGTCAAGGCTTGACATTCATTTTCAAATTTTACATTACAAGTTTGAATGATGGTAATAGTAGCAATTCATCATATTGTAAGATGTCAACATGTAAAACTGCGAAGTAAGATTTTGATATCATTACATGATACACACATTTCAAATGTTTTAGCAATTATTGCATTTCATCACATGGTAAGATATCAATACGTAAAATTACGATGTAAGTTTTTGTTTGATATCTTGACACGATACAAACAAGGCATAGCATAGCATTAATACTCATATATTTCTCCCCCTTTGTCATAAACAAAAAGTGTGGTAATTGTGATACCAGGAGAATAATATAAACAAATTTTGAGCATAAGTGTGATAATTGTTCATGCCTTTACTAGGTTCATGTTATTTTCCAATAGTGAGTGATAGGAAATCAATTATACAAACATATAAAGGAAAGCATGATATGTAGATCGCTTTGAGTACTTCTTCCTTTTTATTTGTTATAATCTTTTTGCATGAAGGAGGAAGGCTATTTGTGAGTTTACTTTGAGTGAAGTTAAAATCGATGAGAGATTAAATCATGCTTCATTTTTACAAGGATCAAGATATGTATGTGAAACAAATCTTTGCAAGTAAAAACACTATCATCTATATTTCAAGATGGAATTTATAAGCAGGAATCATTTCATCAAATCCATTTCAGAAAAATATTTTTTATATAATAAGTGTATGAGAAAATCCAATTGTTAGGATACCAATTGTTAAGCGAATCCAAAAAAGAAATGAACACTTTCATGCAGTCGGACAAAACTATGCTATAGATTTTCAAATACAATCATGAAGACAAAACATGCTTATTGTTATAGAAATTTTTTTGTATTCAACACATAATTTCCAACATGTTATTAGGAATGTAATGGTAATCAAGTGATTTGATTATTCAATAAAGTCCGAAAAATAATTTTAACTAGTTTATGTATTCGGACACATCAACATTCCTAATTCTCTTCTTATGAAATCAAATTGCTCTTCACTTAGAGGTTTTGTAAAAATATCAGCTAGTTGATGTTTACTATTATGGCAATATAATAACATGATGCATCAACCGCATTGGTATATCATTTTCTCAAATCATATTTATCATGGAAACCAAGGCACAAGGTTTTCAAGGTGGTTATAAAAACATTTAGTTTCAATGTAAAATCCGACAGTGAGTAACGAGATTAAACAATGAGTGATGTTTGTAACTCTGCTTACAAATAAATACATCAGGTAACCATATCAAAGATCAAGACACAAGGCATTGTGATCATGGTGAGTAACATAAAGAGTTTACAATACACATATAAGCTCATTCAGGAGGTGAAAAATTAAAATGCCTAAATAAAGAGTCAAATTGTCGATAAATTTGCTGCAGCTCAGATAGGATTTGATCTTGTCGATGTTCAAGCCGTTCTTGTCTTTGTTCAAATTGGTCCATCCGAATCCCAATATCTTCGACAGATGATGCAGGAGCTTGCTCAAATGAATGTGTTTCCTCAAAGGGACAGATCGGAGGAGATTGAGTACCCCTAAAGACTGGTGTTTCCGGTTCTGGTTCAGGTTGAGGGGGATCGGTTCTTCTAGGCATTCTAACCCAGTTACCGTTTCTATAAACACATCTCAATCGGTAAAGTAGATTTTTATTTATTATGCTAAACCTATCTACTTTTATTACTTCTTCGTCGGATGGTATTGGAATATCGTAGGCTTTCAGTATTCTAGTGATTATACCACCATATGGAAGCATCATGTCTTTCTTAGATAGTTCTAACATGTTTTGTTGAATAAGATAACCAAGACAGATGTCATGTCCTTTCATGATCCAATACATAGTTCCTAATTCTATTTGGCTTACTTCATAATGATGGTATTGTTTAGGGAGAATGATGCTAGTTAGGATATGATGAAGTACCTTAGTGTTTAGTGGTAATAGATGTTCACAACTTTTAGGAACAATCGCTAAATTGGGATTGGCGAAAATTGTTCCTAAGGCTTCAACATATGTTGTCCCAACAGTTTCATCATCCCATGATCCTCTAAAGTAAAGTCCTCTATTTTTTATGGGAATACCTATCATGTCGCAAATGAGTTTATCCGTAATGGAGATGTGTTGTCCTAAGAGATAGGTAGACATTCTTTCTTCTTCATCTACTTGTATATTGTTGTAAAACAATCTAACAAGTCTTGGATAGATGGGTTCATTAATTTGTAAAATAGGGAGTAGATCTAGGTTTGCAAACCATTGGATTGTCTCTAAGTCTCTAAGTTCATCTAAATCTACATGTTTTCCCTTATTGACACTTCTAAATTCGAAGGAGGAAAACTTTTTAGTATGATATTTTGAATCGAAAAGGGTAAGATCAAAGTCTTCCACTAATCTCCTCTTCCCTTTGTCCCTTGATGATCTTCTAGACCTCAAAACTACTGCTGTTTAGGAGGACAGTAATGAACAAGAGTAAATGAATCAAAAACAGAATTTAAGGGCTTCTTAGAGAATACTTTAGTGAGATCTTCAAGAGAAGGAGAGATTGTTGATCTTTTACTTCGAAATGAGGAGTATTTGGGATGCTGTAAGGGGAGAAATGGAGGTGGAGAAGCTTTGGAAGAGTAAAGAGGGAAGAGAGTGAGTTGGGGTCGGTTCCACCGCCGGCCCTAGCTCGGGTTAAAAGGGGGCAGGATTGCGGGCGGTTGCACCGCTGGCTGGGGCAGTGCAACCACTTGCAATAAGTGATAGCTGGAGGTGCTACCTCCAGCTGGGGCGGTGCAACCGCTGCAGGCAGTGAGCATGGTTCTAACTGCTGTGTGGTCTGATTTGAATGTTTTTGACTTTGAGATGATTTTTTATTTGTGAATCAATCAAATTTACTTACCTAATTACGTAAGAATTTTCATTTTAAGATAAGAACTTTTGCACGATTAAGATAGATCTTTTGACGTGCATACTCTTAATGTCGTACACATGTTTGTGATAGATTGTTCAAGTTGGTAAGCCTTGCAAGTTCATGACAAACTTAGTCAGTTCATGATATAGTTGGATTCGAAAGTTATGAACGGATGAAATCGATGGGTTCGAAAATCCAGAGGATATGTGAAGGGAGAATCATGGGTTTCCAATTCTGAGGGATCAAATGGGATTGTATCCATATCGCATTTGTAATTTTAATTTTCTAATCCTCTTTTTGTTATTTAGGCTAGAGGGCATCACGTGTTCTTTTTGGATCTCGGGTTATGAATATCGAGAATCCAAAGAGCAGGATATTATTTCTTGCTCCCAGCTTATGATGTTTTACGTCTTTACAAGAAAGGATGATTTTTAGGTACCCATTTGCTTTTGGGTGCCTCAAAAATAGATCTACATTGTTTATCATGTTACATAGACTTTATCATGGTTCCTTTAGGAACCCAAATTAATTTGTTCGGACTAATTTTCTTGAATGGACAATAATACGTTTTATATCTAAATTTGCAACAAAAGTTACATTTGCTTTGGTGTCGAACATGTAAGATGGGGCCTTTTATGAAGGTGGTTGGATTTTGGTGAGGACTTCTCACAAATCCGATTCCACTTCTTTTGGGAACATGACCCTTGTTTGCAAGGATCATGTTCAAAGACTTGCTACTAACCTCGAATTTCTTCAAGGTGTCTTTAAGTAGCAACTTTTCCTTTTGGAGAGTTTATATATCATGGCATTTTATGCATGAACCTAAACTATCATGATATTCAGTTTTTAACTTATCAAAATTACAAGTAAGACTATCATGCTCCTTTTTTAGCAATTTGTATTTTCTACTAATAATCTTGCATTCATCAAATAAGTCATGGAAGGCATTTAATAATTCGTCAAATGATAAATCTGCATCTATTAAATTCATTACCTCCTCCCCGATGGCCATTGAGGCGTAATGAGCAACTTGCTCTGTGTTGGACTCCTCTTCTTCGAACGCGCTCGAGTCATCCCACGTTGCTTTGAGTGCCTTCTTCTTTGATATTCTTTTTTTGACTTGGGGACAATCACTCTTGTAGTGTCCCGGCTTTTTGCACTCATAGCAAATAACTTGGTCCTTCTTGGGTTCAAATTTATTTTTTGTTTCATTCTTAAACTTGTTTCTTTTAATGAATTTTTTAAATTTTCTTGTTAGAAGTGCCAAGTCATCGTCACAGTCCTCATCACTTGAGTTTTCTCTCAAGTGGTCTTCTGAAGTTCTAAGTGTCATATCCTTCTTGTTCTTTGGAAGGATGTCTTCTTGCTCTTCATGAGCTTTGCAAGTCATCTCATAGGTCATTAATGACCCGATTAGTTCTTCAAGAGGGAAGTTGTTTAGATCTTTCGCCTCTTGAATAGCAGTGACTTTAGGATCCCAACTCTTAGGAAGGGATCTTAGAATCTTATTTACGAGCTCAAAATCCGAAAAACTTTTTTCGAGTCCTTTTAGACCGTTGACGATATCCGTGAAACGGGTAAACATGTCGCCAATAGTCTCACTCGATTTCATCCGGAAAAGTTCGAAAGAATGTATCAAAAGATTGATTTTTGACTCTTTCACTCTACTTGTGCCTTCGTGAGTCACTTCGAGTGTGTGCCAAATATCAAATGCGGGTTCACAAACCGAAACACGGTTGAACTCGTTTTTATCAAGCGCACAAAATAAGGCATTCATAGCCTTTGCATTAAGAGCGAAAGCCTTCTTCACCAATTCATTCCAACCGATCATTGGAAGAGAAGACTTCGAAAATCCATTTTCGACAAGATTCTAAAGTTCAAAATCCATAGAAATAAGAAAGATCCTCATTCGGGTCTTCTAATAGGTGTAGTCCGTCTCATTAAACATGGGTGGACGTGTAATAGAATGGTCCTCTTGGTTTCCAACGTATGCCATCTCTCTTGGGTTTTAATCCGTTTGAGAGTTAACCCCGCTCTGATACCAATTGTTAGGATCAAGAGCACTAAGAGGGGGGAGGGGGGAGTGTGAATTAGTGCAGCGAAAAACTTTCGACGATTAAAAAGGTGTTCGTACGATAAAAGCGATTTCGGTAGAAAAGCCGATTCGTAAATCTCTTTAACTTGTAATCAAGCGAGATGTAGTTAAAGGAAATCTATGAAGGTAGTTTGTAGTTATGATGAAAGTTAAAATGTAAGCGCAAACTGAAATATGATGTTCGTACGATAAAACTGATTTACGTCTAAACGCTGATTCGAAAAATACTGAACTTTAAAACATGATCGTAAATGTGCAGAAGGCAATAGGCTATTGAGGAGGTTTGTAGTAAGGATAAGATGCTCAAAGTAAATGAAAACTGAGATTTAGAGTGGTTCGGTCAATCTTGACCTACATCCACTTTTGGCTTCCTCCACTGACGAGGTCACCGACGTCTACTAGAGGCCTTCCTTCAATAGGTGAAGACCGAGCTCAAGCGGTGCCACCGCCTGATTGAGGCAGTTGCACCTCCTGCCAGAGCTCGAAGACCGAGCTCAGGCGGTGCCACCTCCTGGCTGGGGCGGTTCAACCGCTTAGCAGAAATCAGGGTCCGAATGGGTTGATCTATTCGGCCCAATTTGGGTTTTTCAGGGGCCCAATTGCCCCAAGATTAAGTTAATGGGATCACCTCCCATTTCCAACTTAATCATTGTGCTAACTATGATATTTCCTAAGACATTTATTGCAACTTGCTCCGGTGCGTCAATCGCTTCTTCCGGCGAGATTCCGGCAAACTTCCGTCAATCATCCGATGAACCCTCGGTGATGCTCTTGCGGACTTTCGGCAAACTCCTGGACTTGCGACGATCCACTTGGTGAGTTCCGACGAGCTTCTTTGGCAAGCTCATGGACTTCTTGGATTTGTTCCTGCAGAACCTCTGACAACTGTCCGAAGTTCCGTCGAACTCTCGAACTCCCAACGTGATCATTGTCTTGATTCCGGCGTAACTCCTGCTGCATATCTTACTTTCATCATAGTTAATCCTGCAAACTTATCTCAACATATAGATTCGATAACAAATGACAATTGACTTCATCATCAAAATCCGAGATTCAACAGCTTTGGGTCGCTCGCCCACTTGATCTCGCAATGCATCTACCAATGCATTCTCTCGAGCGAGATCATGCGACGACTCCTCATCGCTTGCTCAGTCCATTGAGCTTCATGGAGTTGTTGTTTATTAAGGTACTCCTCCTCAACTTGTGAGGTCCGTCCCACATGATTCTCCCTCTAGAGAGCCGGGACTTATTTGTTGAATCTCGTATTTTGATGATGAAACCACTTGATATATGTTTATGATTTAATCTGCGTTTTGAGTAACGCAGGATACTTCGATCAGGATGAGACAATTAAAGCAGGAAAATCATGTTGTGCTGGAGGAACATGTCAGAAGATTGGACGTCGGGCCGGTGGATCAGTCGACGTATCGACAGAAGGCTTCGGGCCGTGGACTCGGGCATCGGGCCAAGAAGAGCGGGTATTGTGCCAAGGATATCGGAGTTACAGAGTCAACTGGCCGATTGGGCAATAGGCTGTAGGAAAGGACGATGCGCCGAAGAATCGGACGAAGCGTCGAGGGACCAATGACATGCCAGACAACTTGGTTAATTGCTTAGGATTAATTGTCTCGATCGAAGTTTTTGTTTTAAGTGTGCAGGATTAACTACGATGAAAGTAAGACATGCAGCAGGAGTTGCGCCGGAGTCATGACAATGATCACGTTGGGAGTTCGAGAGCTCGACGGAAGTTCGGACAGTCGTCGAAGGTTCTGCGGGAACAAATCCGTGAAATCCAGAAGCTTGCCAAAGGAGCTCGTCGGAACTTGCCAAGTGGATCGTCGCAGTCCAGGAGTTTGCCGGAAGTCCGCAGGAGCATCACCGAGGGTTCATCGGATGATCGACGGAAGTTCGCCGGAAACTCGCCGGAAGAGGCAAGTGACGCACCGAAGCAAGCTGCAGAATATGTCTTAGGAAATAATCGTAGTTAGCACTTTGATTAAGTAAGAAATGGGAGGTGATCCCATTAGCTTAATCCTGGGGCAATTGGGCCCCTAAAGAACTCAAATTGGGTCGAATGGTTCAACCCATTCGGACCCAGGTTGCTGTGGGAGGTGCAACCGCCTAGGCAGGGAGGTAGCACCGCCCAGGCTGTGTCTCCCAACGAGACTGGGCGGTGCAACCGCCCCAGCCAAGAGGTGCAACCGCCCAGGGCTCAGTCTCCGAGCGAGACTGGGCAGTGCAACCTCCTCTATCAAGAGGTAGCACCGCTAGAGCTTAAGTTTCGAGCTCTGCCAAGCGGTGCAACCTCTCCAGTCAGGCGGTGCAACCGCCTGAGCTCGGTCTTCGAGCTCTGGTAGAGAGGTGCAACCACCCCTGACAGAGGTAGCACCGCCCAGAGGCTCAGTCTTCGAGCTCTGCCAGGCGGTGCAACCGCCCCAGTCAGGAGATGCAACCGCCTGATCCCGGAATTCCGGGATTTGATCGTTTTAAGCTCCAAATTTGAACTGGGTTGGGGCCTATAAATACCCCACCCATTCAGCACTGAAAAGATACAGACCTACACCGAATTCTTGATCTTTTCTGTGATTCTAAGAGCTCAAATTTGTGTAAAGTCCAAAAGTTCTCCTCTTTCTGTTCTTCAAGTCTTGAGTTGTAAAGAGAGGAGAGAAAGGTTCTGTAAGGGTTGTCTCCTGAGCCCGTCAAAAGGAGTGAAACTGTAAAAGGGCAGTTGGCCTTCGCCTATTGAAGGAAGGCCTCTAGTTGACGTCGGTGACCTCGTCGGTGGAGGAAGCCAAAAGTGGAGTAGGTCAAGACTAATCGAACCACTCTAAATCTCTGGTTTGTTTTTATTTTGAGCACTTTATCATTACTGCAAACCTCCTACATAGCTACTGCTCTCTGCGCTTTTACAAACAAGTTTCTAAGTTCTGATCTTTCCGAATCTGCATTCAAACGTAAATCGGTGTTTTCGTACGATCTTTACATTGCAGTTTACATTTACGTTTTGATTCTACTTATAACTGCAAACTGTCTTCTGCACTTTTACAAATGAGCGTCTAAGTTCAGATCTTTCCGAATCTGAGCTTAGACGTAAACTGCGCTTAGACGCAAACTGTGTTTAGATGCAAACTGCGCTTAGACGCAATCTGCTCTTAGACGCAAACTGCGCTTAGATGCAAACTGCGCTTAGACGCAATCTGCATTTAGACGCAAACTGCATTTAGACGTAAACTGCGCTTAGACGCAAACTGTGTTTAGACGTAGACTGCACTTAATCATAAGTAATCTTAGAATCGGCTTTTGCATCAAAATAGTTTTTATCGAACGAACGCAGCTTTCGTTTTTAATCGCTGAAAGATTTCCGCTGCACTAATTCACCCCCCCCTCTTAGTGCTCTCGATCCTAACAATTGGTATCAGAGCGAGGTTTTTCTCATTTCAGATTTACACCCGAGAGAAATGACTCTTCATAGCTTTCAAGAGGGCTTTTCGGTCTTTCGTCCATCGTTGTTTAACGGATTGGACTACACTTATTGGAAAACTCGAATGAGAGTTTTCTTGATTTCTTTGAATTTGGATTTATGGAATATCGTTGAAAATGATTTTCAACTTCCCTCTAAACCGATGAACGAATGGTCGAATTTAGAGAAGAAGTATTTTTCTTTAAACGCAAAGGCTATGAATGCCTTATTTTGCGCTTTGGACAAAAATGAGTTCAATCGGGTTTCTTTATGCGAAACGGCTTTCGATATTTGGCGCACTCTTGAAATCACGCACGAGGGAACTAGTAGAGTCAAAGACTCGAAAGTTAATATTTTACTGCATGATTTCGAGCTTTTTCATATGAAACCAAGCGAAACCGTTGTTGACATGTACACCCGTTTTACGGACGTCGTCAATGGTTTAAAATCACTTGGTAAAAGCTTTTCGGATTTTGAACTCGTTAACAAAGTTTTGCGCTCACTTTCTAAAACTTGGGATTCAAAAGTAACTGCTATTCAAGAATCGAAAAACTTGAACCAATTTCCACTTGAAGAACTAATTGGTTCATTGATCACATATGAAATGACGTGCAATGCACGTGAAGAACTTGAGAACCACCTTCCAAAGAACAGGAAGGATTTGGGACATAGAACATTTGAAGACCACTCGAGCATAAGCTCAAGTGATGGTGAACTTAAACTACAAATGAAACAAAAATTAAAAAGTAAAAAGAATGGAACTACTTGCTTTGAACGCAAGAAGAAGAACAAAAATTGGGATGAATCAAGCTCCTCCGAAGACGAGGAGAAAATCAACAAAGGCGAGGTGGCAAACTACGCCTTTACGCCTTTTGACGCTGAGGTAATCAAAATGCCTTTAATTTACTTTGAAATTACATGATGCTTAAAGCATTTTTCTTTTTTATTTAATTTTCTTGAAAATCACATGTTTAATAATTTTATAATGAAAATACAAACAATTAGGAATCATGCTTATCATTCTAGTAATTTTGAAAATAATCATGAAAATTGCATGTTTATGATAAACAAAATGATTGTGATTAAAAATACCTTATGAAATCATGCTATATGTGGTTGAGAAGTAATAATGTGTATCATGTTGATTTCCATTGTTATTTCTCGATTTTGAGTATATGAAATCATGCTTAATTTGAAGTTATGATTAATAAGTATATATTTTTTATGTATGATGATTCTTGATTATCGATTTTCATGATAATAACAGTGGCTTTAAAAAATTGATGCATGTTTTCATAAATGAAAAGGCATGCTAACATGAAATCGATCACTTAAAATGAAACACTTAAAAAAGGGATAAAATATATTATCAATGAAATCATGAATCTATTTATGTTATAAATTTTGTGAGCCATAAAAATGATTTTGATGATTTAAATTTGAAATGAGTTTTATCAAAATCATGATCTTGATTTTTCTCTTGAATTATTGTGACTTGTATTCCTTGTATTCATGATATGATTTTTATGCAATTCTTTGTATTCATGAAATATTTATCTCATCACCCAATTATTTCTTTTTCAATATTCCTCAAGTGATGATATGAATGCATGAGATATTCATGAATTTATTTTGATGTATGCAAATGAGAAGCTTCGATCATGCATGGTAGGATGCAATGTGACAAATTAATACCATGATGATTTGAAATATTTATGATTTGGAATGATGCATATGCTTTTTATTATGATAATGTATGATGTGTATCATGAATGCTTAAAAAAATTAAATAAATAAATGTTTATATCATGTTAGATGGTTTTACATATTATGCATGATAAGCTATACTGATGAGTGAAACAATGATTGAAATAATATGAATGATGATTTGGAATCATGCATATAATAATGAGTTTATATGTTTTGAAAATGTGCATGTTTTAATTTGAAAATATAATGATGCACAAATGAGATTGATACTAACCTTTGTCATGATTTAAAAATTGATGTAAAGGGTTTTTCCCTTCTTTTTGACAATGACAAAAGGGGAGATAGCTAGCTTGCACAATTCAAGAAGAAAGCAAATTGCACTTATCAAAAGAGAAAAAATTGCTATCTTGAACATCACCAAGAAGTGCTATCTTTCAAATCTCAAGACACACAAATGCAATCATGCAAAATTTGTAATTTTGCACATCATTAAAATTTATGATGCTTTGGTGATTATGCATGTTCTAAAATGTTATAAAATTCACTAGCTTGCATGATGTAGAACTTAGCTATATTAAACATCACCAAGGAATGCTATCTTGCCTATCTCAAGAAGCAAAAAGTTAACTTGCACATCTAGCAAAACTTATATTTCAAGAAGCAAGAGTTGCTTTCTTGAACATCTCAAAATTGCTAGCTTGCGGGCCTTAAAATGTAGAAATTTTTTGCTAGCTTGTATTTGGTAAACTTGCTATCATACTACCATGATGATGAGCATGCCTTATCTTCATGATTATATTTGAAAAACTATGGCAAAAATATGTCTGAATGATTAAACGAGTTAAAATTATTTTTCGGACTTTTTTGATTGAATGATCAAATCACTTGATTGCAATAATGATTTTACACAATTACTTGCCATGATTACATGTTGGAAATTATGTGCTTGAATACAAAAATTTCCATAATAATAAGCATGTTTTACCTTCATGATTGTAATTGAATATCTCTAGTAAAACCCTGTCCGAATGTATGAAAGTGTCAAATTTTATTTTCGGATTTTCTTGATCCTAACAATTGGATTTTCTTGATACATTATCCTCTTCCGAACTTAACAAGCATATGTCATATCAAGTTTAATTCACATCATTGATTTTTGACATATGGAATCATCTAGCAAATGCACTTATCATGTGAAAAATATTTTTCGAGAAACATATTTGATGATTCCCTCTTATAAAAGGAAGATATACAAGGATTTGACTCACTTACATATCTTAATCCTTGCAAAAATGAAGTATGCTTTAACATCTTATCGATTTGAACTTCACATATGGCTTTCCTCCTTCATGTAAAAAGATAACAAATAAAAAGGAAGAAGCAATAAAAGCTATCTCTATGTCATGTTTTCCTCGAGATGTTTGCATAATTGGTATCCTATCACTCACTGTTGGAAAATGACATGAACCAACTTATGGCATCGCACTTATATTTAAAATTTGCTTATATCGTTCTCCTTGTTGTTGATGACAAAGGGGGAGAAATATATAAATTGATACTATGAGTGCCATATTTGAAGAATATGAATAGATGTCATGAATGCCATATTATGATGAGATATCAAAAGCAGCATTCATATGAATAGGTGCTATGAATGTCATATCATGTTAAGATACCAAGAACTTGAATCCCAATTTTACATATTGATATCTTACCATTTAATAATAGCAAACTTGCATGATGGTAACAATAGATATTATGTTTTTCATGCAATGAGTTAAACTTACATCACAAACACTTGATTGTGGTACTTCTCCTTTTTGTTGATGACAAAGGGGGAGAAGTATGTTGATGACATGACATGTTGCTTGGATTTTTGAATCCAAGAGTTTCTATCAATATGGCATATTGATAGGGGGAGTTTGTTTAAACTCTGGGAGTTAAGGTTAACTTCGTTTATGATGACATGTTGCTTAGATTTTTGAATCTAAGAGTTTCTATCAATATGGCATATTGATAGGGGGAGTTTGTTTAAACTTCGGGAGTTAAGGTTAACTCCGTCATCAAGTGGTTGTCATCAACAAAAAGGGGGAGATTGTTGAATCTCGTATTTTGATGATGAAACAACTTGATATATGTTTATGATTTAATCTGCGTTTTGAGTAATGTAGGATACTTCGATCAGGATGAGACAATTAAAGCAGAAAAATCATGTTGTGCTGGAGGAACATGTCAGAAGATTGGACGTCGGGCCGGTGGATCGGTCGACGTATTGACAGAAGGCTTCGGGCCGTGGACTCGGGCATCGGGCCAAGAAGAGCGGGTATTGTGCCAAGGATATCGGAGTTGCAGAGTCAACTGGCCGATTGGGCAATAGGCTGCAGGAAAGGACGATGCGCCGAAGAATCGGACGAAGCGTCGAGGGACCAATGACATGCCAGACAACTTGGTTAATTGCTTAGGATTAATTGTCTCGATCGAAGTTTTTGTTTTAAGTGTGCAGGATTAACTACGATGAAAGTAAGACATGCAGCAGGAGTTGCGCCGGAGTCATGACAATGATCACGTTGGGAGTTCGAGAGCTCGACGGAAGTTCGGACAGTCGTCGAAGGTTCTGCGGGAACAAATCCGAGAAATCCAGAAGCTTGCCAAAGGAGCTCGTCGGAACTTGCCAAGTGGATCGTCGCAGTCCAGGAGTTTGCCGGAAGTCCGCAGGAGCATCACCGAGGGTTCATCGGATGATCGACGGAAGTTCGCCGGAAACTCGCCGGAAGAGGCAAGTGACGCACCGAAGCAAGCTGCAGAATATGTCTTAGGAAATAATCGTAGTTAGCACTTTGATTAAGTAAGAAATGGGAGGTGATCCCATTAGCTTAATCCTGGGGCAATTGGGCCCCTAAAGAACTCAAATTGGGTCGAATGGTTCAACCCATTCGGACCCAGGTTGCTGTGGGAGGTGCAACCGCCTAGGCAGGGAGGTAGTACCGCCCAGGCTATGTCTCCCAGCGAGACTGGGCGGTGCAACCGCCCCAGCCAAGAGGTGCAACCGCCCAGGGCTCAGTCTCCGAGCGAGACTGGGCGGTGCAACCTCCTCTGTCAGGAGGTAGCACCGCCAGAGCTCAAGTTTCGAGCTTTGCCAGGCGGTGCAACCTCTCCAGTCAAGCGGTGCAACTGCTTGAGCTCGGTCTTTGAGCTCTGGCAGAGAGGTGCAACCGCCCCTGACAGAGGTAGCACCGCCCAAAGGCTCAGTCTTCGAGCTCTGCCAAGCGGTGCAACCGCCCCAATCAGGAGGTGCAACCGCCTGATCCCGGAATTCTGGGATTTGATCGTTTTGAGCTCCAAATTTGAACTGGGTTGGGGCCTATAAATACCCCACCCATTCAGCACTGAAAAGATACAGACCTACACCAAATTCTTGATCTTTTCTGTGATTCTAAGAGCTCAAATTTGTGTAAAGTCCAAAAGTTCTCTTTCTGTTCTTCAAGTCTTGAGTTGTAAAGAGAGGAGAGAAAGGTTCTGTAAGGGTTGTCTCCTGAGCCCGTCAAAAGGAGTGAAACTGTAAAAGGGCAGTTGGCCTTCGCCTATTGAAGGAAGGCCTCTAGTTGACGTCGGTGACCTCGTCGGTGGAGGAAGCCAAAAGTGGAGTAGGTCAAGACCGACCGAACCACTCTAAATCTCTGGTTTGCTTTTATTTTGAGCACTTTATCATTACTGCAAACCTCCTACATAGCTACTGCTCTCTGCGCTTTTACGAACAAGTTTCTAAGTTCTGATCTTTCCGAATCTGCATTCAGACGTAAATCGGTGTTTTCGTACGATCTTTACATTGCAGTTTACATTTACGTTTTGATTCTACTTATAATTGCAAACTGTCTTCTGCGCTTTTACGAACGAGTGTTTAAGTTCAGATCTTTCCGAATATGAGCTTAGACGCAAACTGTGTTTAGACGCAAAATGCGCTTAGACGCAAACTGTGTTTAGACCCAAACTGCGCTTAGACGCAATCTGCGCTTAGACGCAAACTACGCTTAGATGCAAACTGCGCTTAGACGCAATCTGCATTTAGACGCAAACTGCATTTAGACGTAAACTGCGCTTAGACGCAAACTGTGTTTAGACGTAAACTGCACTTAATCATAAGTAATCTTAGAATCGGCTTTTGCATCAAAATAGTTTTTATCGAACGAACGCAGCTTTCGTTTTTAATCGCTGAAAGATTTCCGCTGCACTAATTCACCCCCCCCCTCTTAGTGCTCTCGATCCTAACATTATCCCTCTTGGATAACTGTCCTATTGGAGCAACATCTCTCTTTGTTTTGGAGACCACCATCCCCTTGGACTACTCCGATCTGTTGAACAAACTGTGCATTGTTCTGCCTTCTGTAAACACCCTTGCTAGATTGCGACTCCACGTCAATACAGCCCCCACTACACCACTCAAGGCCTAGAAACATGCTGAACTTGTTGCACACTTCAGCCTCCTACAGACGTATCCTTCACATACCGAAGAGAAAGTTTCAATGCTCCATGGCGCTGAGTTTCGATCGCCTTGGGATGGCCGCGAACATTCCATCGTCCGCATAAAAGCCCATGCATGAGTACCAAATTCTTTGAGTTAGCAATTCCCCTCACCTCTGTGAGCTTTACACAACTCTTTCGTTCGCTGAGCAACTCATTCCACCTTAGATGGTCTTATCCTTTACCAAGCGCCTCGCTTGCCTTAGGCACCATCAAGTATAGTTGTCAACGTTGAGCCGTAGCTCAAACTCGGCCATCCTAACCTTTGTGCGCTCCACATTCTTCCAAGCTTGTCTGTTCTTGTGGTGCCTCTTGCGCGAAGGGTTGGCCATTCCTCTGAATGCCAATCTCATATGCCCGCTCCTCTGAGCGACTCCTTTTCCCTACATCTCCATGCCCGTTTTCCCCTAAACGGTCGTGCGTGTGCTGACTGCCCTCAATGCAGCCCCGCTAGGTCCCCCACGTTTACATGATAAGTATTTCTATGAGTGCTTGTCCCACTTTGATACCATCTGTCACGGACTTAGCTGGTTTTGCCTAAGTCGTGCGGCACCCTTGCGTGTCCGTCCACAAAGTTCAGCCTCCCCAAAGCCTCCCATGTCCCTTAGGACCCACAAAAGAGAGAACGGGTTAGACAAAACGCCTCATTCGGGATCCACAAGCAAACATTTCCGAAAACACTTCATAGACAATGCAAATTATAAACAGACTTTACAAGCTCTGAATAGTTGCACAACAAAAGGTAAAATGGTCCATTATAGACCGAAAATCTCTCACACGTGTCCACATGACACAACCTTTATTTACAAGCCTAAAGCGGCTACCAACCTAACTAAAATGGGACTATTAAGCCTTCGGCCGTCTCTCTACATGCTGTATAAAGCATGAACATACCAAAAGACACAGACATACATAAGCATTACATCAAACATCCTGTTTCGAAGTTTGTCCGTGACAGTAGGTCATGATGACCAAACCACTACAAAACTTGGTTTGCATTTCTATTCTTGCTATTTACCTTTACTGCAAACTGCCTTACTTGTTTACTACTTTCACTTCGATTGCGAACGACCTTTCAAGTTAAACTCATCTTTCCGACATCGATTTTTATCGAAACGAAAATTTTCTGAATCGATGTGATTTTACCCCTCTTAGTGCCGACTTGATCCTAATAGTTGGTATCAGAGTCATGTTCTTTCTCGTTTGGTTTAACACCCAAGAGAAATGACTCTTTTCGGCTTTCAAGAGGGTCACTATCATTCATCCTTCTATGTTCAATGGGACGGACTACATATATTGGAAAACTCAAATGAGAGTTTTCTTGCTTTATTTAGATTTCAATTTATGGAATATCATTGAAAACGGATTTCAAAAGTCTTATCTTCCAATGAATAATTGGAATGATTTGGAGAAGAAGACTCTCTTTGAATGCCAAAGCTATGAATGCTTTGTTTTGCGCCTTAGATAAAAATAAATTTAATCATGTTTCTATTTGTGAAACTACGCATGATATTTAGCACACTCTTGAAATCACACACGAAGGCACTAGTAAAGTTAAAGATTCAAAAATTAATCTTTTGATGCATGATTTTGAGTTGTTTCATATGAAACCAAGCGAAACTATTGTTGACATGTATACTCATTTTACAGATATAGTCAATAGTTTAAAAGCACTTGGTAAAAGTTTTTCTAATCTTGAACTTGTTAACAAAATACTAAGATCCTTTTCTAAAAATTGGGATCCTAAAGTAACGACTATTCAAGAATCAAAGAACTTCAACCATTTTCCAATTGAAGAACTTATTGGGTCTTTAATGACCTATGAAATGAGTTATATGACACAAAATGAATATGAGAACTACCTTCCAAAGAACAGAATGGATTTGACACTTAGAAAAAAAGAAGACCACTTGAGAAAAAACTCAAAGTGATGGTGATAATGATTATCATTATGTTCTTGATCCTATCACGATGAACATATGTCTCGTCCTCATGGGTTTCGTTGACATCTCCACGTTCTGGTCATGCCTTGTCATGCAATTACAACTTAACTACAACCATGTAGGCCCAAAAATGTACATATCATATAAATGAGAAACCTTGATCTTATCAAGAGGAGGTACACCGAAGGAGATAGAAATACATGCCAGAGATAATGAGAGAGAGAGGCTCGCAAGCCTCAATAATAATCACATACACACATACACATCATAACATATGGCCCATGATCATCTGTCCACATTATACATCATATGTATATGCAGGACTAACTAGGTAATAATTAATTAAATAATTTAATTAATACTTGAATTAATCCTTAATTCAATTTGAGAAACTCTGTAGTATCCACATTGCAGGGTACCCCATGGCTAGATGTGTCCTAGCCGAGGGCAGCAAGGTTGCTCTCGGCCAAGGCTGCAAGTAGCCTTCTACCAATACTATAGGGATGCAACATTTGCTACCTTTTTTCCCCATTTTTCTATCAACTATTTTGACAACAAACCAATGGCCAATGAAACCTTTCAAGTGCCCAAATAGATGTAGTTCAAATTTATGATTGATAATAAATGTAACTACTTTACGAAAAAACCAATTCTATGCGATTCAACACAAGATGCAATTAATAACCAATCTTCGCATGAACAACCTGGCTTTGATACCACTGTTGGAAAATTATATAGAGCATAACCTGCACAAACAAAAATAAAAATAAATACTGGCTTCCTAAAAATATATTTATCAAATCGTCATACGAATATCGGGAGCATAAAACACAAAAGCGATTAAACCATGTAACTATATAAAATGGTTGAGACGTTCTCACCTAGAGAAGATCGTATATCCCTAAATCTATAGATCCTAGTTCATGGATGAAGGAGATCTCACAAACTCCTCTCTAGTAGTGATCTATATAACGGATGTGGCGACAACACATCTCCTCGCACAGCATGTTATTTCCTCGCTTTCGTACACTACCACACTGCAGTAACTAAGGGATCGTTCCCTCTTACTATCCTCTCACACCAAAGAGGATGTAGTCAACTAGAGGAAGGGGCAGAGAGGAGATGAAGGAGGTGGTGATAGCAAGGGTCTAGCCTATGATCCCTTTTAGTCCCAACTCCTATTTATAGAGAGCCTCCTTTTACTAACCCTAATAGATCCTTATTTTTCAGTATTATATCTGTTAGGACCGTATCAACACTAAGAGGAGGGGTGAATTAGTGCTTTCAATAAAAATATCGGTTTGAAGATTTTTATTCGATAAATCCTGTATCAGAAAGATGTTTAATGTGAAAATATTCGTAAGAATGTAATGAGCAAATAAAGCAATTTGCAATAAAGGTAAACACCAAAGGAAAAGAGCACACCGAATTTATAGCGGTTTGGTTATTGTGACCTATGTCCACTCCCGATTCCTCTTCACTCGAGGCCACTAGCTTCCACTACTGATCTTCTTTCCAATGAGTAAAGATCAACTATCTTTATAACTCTTTCTCCTTTTGATAGGCTCAGGAGAGAACCTTTATACCCCTATTTTATAAGGTATCCCTCACACACCTCTCTTAGAACAACCTTTAAGATCACAGAGGAGGGACTCAACTTTCTCACAGAGTTTTCATACTCAAAACCCTAAGTTTTCATTCTCTTTTCTTACTCTATCAAGTAAGAAAGATTGGGATATTTATAGGCCCCAAATGGACTCAAATTTGGAGCCAAAATGGTTTCATCCCGAGTTTTTGGAGTATTGGCGTTACCACCACTAGTACTTGGCTATACCACTGCCTGCCAGACTGACAATCGACGGTACCACTACCTGTCAGTCTGACACTAGATGGTACCATCGCCTAGCTTGACACTCACACTGGGCAGTACCACCACTTGACATAGTCTGAGAGATTGTGTCTAAGAAGTACCATCGCTTGACATAGTTTGGGAGACTGTGCTTAGGCGGTACCTTCGCCCGGTCTGGTGGTACCACCGCTTGACATAGTCTAGGCGACTATGTCTAGGCGGTACCACCACCTAGCCTAGCAGTGCCACCGCTTAGTCTAGTAGTGCCACTGCTTGGCCCTTTTATGGGTGACTAGATGAGCATTCTACTTGGCCCAAAACAACCTCAACTCAAGCCCAATTAGCCCATAATTGAGTTGACATTGCTTCACCCCAAAACTGACTCAATTTGACCTAAACTAACTCAATCTAGACATATTATTACAAGCATGAATCCTATGTTGTCCGACATATCAGTGGTTCATTCGACGCTTCATCCGATCCTTCGGCACATCGTCCTCTCCTTCGGCGTATTGCCCAATCGGTATGTTGACTCTCGCAACTTCTAATCTCCTTAGCACAATGTCTAATCCTTCAGCCTGATACCCAAACTCATAGCACGAAGTCCTTCTGGCACGTTGACCATTCCTCCTGCCCGGCATCTAATCTTCTGATATGTCACTCTGGTCCAATATCTGATTCTTCCTACTTTAATCGAATTACTTTTCCTTGATCGAGATTAGTCTTACGTCACTCAAACACACATTAGATCTCAACTTCATCAATGGATTTTATTATCAAAATTTGAGATTCAATAATTTTTCTTTTTTTTATGATGACAACTAATTGATAACAGAGTTTAAACTAAATTTCCCCTATCAATATGTCATATTGAAATAAGGTATCATTTTAGAAAATGATAACTATTGACTTTCACATCATTGCATGCATCATAAAATCATGAGTATTGTATAAATATTTTAAATCATCATGGTATCAAAATATCAAAGTACATTATATCCTACCATGCATGATCCTAACTTCTCATTGTATGCATCATCATAATATTATGAGTATTGCTTGAATCATAAAATCATGAGTATTGCATGCATCATTCCAAATCTTAAATATTTCAAATCATCTTAGTATCAAAATATCAAAGTACATTACATCCATATATGATTCAAATCTCAAATCATCAAAACTTCTCCCCCTTTGTCATCAACAAAAAGGAGAAAAGTACAACTAGCAAGTTTTTGAAAAAGAATGCAAGATAGTAAATTAGCAAGTTTTATATCATTTTAGAATATGTAAGCTAGCAAGTTTTAGAGATGTGCAAGCTAGTAATTCTTTGCTTCTCCTGAGATGTGCAAGCTTAGCAATTTTGCTTTTCTTTGCGATGTGCAAGCTAGCGAGTTTTTCTCCTTGAAATGTGTAAGCTAGCAAGTTTTCTTCTTTTTGAAATGTGTAAGCTAGCAATACTTTCTCCTCCTTTGTTATTATAAAAAAGAAGGAAAGAATACAGTATTGTAATTCTTTTTACTTTTTATTAATTTTTAAATTATGATAAAGATAAATAACAAAGATAAATTTACATCAATATTTCAACCATAAAAAAATGAAAGATCAAGTCATGAATACCAAAAGACCATGTGTCATTTTTGACAAATCTCTTCTTTTGTAAATAGAAGGAATTATGGGAAATTATCTTGATTTAAAAAGAAAACTTAAGTTATAAAAATCAAGAAATCAAGATCATCCGAAAAATGTATAAAAAGAATTTATGCACATGCTTAAGTTTAACATTCAAGGTAGCACTTTTTGCTTCTCTTTTGCAATGTACAAGCTAATAATTTTCCTCTCCCCCTTTTGTTATCAAAAAGAAGGAAAGAATACAATGATATAATTTTTTTTTTATATCAATGTTTGGATCATAACATAAGATATACAAACATAAATACAAATGAATAATATGAAAATCATGACATGAAAGATGTTAATATAAAAGATCATGAAAGATCAAGTCATGAATACCAAAAGACATGATTCATTTTGATAACTCTCCTTTTTAGTAAATAACGAAAAAAAATCTTGGAAGATCAAAGATCTGAATTCATAAAAAAATCTTAAGTATCAAGTTCATGATTCAAATAAAACTCATCCAAATTTAATTTGTCAAATCATCAAAGTCACTTTCTTAGTTCAAGAGATTCATAAAATAGATTCATCACTAACAATCACTAGTTAAAATATTAAAAAGATTTAGATATATTTTCAAGAAAAATACATTCTCCCCTTTTTGTTTCAATTTAAGCAATTGATTTCATACAAGCATGCCAAAGTTTTTTTTTGCCAAAATCATGCATCATTGCTTAAAAACCAAAAAACAAATCATGATAATTATCAAGATAAACATTTAGGCATTCGTAGAATTATTCTTATTTTGTATGTAAGCATTAGATTCAAATTTAATTTTATATCTCTTGTTACATAAATTTTTAATGAGTTATGTCTACTAACAAAACATCTTCAATCAAAAGTCTGATTTGTTACAAATAATTCTAATTCTAACGATCTTTCCTTTGTTGTTTCGGCTAGTGAGCTTTGAAAAGTATGTTAAATCTCCAATCATAAGCCTTGAGCATCCTCTATCAAAATATTATCGTTTGCTCCTAGCTTTCAATTATAGACATGTTTACAAGAAAGATAGGTTTGTTCTAGGTTCCCATTTAACTTTGAGTCTCTCATGGTTAAATCTACCTATCTTGTCTTTTGGCATTAAGTCATTCATGGTTCCTTTAGGAACCCAAACTAATTTATGTGAGCCATACTTTTTGAATAGATATTTATATACAAAATGACCATGTCTACCACAAAAATTATACTTAACCTTAGGGTAATATGCAATATGGGTCCTTTAATAAATAAAGTTGGTTTTTGTTGAGTGTTGCTACTCAAAAACTGATTCTTACTTTTCTATGTACATGACCCTTATTGGCAAGAATCATGTTTAATGATTTGCTACCAATTTTAATTTTTTTTAATATTTATTTTAGTAATACATTTTCATTTTTAACTAAGTCTAACTCTTCACATTTAGTGCAATAAGTTAACATGCAATTATCATGCTTATTTTTTAATTTTTCAAAATTACCAAAGAGAGGCATGATCCTTTTTTTTAGCATTTTATCATTTTTCCAATTAATTTAAATTCATCAAATAAATCATTGAAAGCATTAAGTAATTCATTATAAAGTAAAGGAGCTTCGTTTGAGTCACTTACCTCATTGTTGAGAGCCATTAAGGCATAGTTCACTGCCTCGCCTTTGTTGGTTTGCTCCTCATCTTCGGATGTGCTCAATTTATTCTAAGTTAACTTGAGTGCTTTCTTTTTATTTGGTAGCTTATTCTTTTTAAGTTTATTTTTGTTCTTAGTTTCATGTTTTATGAATTTTTTAAATTTTCTTGTCAAAAGTTCTATGTCATCATCACTTGAGCTTTCGCTCGAGTAGTCTTCTCTTGTTTTAAGTGCCAAATCCTTTCTGTTCTTTGGAAGGTTGTTCTTATGTCCATCATATGCAATACATGTCATTACATAGGTCATTAAAAACCTGATAAGTTCTTTAGGCAAAAAATTGATTAAGTCATTTGCTCCTTGTATTGCTATTACTTTTGGATCTCAATTTTTAGAAAGAGAACGTAAAATTTTATTAATAAGTTCGAGATTTGAAAAATTTTTACCAAGTGCTTTCAAATAATTGATGACATTAATAAAACAGGTATACATATCTCTAATGGTTTCACTTGGTTTCATTCGAAACAATTTAAAGCTATTTATCAAAATATTGATTTTAGATTCTTTAACTATATTCATGCCTTCATGAGTTACTTCCAGTGTGTATCAAATCTCATATGCAGTTTTGCATAAAGAAATATGATTAAACTCATTTTTATCTAAAGTTCAAAACAAAGTATTCATCGCTTTAGCATTCAAAGAAAAAGTCTTCTTCTCCAAATCATTCCATTCGTTTATTGGTTTAGAAGACTTATAAAAATCATTTTCAATGATATTCCATAAATTGAAATCCATAGAAAATAAAAAAACTCTCATTCGTGTTTTCCAATATGTGTAGTCCATCTTATTAAACATAGGAGGACAAATAATAGAGTCCTCTATATTGTCAGTAAAAGCTATTCGATTGGGTGTTAAACCAAATGAGAAAAACTTAGCTCTGATACCAACTATTAGGACCATATCGTGTTAGGACTCTAGCTAGGAGAGTCCTAATTGAGAGAGACATTCATGTAAAACCTACCTAAGCCGACCCCTATTAAAAAGGTGAAGTGGCCGGCTAGGGTTAGGAGGTTATTTCTTAGAGAAGAATAAGGAGTTGTAAAGGAATAGGAGTCTTGAGTAGGAGTCTTATTAGGAGTTGGTTAGAAGTAGGAGTCTTGAGTAGGAGTCCTATTAAGAGTTGTTTAGAAGTAGGAGTCTTAAGTAAGAGTCCTATTAGGAGTTAGGGTTTAGAAGCCCTATAAATAGTTATGTATTTCACCTCTTTTCATAAGCAATAGATGAATCTTTTCTGCGGCCTTTGAGCAGCAACTTGGAGGGAGGAACCCCTATAGAGTTCCAAGGAGGCCGATCCCCTAAAGAGATCAACACCAAGTTTAGAATTTGTAAGGGTTCTAACACCTGGTATCAGAGCAGCATTCTTGGCATCTCGTTGCCCTTCCATAGCCATCCATCAACCCTCCACAACCGCCCAAAGTAATTCCCACAATTGCTTAAAAGATCGTCGCCAAATTCCGCTGTCATCTCCACCACCACGGATCATCCTTTGATCTCCCCGTGAATTGCAACAGGTTCTGGTTTTCTACCTTACTACTGCTGCAATTTAGTTATCCTTATTCAAAAATCTCAAAAAAATTGTTCCTATATTGCTGCATAAACTTTTCGTCACAAATTTTTCATCTCTACGACGAAAGATACATTGCAGAATTCTAACCGCATAGCACTATCTGTTTGATCTTGCTACTGTGTTTTTTCTATCTAAATTTTCACAAAATTTTTATGACATCTTTGACACTTCCTAAGAGCAGATTTCCCTTTAGTTATGTCAAAAAAATTGTCAATATAAACTATTGATTTTTTACGTCTAATCTGCTACACTTGAAAATCTGCATTGTAAAATTTCAGCCGCATAGCACTGCTTTTTTTATCTTGATACTATGTTGTTTCTATCCAAATCTCTACAAAATTTTTATGATAGCTTTGACACTTCCTAACAGTGGAATTCCCTTTGGTTTCATCAAAAAATTCTCAATATAAACCACTAATCTTTTACGTCCAATCTGCTATACTTAAAATTCTGTGCTGCAGAAAATTTCAGCCGCATATTATTGCCTTAACCCATTTATTTGTAATCTTTTTTTAATGAAATTTCTTATACACTTCATAGATCATCTTGGCTTCCATCTAAGATTGATCTATAAAGAAATTCATCTAAAAAAAATGATTTTGTGTTGCTGCAAATTTTCGTCGTAACCCACTGAAATTTCTCGACGAGAATTCTGCAATCGCAACTTGCACCAATTTCTTTGCTGTTATACTGCCGAAATTTTCTTGATTAAATTAGACATCCTTGCTGTCATATAAACTGTGATTTTACTATCAATTCCCTCCTCAATTCTCTCAAGTTTTTGGTGAAAATTATGTCGAGAGATCGTTGTTTCTTCGACGATAATTCTACTCTTACAAGACAGCACATACTTGCTGCAACTTCCACGGATTTCCATCAAACCTTTGCTACCATCTACTATAGATCCAAAACTTTCATCCACAACCCTAAAACTCTGCCAAACCACACCCTCAAACTGCACTCAAAACAGCCACAAAATAAGCCTAAACCGTAGCCTACATCCACCAATCCACCAACCCTTTCAACCATCACTTCTCTCAACCTATACATGCCTTTAACCCAACAACAAAAGAGAGATCTTAATATCATAGATTTGAGGGCATATACTATGGCATCTAAGGAGGCAATCAATGCTAAATTCGAAGCCTTGGAGGCGCGAATGGAGGATAAGATTCGGACGCTCTTTACCGAACTCAGATTGGGCCGACCACTAAGCCCGAAGAAATCATATCAAGGAGAGAGCTTTGCCCAATCACACCAAGCCCGAAGAGATGACTTCCAAGGGAGGGGAGGCTATATGACTGACCCCAACTATCCATGCATGATAGTGGACTTCCCTAGATGGGAAGAAGGAGACCCGATTGGTTGGATCTCGCGCGCGGAGCGATATTTTCGATACCACAAAACCGCGGATGTATCTATGGTGAAAATTACAGCTATATATCTTGAAGGGGATGCTATACAGTGGTTTGACTGGTTTGAACATACTTATGGAGTCCATTCATGGTGACAATTCAAAGAAGGACTGCTGATTCGCTTCAGACCAACTGATTACGAGAATATTGACGGACAACTAGCAAAGATCCGACAAACCTCCACCATTCAAGAGTACCAAACCAGGTTTGAAAGACTATCTAATCAAACTCATGATTGGTCTCAAAAATATCTATTGAGGACCTTCATTGAGGGCTTGAAGCCGGAGATCCGAGGAGAAGTTAAAGCACGACAACCATATACGCTTATCGCAGCCATCTCTTTCGCACGACATCAAGAGGAGCAATTGAATCATGAAGCTCGGAGGACTAGGGTCACTCCTCAACCAATAATATTGAAGCCCTCAGCCCCCCCTACTGTTGACCAAGTCCCTACACCAAAGAGGTTAACAAGAGAAGAGTTTCGGGAGCGATATGCAAAGGGGTTATGTTGGCATTGTAATGAGCCGTGGAGCCGTGAGCATCGCTGTAGTAAAGGGGGACTTCTTATGATTGAACTGATAGAAGAAGAGGTCATTGATCATCCAGAAGAGAGCCTTGAATATGAAGAAGAAGATGTAGAAGAAGAGCCACAACCAATCGAAGTTACGGTACATACACTAGCTGGCTACTCAAACCCGCAAACGATGAAAGTTGGAGGCCTTCTCAAACAACAATCGATCACTATTCTCATCGACATGGGCAGCACTAATAACTTCCTAAATAGTAAGGTTGCTGTCCATATGAACTTACCTATTGAGAATTGCAGCAGGTTTGTCGCTAAGGTCGCCAACGAACGGATTTTGAAGTGTGATCATAGGTGCCCGCAGGTGAAACTGTTGCTGCAGGACCAAGAGATAATTGCAGATTTCTTCCTCCTCCCTCTTGATGATCATGAGGCCATAATCAGAATTAAATGGTTGATGACATTAGGTGATATTTCTTGGAATTTTATGCAACTAATTATAAAATTTTATAGTAAGGAGAAACAGGTGATACTGCACGGGAAACGTGAGGGCGACGTAACGATGAATTGCACACAACAAATGGAGAAGGTTTTGCATAAAGCATGCAGGAGCTTTTTGGTACAACTTGAGCAGCAAATTAAAGGAGAGCCAATAGAATTTGAAGATTCAAACCTATTTCCTTTGCTTGCTGAATTTTCAGATATATTTGACGAGCCGCACAACCTACCTCTTACTCGTCGGCATGATCATTGTATAATGATTTTTCTAGTCAAATCTCCAGCAAATACTCAGTCATATCAGTATCCACATCTCCAAAAGGATGAAATAGAAAGGATTGTAAAAGAGATGCTTGAAACAGGAGTTATTCGGCCAAGTTGCAACCTCTACTCTTCACCGGTGCTACTTGTACGCAAGAAGGACGGAACATGGCGAATATGCGTTGATTACCGAGCTCTTAATGGCATAACCATCAAGGATAAATACCCTATTCTAGTAGTAGATGAATTGCTAGATGAAAGGGAGCACAAATCTTCACAAAGCTGGACCTTTGATCCGGGTATCATCAAATACGAGTGTGCGAAGAAGACATACCGAAAACCACCTTTTGAACACATAACAGCCACTACGATTTTTTGCTTTCTTCAACAGAAGGTGGAATATCTTGGGCATATCATATCAGAGGAAGGTTTGGCAGTGGACCCCTTCAAAATTGGAGCAATGCAAAACTGGCCGATCCCAAGAAACATAAAATTGCTACATGGCTTTCTAGGTTTAACAGGCTACTACCGCAAGTTCATTAAAAACTATAGAAAGATCAGTGCACCACTTACTTCCTTACTAGAAAAAGATGTCTTCCAAAGGTTGGACAGAGCCTCCGCTGCCTTTGACAAACTTAAGGCAGCCATGACAACGACGCCGGTGCTAACACTACTAGATTTCAACCAACCCTTCGTTATTGAGGCCGACGCATCTGGAGTCAGAATTGGAGTCATTCTCATGCAAGATGGTCAACCACTTGTATACACTAGCAAGGCATTATCTCCCTCCCATCAAAATAAGTCAACATATGATAAGGAGATGCTCACCATTGTGCGCGCAGCAATGAGGTGGAGACCCTACTTGATTGGTCGACAATTTCAAATTAAAACTGACCATAAAAGCCTCAAGTACTTTTTGGAGCGAAAGATATCATCCCCTGAGCAACAAAAATGGGTAACAAAACTTCTTGGATTTGATTATGAAATAACTTACAAAAATGGGAAAGAGAATATTCTTGCAGATGCGCTTTTGCAGCTACCCGAGCAAGCTGAAGTTTCGATCGTTTCACTTTCGACCAGCGAATTCCTTGAGGATATTAAGATGGAATGGTAGGAAGATTCAGAGACTAGTAAGATTATAAAAAATTTGGAGGAAGCACCAAGCTCCATGGCTCATTACAATTGGGACTTAAAAGAATTACACTATAAGGGACGCATTGTGCTAATGATAAATTCTACTTGCATCTTCACGAGCAGATTTTGGACAAAGTTATTTCATATGCAGGGTACTAAATTGAAAAGGAGTATGGCATATCACCCACAAACCGACGGCCAGACGGAAGTTGTAAATAGGTGCTTGGAGACATCTCAAAGCCACCCACCAAATATGACTACCCAAGGAGAACTTCAGACTTAGCCAAGTGCCATTATTGATCGACGGATTGTGACTCGACGACGACAATCCACTACTGAATCACTAATACAGTTGGCAAACCTACTAACAGAAGATGCCACTTGGGAGAACTATGATGACTTGAAGATCAAATTCCCAAAATTCATGAATCGTCAGCCTCGAGGACAAGGCTGATTTGAAGAGGGCGGGTTTGTTAGGACTCTAGCTAGGAGAGTCCTAATTGAGAGGGACATTCATGTAAAACCTACCTAAGCCGACCCCTATTAAAGAGGTGAAGTGGCCGGCTAGGGTTTGGAGGTTATTTCTTAGAGAAGAATAAGGAGTTGTAAAGGAATAGGAGTCTTGAGTAGGAGTCCTATTAGGAGTTGGTTAGAAGTAGGAGTCTTGAGTAGGAGTCCTATTAAGAGTTGTTTAGAAGTAGGAGTCTTAAATAAGAGTCCTATTAGGAGTTAGGGTTTAGAAGCCCTATAAATAGTCATGTATTTCACCTCTTTTCATAAGCAATAGATAAATCTTTTCTGTAGCCTTTGAGCAGTAACTTGGAGGAAGGAACCCCTATAGAGTTCCAAGGAGGCCGATCCCCTAAAGAGATCAACCCCAAGTTTAGAATCTGCAAGGGTTCTAACATATCGACACTAAGAGGGGGGAAACATCGATTTAAAGATTTTCATTCAATAAAGCCTATATTGAAAAGATGTTTAACTTGAAAACATTTATAATAATATAATGAGCAAGTAAAGTAGTTTGCAATAAAGGTAAATAGCAAAGGAAAAGGCACACCAGATTTATAGTGGTTCGATCATCGTGACCTACGTCCACTCCTGTTCCTCTTCACTCGAGCCACTAGCTTCCACTACTGATCTTCTTACCAATGGGTGAATATCAACTACTCTTACAACTCTTTCTCCTTTGATAGGCTCAAAAGAGAACCTTTATATGCCTCTTTTATATGGTATCCTTCACACACATTCCCTTAGAACAATCTCTAAGTTTAAAGAGGAGGGACTCAACTTTCTCAGAGTTTTCACACTCTAAACCCTAAGTTTTCATTCTCTTTTCTTATTGTATCAAGCAAGAAAGATTGGGATATTTACAAGCTCCAAATAGATTCAAATATGAAGCTAAAACGGTCTCATCCTGGGTTTTCAAGGTACTAGCGGTACCACCTCTGGTACTAGGCAATAACACCACCTACCAAACTGATAATCAATGGTTCCACCGTTTGTCAGTCTGATACTAGGTGGTACCATCACCCAGTCTGACACTGACACTAGGCAGTATCACCACCCAGTCTGACGGTACCACCACCTGACACAATATGAGAGATTGTGTCTAAGTGCTACTATCGCCTAACATAGTTTGGGAGACTATATCTGGGCTATACTACCGTCTAGTCTGGTGGTACCACCACCTGTCACAGTCTGGGAAACTATGTATGGGCGGTACCACCACCTAGTCTGGCGGTGTCATTGCTTGGCCCTTTTATGGGTGATCGAATGGGCCTTCCACTTAGCCCAAAACAACCCCAACTCAGGCTTAATTGGCTCCTAATTGAGTTGGCATTATTTCATACCAAAACTAACTCAATTAGACCTAAACTAACTTGATTTAGATACACAATTACAAACATGAATCCTATGTTATCCGAGATATCATTGGTTCATCCAGTGCTTCGTTTGATCCTTTAACGTATCATCCTCTCTTTCGGCGTATTGCCCAATCGGCATGTTGACTCCTGCAACTTCTGATCTCCTTAGTGTAATATCTGATCCTTCGGCCTAATGCCCAAATTCATGGCACGAAGTTCTTCAAACACATTGACCATTCCTCTGGCCCAACGTCTAATCTTCTAACATGTTCCACGCTGGCCCAACATCTGATTTTTCTTGCTTTAATTAAATTGTCTTTCCTTGATCGAGATTAGTCCTGCATCACTCAAATGCATATTAGATCTTAACTTCATCAATTGATTTCATCATCAAAATATGAGATTCAATAGGATCTCCATCCAATAACCCCTGGCTTACTAGATATTAAATCCTCATCCAGTAACCATTCTAAGCTTCATTGGGTCTCTCTCAAGGATCCATTAAGACAAGGGCTCATCGGATATCCCATATTTGATCCTCTATTTGTCATATTATCTATCATATGTGTGTGACCCTCTAAGCTCAATATTGAGCTAGCTATGTGTTAGGATCAATACGACACTAAGAGGGGGGAGGGGGAGTGAATTAGTACAGCGATTAAAATGACGATTGTGATTCCAAATCTTTCCGAGTTGATAAAAATATAATAAAGAAATTATATCAAGAAGATGTCGACTTGAAGTAAATGTACAATGTAGAGTGCAGCTAAGTAATGAAAGTAAGCATTAAGGAAAGAACGCATTGGATTTATAGTGGTCGGTCGTTGTAACCTACATCCACTTCTGATTCCTCCTCCATCGAGGTCACTGGCATCCACTAATGATCTTTCTTCAATAGGCGAAGAGTAACCATCTTCTTATAATGCTTTTTCCTTTTTCGGGTTTAGGAGACAACCCTTACAAACCTCACACCTCATTTGAATGATCACAAGACTTAGAAAGGGAGGAGGACACTTAGTACTTTTACAACACTTTCACACCCCAATACTTCAAGATTTTTGTTCACACTTTGTTGCTTCCTCATGCAGAAAAGAGTGGGATATTTATAAGCCTTAATGGCTTCAAAATTGGAGCAAAACAGTGTCTCATCCTGAGTTTCCGGGGTATTGGCGGTACCACCACCAGTATTAGGTGGTACCATCGCCTAACACTCTGACATTAGGTAGTATTACCACCCAGTCTAGCAATACTACTGCTTGACAAAACCTCGGATACTAGGCTCTGGTGGTACCATCGCCTGACAAGGTGGTACCACCGCATGACAGGGTGGTACCATCGCCTGGCAACATTAATTGTTGATGGTACCATCGCCCATACCACTTGGGAGACTAACCCTCAAGCGGTTCCACTGCCCACCATAGGCGGTGCCACCTCTTGGCATGGCTCCAAGTAGCCAAATGGGCCATCTATCCGGCCCAATTTAACCCTATTTTAGGCCCAATTGGCCCATAACTAAGTTAGTGGGATTACCTCCCAATCCTAACTCAATCTAAGTTCTAACTATAACAATTAAGGCATTACTAAGCAATCTTTATATGGTATGTCAATTGTTCTTCTAGCGAAGTTTTGACGAACTTCTGGTGAACTCTCGGCAAGCTTTTGGTGAATTTTCGATGAATTCTTAGTGAATTTCCGACGAACTCTTAGTGAACTCCCGATGAACTCTCGGTGAGCTCCCGATAAACTCTCGGCGAGCTTCTATCACATCGTCCGAATCTTTGACGTATCGTCCGATCTTTGACTCCGGGCCAACATCTGCTTTATGCCTTATTTATTATCGTAGTTAATCCTACAACACTCTTCTCAACATATGGATAAGATCAATAATTTATCAATTGATTTTATCATCAAAATCTAAGATTCAACAATCTTTTCCTTTTTTTATGATGATAACTAATTGATTATGGAGTTAACCTTAACTCTCCCTATCTATATGCCATATTGAGATAAGCAAACTTAAATTAAAAAGGAATCATGACCTATGAATTCAAGTGAAACAATTTTGATCATGATGTTCAAATGTAATATATCAAATCAAAATTTCATATGTTTGTGCATCATTATAGTTTCAAATTAAAACATACACAATTTCAAAACATTACCTTTCATCATCACTTCATGCATGATACCAAAAATAAATCAACATCACTTTTGGCATAACACACATGACACTAAAGCATTCATGATACCAAAATTAACATCTTTTTGGACATAACATACATAATGCTAAGACATTAAAATTTTAAGCATTTATCACTATACCAATATTAAATCAACATTTTGGTCATGATACCATTCATTTATCATTTTTCCCCCTTTGTCATCAACAAAAAGGAGAATCATTCAATAATTTATACAAATATTTTAAACTATTCAAGTAAGTTTTTCACTAATTTATGCAAGCTAGCAAATTTATGAAATGAGTGTTGAATCTCGGATTTTGATGATAAAATCAATTGATGGGTTATTTGATCTAATCCATATTATTGAGTTAAGTGTGCAGGATTAACTACGATAACCAGAAAACACAAAGCGAGAATACCGGAGTCAAGTT
This sequence comes from Musa acuminata AAA Group, assembly GCF_036884655.1. Classification (NCBI taxonomy): domain Eukaryota; kingdom Viridiplantae; phylum Streptophyta; class Magnoliopsida; order Zingiberales; family Musaceae; genus Musa; species Musa acuminata. Next base: position 34,363,814 of record NC_088335.1, on the reverse strand, counting down.
CGATGGACGTTTAAGAGTCTGAAGAATCGTCGGAGATGCTGCCAGAACCAACCGAGAAGAAATCGGGAACCTGTCGGAATTTTCGGAAGTTCGCCGAAGAGATCGTCGGAGGTTCACGGAGATCACCAAGAAGGCTCGGCTACTCATTAAAGTCATCACAAGTTCGGGAGCTTGCTAGAAGCCCGTCGGCAGAAAGTTCGTCGGAAAGCTCGCCAGAACAAGACTCGACGTTCGCGGTTGAAAATTTGCTTAGGACGTGTTTTGGTTATGTAGTCCACTTGTAATTAGGATTAGGATTAAAAGATAATCCTATATCCTGGTTAGGGGCCAACTGGGCCCAAAGTCAGAGTTAGTTTAGGCTAAAAATTAAGCTAAACCAGCGAACTAGAGAGCCAAGATTGAAGCCCAACTAGTGGCTGAAAACACTGTAGTCGGGCTGAAAACACTGTAGGCGGTGGCACCGCCTAGCTGGGCGGTGACACCTCCTTGGCTGGGCGGTTGCACCGCCCAGCACCCGAGCGCTGGGCGGTGGAACCGCCAGCACCGGGAACCCTAAGAGAATTCAAATTTTGGAGCCCAAAATTTGAATCCTCTTGAGGCCTATAAATACCCCTCAAATCTCAGCTGAGGTTACAACTTTTGAGAAGCATTTTGATTGAGAGAAAAGTCTTAGAAAGTCTTAGCAAGTCTTGTTTTCAATTTGCTAGAGAGTTCTCCTCCTTCTTTCTTATTGAAAATTTGTAAGAGGTTGAGCTGCTTGTAAAAGGTTGTAAGAGGGGTGTTTACCCTTCCATTTCAAGAGACTTGCTAGTGGAAGGTGGGAGCCTCATCGAAAAGGGGCCTCGCAAGTGGAGTAGGTCATTTGACCGAACCACTCTAAAAATCGGTGTAATCTCTGGTTTGCTTTTTATTATTGTCATTTACATTACTGCAAATCTTCTTACTGCTTTAGTTCCTTATTACTCTTGCTGCGCAACTTCAAGAATACGCCTTCAAGTTAAATTTCTCAAGTTTCGTTCTTAACGTACGAAAGATTTTGTTAAAATCGAAGTTTTAATCCGCTGCACTAATTCACCCCCCCCCCTCTTAGTGCCGCTCCGATCCTAACAAGTGGTATCAGAGCAAGGTTATCTCTCATATTTGGTTTAATACCCAAGAGAGATGGCTTACTCCGGCATGCAAGAGGGCCATTCTATTGCACGACCACCTTTGTTTAATGGGTCGGATTACACATATTGGAAGACTCGCATGAGAATCTTCCTCATTTCTATGGACTTTGAGCTTTGGTCTATTGTCGAGAATGGATTTCAAAAATCTTCTCTTCCGATGAGCGAATGGGATGAATCGGAGAAGAAGGTTTTTGCTTTAAATGCAAAGGCTATGAATGCCTTGTTTTGTGCACTAGACAAAAATGAATTTAATCGTGTTTCAATGTGTGATTCGGCTTTTGATATTTGGAGAACTCTTGAGGTCACTCATGAAGGCACTAGCCGAGTGAAAGAGTCCAAAATCAACATCCTTGTGCACTCTAACGAACTTTTCCAAATGAAACCAAGTGAGTCTATCGGAGACATGTACACCCGGTTTACGGATGTCATCAATGGACTCAAAGCTCTTGGTAAAGATTTTACTAACTTTGAACTAGTAACTAAAATCTTAAGATCCCTCCCTAAAAGTTAGAATCCAAAAGTTACGGACATTCAAGAGGCCAAAGACCTCAAAGCATTCCCTCTTGAAGAACTCATTGGGTCTCTAATGACCTACGAAATGACATGTCAAGCTCATGACGAACTCGAGAACCCCCTTCCAAAGAACAGGAAGGATATGGCACTCAAATCACAAGAAGACCACTTGAAAGGAACATCAAGTGATGAGGACAGTGACAATGACATTGCACTTTTGACTCAAAAGTTTAAAAAATATTTAAGAAAGAACAGATTTAAAAATAATACAAAAAATAAATTTGAACAAAAGAAGGACCAAGTGATTTGCTATGAATGCAAAAAACCGGGACACTATAAGAACGATTGTCCTCAAGCCAAAAAAAGAACATCAAAGAAGAAGGCATTCAAGGCAACGTGGGATGATTCAAGCGCATCCGAAGAAGAGGAGTCCAACACCGAGCAAGTTGCTCATTACGCGCTAATGGTGTTAGGAGAAGAGGTATGTGATTTATTTAATGAAGACTTATCTTTTGAAGAACTATCTATCGCTTTTCATGAATTATTTGATGAATGTAGAACTGTTAGCAAGAAGTTAAGTATCTTAAAGAAAGAGCATGCTTTGCTACAAGATAAGTTTGATAGTCTTCAAACTCCTCCATGCTCTAAGTGTGAGCACTTAGAAGCAATAAAAAATGAAAATTTGCTTCTTAAGGAAACCTTAAACAAGTTTAAGGTTGGTAGCAAAGGATTAGATATGATCCTTGCACACAAGGGTCACATCGCAAATAGAAATGGAATTGGATTTGTAAAAGGATTACATCAAAATCCTACCACTTTCATAAAAGGACCTACATTACATGTTTCCTCTTATATGAAATGCAACTTTTGTTGCAAATCCGGACATATTGCCTACAAATGCCCATTTAGGAAAATTAGTTCACAAAAATTAATATGGGTTCCTAAAGGAACTATAAAGAATTCAATCATAAATAACAAAGTTAGTGGGTCAATTTTTGAGGCACCCAAAATCAAATGGGTACCTAAAAATCATCCTCTTTTGTAGACAAACCCACAAGCTAGGAGCAAGAGATGGTATCTCGATAGTGGATGCTCAAGACATATGACTGGAGATCCATCTCATTTCTCTATGCTCACTAGCAAAGAAGAAGGGTACGTTACCTTCGGAGACAACAACAAGGGCAAAATCATTAGCAAGGGAACTATTGGTAACAAATTTAATTTTTCCATTGATGATGTCTTACTAGTTGATGGATTGAAACATAATCTCTTGAGTATTAGTCAACTATGCGATAAAGGTTACATCGTTAGATTTGAATCAAATATGTGCATTATTGAAAAACCAAATCATAACATGACTATGATTGCTTTAAAACAAAATAATGTCTATACCATCAATCTTGATGAACTAAGTAAAGAAATGTGCTTCTCCGCCGTAAATGATGATGCTTGGCTTTGGCATAGGAGATTAGGTCATGCAAGCATGAAAACAATATCTAAGATCTCATCTCAAGAATTAGTACGAGGAATTCCAAATATAAAGTTTATTAAGGACAAAGTATGCGATGCATGTCAACTAGGCAAACAAATAAAAACAAGCTTCAAACCAAAAAATCAAATTAGCACTACTAGACCATTACAATTGATCCATTTGGACTTATTTTGGACCAATTGATACAACAAGTCTAGGTGGAAGCAAATATGCTTTTGTGATTGTGGATGACTACTCTAGATACACTTGGACCTATTTCTTAGCTCACAAAAGTGATTGCTTCAAGTGTTTCTCTAAATTTTGTAAACTCACTCAAAACGAAAAAGGCTTCATGATTTCATCAATTCGAAGTGATCACGGTGGTGAATTCCAAAATCGTGACTTTCAAAATTTTTGCGAAAGTAATGGGTACAATCACAACTTCTCAACTCCAAGAAATCCTCAACAAAATGGAGTAGTCGAAAGGAAAAATAGAAACCTACAAGAAATGGCAAGAACTATGTTGAATGAACATAGTTTACCTAAGTACTTTTGGGCCGAAGCCGTAAATACGGCTTGCTACATCATGAATAGAGTTCTAATAAGACCATCCTTATCCAAAACTCCCTATGAATTATGGAATAGCAAAAAACCAAACATCTCCTATTTTAAAGTTTTTGGTTGTAAATGCTTTATTTTAAATGAAAGGGATGCTTTAGGAAAATTTGATGCTAAATCCGATGAAGGCATCTTTCTTGGTTACTCTTCCGTTTCTAAAGCTTTTCGGGTTTTTAATAAAAGAACTTTAGTAATTGAAGAGTCTATTCATGTAGTTTTTAATGAAATTTTCGATTTAAAGAAAAATGATTTTGATGATGATCTTGGTTTTGATAATTTGAATTTAAATGAACCCTCTCCTCAAAATAGCCATTTGAATGCATCTTCTTCCGAAATTTCTTTACCAAAAGAATGGAAGTATGTAGATGCTCATCCAAAAGAGCAAATTATAGGAGATACATCAAAAGGGGTTCAAACTCGTTCTTCTTTCAAAAATTTCTGTGCTAACGCCGCTTTCCTTTCTCAAATTGAACCTAAATGCATTGACGAAGCCTTAAAAGATGATTTTTGGATCATTGCAATGCAAGAAGAATTGAACCAATTTGAGAGGAATGAGGTATGGAAGCTTGTTCCTAGACCAAGTGACCACTTAGTCATAGGTACTAAGTGGGTCTTTAGAAACAAGGAAGACGAAAATGGTATCGTGGTTAGAAACAAGGCTAGATTAGTGGCCAAAGGTTTCAACCAAGAAGAAGGTATCAATTACGAAGAAACCTTCGCTCCCGTGGCTCGATTAGAAGCCATAAGGATGCTCCTTGCCTATGCTAGTAGTAATAATTTTAAACTATTTCAAATGGATGTTAAAAGTGCTTTCTTGAATGGCTTTATTTCCGAAGAAGTATTTGTCGAACAACCTCCTGGATTTGAAAATTCTCTTCTTCCTAATCATGTATTCAAATTGACTAAAGCTCTCTATGACTTAAAACAAGCTCCTAGAGCTTGGTATGAAAGGCTTAGTTCCTTTCTTATTTTAAATAATTTTACCAAAGGCAAGGTTGATACTACATTGTTTATTAAACATTTTGAAAATAATTTTCTTATTGTGCAAATTTATGTTGACGATATTGTGTTTGGCTCTTCGGATGAATCACTATGTGAATCATTTGCCAAATGTATGAGTCTTGAATTTGAAATGAGTTTAATGGGTGAATTAACTTTCTTTTTGGGATTACAAATCAAACAACTTAGTGATGGTATATTTCTTAACCAATCCAAATATACATTAGAATTGTTAAAACGATTTAACATGGATAGTTCAAAAGCAATAAACACCCCTATGAGTACTGCGACTAAATTAGATATGGATGAAAATGGTGAAAGTTTCGATCAAAAAACATATAGGGGAATGATAGGTAGTCTACTCTACCTCACTACGACTAGACCGGATATTATGTTTAGTGTAGGACTTTGCGCTAGGTTTCAATCTAATCCTAAATTATGTCATCTTAAGAGTGTTAAAAGAATATTTAGATATCTTAAAGGAACTCCAAATTTAGGATTATGGTATCCAAAATCTGAAAAATTTGATTTAATAGCCTATGCGGATGCCGATTTTGGCGGATGCAGAATAGATAGAAAAAGTACATCCGGAACATGCCAATTTTTAGGACATGCACTTGTTTCTTGGACTTCCAAGAAACAAAATTCAGTTGCACTATCTACGGCGGAAGCCGAATACATTGCTGCAAGTGCATGTTGTGCACAAGTCATTTGGATGAAAAATACATTAGAAGACTATGGAATTCACTTTAAAAATATTCCCATAAAATGTGATAATACTAGTGCCATATGTCTTACTAAAAATCCAATTCAGCATTCTAGAACTAAGCACATCGACGTTAGGCATCATTTCATACGCGATCATGTCCTTAACAATAATGTTGTTCTAGAATTCATTGACACAAAGCATCAATTAGCAGATATATTCACAAAAGCCTTGAATGAAGACCAATTTGAATTCATTAGAAGGGAATTAGGTATGTTAAATTGTCCCTAAACAATAAACTTGTTTGATTGGATTTTCCGTAAAGTTTTTCATCTTCTTTCCGTCTCTCATTCTCCTTCAAATTCCATATGACATGTTGTGAAATCTCGAAATCGACTTTGATGACTTGATTATGAATTTCAAGTTAGCGATTTGATTTAAATAAGTTTTATCTAAATCATAATCTTGATCTTGCAAAATTGGAATCACAAATAATATCTTTTGGCATTCATGAATTGATACTTACAAATATGAAAGTATTGGCATTCATGACTTGAATTTGATTGAAACATTGTATGCTTAAATTAATCATTCTCCTATGTTTCAAAAATTCTTTAAATGCCTTATGTGATGTTTAAAAAGTAATGTTGAGATTTTCATAAATTTGACGATTTGAATGAGTTTGTATTCGAATTATGATCTTGACTTCGTGAAATTACTACTTGAATTTTTTTTTTTTCCCAATCTCTCTCTTATATACATCTACAATTTCTCTTATTCATAGAAAGAAGAGATTAGATAATATGAATGCATGCTGAATTTTCCTCTAAAATGAACTCTGCGTAAATATTTTTGCATACTTAATTTTCAATGATAAAATCGTTGTATGACAAAATATGTGCTTCAAGTCTCATTTTCCTTTTTGTTGATGACAAAGGGGGAGAAAAGTGATGACTTATATCATTCTTAATAGCATGACAAAATATGAATTGCAAAATCCTTGAGAAAAGTGATCGATCGATGATTATCTTATATGCCTTGCAAAATCCTTGAAAATATCGTAAGATTGATTGATCATATTGAATGCATGTCTAAAATGTATAATCATGCAATTCAAGTTGAAAATCTTTATCTCTTGTCATAGTAAAATTTGTCTCTTATCTTTCGACTTGAAAAAGATTTTCATCAAAGTTTCGCATTTACATTATGCTTAATGAGAATAACGATAAGTTCTACGGTTAGAGCTTATCGGTTTATACTTGAATTCAATGATGAAATTCAAGTATTTTATCTTCTCATAATATGGCATATAGATAGGGGGAGTTACGTTTAACTCCATCATCAATTGATTGTCATTATCAAAAAGGGGGAGATTGTTGAATCTCGGATTTTGATGATAAAATCAATTGATGGGTTATTTGATCTAATCCATATTATTGAGTTAAGTGTGCAGGATTAACTACGATAACCAGAAAACACAAAGCGAGAATACCGGAGTCAAGTTCGATGGACGTTTAAGAGTCCGAAGAATCGTCGGAGATGCTGCCAGAACCAACCGAGAAGAAATCGGGAACCTGTCGGAATTTTCGGAAGTTCGCCGAAGAGATCGTCGGAGGTTCACGGAGATCACCGAGAAGGCTCGGCTACTCATTAAAGTCATCACAAGTTCGGGAGCTTGCTAGAAGCCCGTCGGTAGAAAGTTCGTCGGAAAGCTCGCCAGAACAAGACTCGACGTTCGCGGTTGAAAATTTGCTTAGGACGTGTTTTGGTTATGTAGTCCACTTGTAATTAGGATTAGGATTAAGAGGTAATCCTATATCCTGGTTAGGGGCCAACTGGGCCCAAAGTCAGAGTTGGTTTAGGCTAAAAATTAAGCTAAACCAGCGAACTAGAGAGCCAAGATTGAAGCCCAACTAGTGGCTAAAAACACTGTAGTCGGGCTGAAAACACTGTAGGCGGTGGCACCGCCTAGCTGGGCGGTGACACCTCCTTGGCTGGGCAGTTGCACCGCCCAGCACCCGAGCGTTGGGTGGTGGCACCGCCTGGCTGGGCGATGGAACCGCCAGCACTGGGAACCCTAAGAGAATTCAAATTTTGGAGCCCAAAATTTGAATCCTCTTGAGGCCTATAAATGCCCCTCAAATCTCAGCTGAGGTTACAACTTTTGAGAAGCATTTTGATTGAAAGAAAAGTCTTAGAAAGTCTTAGCAAGCCTTGTTTTCAATTTGCTAGAGAGTTCTCCTCCTTCTTTCTTATTGAAAATTTGTAAGAGGTTGAGCTGCTTGTAAAAGGTTGTAAGAGGGGTGTTTACCCTTCCATTTCAAGAGACTTGCTAGTGGAAGGTGGGAGCCTCATCGAAAAGGGGCCTCGCAAGTGGAGTAGGTCATTTGACCGAACCACTCTAAAAATCGGCGTAATCTCTGGTTTGCTTTTTATTATTGTCATTTACATTACTGCAAATCTTCTTACTACTTTAGTTCCTTATTACTCTTGCTGTGCAACTTCAAGAATACGCCTTCAAGTTAAATTTCTCAAGTTTCGTTCTTAACGTACGAAAGATTTTGTTAAAATCGAAGTTTTAATCCGCTGCACTAATTCACCCCCCCCTCTTAGTGCCGCTCCGATCCTAACAATGAGAAGTTAAGCAAAAACTTTGCAAGATAACTCCTTTTGCTTTTTGAAATGAGCAAGCTAGCATTATTGCTTTAGATGTGCATGCACTTTTTGGTTATTGTTGTAAATAGAAGGAAGAAGGATTCATAGGAATTGATTATTGTTGAATCTCGGGTTTTAATAATGAAATCAATTGATAAATTATTTGATCTAATCTATAGGTTGAGATAAGTGTGTAAGATTAACTACAATAGCAGTAAGACATAAAACAGATATTGAGCCGGAGTCAAAGATCGGACGATACGTCGAAGATTCGGACGATGTGCCGGAAGTTTGTTGGAAGCTCACAAAGAGTTCGTCAGGAGCTCGCCGAGAGTTCGTCGGAAGTTCGTCGGGAGTTCGCCGAGAGTTCATCAGGAGTTCGCTTAAATTTCGCCGAGAAGTTCGTCGAAAGCTCGCCGAGGGAACAATTGACATATTGAACATAGATTGCTTGTTTAAATATCTTAATTAGCATAGTTAGACCATAAGTTGAGTTCGAATTGGGAAGTAATCCCACTAACTCAGTTAGGAGCCAACTAGGCCCTTAACATGGCTGAATTGGGCTGGTTGAATAGCCGATTCAACACCTAAAATCACGGCTGGTGGTGGCACTGCTTAGCACTCAGTCTCCCAAGTGGTCTAGGTCATGGTACCGTCGATAGTTAATGCTGTCAGGCGGTAGTACCACCCTGTTAGGCGGTGGTACTACCAGAGCTCGATCTCTGAGCTCTATCAGGTGGTGGTACTGCCCAGACCAAGCGATGGTACCTGTTAGGATCAAGAGCGGGATCAGCACTAAGAGGGGGGGGGGGGTTAGTGCAGTGATAAAACGTCGGTTCTGAAAAATCTCTTCGTACGTTGAAAACCAAACTCGAAAACTTAACTTGAAAGTGTATTTATAAAAGTATTGAAGGCAGATTGCAGTAAGGTAAATAGCAAGAATAAAACGCAAACCAGATTTTAGAGTGGTTCGATCGTCATGACCTACATCCACTGCACCGATTCCTCTTCCGTCGAAGCCACCGGCATCCACTATCGATCTTCCTTTAATAAGCAAAAATCAACCTCCTTCTTACACCCCTCTTCTCCTTTTCACAGGTTTAGGAGTCCACCTTTACAAGCACTCACTCCTCTCTTACATAATTCTAACACTTAGACTAGAGGAGGATTCTCACAAGAGATTTTAGCGTTTTTCTACTTTTAAACTCTCTGTGCTTATGTGTGTTAACTAGGGATGAGAGGGGTATTTATAGGCTTCAAGTTGATTCAAACTTGGAGCCTAAAAAGGTCTCATCCCAGGTTTCCTGGGTACTGGCGGTACCACCATCGTTCCTGGGCGGTACCACCGTCGAACAAGGGTGGTACCACCGCTGGCAACATTGCTGCCGATGGTACCACCGCCCAAGAATCCTAGGGTGCTATTCCCCAGGCGGTGCCACCGCCGGCCAGGGTTTCAGCATCCTGGTTGGACCTTGAATTCGGCCCAAACCAATCCAGCTTTGGGCCCAATTGACCCCTAACAGAGTTGATGGGATTACCTCCCAATCACAACTCTAATTATGTGCTAACTATGATTCCTAAGACATAATCTAAGCATGATAAGTCTGGTTTCTTTCGGCGAGCTTTCGGCGATCTTCTAGTGAATTTCTGACGATCTCTCGGCAATATTCCGATGGACTCCCGGCAAGCTCCTCGACTTCATGACGATATTCTTGGCGAGTTCCGATGAGCTTCTTTGGCGAGCTTTGAGACTTCTCAGCTGGTTCCGATAGAACTTTCGATGAACGTCCGGACTTCCGATGAACCCTTGAACTCCTAACGAAATCGTGTTCTTGACTCCGAGACTTCATTTTGCTTCATGCCTTGCTATCATAGTTAATCCTGCATATGTAAAAACACACTTCGATCTAGATAATTAATACTAAGCATTAATCATGTTGTTCGGCATGTCATTGGTCCATCGATGCTTCGTTCGATTCTTCGATGCATCGTCCTCTCTTGTGGCCTATTGCCCAATCGACCAGTTGACTCTGCAACTCTAATATCCTTGGCGCAATGTCTGCTCTTCTTGGCCCGATGCCCGAATCCATAGCCCAAAGCCTTCTATCGATACGTCGACTGATCTACCGGCTCGACGTCCAATCTTCTGACATATTTTCCCCCAGTACAACATGATTCTTCCTGCTTTAATTGTCTTATCCTGATCGAAGCATCCTGCGTCACTCAAAATGCATATTAAAACATAAACACTTATCAATTGGTTTCATCATCAAAATATGAGATTCAACAATCTCCCTCTTTTTTATGATGACAACCAATTGATGACGGAGTTAACCTTAACTCTCGGAGTTTAAACAAACTCTCCCTATCAATATGCCATATTGATAGAACCTTGAATTCAAGCTGAATTCAATTCGTTGCAAATTTCATCATGAATATTTGCAACATGTCATCATGCATAACATGATCATACTTCTCATCCTTTATCATCAACAAAAATGAGTAGTGCCAACTATCAAGTTTTTGAGATATAATTTCAAATCATTATATGAAAAACTATAATATCAAGTTTTATCATCATGCAATTTGTAAGCTAGAAAATTTAGCAAGTGTTACATCATATTTAGAACATTCAAGCTATCAAGTTGTAGATATACAAGGTAGTAAGATAGTATGTTCTACATCAGACAAGCTAGCAAAAATTTTACAACATTTTAAAACATGCAAGCTAACAATTTTGAGATGTTCAAGAAAGCAATTCCTGCTTCTTGAAATATAAGTTTTGCTAGATGTGCAAGTTAACTTTTTGCTTCTTGAGATAGGCAAGATAGTATTTCTTGGTGATGTTCAAGATAGCAAGTTCTACATCAAGCAAGCAATCAAGTTTTACACATAAAAAAGTTAGCAAAATTTTACATCTTTTGAGATGTGCAAGATGGACTATTTTGCCTCTTCTTGAAATATGTAACTTAGCAAACATTGCTTCTCTTGAGATTTGCAAGATAGCACTTCTTGCTTCCTTTTTGAGATTAGCAAGCAAGGAAGTTTGCCTCTTTTTGAATTGTGTAAGCTAGCAAATTTGCTTTCTAGCAAGTTTTTGCTCCCCTTTATCAATGTAAAAAAGAATGGAAGAATACAATATTGTAATTCTTTTCCCTTTACATCAATTTTCAAATCATGACAAAGTTGAAGTATCAACCTTGCATATCTAAAACTTGATAGCTTACATGATGTAGCACTTGCTAAATTTTCAAGCTTACAAATTGCATGATGATAAATGCAATGTTTGACATTATATCTCAAACACTTGATAGTTGAACTTCTCCTTTTTGTTGATGACAAAGGGAGAGAAGTATGATGATGTTATGCATAAGTTTATGATAACATGTTGCTTGGATTTTTGAATCCAAGAGTTCTTTTTGTTGATGACAAAGGGAGAGAAGTATGATGATGTTATGCATAAGTTTATGATAACATGTTACTTGGATTTTTGAATCCAAGAGTTCTATCAACATGGCATATTGATAGGGGGAGTTTGTTTAAACTCCAGGAGTTAAGGTTAACTCCATCATCAATTGGTTATCATCATCAAAAATGGGGAGATTGTTGAATCTCGGATTTTGATTATGAAACCAATTGATAAATATTTATGATTTGATCTGCATTTTGAGTGATGTAGGATGCTTCGATCAGGGAGAGACAATTAAAGCAGGAAGAATCATATTGGGCTGGAGGAAAACGTGTCAGAAGATTAGACGTGGGGCCGGAGGATCGGTCGACATATCGATAGAGGGCTTCAGGCCATGGATTCGAGCATTGGGCCAAGAAGAGCGGATATTGCGCTAAGGATATCGGAGTTGCAGAGATCAACTGGCTGATTAGGCAATAGGTCGTAAGATCAGATAATGCGCCGAAGAATCGGATGAAGCGTCGATAGACCAATGACATGCCGGACAATATGATTCATGCTTAGTAATAATTGTCTAGATCAAATTGTATTTTTGTGTATGCAAGATTAACTGCGATAGCAAGGCATAAAACAAAATGAAGTCCCGGAGTCAAGAATGCGATGTCATTGGGAATTCGAGAGTTCGTCGGAAGTCCGAACGTTCGTCGGAAGTTCTACCGGAACCAACCAAGATTCCAGGAGCTTGCCAAAGAAGCTCATCGGAACTTGCCAACAAGATCATCGTGAAGTCCAGGAGCTTACCGGAAGACCACCGAAACATTGCCCAGAGATCGTCGGAAGTTCGCTAGAAGATCACCGGAAGAAACCGGACTTATCTTGCTTAGATTATGTCTTAGGAATCGTAGTTAGCATATAATTAGAGTTGAAATTGGGAGGTAATCTCATTAACTCGGTTAGGGGCCAATTTGGCCAAAAGTTGGGCTAGTTTGGGCTGGATTCAAGGCCCAACCAGGGTGTTGAAACCCTAGCCGACGGTGGCACCGCTAGGGCCCGTGGTGGCACCGCCTAGGGAACAACACCCTAGGTATTCTGGGCGGTGGTATCGCCAGCAATAATGCTGCCAATGGTGGTATCGCCCTTATCAAGCAATGGTGCCGCCTAGTGGTGGATCCTACGACGGTAGTACCACCCAGGAACGGTGGTGGTACCGCTAGTACCTAAGAAACCTGGGATAAGACCTTCTTAGGCTCTAAGTTTGAATCAACTTGAAGCTTATAAATATCTCTCTCATCCCTGGTTAAACAACACACAACTAAGAGCAAAAAAGAAAGAAAACTCCATTGCAATTGTGTGTGAAACTCCTATCAAAGTTCTAAGTGTTAGAATAGTTTGAGAGAGGAGTAAGTGGGGGTGTAAGAGTTATCTCCTAAATTCGGTAAAAAGAGAATTGAGTTGTAAAAGGTGGTTTATCTTCGCCTATTAAAGGAAGACCTATAGTGGATGCCAGTGCTCTCGATGGAGGAGGAATCGGGAGTGGATGTAGGTCACGACGACGGAACCACTATAAACTCGGTTTGCATTTACTTTGAGCAATTTACTTTTATTGCAAATTGCCTCTACTCTTTACTATGCTTTTACTACACATATGCTCTTCCATATGCTTTCAAGCTATCTTTACGAATCGGTTTCAACGTACGAAATATTTATAAAACGAAGAATTTTTTGAAATCGATGATTTTACCGCTGCACTAAGTCACACACACCCCCCCCCCCCCCTCTCCCCCCTCCTCTCTTAGTATCAACTCATTTCTAACAAGAAGAATGTATAGATTATGAAGAAACCTTCATTTTTGTAGCTAAACTTGAAGCCATAAGGATACTTCTTGCCTATGCATTTTTAAAAATTTTAAATTATTTAAAATGGATGTCAAAAGTAGTTTTCTTAATTGTTTTATTTTTTAGAAAGTTTTTTTTGAGTAACCACCCAGATTTATATATAATCTCTTTCAAAACTATGTTAATAAATTATCTAAGACCTTCTATAAGTTGAAGCAAACCCCTAGGTCTTGGTATGAGAGACTTGCTCTTTTTTTATTCAAAATAAATTTTCAAAAGGTAAGATCGACACCACACTATTTATTAAATATTTTAAAAATATTTTTCTTATTATTTAAATTTATGTTAATGATATTATTTTTTATTATATAAATAAATCTTTATGTGAATCATTTGTCAAGAATATGAGTCAAGAATTTGTAATAAGTTTAATGGGTGAATTGATATTTTCTTTAGGATTATAAATTAAGTAATTAAATGATAGAATTTTTATTAGTCAAACCAAGTATACTTTGGATCTATTAAAACAGTTTCATGTGGATAGTGTTAAGGCTATTAATACACAAATGAGCATTTTTACTAAATTAGATATAGATAATGAAGGAGAATGCTCTGATCAAAAAATTTATAGAGGTATAATAGATAGTCTATTATATCTTACTACAATTAGACCAAATATAATGTTTAATATTGAGCTTTGTACAAGATTTTAATTTAATTCTAAACAATCCCATTATAAAGTCGCTAAAAGAATTTTTAGATACATAAAAGAAACTCCTAATATGGGATTATGGTATCCTAAATTTAAAAATTTTGACTGGATTATTTATGCTGATGCTAACTTTGCAAATTATAGAATATATAGAAAAAGTATCTCTCGAACTTATTAGTTCCTAGGTCATGAACTTGTTTCTTGGTCTTCCAAGAAGTAAAACTCTATCATATTATTCACGATCGAAGCTGAATATGTTGTGATAGGTGCATGTTATGCATAGGTAATTTAGATGAAAATCACTTTAGAAGATTATAGATTTTGCCTAAAAAGTATCCCTATAAAGTGTGACAAGTACAATTTGTTTATCAAAGAATTCTATAAACATTCACGAACCAAGCATATTAACATTAGATATTATTTTATTAGAGATCATATAAGCAATCATAACATATTCTTGAATTTTGTTAATACAAAACATTAGTTAATGGATATCTTTACTAAACTACTGAATGAGGAATAATTTAATTTTATAAGGAGAGAATTAGGCATGTTAAACCTAAATAAATGAATCTTGATAAGCCTTAAACAAAACTTAGATGTCTTAGCTATTCTTCAAATTAGTGAACCTATTTACCCTAGACTAGTTAGATGATTCTATAATAATTTGTATGTAGATAAAAATAATAGGGTATCCACTTATCTTCTAAGGCATCATATACCCATCATAGATAACATAATTTATGAATTTATAGAAATTATATTAAAGAAAAGATGAGATTATTATTTTAGAGGATAATGGGACATCGAGTCAGTTGGGGTCACATACTCTAAGGCAATTGGCACCGTTTTTGGAAACCCTAACCTTTTTATTATTCTCAAGAGTTGTGAGCATCTTTTACTATTTAACACAAAATTACTGTTGGAAAATCTTGGGGGCAACATCACATGCGCAGTGGAAGAACAGAAAACAAAATCCCCAATTTCCCAAAGATTTGTTCGTTATTGTGTGAAGATTAGTGCGCAAAAATCCACGAAACTTAAAATTGCATATATAGTAGATTGTGTTACCTAGGGAGATCGTATATCCTTGAATCCTTACAGATCTCTAGGAGAGGGTGAATGAGGTCAAGCGCCCTCCTCTCTAGCGGTGATCCACATAACAGGGCTGCGACGATGCTCCTCAAAACTCCAAGCCTGCTCTGAGGTGGAGAGGGGGGAGAAAAATAGGAGAGGCAAGCAAAGGCTCTAGCATATGAACCACTGAATCTCTCCAATTTATAGAGGTCCCCTATCAACTAAACCCTAATGGTTCCTCCCCTATTGGGTATTGGATCTTCATCTAACTACCCAAACCAGTTAGATTAGTGGATCTCTATTCAATAATCTCTCATGGGCTTTTATTGGATCTCGTCCATGGGATCCAATAATTTAGGGGCTTATTAGATATCTAATAAGATAGGGGCACCGGTGGATATCTCATATCCGAACCTCTACTCATCGCAATGCCTACCATATGTGTGTGACCCTCTATACCCAATATTGATCTGGCCGTGAGTCATACTTGTCAAAACTCCTTCTAGCTCAATGAAGGACGTACTAGGCCACTATACCGTAGTCCCCAAATTCACTCGACTCATCGACTGCAGACGTACTAGGCCACTATGCCACAGTCCCCAAATGATACAAGGGAATCCAATCCACTGGACATGTGTATCCTCAGTTACCGTGTACCTATAGTCCCTCATCCATCTAATATCCCAGAGACCGTATATCGGGCATGGTGTTATCAAACCTATATGGTTTCTACTCAAGTCTTGCTCTAATCGAATTCTCTCGGAGAACTCTTTCTCTCTCAATCCGAATGACCCTAGTTGTCTGAGCAAAAACTCATTCTCCAATTAGCACCAGTACTGTATCCCTAGTGTCCCCACACAAGCAACTATGAGACTACCTGCATCCATCATATGGACGGGTATACAGCACACCAATCTGTCTGATTATCTCGATGTCCCTCTCGAGTAACCTATGACCGGGATTATTTAGGATCTGTGTTTAAAAGTGAATTAGTCTCATTATCATGATCTCATCACGATACGATTCCCACTGCACAAATCCAAGGACATCACAATATATACATGCATATATGTAATAGTCAATATAAAATGATAAATGCCAAAATATAACAAGCAAAAAGATTGTGTGTCAAGTCACATGTGTCATCACTCACGTGATTGGCTTGCTGGGCACTTATGACTAGTAATCTTCCACTTGACCTAAAGCCAATCACCTATATGTTTGATGTTGAATCTCGTATTTTGATGATGAAACTACTTGATATATGTTTATGATTTAATCTGCGTTTTGAGTGATGTAGGATGCTTCGATCAGGATAAGACAATTAAAGTAGGAAAATCATGTTATGCCGGAGGAACATGTCAGAAGATTGGACGTCGGGCCGGTGGATCGGTCGACGTATCGATAGAAGGCTTCGGGCCGTGGACTCGGGCATCTGGCCAAGAAGAGCGGGTATTGTGCCATGGATATCAAAGTTGCGGAGTTAACTGGCCGATTGGGCAATAGGCTGCAGGAGAGGACGATGCGCCGAAGAATCGGACAAAACGTCGAGGGACCAATGACATGCCGGACAACTTGGTTAATTACTTAGGATTAATTGTCTCACTCGAAGTTTTGTTTTAAGTATGCAGGATTAACTACGATGAAAATAAGATATGCAGCAGGAGTTGCGCCGGAGTAAAGACAATGATCACATTGGGAGTTCGAGAGTTCGACGGAAGTTCAGATAGTCGTCAGAGGTTATGCGGAAACAAATCCGAGAAGTCCATGAGCTTGCCAAAGAAGCTCGTCAGAACTAGCCAAGTGGATCGTCGCAAGTCCAGGAGTTTGCCGGAAGTCCGCAGGAGCATCACCGAGGGTTCATCGGATGATCGACGAAAGCTCGCCGGAAGAAGCGATTGACACACCGGAGCAAGTTGTAGTAAATTTCTTAGGAAATATTATAGTTATCATAATAATTAAGTTGGAAATGGGAGGTGATCCCATTAACTTAATCTTGGGGCAATTGGGCCCCTAAAAAACCCAAATTAGGCCGAATGGATCAACCCATTCGGACCCTGATTTCTGCTAGGCGGTTCAACCGCCTCAGTCAGGCAGTGGCACCGCCTGAGCTCAGTCTTCAAGCTCTGGCAAGAGGTGCAACCGCCCCTGACAGGAGGTGGCACCGCTTGGGCTCGGTCTTCGAGCTTTGGCTGAGCGGTGCAACCACCTCAATCAGGCGGTGGCACCACCTGGGCTTAGTCTTTGAGCTCTAGCAAGAGGTACAACCGCCCCTGATAGGAGGTGGCACCGCCCAGAGGCTCAGTCATCGAGCTCTACTAGGCGGTGCAACCGCCTCAGTCAGGCGGTGCAGTCGCCAGATCCCAAAATTCTGGGAATTGATAGTTTTGAGCTCCAATTTCAAACTGGGCTGGGGCCTATAAATACCCCACCCTTTCAGCACTGAAAGGGCACCCAGAAACCACCAAAATTCTGATTTTACTTTGTGATTTTTAGAGCTCAAAAGTATCGTATGAGTTGAAAGTTCTTCTTCCTCTTTTCTTCCAAGTTCTAATCTGTTAAGAGAGGAAAGGAAATTCTGTAAGGGTTGTCTCCTAAGCCCGTCAAAAGGAGTAAAACTGTAAAAGGGTGGTTGGCCTTCGCCAATTGAAGGAAGGCCTCTAGTTGACGTCGGTGACCTTGTCGGTGGAGGAAGCCAAAAGTGGAGTAGGTCAAGATTGACCGAACCACTCTAAATCTCGGTTTGCATTTACTTTGAGCATCTTATCTTTACTGCAAACCTACTCAATAGCTTACTGCCTTCTGTGCTTTTACGAACGTGTTTCAAAGTTCAATGCTTTCCGAATCGACGTTTAGACGCAAATCAGTTTTATCGTATGAACATCATATTTCAGTTTGCGCTTACGTTTTGATTTCCATCATAACTATAAACTGCCTTTATATCTTTGCTTTAACTGCATCTCGCTTCATCTCAAGTTAAAGTGGTTTACGAATCGGTTTTTATACCAAAATCGCTTTTATCGTACGAACGTCGTATTTCAGTTTATGCTTATATTCTGATTTTCATCATAATTGCAAACTGCCTTCATTGATTTACTTTAATATCATCTCGCTTGATCTTAAGTTAAAGTAATCTTAGAATCGGCTTTCACACCAAAATCGCTCTTATCGTACGAACGTGATTTTAATCGTTGAAAGTTTTCTACTGCACTAATTCACCCCCCCCCCCCCCCCCCCCCCCCCTCTTAGTGCTCTTGATCCTAACATTTGATCCCCATTAGACCCTTGTGACGCTCAATGACAATTTAAGACATTGGCTTTGTCAGTGGATCTGCAATGTTACCTTCGGATGGAACTCTTTCCAATGCTACATCTCCTCGGGTCACAATCTCTCTAATAGGTTGGAACCTCCTCAGAACACTTCTGATAAGACTCGGGTTCCCTCATTTGAGCAATCACCCTGTAGTTGTCGCAAGATAAGGAAATCAGCTCCTCGCTACCTAGCACGACTTCCTTATCTGTGATGAACTTCTTCATTCAGACTCCCTCTTTTGCTGCCTCTACTGCAGCAATGTACTCTGCCTCTGTGGTTGAGTCTATAGTAGTATCTTGCTTGGAACTTTTCCAGCACACTGCTCCTCCATTCAAGTGTACACAAACCCTGAATTCGACTTGCTATCATTTACATCAGATTGAAAACTCGAGTCTGTGTAGCCTTCAACCTTGAGGCTACTACCTCTATATACTAGTAAAAGATCCTTAGTCCTTCTCAAGTACTTAAGGATACACTTTACTACTTTCCACTGCTCCAAGCCTGGATCCGCCTGATACTTGCTTGTGACACTCAGAGCAAGTGCTATATCTGTTGGGAAATCATGGGGGCGACATCATATGCGCAGCGGAAGAACAAGAAAACAAAAATCCCCGATTCCCAAAAAGATGTTCGTCGTCGTGCGAAGATTGGTGCGCAAAATCCGCAAAACACAAAACTGCGTATAGAGATTGTGTTACCTAGGGAGATCGTATATCCCTGTTTCCTTGCAGATCCTCAGGAGAGGGTGAAGGAGGTCAAGCGTCCTCCTCTCTAGCGGTGATCCACACAGCAGGGTTGCGACGACGCTCCTCAAAACTCCAGGCCTACTCTGAGGTGGAGAGGGAGAGGAGAATAGGAAGGGCAAGCAAAGACTCTAGCCTATGAGGCTGTGAATCCCTCCTATTTATAGAGATCCCGTGTCAAAACCCTAATGGGTCCTTTTCCCTAGTGGGTATTGGATCTGCATCCAATAAGACAAGGGCTCCGTCGGATATCTCATATCCGAACCTCTACTCATCGCAATGCCTACCATATGTGTGTGACCCTCTAGGCCCAATATCGAGCTGGCCGTGAGTCATACCTGTCAGAACTCCTTCTAATTAAGTGAATTATTATCTCTGTAATAATTCACTCGACTCATCGACTACGGAAGTACTAGGCCACTACGCCGTAGTCCCCAGACGATACAGGGGAATCCAATCCATTGGACCTGTCTGTCCTCAGTTACCATGTACCTATAGTCCCTCATCCATCTAATATCCCAGAGACCGTATATCGAGCATGGTGCTGTCAGACCCATACGGTTTCTACTTGAGTCTCGCTCTAATCGGATTCTCCCGGAGAACTCTTTCTCTCTCAACCCGAATGACCCTGGCCAGGGATTTGTCTGAGCAAGAACACATGGGATATTCCTCTCATGATACCGAGAGTGGATGATCCTCTATCGACACTCAATAGCCCTCGTAAGGTCGACTACCACTCCCAATGACCAGCTGTACTAGATCTGGGAACAGCCAAACCTATAAGTCTAGTATCAAAGAGTGGAGCACTCATACAGGATATCCTTGGTGTCTCAAGTCTAAGAACCAGATACACCACTAGGACTACGGAATCGTTGTCTGACAATAAGGCATCATCAACCATCCAGCATTCCGTAAGCGGATCAATCAGTGAACTCATTCTCCAATGAGCACCTGTACTGTATCCCTAGTGTCCCTACACGAGCAGCTATGAGACCAGCTGCATCCATCATATGGACGGGTATACAGCACACCAGTCTATCCGGTTATCACGATGTCCCTCTCGAGTAACCTATGACCGGGATTATTTAGGATATGTGTTTAAAGGTGAATCGATCTCATTATCGTGATCTCATCACGATCCGATTCCCATTGCACAAATCCAAGGACATCACAATACATATGCATTTATGCAATAGTTATAAAGTGATATACGCCAAAAATATAATAAGCAAAAAGATTCTGTATCAAGTCACACGTGCCATCACTCACGTGATTGGCTTGCTGGGCACTTATGACTAGCAATCTCCCACTTGACCTAAAGCCAATCACCTATGTGTCTGATCCCCATCAGACCCCTGTGACGCTCAAAGACAATCTGAGACAACGACTTTGTCAGTGGATCTGCAATGTTATCTTCGGATGGAACTCTTTCCACTACTACATCTCCTCGGGTTACGATCTCTCTGATAAGTTGGAACCTCCTCAGAACACTTCTGATGAGACCCGGGTTCCCTTATTTGAGTAATCGCCCCGTAGTTGTCGCAATATTATAAGGAAGTCGGCTCCTCGTTACTTGGCACGACTCCCAAATCTGTGATGAACTTCTTCATCCAGACTCCCTCCTTTGCTGCATCTAATGCAGCAATGTACTCCGCCTCTGTGGTCGAGTTAGCAGTGGTATCTTGCTTGGAACTCTTCCAGCACACTGCTCCTCCATTCAAGGTGTACACATACCCTGAATTCGACTTGCTATCATCGACATCAGACTGAAAACTTGAGTCAGTGAAGCCTTCAACCTTAAGGCTATTACCTCCATATACTAGTAAAAGATCCTTAGTCCTTCTCAAGTACTTAAGGATACACTTTACTGCTTTCCAGTGCTCCAAGCCTGGATCCGCCTGATACCTGCTCGTGACACTCAGAGCATGCGCTATATCAGGCCTAGTACATAGCATGGCATACATGATAGACTCTATTGCTGAGGCATAAGGTATCATATCCATGTTCGCCCTTTCTTCTGGAGTCTTTTGGGGACATACTCGTAGAAAGCGATATCCCATGTCTCATCGGTATGAGACCTCTTTTGGAATTTTCCATGCCAAACCTTTTGACAATAGTTTCTATGTACCTGGACTGGGACAAGCCAAGCATCCTTTTGGATCTATCTCTATAGATTCTAATCCCCAAGATATAAGATGCTTCTCCTAAGTCCTTCATGGAGAAGTGTCTAGATAACCAAGCCTTTATTGTGGATAGCATTCCTATGTCATTCCCAATGATGAGGATGTCATCCACATATAACACCAAAAAGCTAATAGCGCTCCCACTTACCTTTCTGTATACACAAGGCTCATCTTCGTTCTTAACGAAGTCATAAGATCTGATTGCCTCATCAAATCTTATGTTCCAACTTCGGGAAGCTTGCTTTAGTCCATAAATGGATCTAAGCAACCTACACACCTTATCTGGGCAGTTCTTGGACACGAATCCCTCAGGTTGCATCATATACACCTCCTCCTCCAGGTTCCCATTGAGGAATGCGGTTTTCACATCCATCTGCCAGATCTCATAATCATAGTGTGCTGCAATAGCCAATAGAATTCTGATGGATTTTAGCATTGCTACGGGTGAGAAAGTTTCGTCGTAGTCAACACCTTGCCTTTGACGATACCCCTTAGCCACTAGCCTTGCTTTATAGGTCTCTACCTTTCCATCTACTCCGATCTTTTTCTTAAAGATCCACTTGCAACCGATGGGTACAATACCTTCGGGTGCATCAACTAGGTTCCAAACCTTATTGGAGTACATAGAATCCATCTCAAAATTCATGGCTTCTTTCCACTTCCCGGAGTCTATACTCATAATAGCCTCCTCGTAGGTCTGAGGATCAATATCCTCTACATCCTCTGCTCTAATATGTCCCACATATCTCTCAGGAGGATGAGATACTCTATCAGACCTGCGTAAAGTTGAAACTTGTGTATTAGGTACCTGAACAGACTCGGGTTGTAGAGTGGTGCTTGAGCTTGGTTCTCCAACCTCGCTCAATTCTATCATTCTCCCACTGTCTCTGTCAAGAATGTGTTCCTTCTCAAGGAACACTGCTCTCTTAGCTACAAAGACCTTTTGGTCCTCGAGATGATAGAAATAATACCCACAAGTTTCCTTGGGATATCCCACAAATTTGCATCGCTCTGTCCTTGATTCTAACTTATCGGGGTTGTGTCTTTTAATGTGGGCAGGGCAGCCCCAAATCTTAACAACCTTAAGATCAAGCTTCTTCCCTTTCCATATCTCATATGGTGTAGACATTACCGACTTAGTTGGAACTCTGTTCAGAAGGTAAGCTGCGGTTTCTAGGGCATATCCCTAGAATGAGATGGGTAGGTCAGCGAAACTCATCATGGACCGTACCATATCTAATAATGTACGATTTCTCCTTTCAGAGACACCATTGAGCTGAGGTGTATAAGGAGGTGTCCATTGGGATAATATCCCATGGTCCTTGAGGAAGTGAGTAAACTCTGTACTTAAGTACTCACCTCCTCGATCTGATCGAAGAGTTTTGATACTCTTTCCAGTCTGGTTCTCCACCTCATTCTTATACTCTCTGAATTTCTCAAAGGCCTCGGACTTGTACTTCATTAAGTACACATATCCATACCTTGAGAAATCATCAGTAAATGTAATGAAGTAGGAGTAACCTCCAATGGCATAAGTTGACATGGGTCCACATACATCACTATGTATGAGTTCCAACAACTCAGTGGCTCTCTCTCCAGTTCCACTAAATGGAGAGTTGGTCAGTTTTCCACGAATGCAAGGCTCACAAGTTGCATATGACACATAGTCGAATGGATCTAGATATCCATCATTTAGCAACTTTTGAATCCTTCTTTCATGGATGTGACCTAGCCTACAATGCCACAGGTATGCACTGTTCAACTCATCTCGTTTCCTTTTGGACATATTTATATTCATGATATGTGGAGTGGTGTCTAACATAAATAAACCATTATGCAATGTTCCTTTCGTGATGATCTTATCATCTAATAATATCGAACAACCATTGTTCTCAAAAACAAATTTATATCCACTAACTGTTAAACATGAAATGGAGATAATGTTTTTGATAATAGAAGGAACAAAATAACATGCATCTAATGCAATAAAAGCTCCACTAAGCAGATGTAGGGCGACCTCGCCAACAGCTAAAACAGCAACTTTTGCTCCATTACCCATCTTGAGGTCCATCTCGCCTCTCTCTAGTCTCCTAGGCCTTGCCAGAACCTGCAACGAATTACATATATGATAAGCACTACCGGTATCTAATACCCATGTGTTATCATAAGAGTCTGACAAATGGAGACCGATCATGAATGTACCTGAAGCTTCATCAAGCTTTTGTTTCGCCCTTTCTGAAAGGTACTCTTTGCAGTTTCTCTTCCAGTGCCCATCTTTACCACAGTGGAAGCACTGGCCTTTGTCCTTTGTTG
The DNA here is from genome assembly GCF_036884655.1 of Musa acuminata AAA Group. Lineage (NCBI taxonomy): Eukaryota > Viridiplantae > Streptophyta > Magnoliopsida > Zingiberales > Musaceae > Musa > Musa acuminata. The sequence continues at coordinate 34,340,097 of NC_088335.1, read as the reverse complement.
GGTCTTTCTTAGCAACCTTTGCTTTACCTTGTTTGCCCTTGCCCTTTCCCTTCTTAAGGGACCTTTCTGCTTTCCTTTTCTTTCTGGTCTCACCAGTGTAGAGAACTGGCTTCTCTTTCTTAATAGTACTCTCTGCCTCCCTCAACATATTGAGGAGCTCTGGGAGAGTCACCTCAAGCTTGTTCATATTAAAGTTCATTATGAACTGTGAAAAGGAATCTGGTAGGGACTGAAGCACAATGTCCACACACAAGTTATCCTCTAGGACCATTCCTAGACCTGTGAGTTTCTCTATCCACTCAATCATCTTTAGGACATGGTTCTGAACCGGTGTCCCCTCAGTCATCCTAGCGCGGAAAAGGCTCTTGGATATCTCATATCGTTGAGTCCTTCCCTGTTCCTCAAACAATTTACGGACATGTAGGAGAATGGATCTGGCATCCATCTTTTCATGTTGTCTCTGTAACTTTGGAGTCATAGAGCCTAACATATAGCACTGAGCAAGAGTGGAGTCATCAATGTACTTCACGTAGCGAGCGATCTCATCCTCGCTTGCCCCTTCTTCGGGCATAGGCATCACTGTATCAAGGACGTACACGATTTTCTCCGCTGTGAGAACAATTCTCAAGTTACGGAGCCAATCCGTATAATTTGGACCAGTGAGGCGGTTGACATCAAGTATGCCACGTAAGGGATTTGAAAGCGACATTTTCTGAAAATAAAGATGTAGCAAAAATGAATAACATGCAGATTTTGCAAGAAATAAACTATCAAGATATGGACTTCTATCTTAATATGCTCCCACTATTTTACTAACGAGTCACGCGACACCCTCAGCACGTGAAACGGAAGTCTCCGGCAGACTTCTAGTGGGGATCAGGATCCAATCAGCGTCTTAGTGTAACCTCGAGGGACTCGACCAATCACACTAAGCCTAAAAGGTAGACAACTCTTGCCGATCACAACTCCTTGTGATTCCCGTCCTGTTCGGCCTCCGAATCACCATGGCCTCGAGGGACTCGACCAACCATGATGCTCGGTTAAGTCAACACCTTCGTTACAAGATGAGTCTGATTTGATGATATACCCTCGAGGGACTCGACCAAGCATATCATGCCCTCAGGTCACCGGTGACATCTCTATGTCGTAAGCAAGATAGCGAATCGCGATATAGGTGAGTCTCGAGGGACTCGACCAACTCAACCTACACCGGGATTCGGTTCCTACTCATAACGATGGAAGGCCACGTGGGTCAATCTAATTGCCTCACGTTTACTGACTTAATATTATCGAGAGATGTTTCTATGATTTGGTCTCCTATTATGACATGTCACACATGTACATATTTAATATATATCTACATCGCATGCAAATATATATACATATCTAGTATGTGTATAAGCAATCACACCAGATGATCATGGACCACAACCTAATATGATTAGGCCCGAGCCAGTAGGCCTAATCACTCACATCAAGATCTATGTGTGCAACGGTGCATCTCCATGCCTTGTGATCGTCCATCTCGTCCTCATTGGTTCCGTCGACATCTTGATGCATCTTCATGCATCACGATCGTCCGTCTCGTGGGTCCCGCTATGGCTTCCACGCTCCCGCTGCGCCTCCTCATGTGATTACAACTTAATCATAGGCACGCAGGCCCGACAATAAACGAGAAATATAATGGAGGTTCGCAGACCTCAATAATAATAATCACAAGTACACACATCACACGGTCCATGATCATCCGTCCACTCATCATACATCACATGTATAAATAATCGTCATTATGTAGGACTACTAGATAATAAAAATAATAATCAACTAAACCTTTTAATTAATTAATATTTTCTGAAATCAGGGATATATAGGGAATTTCTCAATTCCTAAGGGTATTTTCGTAATTTGGACAAAAGACAGAAACTGGAATTTCTCAAATTCCGAGGGGCAAAACTGTCTTTTGCACAGAAAACCCTAATACCCTTTCCCCTTTTCGCTGCTGCGCCGCCGCCGCCGCCACCCTGCTGGCGGCGGCCTGTGCGGCGAGGGCGAGGGCACTGCCCTCGCCTGCAGGTGGCACGCCCGCTGGGGTCGCTGCCGCTGTAGGTGGGCGCCCCCGCGGGCGGTTCTGCTCGCGAGTCAGCGCCCGCAGGTGGTGCTGTCTCGCTGGCGGCCGCCCCTGCGGGGTTTTTGCCCGTGGGAGCAGCGGCCACAGGCGCCGCTGCCCTGCGGTGCCTCAGCCCGCGCTGCTGCCCCGCGGCGCCTCTGCCCGCGGGCTCAGTGGCCGCAGGCGCTTCTACCGAGCGGGCTCCCAGCCCCGCCGGCCGCAAGCCTGCTGCAAGCAGGCCGCCGGCCGGCTGCTGCAGACACAGCGCTTGCGCATGCGTCGGCGCTGTGCTGCCTGGCTGCGGCTGCGGCTGCCGCTGCAGGTGGCTACAGGCATGCAGATCGAGGGCAGCAACTGTTGCTGCCCTTCCTCGCTTTTGCGTCAACGATTTTAACGTCAAAATTCTTCCTAAACACAACACACGCAGTTCAAAAACCAATCATTCGCACGAACAACCTGGCTCTGATACCACAGTTGGGAAATCATGGGGGCGACATCATATGCGCAGCGGAAGAACAAGAAAACAAAAATCCCCGATTCCCAAAAAGATGTTCGTCGTCGTGCGAAGATTGGTGCGCAAAATCCGCAAAACACAAAACTGCGTATAGAGATTGTGTTACCTAGGGAGATCGTATATCCCTGTTTCCTTGCAGATCCTCAGGAGAGGGTGAAGGAGGTCAAGCGTCCTCCTCTCTAGCGGTGATCCACACAGCAAGGTTGCGACGACGCTCCTCAAAACTCCAGGCCTACTCTGAGGTGGAGAGGGAGAGGAGAATAGGAAGGGCAAGCAAAGACTCTAGCCTATGAGGCTGTGAATCCCTCCTATTTATAGAGATCCCGTGTCAAAACCCTAATGGGTCCTTTTCCCTAGTGGGTATTGGATCTGCATCCAATAAGACAAGGGCTCCGTCGGATATCTCATATCCGAACCTCTACTCATCGCAATGCCTACCATATGTGTGTGACCCTCTAGGCCCAATATCGAGCTGGCCGTGAGTCATACCTGTCAGAACTCCTTCTAACTAAGTGAATTATTATCTCTGTAATAATTCACTCGACTCATCGACTACGGAAGTACTAGGCCACTACGCCGTAGTCCCCAGACGATACAGGGGAATCCAATCCATTGGACCTGTCTGTCCTCAGTTACCATGTACCTATAGTCCCTCATCCATCTAATATCCCAGAGACCGTATATCGAGCATGGTGCTGTCAGACCCATACGGTTTCTACTTGAGTCTCGCTCTAATCGGATTCTCCCGGAGAACTCTTTCTCTCTCAACCCGAATGACCCTGGCCAGGGATTTGTCTGAGCAAGAACACATGGGATATTCCTCTCATGATACCGAGAGTGGATGATCCTCTATCGACACTTAATAGCCCTCGTAAGGTCGACTACCACTCCCAATGACCAGCTGTACTAGATCTGGGAACAGCCAAACCTATAAGTCTGGTATCAAAGAGTGGAGCACTCATACAGGACATCCTTGGTGTCTCAAGTCTAAGAACCAGATACACCACTAGGACTACGGAATCGTTGTCTGACAATAAGGCATCATCAACCATCCAGCATTCCGTAAGCGGATCAATCAGTGAACTCATTCTCCAATGAGCACCTGTACTGTATCCCTAGTGTCCCTACACGAGCAGCTATGAGACCAGCTGCATCCATCATATGGACGGGTATACAGCACACCAGTCTATCCGGTTATCACGATGTCCCTCTCGAGTAACCTATGACCGGGATTATTTAGGATATGTGTTTAAAGGTGAATCGATCTCATTATCGTGATCTCATCACGATCCGATTCCCATTGCACAAATCCAAGGACATCACAATACATATGCATTTATGCAATAGTTATAAAGTGATATACGCCAAAAATATAATAAGCAAAAAGATTCTGTATCAAGTCACACGTGCCATCACTCACGTGATTGGCTTGCTGGGCACTTATGACTAGCAATATCAAGCCTGATACATAGCATGGCATACATGATAGACCCTTTCACTGAGGCATAGGGTATCCTATCCATGTTCGTCCTTTCTTCAGGAGTCTTTCGGGACATACTCCTAGAAAGTGATATCCCATGTCTTATCGGTATGAGACCTCTCTTAGAATTTTTCATGCCAAACCTTTTGATAATAGTTTCTATGTACCTGAACTGGAACAAGCTATGTATCCTCTTGGATCTATCTCTATAGATCTGAATCCCCAAGATATAAGATGCTTCCCCTAAGTCCTTCATAGAGATGTGTCTAGATAACTAAGCCTCTACTTTGAATAGCATTCCTACATCATTCCCAATAATCATGATGTCATCCATATATAACACCAAAAAGGTGATAGCGCTCCCACTTATCTTCCTGTACACACAAGGCTCATCTTCGTTCTTAACGAAGTCATAAGATCTGATTGCCTCATCAAATCTTATGTTCCAACTTCGGGAAACTTACTTTAGTCCATAAATAGATCTAAGCAACCTGCACACCTTATCTGGGCAGTCTTTGGATACGAATCCCTCGGGTTATATCATATACACCTCCTCCTCAAGGTTCCTATTGAGAAATACGGTTTTCACATCCATCTGCCAGATTTCATAATCATAGTGTGCTGCAATAGCTAATAGAACTCGGATGGATTTTAGCATTACTATGGGTTAGAAGTTTTCATCATAGTCAACACCTTGCCTTTGGCGATACCCCTGTTAGGATCAAGAGCACTAAGGGGGGGGTGAATTAGTGCAGCGGAAAACCTTCTACGTTAAAAACTGCGTTCATTCGTTAAAAGTGATTTCGGTAAGAATGTTGATTAGTAAATCACTTTAACTTTTGTTTAAGCGAGATGCAGCAAAGATATAAATGCAATTTGCAGTTATGATTCAAATCCGATAGTAGGCGCAAATTGAAATATGATATTCGCACGAAGAAACTAATTTACGTCTAAATGATGATTCGTAAATCACTTGATTAGGTGAGATGCAATTTAAGCAAGGATATAAAGGCAGTTTGCAGTTATGATATAAATCAAAACGTAAACGCAAACTGAAATATGATGATCGTACGAAAAAATAGATTTACGTCTAAACGTTGATTCGGAAAGTGCAAAGCTTGAAACCCGATCGTATATGCGCAGAAAGCAGTAAGCTTTAGAGGAGGTTTACAATAAAGATAATATGCTCAAAGTAAATGCAAACTGAGATTTAGAGTGGTTCGGTCAATCTTGACCTACTCCACTTTTGGCTTCCTCCACCGACGAGGTCACCGACGTCAACTAGAGGCCTTCCTTCAATAGGCGAAGGCCAACCACTCTTTTACAATTTCACTCCTTTTGACGGGCTTAGGAGACAACCCTTACAGAATTTTCTCTCCTCTCTTTACAGCTCAGAACTTGGAAGAAAAGAGGGAGAAGGACTTTTGGCCTTTATAACAATTTTGGCTCTAAAAATCACTGAACAAGATCAGGATTTTGTTGTTAGTTCTTGCTCCTTCAGTGCTGAATGGGTGGGGTATTTATAGGCCCCAACCCAGTTCAAGTTTGGAGCTCAAAACTGTCAATTCCCGGAATTCCGGGATCAGGCGGTTGCACCTCCTGACTAGAGCGGTTGCACCGCCTAGCAAAGCTCGAAGACTGAGCCTCTGGGCGGTGCCACCTCCTATCAAGGGCGGTTGCACCTCCTGCCAGAGCTCGAAGACCGAGCTCAGGCGGTGCAACCTCCTGACTGAGGCGGTTGCACCGCTCAGCCAGTGCTCGGAGACCGAGCCCAAGCGGTGCCACCTCCTGTTATGGGAGGTTGCACCGCCCAGTCTCGCTCGGAGACTGAGCCCAAGCGGTGCCACCTCCTGGCTGGGGCGGTTGCACCACCCAGTCTCGCTCGGAGATTTAGCCCAGGCGGTGCTACCTCCTGGCTTGGGCGGTTGCACCTCCCGCCAGAAATCCGGGTCCGAATGGGTTGATCCATTCGGCCCAATTTGGGTTTTTCAGGGGCCCAATTGTCCCAAGATTAAGTTAATGGGATCACCTCCCATTTCCAACTTAATCATTGTGCTAACTATGATTTTTCATAAGACATTTACTGCAACTTGCTCCGGTGCGTCAATCGCTTCTTCCGACGAGCTTCTGGCGAACTTCCGTCGATCATCCGATGAACCCTCGGTGATACTCCTGCGGACTTCCGGCAAACTCCTAGACCTGCGATGATCCACTTGGTGAGTTCCGACGAGCTTCTTTGGCAAGCTCATGGACTTCTCGGATTTGTTCCCGCAGAACCTCCGATGACTGTCCGAACTTCCGTCGAACTCTCGAACTCCCAACGTTATCATTGTCTTGACTCCGGCGCAACTCCTGCTGCATATCTTTCTTCCATCGTAGTTAATCCTGCACACTTAAAACAAAACTTCGATCGAGACAATTAATCCTAAGCAATTAACCAAGTTGTCCGGCATGTCATTGGTCCCTCGACGCTTCGTCCGATTCTTCGGCGCATCATCCTCTCCTGCAGCCTATTGCCCAATCGGCCAGTTGACTTCGCAACTCCGATATCCTTGGCACAATACCCGCTCTTTTTGGCCCGATGCCCGAGTCCACGGCCCGAAGCCTTCTGTCGATACGTCGACCGATCCACCGGCCCGACGTCTAATTTTCTGACATGTTCCTTCGGCACAACATGATTTTTCTGCTTTAATTGTCTCATCCTGATCGAAGCATCCTGCGTCACTCAAAACGCAGATTAAATTATAAACATATATCAAGTTGTTTCATCATCAAAATACGAGATTCAACAATCTCCCCCTTTTTGATGATGACAACTACTTGATGACGGAGTTAACCTTAACTCCCGGAGTTTAAACAAACTCCCCCTATCAATATGCCATATTGATAGAATCTTGAATTCAAACTAAATTCAAGTCATTGCAATATTCATCATGAACTTATGCATAACATATCATGTCATCAATATACTTCTCCCCCTTTGTCATCAACATAAAGGAGAAGTACCATAATCAAGTCTTTGTGATATTAGTTCAACTCATTGCATGAAAAACATAATATTAAGTTTTATCATCTTGCAAGTTTGCTATTATCAAATATCAACATGTAAAATTACGATGTAAGCTTTTGATATCATAACGCAAACATTTCAAGTGTTTATCAATTGTAGCATTTCATCATATGGTAAGATATCAACGCGTAAAATTACGATACAAGTTCTTGATATCTTAACGCATGATGCAAACATGGCATAATGCAAATTTGGCAATCATAGCATCAATTCATATATCTCTTGATGATGCAAGCATTACAAATATGGCAATCATATTAATTCATATATCTCTTGATGATGCAAGCATGGCATAATCATAGCATCAGTGTTCATAGCATCAATTCATATATTTCTCCCCCTTTGTCATCAACAAAAAGGAGAACGATATAAACAAATTTTAAGCATAAGTGCTTGTAATTATTCATGTCATAACTAGGTTCATATCATTTTCCAACAGTGAGTGATAGGATATCAATTATACAAACATCTCAAAGAATACATGACATGGAGATAGCTTTGAAAACTTCTTCCTTTTTATCTGTTATTATCTTTTTGCATGAAGGAGGAAGACTATTTGTGATACATGCTATTTGTGAGTTTACTTCGAGTGAAGTTAAAATCGATGAGAGATTAAATCATGCTTCATTTTTACAAGGATCAAGATATGTATGTGAAACAAATCCTTGCAAGTAAAAACACTTTCATCCATATTCATCAAATCCATTTCTCAAAAAAAATATTTTTCACATGATATGTGTATGAGAGATGTATTTGCTAGTTGATTACATATGTCAAAAATCAATGATATGAACTAAACTTGATATGGCATATGCTTGTTAAGTTCGGAAGAGAGTAATATATCGAGAAAATCTGATTGTTAGGATCAAGAAAATCCGAAAATAAAATTTGACTCTTTCTTACATTCGGACAAGGTTTCGCTATAGATATTCAATTACAATCATGAAGGTAAGGCATGCTTATCATCATGGTAGTACGATGGCAAGTTTACAATTTTAAGACATGCAAGCTAGTAATTTTGAGATGTTCAAGAAAGCAATTCATTTTCTTTTGAGAAGTGTAATTATTTTCTTTCTCCTTTTTTTTTGAATTATATGAGCTAGCAAATTAGCTTTCAAGCATGTTTTGCTCCCCCTTTGTCATTGTCAAAAAGAAGGGAAGACCCTTTATGTTAATTTCTAAATTATGACAAAGGTAAATAGCATTGATGAAAATTCAAGTCTTGAATGTCAAAACAATTATTTTATCATGAATATTTCATCATTCCATGCATCATTATCATCATATATATTTTTAAAACATATAAACTCATTATTATATGATTCCAAATCATCATTCCTATTATTTCAATCATTGTTTCAATCATCTTTATAGCTTATCATGCACAATATGTCAAACCATCTAACATGATACAAATATTTATTTTCAAAGTATTTATCACTATTTTCATGTATAATAATAAAGTGTTCATAATACCGAACATTAAATCAATATTTTTTAAGTATTTATCACTTCATTTTGATCATGATACCAAACATTCATCATTTAGAGCATTCATGACATTAAATCAACATTTATAATACTTCATTTTAGCAACAACTCATAGCATTTTAAGTCATGATTCACATCATATGCAATACATCACATCATAATTAAAAAGCACAAGTATTGCGTGCAAATCATAAATGTTTCATATCATGATGGTATCAATTTTGTTAAATTATATCTTACCATGCATAATCATAACTTTTCATTTGTATACATCAAAATAAATTAATGAATATTTCATGTATTCATATCATCACATAAGGAATATCAAGAAGAAAATAATTGGGTGATGAGATAAACCTTTCATGAATACAAAGAATCATATCATGAATACAAGGAATACAGGTCAAAATCATTCAAGAGAAAAATCATCATTCATTTTCAATTCATTCAATTTGACAAATCATGATCATGATTTTGATAAAACTCATTTCAAATTTAAATCATCAAAATCATTTTTATGGCTCACAAAATTTATAACATAAATAGATTCATGATTTCATTGATAATATATTTTTCCCCCTTTTTAAAGTGTTTCATCTTAAGTGATCGATTTCATGTTAGTATGCCTTTTCATTTATGTCAAATCAAAACATGCATCAATTTTTAAAGCCACTGTTATTATCATGAAAATCGATAATCCATAATTATCAAGAATCATCATACATAATTTCAAAAATATATACTCATTAATCATAACTTCAAATTAAACATGATTTAATATACTCAAAATCAAGAAATAACAGTGGACATCAACATGATACACATTATTACTTCTTAACCATGATTTCATATTTTCAATCAAAATCATTTTGTTTGTTTATCATAAAATATGCAATATTATCAATTTTGAAATTACTAGCATGATCATAATATTTCTTTTAAACATTAATTCTAAACTAAAAAAGAAAATACATCATGAAAGCATCAAGTAATTTCAAACTAAATTAGGGGGATTTCGATTACCTCATCATTGAAAGCGGTTAAGGCGTAGTTTGCCACCTCGCCTTTCTTGATTTTCTCCTCATCTTCGGAGGAGCTCGATTCATCCTACTTTGTGTTCTTTTTCTTTGGTCTCTTCCTTTGTTCAAGTTTATTGTTCATTTTACATTTTTGTTTAATAAACTTATTAAGATTTAGTATTCGAAGTTCAAGTTCATCATTGTTCTCATCACTTGAGTCATTGCTCAAGTGGTATTCATTTGTCCAGAGTTCCAAATCCTTCCTGTTCTTTGGAAGGTGATTTTGTTCATCATGTTCATCATGTGCATTATGCATAATTTCATATGTTATCAACAAACCAATTAGTTCTTCAAGTGGTAAGTTGTTTAGGTTTTTAGCTTCTTGTATTGCAGTTACTTTTGAATCCCACTTCTTAGAAAGAGAACGCAAAATCTTGTTTACGAGTTCAAAATTCGAAAAATATTTTCCAAGAGCTCTTAAACTATTGACGATATCTGTGAAACGGGTGTACATATCGCCTATAGTCTCGCTTGGTTGCATTCGAAAAAGCTTAAAATCATATAATAAAATGTTAACTTTCGAGTCTTTGACTCTACTAGTTCCCTCGTGCGTGATTTCAAGTGTTCGCCAAATGTCAAAAGCTATTTCGCACGTAGAAATCTGATTGAACTCATTTTTGTCCAAAGCACAAAATAAGTCATTCATAGCCTTTGCGTTTAAAGAAAAGTACTACTTCTCCAAATCCGACCATTCGTTCATCGGTTTAGAGGGAAGTTGAAAACCGTTTTCAACAATATTCCATAAATCCAAATTCATAGAAATCAAGAAAACTCTCATTCGAGTTTTCCAATAAGTGTAGTCCAATCCGTTAAACAACGGTGGACGAAAGACCGATAAGCCCTCTTGAAAGCCATGAAGAGCCATTTCTCTCGTGTGTAAATCCGAAATGAGAAAAATCGGGCTCTGATACCAATTGTTAGGATCAAGAGCACTAAGAGGCGGGGGGGTGAATTAGTGCAGCGGAAAACCTTCTACGATAAAAACTACGTTCGTTCGTTAAAAGTGATTTCGGTAAGAAACCCAATTCGTAAATCACTTTAACTTTTATTTAAGCGAGATGCAGCAAAGATATAAATGCAGTTTGCAGTTATAATTCAAATCCGATAGTAGGCGCAAACTGAAATATGATATTCGCACGAAGAAACTGATTTACGTCTAAATGATGATTCGTAAATCACTTGATTAGGCGAGATGCAGTTTAAGCAAGGATATAAAGGCAGTTTGCAGTTATGATAAAAATCAAAACATAAACACAAAGTGAAATATGATGATCGTACAAAAAAATAGATTTACGTCTAAACGCTGATTCGGAAAGTGCAAAGCTTGAAACCCGATCGTATATGCGCAAAAAGCAATAGGCTTTAGAGGAGGTTTGCAGTAAAGATAATATGCTCAAAGTAAATGCAAACCGAGATTTAGAGTGGTTCGATCACTCTTGACCTACTCCACTTTTGGCTTCCTCCACCGACGAGGTCACCGACGTCAACTAGAGGCCTTCCTTCAAGGCGAAGGCCAACCACCCTTTTACAATTTCACTCCTTTTGATGGGCTTAGGAGACAACCCTTATAGAATTTTCTCTCCTCTCTTTACAGCTCAGAACATGGAAGAAAAGAGAGAGAAGAACTTTTGGCCTTTACAATAATTTTGAGCTCTAAAAATCACAGAACAAGATCAGGATTTCGGTGTTAGTTCTTGCTCCTTCAGTACTGAATGGGTGGGGTATTTATAGGCCCCAATCCAGTTCAAATTTGGAGCTCAAAACTGTCAATTCCCGGAATTCCGGGATCAAGCGGTTGCACCACCTGACTGGAGCGGTTGCACCGCCTAGCAGAGCTCGAAGACTGAGCCTCTAGGCGGTGCCACCTCCTATCAGGGGCGGTTGCACCTCCTGCCAGAGCTCGAAGATCGAGCTTAGGCGGGGCAACCTCCTGATTGAGGCGGTTGCACCGCTTAGCCAGTGCTCGGAGACCGAGCCCAGGCGGTGCCACCTCTTGTCCGGGGAGGTTGCACCGCCCAGTCTCGCTCGGAGACTGAGCCCAGGCGGTGCCATCTCCTGGCTGGGGCGGTTGCACCGCCCAGTCTCACTCGGAGACTTAGCCCAGGCGGTGCTACCTCTTGGCTTGGGCGGTTGCACCTCCCACCAGAAATTAGGGTCCGAATGGGTTGATCCATTCAGCCCAATTTGGGTTTTTCAGGGGCCCAATTGCCCCAAGATTAAGTTAATGGTATCACCTCCCATTTCCAACTTAATCATTGTGCTAAGTACGATTTTTCCTAAGACATTCACTACAACTTGCTCCGGTGCGTCAATCGCTTCTTCCCGCGAGCTTCCGGTGAACTTCCGTCGATCATCCGATGAACCCTCGGTGATGCTCCTGCGGACTTCCGGCAAACTCCTGGACTTGCGATGATCCACTTGGCAAGTTCTGACGAGCTTCTTTGGCAAGCTCATGGACTTCTCGGATTTGTTCCCGCAGAACCTCCGACAACTGTCCGAACTTCCGTCGAACTCTCGAACTCCCAACGTGATCATTGTCTTGACTCCGGCGCAACTCCTGCTGCATGTCTTTCTTCCATCGTAGTTAATCCTGCACACTTAAAACAAAACTTCGATTGAGACAATTAATCCTAAAAAATTAACCAAGTTGTCCGGCATGTCATTTGTCCCTCGACGCTTCGTCCGATTCTTCGGTGCATCGTCCTCTCCTGCAGCCTATTGCCCAATCGGCCAGTTAACTCCGCAACTCTGATATCCTTGGCATAATACCCGCTCTTTTTGGCCCGATGCCCGAGTCCACGGCCCGAAGCCTTCTGTCGATACGTCGACCGATCCACCGGCCCGACGTCCAATCTTCTGACATGTTCCTTCGGCACAACATGATTTTCTTGCTTTAATTGTCTCATCCTGATCGAAGCATCCTGTGTCACTCAAAATGCAGATTAAATCATAAACATATATCAAGTGGTTTCATCATCAAAATATGAGATTCAACAACCCCTTAGTCACTAGCCTCGCTTTATAGGTCTCTACCTTTCCATCTACTCCGATCTTTTTCTTAAAGATCCACTTGCAACCGATGGGTACAATACCTTCAGGCACATCATCTAGGTTCCAAACCTTGTTGGAGTACATAGAATCCATCTTAGAATTCATAGCTTTTTGCTATTTCCCAAAGTCTATACTCATAATAGCCTCTTCGTAGGTCTGAGGATCAATATCCTTAACACCCTCTCCTCTAATATGTCCCACATATCTCTCAGGAGGATTGGATACTCTGCCAGACCTATGTAAAGTTGGAACTTGTGTATTAGGTACCTGAACAGGCTCGGGCTATAGAGTGGTGCTTGAGCTAGGTTCTCCAACCTTGCTCAACTCTATCATGCTCCCATTATCTCCGGCAAGAATGTATTCCTTCTCAAGGAACATCGCTCTCTAAGCTACAAAGACCTTTTGGTCCTCGAGATGATAGAAATAATACCCACAAGTTTCCTTGGGGTATCTCACGAACTTGCACTGCTCCGTCCTTGATTCCAACTTATCGGGGTTGTATCTTTTAACATGGGCAAGGTAGCCCCAAATCTTAACAACCTTAAGATTGGGCTTCTTATCCTTCAATATCTAATATAGTGTAGAGACTACCGACTTAGTTGGAACTATGTTCAGAAGGTAAGCTGAGGTTTCTATGGCATCTCCCTAGAATGAGATGGGTAAGTCAGCGATGTTAAATCTTAGATTTTGATGATGAAACCAATTAATAGTATTTATGATTTGATCTGCGTTTTGAGTGACACAGGATGCTTCGATCAGGGAGAGAGAATTAAAGCAGGAAGAATCATGTTGGGCTGGTGGAAAACATTTTTGAAGATTGGACGTTGGGCCGGAGGATCGATAAAAGGCTTTGGGCCATGGATTCGGGCATCTAGCTAAAAAGAGCAGATATTGCACCTAGGATATCAAACTTGCAGAGGCCACCTGGCCGATTGGGTAATAGGCGGCAAGAGACGATGATGCGCCGAAGAATCAGACGAAGCGTCGATGGACTAATGACATGCCGGACGACATGATTCATGCTTAGTAATAATTGTCTATATCAAAGTATGTTTTTATGTGTACAGGACTAACTACGATAGCAAGGCATAAAGCAAAATGAAGTCCCGGAGTCAAGACCGCGATTTCGTTGGGAGTTCGAGAGTTCGTCGGAAGTCCAAACGTTCGTCGGAAGTTCTGCTGGAACCAATCGAGAAGTCCAGGAGCTTACCAAAGAAGCTTGTCGGAACTCGCCAAGAAGATTGTCATGAAGTCTAGGAGCTTGTTGGGAGTCCGCTAGAACATTGCTGAGAGATCGTCAGAAGTTCGCCAAAAGCTCGCCGGAAGAAACCGGACTTATGTTGCTTAGAATATGTCTTAGGAATCGTAGTTAGCACATAATTAGAGTTGAAATTGGGAGGTAATCCCATCAACTCTATTAGAGGCCAATTGGACCCAAAGTTGGGTTGGTTTGGGTCGGATTCAATGCCCAACCAGGGTGCTGAAACCCTGGCCGACGGTGGCACTGCTTAGGGAACAACACCCCAGGAAATCTGGGCGGTGGTACCGCCCAGGCTGGGCGATGGTACCACCGATAGTACTGCTGCCAGCGGTGGTACCGCCCCTGTCAAGCAGTGGTACCGCCTAGTGGTAGATCCTACGGCGGTAGTACTGCCCAGGAACTGCGGTGGTACTGCCAATACTTAGGAAACCTGGGATGAAACCTTTTTAGGCTCCGAGTTTGAATCAACTTAAAGCCTATAAATACCTCTCTCATCCCTGGTTAACTTACATAAGCACAAAGAGTTTAAAAGTGAGAAAACACTATAGAAATCTCTTAAGAAATCCCCTCCTCTAGCTTAAACTTAGAATTATGTTTAGAGATGAGTGTGTGCTTGTAAAGGCTGTCTCCTAAACCTGTGAAAAGGAGAAGAGGGGTGTAAGAAGGAGGTTGATCTTCACCTATTAAAAGAAGATCGATAGTGGATGCCGGTAGCCTCGACGGAAGAGGAATCGACAAAGTGGATGTAGGTCACGACCACCAAACCACTATAAAAATCCGGTTTGCCTTTTCTTTTATGCAATTTATCTTACTGCAAACCTTCTTACTTGCTTACCACTTTCAATACATTTACAAATATGCTTTCAGGTTGAGCAAGTTTCTGAAATCGATTTTATTGTACGAAATGAAAGAAATTTTCAGAACCAACGTGATTTTACCGTTGCGCTAATTCACCTCTCTTCCCCCCCCCCACTCCCCCACTAGTGTTAACTCGTTCCTAACAAGCGAAACTCATCATGGACCATACTATGTCTAAATAGCATATGATTCCTCCTTTCAAACACACCATTGAGCTGAGGTGTATAAGGAGGTGTCCATTGGGATAAAAATCCCATAGTCCTTGAGGAATTTGGTAAACTCTATACTTAAGTACTCACCTCCTCGATCTGATCAGAAAGTCTTAATACTCTTTCCAATCTGGTTCTCCACTTCATTCTTATACTCTCTGAATTTCTCTCAAAGGTATCGGACTTGTACTTCATTAAGTACACATATCCATACCTTGAGAAATCATCAGTGAAGGTAATGAAGTAGGAGTAACCACTAATGGCATGAGTTGACATGGTTCCACATACATTACTATGTATGAGTTCTAGCATCTCAGTGGCTCTCTCTCTAGTTCCACTAAATGGAGAGTTAGTTATTTTTTCATAAAAGCAATACTCGCAAGTTGCATATGACTCATAGTCGAATGGATCTAGATATCCATCCTTTAGCAATTTTCGAATCCTTCCCTCATGGATGTGACCTAGCCAACAATGCCACAAGTATGCACTATTCACCTCATCTCATTTCCTCTTAGACACACTTACATTCATGATATGTGTAGTGTTTAGTATAAACAAACCATTATGTAATATTCCTTTCGTGATACTCTCATTATCTAATAATATTGAACAACCATTGTTCTCAAAAACTAATTTATATCCACTAACTGTCAAACATGAAATGGAGATAATATTTTTTATAATAGAAAGAACAAAATAACATTCATCTAATGCAATATTAGCTCCACCAGGCAGATGTAGGGCGACCTCGCCAATAGCTATTGTAGCAACTTTTGCTTCATTGCCCAACTTGAGGTCCATCTTTGTAACACCCCTCATTTCCGAATGTTCGTATAAATTTCTGGTGATAACGTAAGCATCTATTTTAATTGACAAAAGAAATAGAGTATGAATCAGAGGTAACTTATTTGTAAGATTTGGGAGATCTGTTCAAAAAAAAAAAAGAGAAAAGAAAGAATCTGAGGACCTATATGTAAACCCTAAGGACCTAATCATGAATATGATAAAAACAAGGACTAAACTGCAAAATGCACCAAATGACAAATTCCACCGCTTAAGCCTCTATGCCTTCGTTCTTAAGGAAGCAGAGGAGGCAGCTCGTGGGTGATCAGGGAAAGAAAGAAAGAAAGAAAGAAAGAAAGAAAGAAGAAGAAGAAGAAGAAGAAGAAGAAGAAGAAGAGAAAGAAAATTGGGGCTTTTAGGGTTCTTGCTTTAATCTTGTCATTTCGGGTCAAAATTTTCAAAGGCAAGTGTTCTAACCCCATCCTACAGCAGTATTAGACTCTGTTTTTATGTTGATTCAAAATAAATTGGAAGATTTCTATTTAGAAACTGATATGTCTCTCCTTGGACATAAAACCATGGATTCTGAAAGTTTTTTTTCGGTAAACTGACCCCTAAGCACTGTTTCAGCTATAAGTTTTAGTACAGAATGAGGATTCAGGCAGGAACTATTTTTGTTTGAAATTAGACTCGTATATATTTCTTTTGACACCGATTTTGTAGATTTTGGACACCGAATACTTACCCAAAAATTTGTTTCAAAAGAGCCTATAGACGCTGTAAAACAGAGTTCAAGATTTCTGACCTTTCGATACTAAAACGCCTATAACTCCCTGTTGAAAATTCTGGTTTATACCAAACTGATTTTATTTGAAACTAGACTTGAAATTCACTCTTTTGACCTATAGTTTGAAAATTTTGGAGTTCAATTGCCCACCCTATCGTCTGTTGAATCCGACCTTATAAATTCTGCAAAACAGTGATTGTGATTTTGACCTTGTGTTACCAAATCAGAGGTAACTCTGTGTTGGGAGCCCTGTTTCATATGAAATCTGTTCCATCCGAATATAGATTGATATATGGTTCGACCATAGCCTTCTTATGGGTATTGGAGCATAATTGTTATTCTGAAATATTTGTTTGATGTGCCATTGGAATTCTGTCCGAAATCGAGCTTTGGTCGATTTCGCGTATTCTGTTCCATTTCCTTTGGATACTTGAATTCGCCTAATCTTCTTATTGGAATTGAGCTGATTATGATCGTTTGGAATCCCTGTACACTCTTGCTTTCATTTCTTTCCTAAAATGAATACTTTTGTGAGAGATTTGTTCGTTGCATCACATTGCTTTTGAAAAGGCACATGTACGTCTGGTTGTTCCGCGTGTGCTTCCGTTATATGCTACTTATTGTTGAAACTGCCTTCTTGTACTCTGGTGTGTGGGATTGTCTGGACCTTTGCCAGAAATGGTAAAGGGTATGCGCTGATTTGCCCGCTTTGTGGGGTCCCGCTTTGTGGGATATTCTGGTATGCGCTTATTTGCCCGCTTTGTGGGGTCCCGCTTTGTGGGATATTGCTTAGAGCCTGCGATGCTCTGCCGGCCCCCTTTGACTTCACCTAGACGTGGGTGGATGGAGCTCCCAGACGTGGGAGACTTTTGTCAGGTGGTCATTCAGAAATGGATGAATCACATTCTGACTGAGATCCCACTACACCCTCTATATGTTTGATATGACATCCAGAGTTTTGGTGAGTTATTTCTGTTCGTGCTCTGGATAGTTATGATATGATTGCAACATCAAGGACGACGTTTGAGCTTCTGTATGACATATGAGTTTGATATGCTCTGAAATGCTTCATTCACTGCTGATTTTGCTTCGTAATGTTCCATATGTCGTTGATGTGATTTGGAACATTTTATATGCCATTGATAAGCTCCGATATGTTTCCTTTGTTTCTGATATGCTCCAATTACTCTATGCCCCATCTGTTAGGAACCAAATATGTATGATTAAAAAGGACAATTATGATTCTGCTCCTAATGATATTATGTATACGAAATCGTATATTCTGCTTTGTGTTTGAAACTGCATCTCTTTGGAAATTGTACTATTTTGATATGGATATGTTAGTCACTTGCTGAGCTCTTTATGCTCACCCCATTTGTTGATAAATTTTTCAGGATAGCGTATCGCCTGCTTAAATGTTAAGAATGGGCTGAGGCAGTGGAAAGTTTAGAAGACGTTGGGCAGAACTTTTGTTAGCATATATGTAGTTGTGTATAAGCTACGTTGCATCTAATGAAATGTGACTATGAATCTAAACCTGTGGATTTTGTGTAAGTTAAAGGATCCCTCATGTATAGGGTTTTGGAATGTTAAATTAAATTCGTGTAATGATATGAACTTATGGTAAATCGATGATTGTGGTGACTGCATAGATTTCCCCACTTGTGGATTTATATTGTGGTTTTTATTTTGATGAGTTGAGTTCAGATTGTATAAATTATCGAGTGATGTGTGCTATGTTTATGAATTGCACAGGGTTATGAATTGATAGATTATAGAAGTGAAATTTTTGATCTGAATGTTTTCTTAGTGACCTCAAATGTGTGTTTGGATCCTGGGTTAGTTGTGGCGAAAAAAAAATAAATTTAAATATCATGGATATTTTTAGGGGCGTGACAGAGGTGGTATCAGAGCATGGTTTGAGGATCACTGGAATATTTGATATGTTGACGTGCAAAATATATTGAGGTCTAGTGAACTACAGTGATTGGTGAAAACTTTCTTTGATGTATTTTAGGAATCTAGGATGACGATGGCATTTAGTCCTCCTACTTCATCTGATTTTGATTAATTAAGTGGGATGAAAGGGTAATCGGGGATATTGAATCAGAGTGGCGCAACGGAAGCATGGTGGACCTAATTTCATTGGTGGTAGAAAAATGGATGATGCAAACAGAGAAGATATTTGATGTACAAAATTGTTCTGATGATCGAAAGATTTCTTTTGCTGCCTTATATTGGAAGTAGAGGCTGATCATTAATGAGAACAATGAAAAGAATTTTTGGAGATCAGTGAGAAGAATGATAAGGACAAGTTTACCAATAAGAATGTGATTGGAAATGAATCAGAAAGTGATAACAAGAGGGTCAAGACATTTGGATTTGAAATGGGAAGTCACCGCAAAAGACTCAATCATGTGTGAATTATAAGTTAAATTATGAAACAAATTTGTGTTTCAGGTGACTGGAGTCTATTTTGCTTGCGGAAAGTTGGATCATGAAATAAAAGACTGCCCTTTGAACAATAAGAAAGAGTCACTGCCTCATAAATCATCTGCCCATATCAGAGTGTATGCTATCACTGAATATGATTCTAAAACTTCTGAAGTAGTGATCGAAGGTATTATGCATGCTTATGAAAGAATGCAGATATTTGTTTGACCATGGGTCCTATCTACGATTTGATTCGTAACATGTTGCCTATCACTTGGGTATTCAACCTAGACCACTGTATTATGTGATATATGTAAGTACAATCAATGGAGATTATTTGATAACGAACTTGAATCTGGTCCTCTTGTCTGATTTTTGTTGGAGAACTTGAACTTTTGCTGATTTAGTTCTCCTAGAGATTTGGAGTTATGATATTATACTTGGTATGGATTGACTATCTTCTTATCATACCAGTATGGATTGGTATATAATGAATGATCACTTTTTGCATATTTGATCAGCCGATCTTTTATTTTGAGAGTATTGGACATTATTTATCTCCTTGCCTAATGTATCCCAGGATGACTTGTTTGGATTACCTCCAAATGTGATTTTGCTTTTGATTTGGTCCTTGGGATAATCTCAATATCTAAGCCTCTCTAGAGAATGACATCATTTGAGTGAGTGGAATTAGAAAAGCAACTACAAGGATTATTAAATGAGGATTTTATTTGGCTTAATATCTTATCATGAGGTGCTCTAGTGTTAGTTAAGAAGAAGGATGGAACATTGAGGCTTTGTATTGATTATAGATAGTTGAATCAGGTGACCATCAAAAACAAATATCCCATACCTAGAATTGATGATTTGTTTGATCAACTGCAGGGTGCACAAGTATTCTCTAAGATTGACCTGAGGTCAGGTTACTATCAGCTAAAGATCAAGGAGGAGGATATTTCAAAAACAGCTTTCAGAACTCGATATGGTCATTATGAATTCTTGGTGATGCCGTTTGGTTTGACAAATGCCCCTGCAGCTTTTATGGAACTAATGAATAGGATATTTCAACCGCTCTTGGATATCTGTGTAATTGTATTTATTGATGACATATTGGTGTATTCAAAGAGTAACCAGGAGCATGAGGAACACTTGAGTGATGTGTTGTCCATATTAAGAGAAAAGAAGTTGTATGCGAAGTTCAGCAAATGTGAATTTTGGTTGAATGAAGTTGCTTTCTTAGGCCATGTGATTTCAGGGAAGGGTATATCTGTTGATCCAAGGAAAATAGAAGCTGTAGTTGAATGGGAAGTACCAACAAATGTAACAGAGGTTAGAAGTTTCTTGGGCATGGCAGGTTATTACAGGAGATTTGTGGAGGGATTTTCTCGAATTGCTCAACCTCTCACCAAACTCACTAAGAAGAATATGAAATTTGTATGGGGCAATGATTGTGAGCAAAGCTTTCAAGAGTTAAAAAGAAGATTGACTAGTGCCCCTATTCTCACTATTCCAAGTGGTAGTGAGGGATTTGTAGTTTATACTGATGCTTCAAGAAAGGGCTTGGGATGTGTTTTGATGCAGGAAGGGAGAGTAATTGCTTATGCTTCTAGGCAACTTAAGGGTTATGAATTGAATTATCCAACTCATGATTTGGAATTAGCAGCAATCATTTTTGCTCTAAAGATTTGGAGACATTATTTGTATGGTCGACAGTTTGAAATCTTTACTGATCACAAGAGTCTAAAATATATTTTCACTCAGAAAGAGCTAAACATGAGGCAGCGAAGATGGATAGAACTTCTGAAGGATTACGATTGTGCCATCCGTTATCACCCGGGCAAGGCCAATGTGGTAGCTGATGCACTTAGTAGGAAATCTACAAGTTTTATGGCTAGTCTGGTCGTGAAGCAATGGAAGTTATTAGAAGAAAATTCTGATTTGAAAGCTTTGAGGAAAGAGCAAGACTCGATGATATTGATGGCCTCCATTCAAGTGCAATCTGATCTTATTCAACAAATTAAGAAAGGACAATTACGAGATCCATATTTAATCTACTTGAGGAATGAAGTAGAAAAAGAATTGAAGCCACAATTTCAAGTTTCAAAGGATGGCCTATTGAGATTTGGGGGGAGAGTATGTGTACCAAATGAACCGGATATCAAGAATCAAATCCTAAAGGAGAGTCATACTTCGAAGTACACCATACATCCTGGGAGCACTAAGATGTATAGAGATCTTCAAAGTCATTATTGGTGGGAAGGTATGAAGAAGGAAATTGCAATGTATGTTTCAAAATGTTTGACTTGTCAGCAAATCAAAGTAGAACACCAAAGACCTGGAGGGTTGCTGCAACCTTTAGTTATACCTGAATGGAAATGGGAATGTATTACTATGGATTTTGTTTCAGGACTACCCAGAACCTCGAGGAAGCATGATGCTATTTGGGTTATCATTGATAGGTTAACAAAATCTGCACATTTCCTTCCGATTAATATGACTTATTCGCTTGATAGACTTGCAGATTTATATGTTAATGAAATAGTAAGACTTCATGGTATTCCAAAGGAGATCATCTCTGATAGAGACTCCAGATTTCTCTTTAGATTCTGGAGAAGATTACAGGAATCTATGGGCACTAAAGTTAAGTTTAGCACTGCATATCATCCTCAGACCGATGGTCAGTCAGAAAGAACAATTCAAACACTTGAGGATTTGCTTAGAGCCTATGTTATGGATTGGAAAGGTGAATGGGATAAGAATATTTCACTTGTTGAGTTCACGTATAACAATAGTTATCATTCAAGTATTCAGATGGCTCCTTATGAAGCTTTATATGGGCGAAAGTGCATAACACCTATATGTTGGGAGGAAGTTGGGGACAGAAAGTTGTTAGCACCGGACCAGGTACAAGAAACTACCGAGAAAATTCAAGTTATAAGGAAAAGGTTAAAAGCTGCTCAAAGTCGTCAAAAGAGTTATGCCGATAATAGGAGACGAGATATTGAGTTTGAAATCGGAGATTTTGTATTCTTAAAAGTCTCCCCTTCCAAAGGCATTATAAGGTTTGGGAAGAAAGGAAAGTTAAGCCCAAGATTTATTGGACCTTTTGAGGTTCTTAAGAGGGTTGGTTATGTCGCTTACAAGATTGCCTTACCACCAGCATTGAGCCATGTCCATGATATATTTCATGTCTCGATGATTAGAAAGTATATGTATGACCCTTCTCACATCATTAAGTATGAGCTGGTGGAGTTCGATAAAGATTTATCCTATGTGGAAGAGCCTATTCAGATTATTGATAAGAAAGAAAAAGTCCTAAGGAATCGGGTCATCCCACTGGTTCAAGTAAATTGGAGACATCATTCTGGAGAAGAGACAACTTGAGAGCTAGAAGAGGAAATGAAAAAGGTGTATCCTCGTCTTTTCATCGAATAGAGGTACGATAAATTTAGAGGACTAAATTTTTCTTTTAAGGGGGGGAGAGTGTAACACCCCTCATTTCCGAATGTTCGTATAAATTTCTGGTGATAACGTAAGCATCTATTTTAATTGACAAAAGAAATAGAGTATGAATCAGAGGTAACTTATTTGTAAGATTTGGGAGATCTGTTCAAAAAAAAAAAGAGAAAAGAAAGAATCTGAGGACCTATATGTAAACCCTAAGGACCTAATCGTGAATATGATAAAAACAAGGACTAAACTACAAAATGCACCAAATGACAAATTCCACCGCTTAAGCCTCTCTGCCTTCGTTCTTAAGGAAGCAGAGGAGGCAGCTCGTGGGTGATCAGGGAAAGAAAGAAAGAAAGAAAGAAAGAAAGAAGAAGAAGAAGAAGAAGAAGAAGAAGAAGAAGAAGAAGAGAAAGAAAATTTGGGCTTTTAGGGTTCTTGCTTTAATCTTGTCATTTCAGGTCAAAATTTCCAAAGGCAAGTGTTCTAACCCCATCCTACAGCAGTATTAGACTCTGTTTTTATGTTGATTCAAAATAAATTGGAAGATTTCTATTTAGAAACTGATATGTCTCTCCTTGGACATAAAACCATGGATTCTGAAAGTTTTTTTTCGGTAAACTGACCCCTAAGCACTGTTTCAGCTATAAGTTTTAGTACAGAATGAGGATTCAGGCAGGAACTATTTTTGTTTGAAATTAGACTCGTATATATTTCTTTTGACACCGATTTTGTAGATTTTGGACACCGAATACTTACCCAAAAATTTGTTTCAAAAGAGCCTATAGACGCTGTAAAACAGAGTTCAAGATTTCTGACCTTTCGATACTAAAACGCCTATAACTCCCTGTTGAAAATTCTGGTTTGTACCAAACTGATTTTATTTGAAACTAGACTTGAAATTCACTCTTTTGACCTATAGTTTGAAAATTTTGGAGTTCAATTGCCCACCCTATCGTCTGTTGAATCTGACCTTATAAATTCTGCAAAACAGTGATTGTGATTTTGACCTTGTGTTACCAAATCAGAGGTAACTCTGTGTTGGGAGCCCTGTTTCATATGAAATCTGTTCCATCCGAATATAGATTGATATATGGTTCGACCATAGCCTTCTTATGGGTATTGGAGCATAATTGTTATTCTGAAATATTTGTTTGATGTGCCATTGGAATTCTGTCCGAAATCGAGCTTTGGTCGATTTCGCGTATTCTGTTCCATTTCCTTTGGATACTTGAATTCGCCTAATCTTCTTATTGGAATTGAGCTGATTATGATTGTTTGGAATCCCTGTACACTCTTGCTTTCATTTCTTTCCTAAAATGAATACTTTTGTGAGAGATTTGTTCCTTGCATCACATTGCTTTCGAAAAGGCACATGTACGTTTGGTTGTTCCGCGTGTGCTTCCGTTATATGCTACTTATTGTTGAAACTGCCTTCTTGTACTCTGGTGTGTGGGATTGTCTGGACCTTTGCCAGAAATGGTAAAGGGTATGCGCTGATTTGCCCGCTTTGTGGGGTCCCGCTTTGTGGGATATTCTGGTATGCGCTTATTTGCCCGCTTTGTGGGGTCCCGCTTTGTGGGATATTGCTTAGAGCCTGCGATGCTCTGCCGGCCCCCTTTGACTTCACCTAGACGTGGGTGGATGGAGCTCCCAGACGTGGGAGACTTTTGTCAGGTGGTCATTCAGAAATGGATGAATCACATTCTGACTGAGATCCCACTACACCCTCTATATGTTTGATATGACATCCAGAGTTTTGGTGAGTTATTTCTGTTCGTGCTCTGGATAGTTATGATATGATTGCAACGTCAAGGATGACGTTTGAGCTTCTGTACGACATATGAGTTTGATATGCTCTGAAATGCTTCATTCATTGCTGATTTTGCTTCGTAATGTTCCATATGTCGTTGATGTGATTTGGAACATTTTATATGCCATTGATAAGCTCCGATATGTTTCCTTTGTTTCTGATATGCTCCAATTACTCTATGCCCCATCTGTTAGGAACCAAATATGTATGATTAAAAAGGACAATTATGATTCTGCTCCTAATGATATTATGTATACGAAATCGTATATTCTGCTTTGTGTTTGAAACTGCATCTCTTTGGAAATTGTACTATTTTGATATGAATATGTTAGTCACTTGCTGAGCTCTTTATGCTCACCCCATTTGTTGATAAATTTTTCAGGATAGCGTATCGCCTGCTTAAATGTTAAGAATGGGCTGAGGCAGTGGAAAGTTTAGAAGACGTTGGGCAGAACTTTTGTTAGCATATATGTAGTTGTGTATAAGCTACGTTGCATCTAATGAAATGTGACTATGAATCTAAACCTGTGGATTTTGTGTAAGTTAAAGGATCCCTCATATATAGGGTTTTGGAATGTTAAATTAAATTCATGTAATGATATGAACTTATGGTAAATCGATGATTGTGGTGACTGCATAGATTTCCCCACTTGTGGATTTATATTGTGGTTTTTATTTTGATGAGTTGAGTTCAGATTGTATAAATTATCGAGTGATGTGTGCTATGTTTATGAATTGCACAGGGTTATGAATTGATAGATTATAGAAGTGAAATTTTTGATCTGAATGTTTTCTTAGTGACCTCAAATGTGTGTTTGGATCCTGGGTTAGTTGTGGCGAAAAAAAAATAAATTTAAATATCATGGATATTTTTAGGGGCGTGACAATCTTGCCTTTTGCTAATCTCCTAGGCCTTGCCAAAACCTACAATGAATTACATATATGATAAGTACTACCGATATCCAAGACCCATATGTTATCATAAGAGTTTGACAAATTGAGACTAATCATAAATGTACTTGAAACTTCTCCAAGCTTTTGTTTGCCCTCTTTGCAAGGTACTCTTTACAGTTCCTCTTCCAGTGCCCATCCTTGCCACAGTGGAAGCATTGGCCTTTGTCCTTTTTTGTGTCTTTCTTAGTAACCTTTGCTTTACTTGGTCTGCCCTTTCCCTTGCCTTTCTTATGGGATTTTTCTGCTTTCATTTTCTTTCTGGTCTCACTAGTGTAGAGAACTGACTTCTCTTTCTTGATAGTGCTCTCTGCCTCCCTCAACATATTGCGGAGCTATGAGAGAGTCACCTCAAGCTTGTTCATATTAAAATTTATTATGAACTATAAAAGAGAATCTGGTAGGGACTAAAGCATAATGTCCACACATAAGTTATCCTCTAGGACTATTCCTAGACCTATGAGTTTCTCTATCTACTTTAGGACATGGTTCTGAACCGGTGTCCCCTCAATCATCCTAGCGCAGAAGAGGCTCTTGGATATCTCATATCATTAAGTCCTTCCTTGTTCCTCAAACAATTTGTGGACATGTAGGAGAATAGATTTGGCATCCATCTTTTCATGTTGTCTCTATAACTCAGGAGTCATAGAGCCTAACATGTAGCAATGAGCAAGAGTGGAGTCATCAATGTACTTCACGTAGCAAGTGATCTCATCCTCGCTTGCCCCTTCTTCGGGCGTAGGTATAACTACATCAAGGACGTATGCGATTTTCTCTACCATGAGAATAATTCTCAAGTTGCAAAGTCAATCCATATAATTTGGACCAGTAAGGCAGTTGATATCAAGTATGTCACGTAAGGGATTTGAAAGTGATATTTTTTGAAAATAAAGATGCAGTAAAAATAAATAACATGCAGATTTTATAAAAAATAAATAATCAAGATATGACTTTTATCTTAATATGCTCCCACTATTTTATGAGCAAGTCATGCGACACCCTTAGCATATGAAACGAAAGTCTCTGGCAGACTTCTAGTGGGGATCAGGATCCAATCAGGGTCTTAATGTAACCTCAAGGGACTCAACCAATCACACTAAGCCCGAAAAGTAGGCAACTCTTGCCGATCACAACTCCTTATGATTCCCGTCTTGTTCGGCCTCCGAATCACCATGGTCTCGAAGGACTCGACTAACCATGATGTTTGGTTAAATTAACCCCATCGTTACAAGATGAGTCTGATTCGATGATATACTCTCGAGGGACTCGACCAAGCATACCATGTCCTCAGGTCACCGATGACATCTCTATGTTGTGGGCAAGATAACGAATTACGATGTAGGTGAGCCTCGAGGGACTCGACCAACTCAAACTACATTGGGAATTGGTCCCTACCTATAACAATGGAAGGCCACGTGGGTCAATCTAATTGCCTTATGTTTACCGACTTAATATTATCGAGCGAGGGGTTTCTATGATTTGGCCTCCTAATATGACATGTCACACATATACATATTTAATATATATCTACATCGCATGTAAATATATATACATATCTAGTAGGTGTATAAGCAATCACACTAGATTATCATGGACCACAGCCTAATGTGATCAGGCCCGAGCCAATGGCCTAATCACTTACATCAAGATCTATGTGTGCAGCGGTGCATCTCCTTGCCCTGTGATCGTCCATCTCATACTCGTCGGTTCCATCGACATCTCGACGTATCTCCATGCATCGCGATCGTCCATCTCGTGGGTCCCGCTATCGCTTCCATGCTCCCATTGTGCCTCCTTACATTATTACAATTTAATCATAGGCATGCAGGCCCGACAATAAACGAGAAATATAATGGAGACTCGTAGGCCCTAATAATAATAATCACAAGTACATGCATCACATGGTTCATGATCATCCGTCCACACATCATATATCACAAGTATAAATCATCATCATGTAGGACTATTAGATAATAATAAAAATAATAATCAATTAAACATTTTAATCAAATAATATTTTCTGAAATCAGGGACATGTAGGGAATTTTTTGAATTTTGAGGGATGTTTTCATAATTCGGACAAAAGGACAGAATCTAGAATGTCTAAAATTTTGAGGGGCAAAACTATCTTTTGTTCAAAAACCCTAATGTCCTTCTCCCTCTCCCCTGCTGCTGACACCGTGGCAGCGGCCTATGCGGCGGGGGGGCGTTGGCGCTGCCCCTGCTTGCGGGCGGCTCGCCCGTGGGTGGTGCCACCCCTACAGGTGTGCGCTCCCGCGAGTGACACTGCACCTCGCGAGCATTGTGCCCGCAAGCGCCGCACTTGTGGGCAACGCCCTCGCGGGAAGGCACCCCTACGGGTGGCACCCCCGTGGGTAGGCGACCCTGCGGGTGGCGTTGCCCCCGCGGGCGGTGCCCCCTTCTTGCGGGTGCTGAGCCACCCATAGGAATCGCCCTTACGAGCAGGTTGCCCCTGCGGTCGACACTACAGGTAGTGGCTGCCTCTGCGGGTCGCTCACCCGCATGCAAGCATCGTTGTGGGCACTGTGCTCACAGGCAGTGCCTACGGGTGCCACCGCCTGCGGCTGCAACTGCGCGCAGGAACTATTGCTACGCGCAAATGGCCTGCTTGCATAAAGATGGTAGCAAGGCTGTCGTCATCGATCGCAGCAAGGGCAGCAACAGTTGCTGCCCTTTCTCGCCTTTTTCTTCAACAATTTTGATGCTAAAATCTTCTCCAAAACACAACACACATAGTTCAAAACTAATCTATTGCATAAACAACCTGGCTCTAATACCACTGTTGAGAAATCTTAGGGGCGACATCATATGTGCAGCGGAAGAACAGAAAACAAAATCTCCAATTTAATTTTCTTAGGAGAGAATTAGACATGTTAAACCTAAATAAATGAATCTTGATAAGACTTAAACAAAATTTAGATGTCCTAGTTATTCTTCAAATTAGTGAACCTATTTACCCTAGACTAGTTAGATGATTTTATAATAATTTGCATGTAGATAAAAATAATAGGGTATCCACGTATTTTCTAAGGCATCATATACCCATCATAGATAACATAATTTATGAATTTATAGAAATTATATTAAAGAAACGATGAGATTACTATTTTAGAGGATAGTGGGACATCGAGTCAGTTGGGGTCACATACTCTAAGGCAATTGGCATCGTTTTTAGAAACCCTAACCTATTTATTATTCTCAAGAGTTATGAGCATCTTTTACGATTTAACACAAAATTACTATTAGAAAATCTTGGGGGCGACATCACATATGCAGCGCAAGAATAGAAAATAAAATCCCCAATTTCCCAAAGATTATTCGTCGTTGTGTGAAGATTGATTCGCAAAAATCCGCGAAACTTAAAATTGTGTATAGAGTAGATTGTGTTACCTAAGGAGATCGTATATTCCTAAATCCTTGTAGATCTCTAGGAGAGGGTGAAGGAGGTCAAGCGCCCTCCTCTCTAGCGGTGATCCACACAGTAAGGCTGCGACAATACTCCTTAAAACTCCAGGCCTGCTTTGCGGTAGAGAGGGGGGAGGAGAATATGAGAGGCAAGCAAAGGCTCTAGCCTATGAACCATTGAATCCCTCCTATTTATAGAGGTCCCCTGTCAACTTAACCCTAATGGATCCTCCCCTATTGGGTATTGGATCTTCATCCAACTACCTAAGCCTCTTAGATTAGTGGATCTCTATCCAATAATCTCTCATGGGCTTTTATTGGATCTCGTCCATAGGATCCAATAATTCAGGAGCTTATTGCATATCTAATAAGATAGGGGCTCCTACGAATATCTCATATATGAACCTCTACTTATCGTAACGCATACTATATGTGTGTGACCCTCTAGGCCCAATATCGAGCTGGCCGTAAGTCATACCTATCAGAACTCCTTCTAGCTCAGTGAATTATTATCTTCATAATAATTCACTCGAGTCATCAACTACGGACGTACTATGCCACTATGTCATAGTCCCCAGACGATACAGGGGAATCCAATCCATTGGACCTGTTTGTCCTCAGTTACCATGTACCTATAGTCCCTCATCCATCTAATATCCCAGAGACCGTATACCGGGTATGGTGTTGTCAAACCCATATGGTTTCTACTCGAGCCTTGCTCTAATCGGATTCTCCTGGAGAACACTTTCTCTCTCAATCCGAATGACCCTAGCCAAGGATTTGTCTGAGCAAGAACACATAGGATATTCCTCTCATGATACCAAGAGTGGATGATCCTCTATTGATACTCAATAGCCCTCGTAAGATTGACTGTCACTCCCGATGACCAACTGTAATAGATCTGGGACATCTAAACTTATAAGTTTGGTATCAAAGAATGGAGCACTCATACAGGACATCCTTGGTGTCTCAAGTCTAAGGACCAGATACACCACTGGGACTACGGAATCGTTGTCTGACAATAAGGTATCATCAACCATCCAGTATTCCGTAAGCGGATCAATCAGTTAACTCATTCTCCAATGAGCACCTTTACTGTATCCCTAGTGTCCCCACACGAGCAGCTATGAGACCACCTGTATCCATCATATGGATGAGTATACAACACACTAGTATGTCTAGTTATCTCGATGTCCCTCTTGAGTAACCTGTTAGGAAAGGGGTCGGCACTAAGAGGGGGAGGTGAATTAGTGCAACAGTAAAATTAAGTCGGTTCAAAAAACCTTTGTACGATAAAAACCGATTTTGATGAAAACCATTTTGGAGAGAGGTTAACTTGAAAGCGTTTTCATAAAGATAGCTTGAAAGTGTACAGAAGATGCATAGTGGATGTAAAGCAAGTTAAGAGGTTTGTAGTAAAGTAAATTGTTCAAATATGGAAAT
Organism: Musa acuminata AAA Group; assembly: GCF_036884655.1. NCBI lineage: Eukaryota > Viridiplantae > Streptophyta > Magnoliopsida > Zingiberales > Musaceae > Musa > Musa acuminata. The sequence continues at coordinate 34,309,891 of NC_088335.1, read as the reverse complement.
GCAAACCAGAGAAGAACACGCCAATTTTATAGTGGTTCGATCATCGTGACCTACATCCACTCCATGATTCCTCTTCTGTCGAGGCCACCGGCATCCACTATCGATTTTCCTTTATAGGCGAATATCAACCTCTTCTTACAACTCTTTCTCCTTTTACCGAGTTTAGGAGATAACCCTTACACCCTCACTCACTCCTCTCTCAAACTATTCTTAACACTTAGAACTTTGAGAGGAGTTTCACACAAGATTATAGCAAAGTTTCTTTCCTTTTTACTCTCAATATTTGTGTAGTTTAACCAGGGATGAGAGGGGTATTTATAGGCCTCAAGTTGATTCAAATTTGGAACCTAAAAACATCTCATCTCGGGTTTCCTGGGTTTGGGCAGTACCATCGCCTGTGTTGGGCGATACCACCACTAGTGTCAGTCTGACACTGACACTGCACTCGACGGTACCACCGCATGACACAGTCTTGAAGACTATGCCACGACGGTGCCACTTTTTTTGTCATTGTTTGGGCCATTAATTGGGCCCAACATAGTCCTTACATGGGCCCAACTGGCTCATAATTGGATTGGCCCAAATCTAATCCAAATTACGTGCTCACTATGAAATCTAAGGCATACTTAAGCTAAACAAGTCCCTAGGTCTTGGTTTCTTCCAACGAGCTTCTGATAATCTTCCAGCGAACTTCCAACGATCTCCCAGCAATATTCCAACGGACTTCCAACAAGCTCTTAGACTTCACGACAATCTTCTTGGCAAGTTCCGACGAGCTTCTTCCCTAAGCCCCTGTTAGGATCAAGAGCGCACTAAGAGGGGGGGTGAATTAGTGCAGCGGTAAAATCACGTCTTCAAAAACCTTCGTACATTGAAAACCGATTCTTCGGAAACTTAACTTGAAACACATTCGTAAATGAATTGAAGGTAGTAAGTAATTAAAGAGGTTTGCTGTAAGTAAATGGCAGGAAGTAAATGCAAACCAGAGAACACACCAATTTTATAGTGGTTCGGTCGTCGTGATCTACATCCACTATGCCGATTCCTCTTTTATCGAGGCCACTGGTATCCACTATTGGTCTTCTTTCAATAGGCGACGACCAACCACCTTTTACACCCCTCTTCTCATTTCAAGGGTTTAGGAAACAACCTTACAAGCACTCACACTCCTCTTACAGAATTCTAAACTTAGAGTGGAGGATGGAATTTTTAAAGAGATTGCAGTAGCGTTTTCTCACTTTTGAATACTTTGTGCTTGTATCTTTTAACCAGGTATGAGAGGGGTATTTATAGGCTTCAAGTTGATTCAAACTTGGAGCTTAAAAACATCTCATCCCGGGTTTCCTAGGCACGGGCGGTACCACCACCTGACATAGTATTGGAGACTATGCCACGACGGTATCACCTCTTGGGGCACAATTTGGGCCTCTTATTGGGCCCAACATAGTCCTTATATGGGCCTTGCTAGTCTCTAATTGGGTTGGCCCAAATCCAAATCCAATTACGTGCTAACTACAAAATCTAAGACATAATCTGAGCTAAACAAGTCCGTAAGTCTATTCTTCTGGCGAGCTTTCGGCAATCTTCCAGCAATGTTCCGGCGGACTCTCGGCAAGCTTCTAGACTTCACAATGATCTTCTTGGCGAGTTCCGATGAGCTTCTCTAGCAAGCTCTGAGACTTCTCGGCTGGTTCCGCCAGAACTTCCGACGAACGTTCGGACTTCTAATGAACTCTCGAACTCCCAACGAAATCACGTCCTTGACTTTGGGACTTCATTTTTCTTCATGCCTTGCTATCATAGTTAATCCTACACATGTAAAACACACTTCGATCTAAACAATTAATACTAAGCATTAATCATGTTGTCCGGCATGTCATTGGTCCCTCGACGCTTCGTCCGATTCTTCGGCGCATCGTCCTCTCTTGCGGCATTTTGTCCAATCGGCCAGTTGACTCCGCAACTCCGATATCCTTCGGGCAATATCAGCTCTTCTTGGCCCGATGCTCGAAGCCTTCTATTGATACGTCGACTGATCCTCCGGCTCGACGTCCAATCTTCTGACTTGTTTTCCTCCGGCACAACATGATTCTTCCTGCTTTAATTGTCTCATCCTAATCGAAGCATCCTGCGCCACTCAAAATATAGATTAAATCATAAATACTATTAATTGGTTTCATCATCAAAATATGAGATTCAATAATCTCCCCCTTTTTTATGATGACAACAAATTGATGATGGAGTTAACTAAACTCCCAAAGTTTAAAAAAACTCCCCCTATCAATATGCTATATTGATAGAAACTCTTGGATTCAAAAATTCAAGCAATATGTCATGATCAAATCATGCATAGCATCAACATATTTCTCCTCCTTTGTCATCAACAAAAAGGAGAAGTTCCAACTATCAAGTGTTTAGATATGCAAGGTAGTAAGATAGCATGTTCTACATCATACAGCATTTTAAAACATAGAAGCTAACAATTTGAGATGTCCAAGAAGAAAGTTCTTTCTTCTCTTTTGAGAAGTGTAATTTTTGCTTTCTTCTTGAATTGTGCGAGCTAGCATCTTTTATCTCTTCCTTTGTCATTGTCAAAAAGAAGGGAAGACCCTTTACATCAATTTTCAAATCATGACAAAGGTAAAGTATCAATCTTATTTGTGCATCATTATATTTTCAAATTAAAACATCCACAATTTCGAAAGCTTACATTTCATTTTTCATGCACGATATCAAAAAATAAATCAATCATCATTATGAGTATATCATACATGATATTAAAACATTAAAAAAGTTTTAGCATTTATCAATATTTTGATCATGATACCAAATATTCATCATTTAAAGCATTCATAATACACATTATATGCAATACATCACATATATCATTATAATAAAAAGCATAAGTATTGCATGTATCACTCCAAATCATAAATATTTCATATCATGATAGTATCAATTTGTCAAATTTCATCCTACCATGCATGATCATAACTTTTCCCTCTTTTATCATTTATATGCATCAAAATAAATTCATGAACATTTCATGCACTCATATCATCACATAAAGAATATCAAGAAGAATTAATTGGGTGATGAGATAAATATTTCATGAATACAAGGAATTATACATAAAAATCATATCATGAGAGATAAAATATCAAAGATTGTGAAGATAAATCATGAGTATCAATAGACATATTAAAATTCTTTTTGGATAACTCAAATAGTAAAAAGAAAGAATCATAGTAGACAATCTTGATTAATAAAAAGAATTTTCAAGTTAAAATTCTGAGAATTCAAGAGAAACCATGATTCATTTTAGAAAATCTCCTCTTAAGAAAATACCGAGAAGAAACAAGGAGAAAGTTCTCAATTCATAGAAAGATCTCATGTTATAAATCTCGAAAAATCAAGATAAAGCTCATTCAAATTTGAATCGTCAAATGAAAATCATTTTCAATAGTTTTAAAAAAAGGACAAATAGATTCATTAATCTCTCCTTTTTAGATAAATCGATAAAGTAGAAAAATTTTTCAAGGAGAAAGCTTTCCTCTTTTTAGTTTGTTTCATACAAGCATGCCTTTGTCCTTTTTATGCCAAATGAAAAAATATATATCATCAATCGTTTAGGATCAAAAAATAAATTTCATCATAAAAACCATCAAGATCAATAAACCATAAATTACTTAAAAATTATCATGCATAATTTTGAAATTTAAATTTATTAAGTATGATCTCAAATTACATTATTTCATTAAGCATGATTTCTAATTTTTGTATTTTCATTATTAAACATGTAATTTTCAAGAAAATTAATTCTAAACTAATAAAAAAAATGTATCATGAAAAGCATCATATAATTTTGAAATAAACTAAGGGCAGTTTGATTACCTCATCGTCGAATACCATTAAGGATTAGTTTGTCACCTCGCCTTTGTTGATTTTCTCCTCGTCTTCAGAGGAGCTCGATTCATCCCAATTTGTGTTCTTCTTCTTGTGAACACAAAGTAAGTAGTTGCGTGCTTTTTGTTCTTTAATTTTTATTTCATTAACTTTTTAAATTTCTTAGTGAGTTCAAGTTCACCATCACTTAAGTTTATGCTCGAGTGGTCTTCAATTGTTCTAAGTACCAAATCCTTTCTATTCTTTGTAAGGTGGTTTTGTTCATCATGTTCATCATATACATTGTGCATCATTTCATATGTCATCAATGAACCAATAAGTTCTTCAAGTAGAAAAATATTTAAATCTTTTGTTTCTTATATTGCCATTACTTTTGATTCCCAAGTTTTAGAAAGTGATCTTAAGATCTTGTTAATGAGTTCAAAATTCGGAAAACTTTTACCAAGTGCTTTTAAACCATTGTCGGCATCCGTAAAATGGGTGTATATGTCAGCAAAGGTTTCGCTTAGTTTCATATGAAAAAGTTCAAAATCATGCATTAAAAGGTTAATCTTAGAATTTTTAACTCTATTCATGTCTTCGTGTGTGATTTCGATAATATGCCAAATATCGAAGGCCGTTTCACACATAGAAACCCGATTAAATTTGTTTTTGTCTAAAGCATAAAATAGAGCATTCATAGCTCTAGCATTTAAGGAAAAAGTCTTCTTCTCCAAATCATTCCAATGGTTCATTGGAAGAGAAGACCTTTTAAAATCGGATTCGATAATATTCCATAAGTTCAAATCCAAAGAAAGCAAGAAAACTCTCATTCGAGTTTTCCAATATGTATAGTCCATCCTATTGAAAAAGGAAAGACAAATAAGAGAGTGACCCTCTTAAAAGCCGAAAAGAGTCATTTCTCTTTGGGTGTTAAACCAAATGAGAAATCACGAGGCTCTGATACCAATTGTTAGGATCAAGAGCGTACAAAGAGGGGGGGTGAATTAGTGCAGTCGTAAAATCATGTCTTCAAAAACCTTCATACGTTGAAAACCGATTCTTCGGAAACTTAACTTGAAACATGTTCGTAAATGAATTGAAGGCAGTAAGCAATTAAAAAGGTTTGCAGTAAGTAAATGGTAGGAAGTAAATGCAAACAAGAGAACACGCCAATTTTATAGTGGTTCGGTCGTCGTGACCTACATCTACTCTACTAATTCCTCTTCCGTCGAGGGCACCGACATCCACTATCGGTCTTCCTTCAATAGACGAAGACCAACCACCTTTTACACCCCTCTTCTCCTTTTCAAGGGTTTAGGAGACAACCCTTATAAGCACTCACACTCCTTTTACAGAATTCTAAACTTAGAGTGGAGGAGGGAATTTCTAACGAGATTGCAATAGTGTTTTCTCACTTTTGAATTCTCTGTGCTTGTATCTTTTAACCAGGGATGAGAGAGGTATTTATAGGCTTCAAGTTGATTCAAACTTGGAGCCTAAAAACATCTCATCCCGGGTTTCCCAGGCACGGGCGGTACCACCGCCAATGCTGGGCAGTACCACCTCCTAGCCTGGGCGGTACCACTGCTTGGGAGGCTGTGCTGGGCGGTACCACCACCCAAACTGTCGATGCCACCACCTGGCACCTTGCTAGGGGCAGTACAACCGCCCAGACTAGCGGTACCACCGCCTGACACAATCTCGAAGATTATGCCACGATAGTGTCACCTCTTGGGGCACTATTTGGGCCTCTCATTGGGCCCAACATAGTCCTTACAAGGGCCTTGTTGGCTCCTAATTGGGTTGGCCTAAATCTAAACCTAATTACGTACTAACTACGAAATCTAAGACATAATCTGAGCTAAACAAGTTCATAAGTCTATTCTTCTAACGAGCTTCCGACGATCTTCCGGTAATGTTCTGACGGACTCCCAGCAAGCCCCTAGACTTCATGATGATCTTCTTGGCGCGTTCCAATGAGCTTCTCTGGCAAGTTCCGAGACTTCTCGGCTAGTTCCGCTAGAACTTCTGACGAACTCTCAAACTCCCAACGAAATCTTGTCATTGACTCCGGGACTTCATTTTGCTTCATGCCTTGCTATCGTAGTTAATCCTGCACATGTAAAACACACTTCGATCTAAACAATTAATACTAAGCATTAATCATATTGTCCGGCTTATCATTGGTCCCTCGACGCTTCATCCGATTCTTTGGCGCATTGTCCTCTCTTGCGGCCTATTGCCCAATCAACCAGTTGACTCCGCAACTTCGATATCCTTGGCACAATATCTACTCTTCTTGGCCCGATGCCCGAATCCATGGCCCGAAGCCTTCTGTCGATACGTCGATCGATCCTCCGGCTCGACGTCCAATCTTCTGACATGTTTTCCTCCGGCACAACATGATTCTTCCTGCTTTAATTATCTCATCCGGATCGAAGCATCCTACGTCACTCAAAATGCAGATTAAATCATAAATACTATCAATTAGTTTCATCATCAAAATATGAGATTCAATCGCTCTTGGACTTCTCGGTTGATACATGTAGAATTTCCTACGAACGTTTGGACTCCCGACGAACTCTCGAACTCCCAACGAAATCGCATCCTTGACTCTAGGACTCCATTTTGCTTTATGCCTTGCTATCGTAGTTAATCCTACACATGTAAAAACACACTTCGATCTAGACAATTTAATACTAAGCACGAATCATGTTGTTCGGCATGTCATTGGTCCATCGATGCTTCATCTGATTCTTCGGCGCATTGTCCTCTCTTACGGCCTATTGCCCAATCGGCCAGTTGACCTTCGCAACTCCGATATCCTTGGTACAATATCCGCTCTTCTTGGCCTGATGCCCGAATCCATAGCCCGAAGCCTTCTGTCAATACATCGATCGATCCTTCGGCCCGACATCTAATCTTCTGACATGTTTTCCTTCGGCCCAACATTATTCTTCCTGCTTTAATTGTCTTTCCCTGATTGAAGCATCCTGCATCACTTAAAACGTAGATCAAATCATAAATACTGTCAATTGGTTTCATCATCAAAATCCGAGATTCAACAATCTCCCCCTTTTTGATGATGACAACCAATTAATGACGGAGTTAACCTTAACTCCTAGAGTTTAAACAAACTCTCCCTATCAATATGTCATATTAATAGAACCTTGAATTCAAGCTGAATTTAAGTCATTACAAATTTCATCATGAATATTTGCAATGCATCATCATACATAACATGATCATACTTCTCCCCCTTTGTTATCAACAAAAAGGAGAAGTTCCAACTATCAAGTGTTTGTGATATAAGTTCAAATCATTGCATGAAAAACATAATATCAAGTTTTATTATCATGCTATTTATAAGCTAGAAAATTTAGCAAGTGTTACATCATGCAAGCTATCAAGTTTTAGATATGCAAGGTAGTAAGATAGCAAGTTTACAACATACAAGCTAGTAAAAATTTCGAAAGCAAATGCAAGATAGCTTTCTTGTTGAAGTGTGTAAGCTAGCGATTCTTGCTTCCTGTTGCAATGTGCAAGTTGCAAGTTTTACTTCTTGAGATTGGCAAGATAGTGATGTTCAAGATGGCAAGCTCTTTCTTCTCTTTTGAAAAGTGCCATTTTTGCTTCCTTTGCAAAGTGCAAGCTAGCAAAATTTTACATTATTTTACAACAATTAAGCTAGCAATTTGGCAAGTGTTACTTCTATTTGAAGTATAAAGGCTAGCAAGTTTTTGAAAAATAATGCAAGATAACAAGCTAGCAAGATACAATGTTTTACATGAAGTAAGCTACATGAAGTACCATTGCATTTTCTTTTTAGATGTGCAAGCAAGCAAGTTTTTACATCTTCTTAACTTGTGCAAGCTAGCTATCTCCTCCTTTGTCATTGTCAAAAAGAAGGGAAGAATATAATTTTGTATCTCTTTTTCCCTTTACAATAATTTTCAAATCATGACAAAGGATGAATAATCAAAGATGAAAAATCAAGTTATGAATGTCCAAATAATTTTTCATCATAAATATTTTATCATTGCATGCATCATTTTCATAAGTTGAAGTGTTGCATGCATAATATCAAATCATTATTCATAATTACATCAATGTTTCAATCATTATTTCAATATATTACTGCATCATTATAGTTTCAATTTACAACATGCATAATTTTAAAACTTTACATATCATCCTTACTCTATGCATGATACTAAAAATAAATCAATCATCATTATGAGCATATCATACATGATACTAAAACATTAAAATTTTTAAGTATTTATTAATATTTTGATCATGATACCAAACATTTATCATTTAGAGCATTCATGATACACATTATATGCAATATATCATTATAGTAAAAAGCATAAGTATTGCATGCATCATTTCAAATCATAAATATTTTAAATCATAATGGTATCAAAACATTAAATTATGTCATACCATGGATGATCATAACTTCCCATATGTATGCATCAAAATAATATCAAGAGTATTTCATGCATAATTTTATATCATCACATGAAAAATATCAAGAGAATTTTAGTTATGAGATGCATAAATAATGAAGATAAATTGTGAATATCAAGAGACATATTATTATTCTTTTTTAATAACTCAAATAATGAAAAGAAAAAATCATAATAGACAATCTTGATTTATAAAAAGAATTTTCAAGTTATAATTCTGAGAAATCAAGATAAAATCATGGTTAGATGAAACTCATTCAAATCATCAAAATCACTTTCAAGAGATTCAAAATGACATAAACAACTTTATCAATCTCTTAGTAAAAAATTGATAAGATAGAGAAAAAGAAATTTTCAAGAAAAATATTTTTCTCTTTTTAGTTGTTTCAATTCATGTGATTTATTTAATAGAAGCATGCCTTTTTTATTTATGCCAAATAAAAAACATGCATCAACGTTTAAAAACCAAAAAAGGCATTTTCATTACCATAAAAATCGATAATCCATAAATCTCAAGAATCATCATGCATAATTTCGAAATTTATTAAGCATGATCATTATGCATGACATCAAAACATAGTTTCAAAATATTTAATATTTACATTACATAATTACATCATTATGCATCATCGAAATTGATTTCATCAAACATAAAGCATTTTCTATCAAGATTATTTTGTTTGTTGTAATCATGCATTTTTCTTTTTAGGTGAATCTAACTTTTCAAGCTTAGTTTTTGATACAAAAGCCATGCATCATCATTAAGCATGATATCAAACTTCTTAATATTTTCATTAAGACATCAAGCATGATTTCATAAGGCATTCAAAATCATTTTGTTTGTTTATCATGAAACATACATTTGACATTATCATTTTTAAAATTACTAGCATGATAAGCATGATTCCTAATTTTTTATATTTTCATTACATTATTAAACATATAATTTTCAAGAAAAATAATTATTCTAAACTAAATTAAAAATAACTCATTAAAAGCATTATGTAATTTTAAAGTAAACTAAGAGCATTTTGATTACCTCATCATCGAAAGTCGTTAAGGCATAGTTTGTCACCTGGCCTTTGTTGATTTCCTTCTCGTCTTCGGATTAGTTTGATTCATCCCAAAGAGCTTCCTTCTTCTTGCATTCAAAGCAAGTAGTGGCGTTCTTTTTAAGTTTATTTTTATTCTTCAATTTTTGTTTCATGAACTTTGTAAATTTCATAATGAAGAGTTCAAGTTCACCATCACTTGAGCTTATGCTCGAGTGGTCTTCTTTTGTTCGAAGTGCTAAATCCTTTCTGATCTTTGGAAGGTGGTTCTCATATTCGTCAAGTGCCATATTAGTTATTTCATAGGTCATCAAAGACTCGATAAGTTCTTCGAGAGGGAAATAGTTCACATTTTTTTATTCTTGAATAGCCGTTACTTTTGAATCCCAAGTTTTAGAAAGAGATCGTAAAATCTTGTTAATGAGTTCAAAATTAGAAAAGCATTTGCCAAGAGCTTTTAAACCATTAACGACATCCATAAAATAGGTATACATATCAACAACGGTTTCGCTCGGCTTCATTCGAAAAAGTTCAAAAGCATGCATTAAAAGATTTATTTTAGAAACTTTTAATCTACTAGTGCCTTCATGTGTGGTTTCAATAATGTGCCAAATAAAGTCATTTCGCACAAAGAAACCCGATTGAATTCATTTTTGTCGAAAGCACAAAATAGAGCTTTCATAGCTCTAGCATTTAGAGAAAATGTCTTCTTCTTTAAATCATTCCAATCGTTCATTGGAAGAGAAGACCTTTGAAATCTGTTTTTGATAATATTCCATAAATATATATCAATAGAAAGCAAGAAAACTCTCATTCGAGTTTTCCAATAAGTGTAGTCCATCCCATTGAAAAAGGGAGAACGAATGAGAGAAAGTCCCTCTTGAAAGTCGAAAAGAGCCATTTCTCTTGGGTGTAAAACCAAATGAGAAATCACGAGGCTCTGATACCAATTATTACGAAAGGGGTCGGCACTAAGAGGGGGGGTGAATTAGTACAGTGGTAAAATTACGTCGGTTCAAAAAACCTTTATACGATAAAAACTGATTTCGACAAAAACTGTTTCGGAGAGAGGTTAACTTGAAAGTGTTTTCATAAAGATAGCTTGAAAGCATATGGAAGATGCATAGTGGATGTAAAGCAAGTTAAGAGGTTTACAGTAAAGTAAATTGCTCAAATATGGAAATGTAAACCAGAGAAGAACACGGCGATTTTATAGTGGTTCGATCATTGTGACCTACATCCACTCTACCGATTCCTCTTCCGTCGAGGCCATCGGCATCTACTATCGATCTTCCCTTATAGGCGAAGATCAACCTCCTTCTTACAACTCTTTCTCCTTTTACTGGGTTTAGGAGATAACCCTTATACCTCCACTCACTCCTCTCTCAAACTATTCTAACACTTAGAATTTTTAGAGGAGTTTCACACAAGATTACGGTAGAGTTTCTTTCCTTTTTACTCTCAATAAATGTGTAGCTTAACCAGGGATGAGAGGGGTATTTATAGGCCTCAAGTTGATTTAAACTTGGAGCCTAAAAATATCTCATCCTGGGTTTCCTGGGTTTAGACGGTACCACCGCCTATGTTGGGCGGTACCACCACTAGTGTTAGTCTGACATTGACACTGCACTGGGTGGTACCACCGCCCAGTCTTGCAGTACCTCCGCCTGGCACTGGGCCACTGGGTGGTACCACTGCCCAAACTGGCGATACCACTACTTGGCACCCTGCCAGACTAGCGATACCACCGCCTGATATAGTCTCGAAGACTATGCCATGATGGTGCCACTTCTTGGGTCATTGTTTGGGCTTTTAATTGGGCCAAACATAGTCCTTACATGGGCTCAACTGGCCCATAATTAGGTTAGCCCAAATCCAATCCCAATTACATGTTAACTATGAAATCTAAGGCATACTTAAGCTAAACAAGTCCTTAGGTCTTGGTTTCTTTCGGTGAGCTTCCAACGATCTTCTGGTGAACTTCCAATGATCTCCCGGCAATGTTCCAACGGACTTCCAACAAGCTCCTAGACTTCATGACAATCTTCTTGGTGAGTTCCGACGAGCTTCTTCCAACAAGCTCCTAGACTTCTCGGCTGGTTCCTATAGAACTTCCGACGAACGTCTGGACTCCCAACGAACTCTCGAACTCCCAACGAAATCGCGTCCTTGACTCCGGGACTCCATTTTGCTTTATGCCTTGCTATCATAGTTAATTCTGCACATGTAAAAACACACTTCGATCTAGACAATTTAATACTAAGCACAAATCATGTTGTCCGGCATGTCATTGGTCCATCGGCGCTTCGTTCGATTCTTCGACGCAACATCCTCTCTTGCGGCCTATTGCCCAATCGGCCAGTTGACCTCCGCAACTCCGATATCCTTGGTGTAATATCTGCTCTTCTTGGCCCGATGCCCAAATCCATGGTCCGAAGCTTTCTGTCAATACATCGACCGATCATTCGACCCGACGTCCAATCTTCTTGCATGTTTTCCTCCGGCCTAACATGATTCTTCCTGCTTTAATTGTCTCTCCCTGATCAAAGCATCTTGCATCACTCAAAACACAGATCAAATAATAAATACTATCAATTAGTTTCATCATCAAAATCTGAGATTCAACATAACCTATGACCAGGATTATTTAGGATCTGTGTTTAAAGGCGAATCGGTCTCATTATCGTGATCTCATCACAATCTGATTCCCATTACACAGATCCAAGGACATCACAATATATATATGCATATATGTAATAGTCAATATAAAGTGATAAATGTCAAAATATAATAAGCAAAAAGATTGTGTCAAGTCACACGTGCCATCACTCCTGTGATTGGCTTGCTAGACACTTATAACTAGCAATTACTTCATTACATCATGATTAGTATTTTGCTTTCTGAACAATGTCATCTTGATGAAGTTAATACTTTGAAAATAGACACCATCTATTAGATTATGGCAGGACGTGATTTTTACTTTTGATATTTGATACATCAAAACGTAATTTGATATATCTAAGAATGATATTATGCTTCCATATGGTAGCCTGATTATTAGACTACTACATACATATGACATAGCAATCCTACCAGACGAATAAGTCATGAAACTAGATAGATTCAATATCATTAATAGAAATCTACTAAAAAGATTGAGGTGTAGTATAATAAATGAAATATGGACTAGATTACTTAGAAGAACTTATCCTCCTCCACCTAAGCCTAAACCAAAAACACTTATATATGGGGGCAGTCTTTCTCCTCCTACTAGTCCTTTTAGGCGAAATCTCCAATGAATCCAACACCCTTTTCATCTTCTGATTTCATAGCAGCTCGATTGGATTGTATTGAGCTTCATTAAACTAGATTTTGATTGAGATGTAATAGATTCACCGACGTCTTGACACTTTTGATGTATATTTTTGTACTTTATTCAAACATTTTAAATTACCACCACCCAAGTAGTTTGTATATTTCTCCTTTTTATTGACGACAAAGGAGGAGAAATAGCCTTTACTTTTTGATGACGTGGTAACTATTTATGTTAAACAAGAAAATTTATGATGTTTTAATCTATAATGATGATGATGATGTTGAAATTATGAATATGATTTGTGCAATGATTATTCTGATATTTATAATTAAAATTATATATATGTTTTGTGTAATAATTATTTTGATATTTTAATTAAAATTATGTATATGATTTTTATAATGATTACTATTTAAAGTCATTAAGATTTATGATTAAAATTATTTCAACTTGAATTCAAAGATTAGCACTGAAAGGTTATTATTTTTTTAATTCAAGTTCATTATATTTCAAAACGGCATATAGACAAGGGAAGCTTGGTAAATCAATTGGTTATCATCATAAAAAATAGAGTTATTGTTAAATCTCATATTTTAATGATGAAATCAATTAATGAGTTTATGGACTAATATGCTTTTGAAATAAGTGATGTAGGAAATATATCGATCAGGGACTCGAACCATTGAGGGCAAATTGTCGAAGCAGGAGAATCAGACATTATGTCAAAAAAAGTATCATATCAAAAATTTAACATCGAGCCAAAGGATTGGTCGATGGGCCAAAGACTGGACTTCATATTATAAGTTTGGACATCGTGTCGAAAGGATCTGGTATTGCATCGAAAGATTAGATGTTATAGGAAAGTCAACATGTCGATAGATTGGGCGATATGTTGAAGGAAAGGACGATATGCTGGATGTTGAATCTCGGATTTTGATGATGAAACCAATTGATAGTATTTATGATTTAATCTGCATTTTGAGTAATGCAGGATGCTTCGTTCAAGGAGAGATAATTAAAGCAGGAAGAATCTTGTTGCGAGAAAAACATGTTAGAAGATTGGACGTCGAGCCAAAGGATCGGTCAATGTATCGACAGAAGGCTTTAGGCTATGAGTTCGGGCATTGGGCCAAGAATAACGAATATGGCGCCAAGGAAATTGGAGTTGCGGAGGTCAACTGACCGATTGAGCAATAGGCCGCAAGAGAGGACGATGCGTCGAATAATCGGACGAGGCATCGATGAACCAATGATATGCCAGACAACATCTTATTAGCTTAGTATTAATTGTCTAGATTGAAGTAGGTTTTATGTGTGTAGAATTAACTATGATAGCAAGACATAAAGTAAAATGAAGTCTTAGAGTCAAGGATGTGATTTCGTTGGGAGTTCGAGAGTTCGTCGGAAGTCCGAGCGTTCATCGAAAGTTCTGCTAGAATTAACCGATAAGTCCAGGAGCTTGCCAAAGAAGCTCGTCGGAACTCACCAAGAAGATTGTCATGAAGTCCAAGAGCTTGCCGGGAGTTCGCTGGAACATTACCAAGAGATCATCGGAAGTTTGCCGGAAGCTCGCTGGAAGAAACCTAAACTTATGGACTTGTTTAGCTTAATAATTATCTTAGATTTTATAGTTAGCATATAATTGGGATTGGAATTGGGCCAACCTAATTAGGAGCCAGTTGGGCCCATGTATGGACTATGTTGGGCCCAATGAAAGGCCCAAACAGTGACCCAAAAGGTTATACCGTCATGGCATAGTCTCCGAGACTATGTCAAACAGTGGTATCGCCCAATGGCAGTGTCAAGCAATGGTACCGCCAGTCTGAGCGATGGTACCGCTCAGTGTCAGTGCTACAAGCGGTGGTACCACCCAACACAGGCGGTGGTACTGCCAGGACCTAGGAAACGCAGGATGAGACCTTTTTAGACTCCAAGTTTAAATTAACTTGAAGCCTAAAAATACGCCTCTCATCCCTGGTTCAAAAACACAAGAATTGAGAGTGAAAAAGAAATAAATGATGTTGTAATCTTGTGTGAACTCCTCTCCTTCTAAGTGTTAGAATAGTTTAAGAGAGGTGTAAGTGGGTGTGTAAGGGTTATCTCCTAAACCCGGTAAAAGGAGAAAGAGCTATAAAAGGTGGTTGGTCTTCTCCTATTGAAGGAAGACCAATAGTGGATGTCGGTGGCCTCGACGGAGGAGGAATCGGGAGTGGATGTAGGTCACGACGATCGAACCACTATAAACTCGGTTTGCATTTACTTTGAGCAATTTACTTTTATAGCAAACTGCCTCTCCTCCTTACTATGCTTTTACTACGCCTATGCTCTCATATACTTTTAAGTATATATTTTTTAGATCGGTTTTTATAGTAAGAAGATTTTTATTAATCCGATGTTTTTACCGCTGCACTAATCCACCCCCCCTCTTAGTGCCGACTCATTCCTAATAGTTGGTATTAGAGCCACGTTTTTTCTTATTTGGTTTAGCACCCAAAGAGAAATGACCTTTTTCGGCTTTCAAGAGGGTCACTCTCTCATTCATCCTCCCATATTTAATGGGATGACTACACATATTGGAAAACTCGAATGAGAGTTTTATTGTTTTCCTTGAACCTTGAATTATGAAATATTATTGAAAACGATTTTTAAATGTCTTCTACTGTAATGAAAGAATGGAATGATTTGGAGAAGAAAACTTTTTCCTTTAATGCTAGAGCTATGAATGCTCTATTTTGCGCTTTGGATAAAACTGAGTTTAATCGGGTTTCTACTTGCAAAACAGTTTTCGATATATGGCACACTCTCAAAATCACACACGAAGGTATGAGCAAAGTTAAAGATTCGAAAATCAACTTTTTGATACATGATTTTGAATTGTTTCATATGAAACCAAGCAAAACCTTTGGAGACATATACACCCGTTTTATATATGTCATCAATGGTTTAAAAGCACCTGATAAAAGTTTTTTGGATTTTGAACTTGTAAACAAAATTTTACTTTCTCTTCGTAAGAATTGAGACCCAAAAGTAACTATCATACAAGAGGCAAAAGACTTAAACAAATTTTCACTCGAAGAACTTATCGGGTCTTTAATGACCGACGAAATGACCAATGTGGCATAAAACGAACTTGAGGACAACCTTTCAAAGAACAAGAAGGATTTCGGACTTAGAATAATTGAATACCACTCGAGCATAAGCACAAGTGATGGTGAACTTGAACTCCTCACTTTGAAATTTAAAAAGTTCATGAAATAAAAATTAAAGAACAAAAAGAATGCAACTAATTGCTATGAACACAAGAAGAGGGAAGCTCTTTGGAATGAATCGAGCTCATTCGATGACGAAGAGAAAACCAATGAAGAATAAACCAACAAAGGCGAGGCGGCAAACTACGCCTTAACAGCTTTCGACAACGAGGTAATCAAAATCTTCTTAGTTTATTTCAAAATTACATGATGCTTTTCATGAGTTATTTTTAATTTAGTTTAGAAAATTTATTTTTTCTTAAAAACTACATATTTAATATTGTAATGAAAATGCTAAAAAAATTGGGGATCATGCTTTCTTTTTCTAGCTAATTTTGAAAATGATTATGAAAATTAAATGTTTAATGATGTAATGAAAATATTAAATATTTTGATACCATAATTGATGATTTTATTTTATGCATAATGATCATTCTTAATAAATTTATACTTCAAAATTATGCATGATGATTTTTGTGATTTATGGCTTATCAGTTTGTACCGTAATGAAAGTTATTTTTTCGTTTTTAAAAATGATGCATATTTTGATTTGGCATAAATGAAAAATGTATACTTATATGAAATAATGTAAGTATCATGTTTGATGATTTTATATTTAAATTATGCATGATGATTTGAAGCAATGATGATTTTTAGGTAATTTATGGTTTATTGATCTTGATGATTTCAATGATGAGATTTACTCCTTCGATTTTAAACCATGATGTATGGTTTTCATATGAAAAATTTGAGCATGCTTATATGAAATCAATCACTTAAATTGAAACAACTAAAATGAGGAAAATAATTTTTTTGAAATTTTCTTTTTCTCTATCTTTTGATTTTGATGAATCTATTTGTATCATTTTTATGAATCTCTTAAAAGTGACTTTGTTGATTTAACAAGATGAATGATTTGAAGATAAATGATGATTTTTCTCTTGATTATAACTTGTGATATTTTTTATATATGAATCATCATCTTGATTTCTCGATATTTGATATATGAGGTTTCTCTATGAATCAATATCTTGTTTTCGAACTCCTATATTTCTTCTTACCATTTTTCTAAAAAGGAGAGATTAATGAATCTATATGTCCATTTTATAAATCTCTTGAAAATGGTTTTGATTTGATGATTTAAATTTGAATGAGCTTTATATTGAATTTTTGAGATTTATAACTAAAGATTTCTTACGTATCAATCAAGATATTATAACATTTCTTCTCCTTGTTTCTTCTTATCATTTACTAAAGAGGAGAAAATAAATGATGAATGTTTGATATCAATAATCATGAAGTGATAAATGCCTAAAGATGTTGATTTAATGTTTGGTATCATGAATGCTTTAGTCTCATGCATGGGAGTAACGATGAAGGATTTGAAAACAAATGTTTATATCATGTTTGATGATTTTACATTTTGAAATAATGCATGACGAGTTGAAGTGATGTTGGTTTAAAAATATTTATTCAAATGTATGAATCAACAATCTTTTTGTCAAATGAATCATGATTTTTCTTATGAATTCTTGAAATTATAACTTGAGTTTTCTTTTTGAATCAAGATTGTTTCCTATCATGCTTTCTATTTATAAAAAGAAGAAACTTGTCAAAAATGATATGTGATCTTTTGACATTCATTTTTGTTATTTACCTTTGTCATGATTTGGAAATTGATATAAAGGGAAAAGAATAACAACATTGTATTCTTCCCTTTTATTTGACAATGACAAAGGAGGAGCAAATCTTACTAGAAAGCTAAATTGATAGCTTACACATCTCAAAGGAGAAGCAAAGATTGCTAACTTACATATTTTAAGAAGCAAAAGTTGCTTTCTTGAACATCTCAAATATTGCTAGCTTATATTTTTTTAAAACAATGTAAAAATCTGCTAGCTTGCATGTTCTAATATGATGTAGCACTTGCTAAATTTGCTAGCTTAGAAATTGCAATGATGATAAAAATTGAGATTATGTTTATTATGCAATATTGCAAAGCTTATATCTCAAATACTTGAAAGTTGCACTTCTCCTTTTTATTGATGACAAAGGGCGAGAAGTATGATGATGTTATGCATAAGTTTATGATAACATGTTACTTGGATTTTTGAATCCAAGAATTCTATCAATATAGTATATTGATAGGGAGAGTTAAGGTTAACTCCATCATTAATTATTTGTCATCATCAAAAAGGGGGAGATTGTTGAATCTTGAATTTTGATGATAAAATCAATTGATAGTATTTATGATTTGATCTGTGTTTTAAGTAACGCAGGATGCTTCGATTAGGGAGAGACAATTAAAGTAGGAAGAATCATGTTGGGCCGAAGAAAAACATGTCAGAAGATTGGACGTCAAGCCAAAGGATCGGTCGACATATCGACAGAAGGCTTCAGGCTATGAGTTCGGGCATCAGGCCAAGAAGAGTGGATATTGCGCTAAGGAAATTAGAGTTGCGGAGGTCAATTGGCCGATTAGGTAATAGGTCGACGATGCGTCGAATAATCGGACAAGACATCGATGAACCAATGACATGCTAGACAACATCTGATTAGCTTAGTATTAATTATCTAGATCGAAGTAGATTTTGTGTGTATAGGATTAACTATGATAGCAAGGCATAAAGCAAAATGAAGTCTCGAAGTCAAGGACGCGATTTTGTTGAGAGTTCGAGAGTTCGTCGGAAGTCCGAACGTTCATCAGAAGTTCTGCCAGAATTAACCAAGAAGTCCAGGAGCTTGCTAAAGAAGCTCAATGGAACTCGCCAAGAAGATCGTCGTGAAGTCTAGGAGCTTGCCGGGAGTCCGTTGGAACATTACCGAGAGATCGTCGAAAGTTCGCAAAAAGATCGTCGGAAGCTCGTTGGAAGAAACCTAGACTTATAGACTTGTTTAGCTTAGTAATTATCTTATATTTTATAGTTAGCACATAATTGAGTTTGAAAATAGGCCAACCCAATTAGGGGCTAGTTGGGCCCATATATGGACTGTGTTGGGCCCAATAAAAGACCCAAACAGTGACCCAACAAGTGGTACCATCGTGGCATAGTCTCCAAGACTGTGTCAAGCGATGGTACCACCCAATGGCAGTGTCAGGTGGTGGTACCTCCAGTATGGGCGGTGGTACCATCCAGACATAGTCTTCCAGGCAATGGTACTACCAAACTGGGTGGTGGTACCACCTAGTGTCAGTGTTGTAGGTGGTGGTACTGCCCAGCATAAGTGGTGGTACCATCATGACCCGGGAAACCTGGGATGAGACCTTTTTAGGCTCCAAGTTTAAATCAACTTGAAGCCTGTAAATACCCCTTTCATCCCTGGTTAAAAAACATAAGAATTGAGAGTGAAAAAGAAAGAAACGCTGTTGTAATCTTGTATGAACTCCTCTCCTTCTTCTAAGTGTTAGAATAGTTTGAGAGAGGAGTATGTGGGTTATCTCCTAAACCCGGTAAAAGAAGAAAGAGTTGTAAAATGTGGTTGGTCTTCGCCTATTGAAGGAAGACCGATAGTGGATATTGGTGACCTCGACGGAGGAGGAATCGAGAGTGGATGTAGGTCACGACGACCGAACCACTATAAACTCAATTTGCATTTACTTTGAGCAATTTACTTTTATAGCAAACTGCCTCTCCTCCTTACTGTGCTTTTACTACGCCTACGCTTGCATATGCTTTCAAGTATACATTTTCGAGATTGGTTTTTATAGTAAGAAGATTTTTATTAAACTGATATTTTTATCGCTACTCTAATTCACCCCCCCTCTTAATGCCAACTCGTTCCTAACACTGGAGGTTCGAACGAAGCGTTGAAAGATTAGACAACATATCGGAATGGCGTACAATGTTTTAAAAGATTCATAATTATATAGGATATGTGGTTGGATTGTTAAAGTATTATTTAAGGTTATTTTGGGTCAAATTGAGTTGGTATTAGGTTGAAACTATGCCAACTTATCGAGAAAGCCAATGGGCTTGGACCTAGGCTGAATTGGACTTATTAGAAGGCTAAACAGTGGCCTTGAGCTGGGCAATCGTACCACTCAAAAATTTGAAATTGTAGCTTTAAAAGTTATAGTGGTTGTACTACCATGTGTCAATGATAGTACTACCCATACATCAAAATTTTAAGAATTTAAATTTTTTAGCTCCATTTTAAAGTTTCTTAGGGCCTATAAATATCTCACTAATGCTAGGTTGATGGAGTATCAAATCTCAGTTGGTGAAAGGTTATAGCTCTCTCTCTTTTTAAGCATATTTTGAATATCTTCCTCGTTGAGCTTAAAAGTGATTCTAAGTTATAAAATATGAGAGATATTGTAAAAGAGTAAGTGTGAAGGTTCTCTCCTTTGTTAAAAGGAAAAAAACTATAACAAGAGTAGTTGATCTTCGTCCATTGGAAAAAAGATCGGTAATAAAAACTAATGACCTTAACGAAAGAGGAATCGAGAATGGATGTAAGTCAGGAAGACCGAACCACTATAAATCGATTTGTATTTCTTATCTTACTTTTGATTTATTATTGCTTACTTATTTATTTTACTCGTAACTATTTTCGATATGAATTTATAGGTCAAATTCTAAAATCAATTAAACTATTATTATATTTTTCACAAATAATCATTTAGTGTGTGCCCTGGCTACTAACAATAAAAGTACCCTCGTTGACCAACAAGACAAGATGCTGATATGTGATCAGCCTTTCCACACAAATAACACATCACAATCACTTGACTAGTTGGAACTCCCTCCTCCCTTTGCAAAGGGTGCGAAGTGTAGACATTGTTTTCGATCCTTGACCTACTACATGTCATTATCATGTCTTTTTAAGTGTCAAGGCCTTGTTAAGCACTTCAATATACATCGATAAGGCCAAAACAAATAATACTCTTGTGAGGGATACACTAAGAACGATCTCAAAATGATAAGTCCTCTGGAGCTCAATACAATCCTACTACAGATGGAGCGTATCTAGTCAAATTTAAAAAACAATATATCTAATATATTTTATTACAAACCTACTCCCCTGTTGAATAGTAAAAGATTTTCTTTGCTTCTCAAAGCGAGCTGTCTCAGGGAAGTGTTGATAAAAAAAAAAGATTCTTTGAACTATTTTGAAGTTATGACATTCCCTCCAACCTCCGGTATTCTTCTCTTAGAAATACACTAGTCATCTACCTTCCCTTCTAGCAAGAATGTGGTAAATAGCACCTTCTTATCCTCCTCGCTCCTGATGGTTTCAAAAATCTTCTCAATCTGACAGATCAAATTCTTAGCAAAAAATAATCCCCTGAGACATTATGTACAACCTGTGTCCTCGCCTCCATCTCATTGAAAATAGTCTCTGATAGCATCAAAGACATTATACACTACATTCAGGGTATTGGGCTGATAGCCCACAACTCACCTCCTCTCTTACTTAATCATAATTTATATTAAGGGAGTGTGTGATAGCTACAAAAAAAGATATAAATAGGATAGCAACGAGGGCAGTAGAAGAGATCCTTGCAGCTGCAAAAAGGAGGAGAAAAAGATAAAAATCCAACGAGAAAGAAAGGGAAGAAAATAAAGACAATGCAGAGAGATTATTCTCAATCATCCAGTAATGTTCTCATCTCATGTTAGATCAAATCTATAGTAGATTCTTACTGTGATTACTTGGGAAGAATTAGGGAGGATTTAGAATTTTGTGCATAGTGACGTGATCCTTGTATCCCAGTTATTCTCTTGTGATTGTTGCTAGGGTTTTGGGCAAGAGATTAAGATTTGTATATTTATTATTCTTATAGTGGATTATCTCTAGTTTGCCCCGTGATTTTTACCCTTCACATTGGAGGGGTTTTCCACATATATCTTAGTATTCTATTTGATTGTAATTCCATTTAATTCTGCTACGTATTATAGCCTACTAGTATTTATTCATATACAAAAGTTATTTTTCTTTATATCCCATCAACTGGTATCAGAGCAGGGTTTTGGTGATTTAATTTTGTATTAGAACATGGAGGTCAATAGTGTTTCTTGCATGATTAGTTTAAATGGAAACAATTAGATGATATGGAAACCAAGAATGGAATATCTCTTGTATTGCAAAGATTTGTATGGACCTTTGTAGGGGGATAGTGCAAAACCCACAACTATGACAGATGATGAGTGACAGAGGTTAGATTGAAAAATAGTTGGGTTTATTCGACAGTGGCTTGATGATAGTGTCTTTC
Organism: Musa acuminata AAA Group; assembly: GCF_036884655.1. NCBI lineage: Eukaryota > Viridiplantae > Streptophyta > Magnoliopsida > Zingiberales > Musaceae > Musa > Musa acuminata. Next base: position 34,287,695 of record NC_088335.1, on the reverse strand, counting down.
ACCATGTTTCTACTTAAAGTTCTACATATTCTCTTTGGAAAAAATTGGAAGGTCTCTATGAAAGAAAAACAACTAGCAACAAAGCTTTTTTGATCAGAAAACTTATGAACCTAAAATATAGAGAGGGTGCTTCTATTGCTGAGCATTTAAATGAAATGCAGAGTATCACTAACCAGTTATCCTCTATGAAAATGTCTCTTGATGATGAGTTGCAAGCATGGTTACTTCTTAGTTCATTGCTAGAAAGTTAGGAGACACTAGTGATTTCCCTCAATAATTCTGTGTCAGATGGTATTGTCACTATGGGTCAAGTAACAAGCAGTTTGTTGAATGAGGAGTTGAGAAGAAAGAATTCAGTAACATCTCAGAATGATTCGCAAGCACTTATTTCAGAGAACAGAGGTAGGTCAAAGTATAAAAGTAGTTCACGCATGGGTAGAAGCAAGTCAATATCAAGAAAAGATATTGTTTGCTATAACTATGGTGAGAAAGGATATTACAAGAATCAATGTAAGCAACAACAAGAAAAAGGGAAAAAAAGTGGAGTCTACAGAGTCAAAGGATAATACTACAACTATAGTGCAAGGTGGTGATTATTTGATTTTGTCTCTTTCTGATGATTTTTTTTTTTGTGTCAGGATCTTGAGTGGGTGATTGACATAGGTGCTTCTTATCATGCTACACCACGGAGGGAGTTTTTTGCTACATACAGGTCTGGAAATTTTGGTGTTGTCAAGATGGGCAACTATGGCATAGCAAACATCATTAACATGGGTGATATCCATTTAAAGACCAACCTTGGCTACAAGTTGGTGCTTAAGGATGTGAGGCATGTGGTTGACTTAAGACTAAATTTAATTTCAGTTGGAAGATTAGATGATGAAGATTATGATAGCAGATTTCACATGGGGCAATGGAAGCTCAGTAAGGGTTCTCTTGTTATATCTAGTAGAAAGAAATGTCACACCTTATACAGGTTGCAGGCCAAAGCTTGTGGTGAGTAGTTAAATGCTACAAAGAAAGACTTCAGCATTGAGTTGTGGCATAGGAGATTGGGACACATGAGCGAGAAGGGGCTGCAAGCTCTTTCCAAGAGAGAGGTATTGCCAAACCTCAGAGGTACACATCTGAACCCTTGTATTAATTATTTGACTGGTAAACAACATAGAGTTTTATTTGCTAGTCTTGCTATGTTTAGAAAAATACATGTCTTAGACCGTGTTTGTACAGATGTATGTGGTCCTTTGAGAACAAAAACTCCTGGTGGATCTATTGATGTTCATGGTATAGGTTGTGCACTTTATTTTGTCACTTTTATATATGATTTTTCCAGAAAAGTTTGGGCCTATGCTTTGAAGACCAAAGATCAAGTTATTAATATCTTCAAAAAGTTTCATGCTATGGTTGAAAGGGAGACAGAAAGGCAATTGAAATGCATAAGATTAGATAATGGTGGTGAGTACACAGGATTATTTAATAATTACTACAGGTCACATGGTATCCAACATGAGATGACAGTTCCTGGTACACCTCAGTATAATGCTATTATAGAGAGGATGAACCGCACTATTATAGAAAAGATTAGATGTATCCTTTCACAGGCCAAGCTACCCAAAAAGTTTTTGTTGGGAAATCATTGGGGGGCGACATCATATGCGCAGCGGAAGAACAAGAAAACAAAAATCTCCGATTCCCAAAAAGATGTTCGTCGTCGTGCGAAGATTAGTGCGCAAAAATCCGCAAAACACAAAACTGCGTATAGAGATTGTATTACCTAGGGAGATCGTATATCCCTGTTTCCTTGCAGATCCTTAGGAGAGGGTGAAGGAGGTCAAGCGTCCTCAAAACTCCAGGCCTTCTCTGAGGTGGAGAGGGAGAGGAGAATAGGAAAGGCAAGCAAAGACTCTAGCCTATGAGGCTGTGAATCCCTCCTATTTATAGAGATCCCGTGTCAAACCCTAATGGGTCCTTCCCTAGTGGGTATTGGATCTGCATCCAATAAGACAAGGGCTCCGTCGGATATCTCATATCCGAACCTCTACTCATCGCAATGCCTACCATATGTGTGTGACCCTCTAGGCCCAATATCGAGCTGGCCGTGAGTCATACCTGTCAGAACTCCTTCTAACTCAGTGAATTATTATCTCTGTAATAATTCACTCGACTCATCGACTACGGACGTACTAGGCCACTACGCCGTAGTCCCCAGACGATACAGGGGAATCCAATCCATTGGACCTGTCTGTCCTCAGTTACCATGTACCTATAGTCCCTCATCCATCTAATATCCTAGAGACCGTATATCGAGCATGGTGCTGTCAGACCCATACGGTTTCTACTCGAGTCTCGCTCTAATCGGATTCTCCCGGAGAACTCTTTCTTGTTGGGAAATCATGGGGGGGCGACATCATATGCGTAGCGGAAGAACAAGAAAACAAAAATCCCCAATTCCCAAAAAGATGTTCATCGTCGTGCAAAGATTGGTGCGCAAAATCCGCAAAAACACAAAACTGCGTATAGAGATTGTGTTACCTAGGGAGATCGTATATCCCTGTTTCCTTGCAGATCCTTAGGAGAGGGTGAAGGAGGTCAAGCGTCCTCCTCTCTAGCGGTGATCCACACAGCAGGGTTGCGACGACGCTCCTCAAAACTCCAGGCCTACTCTGAGGTGGAGAGGGAGAGGAGAATAGGAAGGGCAAGCAAAGACTCTAGCCTATGAGGCTGTGAATCCCTCCTATTTATAGAGATCCCGTGTCAAAACCCTAATGGGTCCTTTCCCTAGTGGGTATTGGATCTGCATCCAATAAGACAAGGGCTCCGTCGGATATCTCATATCCGAACCTCTACTCATCGCAATGCCTACCATATGTGTGTGACCCTCTAGGCCCAATATCGAGCTGGCCGTGAGTCATACCTGTCAGAACCCTTTCTAACTAAGTGAATTATTATCTCTGTAATAATTCACTCGACTCATCGACTACGGAAGTACTAGGCCACTACGCCGTAGTCCCCAGACGATACAGGGGAATCCAATCCATTGGACCTGTCTGTCCTCAGTTACCATGTACCTATAGTCCCTCATCCATCTAATATCCCAGAGACCGTATATCGAGCATGGTGCTGTCAGACCCATACGGTTTCTACTCGAGTCTCGCTCTAATCGGATTCTCCCGGAGAACTCTTTCTCTCTCAACCCGAATGACCCTGGCCAGGGATTTGTCTGAGCAAGAACACATGGGATATTCCTCTCATGATACCGAGAGTGGATGATCCTCTATCGACACTCAATAGCCCTCGTAAGGTCGACTACCACTCCCAATGACCAGCTGTACTAGATCTGGGAACAGCCAAACCTATAAGTCTGGTATCAAAGAGTGGAGCACTCATACAGGACATCCTTGGTGTCTCAAGTCTAAGAACCAGATACACCACTAGGACTACGGAATCATTGTCTGACAATAAGGCATCATCAACCATCCAGCATTCCGTAAGCGGATCAATCAGTGAACTCATTCTCCAATGAGCACCTGTACTGTATCCCTAGTGTCCCTACACGAGCAGCTATGAGACCAGCTGCATCCATCATATGGACGGGTATACAGCACACCAGTCTATCCGGTTATCACGATGTCCCTCTCGAGTAACCTATGACCGGGATTATTTAGGATATGTGTTTAAAGGTGAATCAATCTCATTATCGTGATCTCATCACGATCCGATTCCCATTGCACAAATCCAAGGACATCACAATACATATGCATTTATGCAATAGTTATAAAGTGATATACGCCAAAATATAATAAGCAAAAAGATTCTGTATCAAGTCACACGTGCCATCACTCACGTGATTGGCTTGTTGGGCACTTATGACTAGCAATCTCCCACTTGACCTAAAGCCAATCACCTATGTGTCTGATCCCCATCAGACCCCTGTGACGCTCAAAGACAATCTGAGACAATGGCTTTGTTAGTGGATCTGCAATGTTATCTTCGGATGGAACTCTTTCCACTGCTACATCTCCTCGGGTCATGATCTCTCTGATAAGGTGGAACCTCCTCAGAACATGCTTAGATTTCTGATGAGACCTAGGTTCCTTCGCTTGAGCAATTGCCCCGTTGTTGTCGCAATATAGGGAAATCGGCTCCTCACTATCCGGCACGACTCCCAAATCTGTGATGAACTTCTTCAACCAGACTCCCTCCTTTGCTGCATCTGATGCAGCAATGTACTCCGCCTCTGTGGTCGAGTCAGCAGTGGTATCTTGCTTGGAACTCTTCCAGCACACTGCTCCTCCATTCAAGGTGTACACATACCCTAAATTCGACTTGCTATCATCGACATCAGACTGAAAACTTGAGTCAGTGTAGCCTTCAACCTTAAGGCTATTACCTCCATATACTAGTAAAAGATCCTTAGTCCTTCTCAAGTACTTAAGGATACACTTTACTGCTTTCCAGTGCTCCAAGTCTGGATCCGCCTGATACCTGCTCGTGACACTCAGAGCATGCGCTATATCAGGCCTAGTACATAGCATGGCATACATGATAGACCCTATTGCTGAGGCATAAGGTATCATATCCATGTTCGCCCTTTCTTCTGGAGTCTTTGGGGACATACTCGTAGAAAGCGATATCCCATGTCTCATCGGTATGAGACCTCTTTTGGAATTTTCCATGCCAAACCTTTTGACAATAGTTTCTATGTACCTGGACTGGGACAAGCCAAGCATCCTTTTGGATCTATCTCTATAGATTCTAATCCCCAAGATATAAGATGCTTCTCCTAAGTCCTTCATGGAGAAGTGTCTAGATAACCAAGCCTTTATTGTGGATAGCATTCCTATGTCATTCCCAATGATGAGGATGTCATCTACATATAACACCAAAAAGCTAATAGCGCTCCCACTTACCTTTCTGTATACACAAGGCTCATCTTCGTTCTTAACGAAGTCATAAGATCTGATTGCCTCATCAAATCTTATGTTCCAACTTCGGGAAGCTTGCTTTAGTCCATAAATGGATCTAAGCAACCTACACACCTTATCTGGGCAGTTCTTGGACACGAATCCCTCAGGTTGCATCATATACACCTCCTCCTCCAGGTTCCCGTTGAGGAATGCGGTTTTCACATCCATCTGCCAGATCTCATAATCATAGTGTGCTGCAATAGCCAATAGAATTCTGATGGATTTTAGCATTGCTACGGGTGAGAAAGTTTCGTCGTAGTCAACACCTTGCCTTTGACGATACCCCTTAGCCACTAGCCTTGCTTTATAGGTCTCTACCTTTCCATCTACTCCGATCTTTTTCTTAAAGATCCACTTGCAACCGATGGGTACAATACCTTCGGGTGCATCAACTAGGTTCCAAACCTTATTGGAGTACATAGAATCCATCTCAGAATTCATGGCTTCTTTCCACTTCCCGGAGTCTATACTCATAATAGCCTCCTCGTAGGTCTGAGGATCAATATCCTCTACATCCTCTGCTCTAATATGTCCCACATATCTCTCAGGAGGATGGGATACTCTATCAGACCTGCGTAAAGTTGAAACTTGTGTATTAGATACCTGAACAGACTCGGGCTGTAGAGTGGTGCTTGAGCTTGGTTCTCCAACCTCGCTCAATTCTATCATTCTCCCACTGTCTCCGTCAAGAATGTGTTCCTTCTCAAGGAACACTGCTCTCTTAGCTACAAAGACCTTTTGGTCCTCGAGATGATAGAAGTAATACCCACAAGTTTCCTTGGGGTATCCCACAAATTTACATCGCCCTGTCCTTGATTCTAACTTATCGGGGTTGTGTCTTTTAACATGGGCAGAGCAGCCCCAAATCTTAACTACTTTAAGATCAGGCTTCTTCCCTTTCCATATCTCATATGGTGTAGACACCACCGACTTAGTTGGAACTCTGTTCAGAAGGTAAGCTGCGGTTTCTAGGGCATATCCCCAGAATGAGATAGGTAGGTCAGCGAAACTCATCATGGACCGTACCATATCTAATAATGTACGATTTCTCCTTTCAGAGACACCATTGAGCTGAGGTGTATAAGGAGGTGTCCATTGGGATAATATCCCATGGTCCTTGAGGAAGTGAGTAAACTCTGTACTTAAGTACTCACCTCCTCGATCTGATCGAAGAGTTTTGATACTCTTTCCAGTCTGGTTCTCCACCTCATTCTTATACTCTCTGAATTTCTCAAAGGCCTCGGACTTGTACTTCATTAAGTACACATATCCATACCTTGAGAAATCATCAGTAAATGTAATGAAGTAGGAGTAACCTCCAATGGCATGAGTTGACATGGGTCCACATACATCACTATGTATGAGTTCCAACAACTCAGTGGCTCTCTCTTCAGTTCCACTAAATGGAGAGTTGGTCAGTTTTCCACGAATGCAAGGCTCACAAGTTGCATATGACACATAGTCGAATGGATCTAGATATCCATCATTTAGCAACTTTTGAATCCTTCTTTCATGGATGTGACCTAGCCTACAATGCCACAGGTATGCACTGTTCAACTCATCTCGTTTCCTTTTGGACACATTTATATTCATGATATGTGGAGTGGTGTCTAACATAAATAAACCATTATGCAATGTTCCTTTCGTGATGATCTTATCATCTAATAATATCGAACAACCATTGTTCTCAAAAACAAATTTATATCCACTAACTGTTAAACATGAAATGGAGATAATGTTTTTGATAATAGAAGGAACAAAATAACATGCATCTAATGCAATAAAAGCTCCACTAGGCAGATGTAGGGCGACCTCGCCAACAGCTAATACAGCAACTTTTGCTCCATTACCCATCTTGAGGTCCATCTCGCCTCTCTCTAGTCTCCTAGGCCTTGCCAGAACCTGCAACGAATTGCATATATGATAAGCACTACCGGTATCTAATACCCATGTGTTATCATAAGAGTCTGACAAATGGAGACTGATCATGAATGTACCTGAAGCTTCATCAAGCTTTTGTTTCGCCCTTTCTGCAAGGTACTCTTTGCAGTTTCTCTTCCAGTGCCCATCTTTACCACAGTGGAAGCACTGGCCTTTGTCCTTTGTTGGGTCTTTCTTAGCAACCTTTGCTTTACCTTGTTTGCCCTTGCCCTTTCCCTTCTTAAGGGACCTTTCTGCTTTTCTTTTCTTTCTGGTCTCACCAGTGTAGAGAACTGGCTTCTCTTTCTTAATAGTACTCTCTGCCTCCCTCAACATATTGAGGAGCTCTGGGAGAGTCACCTCAAGCTTGTTCATATTAAAGTTCATTATGAACTGTGAAAAGGAATCTGGTAGGAACTGAAGCACAATGTCCACACACAAGTTATCCTCTAGGACCATTCCTAGACCTGTGAGTTTCTCTATCCACTCAATCATCTTTAGGACATGGTTCTGAACCGGTGTCCCCTCAGTCATCCTAGCGCGGAAAAGGCTCTTGGATATCTCATATCGTTGAGTCCTTCCCTGTTCCTCAAACAATTTACGGACATGTAGGAGAATGGATCTGGCATCCATCTTTTCATGTTGTCTCTGTAACTCTGGAGTCATAGAGCCCAACATATAGCACTGAGCAAGAGTGGAGTCATCAATGTACTTCACGTAGCGAGCGATCTCATCCTCGCTTGCCCCTTCTTCGAGCGTAGGCATCACTGTATCAAGGACGTACACGATTTTCTCCGCTGTGAGAACAATTCTCAAGTTACGGAGCCAATCCGTATAATTTGGACCAGTGAGGCGGTTGACATCAAGTATGCCACGTAAGGGATTTGAAAGCGACATTTTCTGAAAATAAAGATGTAGCAAAAATGAATAACATGCAGATTTTGCAAGAAATAAACTATCAAGATATGGACTTCTATCTTAATATGCTCCCACTATTTTACTAACGAGTCACGCGACACCCTCAGCACGTGAAACGGAAGTCTCCGGTAGACTTCTAGTGGGGATCAGGATCCAATCAGCGTCTTAGTGTAACCTCGAGGGACTCGACCAATCACACTAAGCCTAAAAGGTAGACAACTCTTGCCGATCACAACTCCTTGTGATTCCCGTCCTGTTCGGCCTCCGAATCACCATGGCCTCGAGGGACTCGACCAACCATGATGCTCGGTTAAGTCAACACCTTCGTTATAAGATGAGTCTGATTTGATGATATACCCTCGAGGGACTCGACCAAGCATATCATGCCCTCAGGTCACCGGTGACATCTCTATGTCGTAAGCAAGATAGCGAATCGCGATATAGGTGAGTCTCGAGGGACTCGACCAACTCAACCTACACCGGGATTCGGTTCCTACTCATAACGATGGAAGGCCACGTGGGTCAATCTAATTGCCTCACGTTTACCGACTTAATATTATCGAGAGATGTTTCTATGATTTGGTCTCCTAATATGACATGTCACACATATACATATTTAATATATATCTACATCGCATGCAAATATATATACATATCTAGTATGTGTATAAGCAATCACACCAGATGATCATGGACCACAACCTAATATGATTAGGCCCGAGCCAGTAGGCCTAATCACTCACATCAAGATCTATGTGTGCAACGGTGCATCTCCATGCCTTGTGATCGTCCATCTCGTCCTCATTGGTTCCGTTGACATCTTGATGCATCTCCATGCATCACGATCGTCCGTCTCGTGGGTCCCGCTATCGCATCCACGCTCCCGCTGCGCCTCCTCATGTGATTACAACTTAATCATAGGCACGCAGGCCCGACAATAAACGAGAAATATAATGGAGGTTCGCAGATCTCAATAATAATAATCACAAGTACACACATCACACGGTCCATGATCATCCGTCCACACATCATACATCACATGTATAAATAATCATCATAATATAGGACTACTAGATAATAATAAAAATAATAATCAACTAAACCTTTTAATTAATTAATATTTTCTGAAATCAGGGACATGTAGGGAATTTCTCAATTCCTAAGGGTATTTTCGTAATTTGGACAAAAGACAGAAACTGGAATTTATCAAATTCATAGGGGCAAAACTGTCTTTTTGCCCAAAACCCTAATTCCCTCTCTGCTGCTGCCGCCGCCGCCACCCTGCCGGCGGCGCCTGTGCGGCGGGGCGAGGGCACTGCCCTCGCCTGCAGGCGGCACGCCCGCTGGCGGCGACGCCGCTGCGGGTGGGCGCCCCCTTCGGGCGCCGCTGCCTCCGCAGGCGGTGCTGTCCCGCCAGGCGGCCGCCCCTGTGAGGGGGGTTTCGCCCGCGGGAGTAGCGGCAGCAGGCGTCGCTGCAGGTGGGCTCCCCCTTCGGGCGTCGCTGCCTCCGCAGGCGGTGCTGTCCCGCCGGGCGGCCGCCCCTGTGGGGGGGGGGTTTCGCCCGCGGGAGTAGCGGCGGCAGGCGTCGCGCGTCGCTGCCCTGCGGCGGCAGGCGCCGCTTCCTTTCGGCGGCAGGCGCCGCTGCCCTGCGGCGCCTCTGCCCGTGGGTTGCCAGCCCCGTCGGCAGCAAGCCTGCTGCAAGCAGACCGCCGACCGGCTGCTGCAGGCATAGCGCCGGCGCATGCGCCGGCGCTGTGCTGCCTGGCTGCGGCTGCCGCTGTAGGTGGCTGCAGGCATGCAGATCGAGGGCAGCAACTGTTGCTGCCCTTCCTCGCTTTTGCGTCAACGATTTTGACGTCAATATTCTTCCTAAACACAACACACGCAGTTCAAAAACCAATCATTCGCACGAACAACCTGGCTCTGATACCACTGTTGGGAAATCATGGGGGGGCGACATCATATGCGCAGCGGAAGAACAAGAAAACAAAAATCCCCGATTCCCAAAAAGATGTTCATCGTCGTGTGAAGATTGGTGCGCAAAATCCGCAAAAACACAAAACTGCGTATAGAGATTGTGTTACCTAGGGAGATCGTATATCCCTGTTTCCTTGCAGATCCTTAGGAGAGGGTGAAGGAGGTCAAGCGTCCTCCTCTCTAGCGGTGATCCACACAGCAGGGTTGCGACGACGCTCCTCAAAACTCCAGGCCTACTCTGAGGTGGAGAGGGAGAGGAGAATAGGAAGGGCAAGCAAAGACTCTAGCCTATGAGGCTGTGAATCCCTCCTATTTATAGAGATCCCGTGTCAAAACCCTAATGGGTCCTTTCCCTAGTGGGTATTGGATCTGCATCCAATAAGACAAGGGCTCCGTCGGATATCTCATATCCGAACCTCTACTCATCGCAATGCCTACCATATGTGTGTGACCCTCTAGGCCCAATATCGAGCTGGCCGTGAGTCATACCTGTCAGAACCCTTTCTAACTAAGTGAATTATTATCTCTGTAATAATTCACTCGACTCATCGACTACGGAAGTACTAGGCCACTACGCCGTAGTCCCCAGACGATACAGGGGAATCCAATCCATTGGACCTGTCTGTCCTCAGTTACCATGTACCTATAGTCCCTCATCCATCTAATATCCCAGAGACCGTATATCGAGCATGGTGCTGTCAGACCCATACGGTTTCTACTCGAGTCTCGCTCTAATCGGATTCTCCCGGAGAACTCTTTCTCTCTCAACCCGAATGACCCTGGCCAGGGATTTGTCTGAGCAAGAACACATGGGATATTCCTCTCATGATACCGAGAGTGGATGATCCTCTATCGACACTCAATAGCCCTCGTAAGGTCGACTACCACTCCCAATGACCAGCTGTACTAGATCTGGGAACAGCCAAACCTATAAGTCTGGTATCAAAGAGTGGAGCACTCATACAGGACATCCTTGGTGTCTCAAGTCTAAGAACCAGATACACCACTAGGACTACGGAATCGTTGTCTGACAATAAGGCATCATCAACCATCCAGCATTCCGTAAGCGGATCAATCAGTGAACTCATTCTCCAATGAGCACCTGTACTGTATCCCTAGTGTCCCTACACGAGCAGCTATGAGACCAGCTGCATCCATCATATGGACGGGTATACAGCACACCAGTCTATCCGGTTATCACGATGTCCCTCTCGAGTAACCTATGACCGGGATTATTTAGGATATGTGTTTAAAGGTGAATCGATCTCATTATCGTGATCTCATCACGATCCGATTCCCATTGCACAAATCCAAGGACATCACAATACATATGCATTTATGCAATAGTTATAAAGTGATATACGCCAAAATATAATAAGCAAAAAGATTCTGTATCAAGTCACACGTGCCATCACTCACTTGATTGGCTTGTTGGGCACTTATGACTAGCATTTCTCTCTCAACCCGAATGACCCTGGCCAGGGATTTGTCTGAGCAAGAACACATAGGATATTCCTCTCATGACGCCGAGAGTGGATGATCCTCTATTGACACTCAATAGCCCTCGTAAGGTCGACTACCACTCCCAATGACCAGCTGTACTAGATCTGGGGACAGCCAAACCTATAAGTCTGGTATCAAAGAGTGGAGCACTCATACAGGACATCCTTGGTGTCTTAAGTCTAAGGACCAGATACACCACTAGGACTACGTAATCGCTGTCTGACAATAAGGCATCATCAACCATCCAGCATTCCGTAAGCGGATCAATCAGTGAACTCATTCTCCAATGAGCACCTGTACTGTATCCCTAGTGTCCCTACACGAGCAGCTGTGAGACCAGCTGCATCCATCATATGGACGGGTATACAGCACACCAGTCTATCCGGTTATCACGATGTCCCTCTCGAGTAACCTATGACCGGGATTATTTAGGATATGTGTTTAAAGGTGAATCGATCTCATTATCGTGATCTCATCACGATCTGATTCCCATTGCACAAATCTAAGGACATCACAATATATATATGCATTTATGCAATAGTTATAAAGTGATATACGCCAAAATATAATAAGCAAAAAGATTATGTATCAAGTCACACGTGCCATCACTCACGTGATTGGCTTGCTGGGCACATATGACTAGCAATCTCCCACTTAACCTAAAGCCAATCACCTATGTGTCTGATCCCCATCAGACTCCTGTGACGCTCAAAGACAATCTGAGACAACGGCTTTGTCAGTAGATCTGCAATGTTATCTTCGGATGGAACTCTTTCCACTGCTACATCTCCTCGGGTTACGATCTCTCTTATAAGCTGGAACCTCCTCAAAATACTTCTGATGAGACCCGGGTTCCCTTATTTGAGTAATCACCCCATAGTTGTCACAATATAAGGAAGTCGACTTGTCGCTATCTGTATCGACTCCCAAATCTGTGATGAACTTCTTCACCCAGACTCCCTCCTTTGCTGCATCTGATGCAGCAATGTACTCCGCCTTTGTGGTCGAGTCAGTAGTGGTATTTTGTTTGGAACTCTTCCAGCACACTGCTCCTCCATTCAAGGTGTACACATACCCTGAATTCGACATGCTATCATCGACATCAGACTGAAAACTTGAGTCAGTGTAGCCTTAGTCCTTCTCAAGTACTTAAGGATACACTTTACTGCTTTCCAGTGCTCCAAGCCTGGATCCGCCTGATACCTGCTCGTGACACTCAGAGCATGCGCTATATCAGGCCTAGTACATAGCATGGCATACATGATAGACCCTATTGCTGAGGCATAAGGTATCATATTCATGTTTGCCCTTTAGAATTTTCCATGCCAAACCTTTTGACAATGGTTTCTATGTACCTGGACTGGGACAAGCCAAGCATCCTCTTGGATCTATCTCTATAGATTCTAATCCCCAAGATATAGGATGCTTCCCCTAAGTCCTTTATGGAGAAGTGTCTAGATAACCAAGTCTTTACTGTGGATAGCATTCCTACGTCATTCCCAATGATGAGGATGTCATCCACATATAACACCAAAAAGGTGATAGCGCTCCCACTTACCTTTCTGTATACACAAGGCTCATCTTCGTTCTTAACGAAGTCATAAGATCTGATTGCCTCATCAAATCTTATGTTCCAACTTCGGGAAGCTTGCTTTAGTCCATAAATGGATCTAAGCAACCTACACACCTTATCTAGGCAGTTCTTGGACACGAATCCCTCAGGTTGCATCATATACACCTCCTCCTCGAGGTTCCCGTTGAGGAATGCGGTTTTCACATCCATCTACCAGATCTCATAATCATAGTGTGCTGTAATAGCCAATAGAATTCTGATGGATTTTAGTATTGCTACGGGTGAGAAAGTTTCGTCGTAGTCAACACCTTGCCTTTGACGATACCCTTTAGCCATTAGCCTTGCTTTATAGGTCTCTACCTTTCCATCTACTCTGATCTTTTTCTTAAAGATCCACTTGCAACCGATGGGTACAATACCTTCGGACGCATAAACTAGGTTCCAAACCTTATTGGAGTACATAGAATCCATCTCAGAATTCATGGCTTCTTGCCACTTCCCGGAGTCTATACTCATAATAGCCTCCTCGTAGGTCTGAGGATCAATATCCTCTACATCCTCTCCTCTAATATGCCCCACATATCTCTCAGGAGGATGGGATACTCTATCAGACCTGCGTAAAGTTGATACTTGTGTATTAGGTACCTGAATAGACTCGGGCTATAGAGTGGTGCTTGAGCTTGGTTCTCCAACCTCGCTCAATTCTATCATTCTCCCACTGTCTCCGTGAAGAATGTGTTCCTTCTCAAGGAACACTGCTCTCTTAGCTACAAAGACCCTTTTGTCCTCGGGATGATAGAAGTAATACCCACAAGTTTCCTTGGGGTATCCCACAAATATGCATTGCTCTGTCCTTGATTCTAACTTATCGGGGTTGTGTCTTTTAATGTGGGCAGGGCAGCCTCAAATCTTAACAACCTTAAGATCAGGCTTCTTCCCTTTCCATATCTCATATGGTGTAGACACTACCGACTTAGTTGGAACTCTATTCAGAAGGTAAGTTGTGGTTTCTAGGGCATATCCCCAGAATGAGATGGGTAGGTCAGCGAAACTCATCATGGACCGTACCATATCTAATAAAGTACGGTTTCTCCTTTCAGAGACACCATTGAGCTGAGGTGTGTAAGGAGGTGTCCATTGGGATAATATCCCATGGTCCTTGAGGAACTGAGTAAACTTTGTACTTAAGTACTCACCTCCTCGATCTGATCGAAGAGTTTTGATACTCTTTCCAGTCTGGTTCTCCACCTCATTCTTATACTCTCTGAATTTCTCAAAGGCCTCGGACTTGTACTTCATTAAGTACACATATCCATACCTTGAGAAATCATCAGTAAATGTAATGAAGTAGGAGTAACCTCCAATGGCATGAGTTGACATGGGTCCATATACATCACTATGTATGAGTTCCAACAACTCAGTGGCTCTCTCTCCAGTTCCACTAAATGGAGAGTTGGTCAATTTTCCACGAATGCAAGGCTCACAAGTTGCATAAGACACATAGTCGAATGGATCTAGATATCCATCATTTAGTAACTTTTGAATCCTTCTTTCATGGATGTGACCTAGCCTACAATGCCACAGGTATGCACTGTTCACTTCATCTCGTTTCCTCTTAGACACATTTACATTCATGATATGTGGAGTAGTGTCTAACATAAATAAACCATTATGTAATGTTCCTTTCGTGATGATCTTATCATCTAATAATATCGAACAACCATTGTTCTCAAAAACAAATTTATATCCACTAACTGTTAAACATGAAATGGAGATAATGTTTTTGATAATAGAAGGAACAAAATAACATGCATCTAATGCAATAAAAGCTCCACTAGGCAGAAGTAAGGCGACCTTGCCAACAGCTAATACAGCAACTTTTGCTCCATTACCCATCTTGAGGTCCATCTCGCCTCTCTCTAGTCTCCTAGGTCTTGCCAGAACCTGCAACAAATTGCATATATGATAAGCACTACCGGTATCCAATACCCATGTGTTATCATAAGAGTCTGACAAATGGAGACTGATCATGAATGTACCTGAAGCTTCATCAAGCTTTTGTTTCGCCCTTTCTGCAAGGTACTCTTTGCAGTTTCTCTTCCAGTGCCCATCTTTACCACAATGGAAGCACTGGCCTTTGTCCTTTGTTGGGTCTTTCTTAGCAACCTTTGCTTTACCTTGTTTGCCCTTGCCCTTTCCCTTCTTAAGGGACCTTTCTACTTTCCTTTTCTTTCTAGTCTCACCAGTGTAGAGAACTGGCTTCTCTTTCTTAATAGTACTCTCTGCCTCCCTCAACATATTGAGGAGCTCTGGGAGAGTCACCTCAAGCTTGTTCATATTAAAATTCATTATGAACTGTGAAAAGGAATCTGGTAGGGACTGAAGCACAATGTCCACACACAAGTTATCCTCTAGGACCATTCCTAGACCTGTGAGTTTCTCCATCCACTCAATCATCTTTAGGATATGGTTCTGAACCGGTGTCCCCTCAGTCATCCTAGCGCGGAAAAGGCTCTTGGACATCTCATATCGTTGAGTCCTTCCCTGTTCCTCAAACAATTTGCGGACATGTAGGAGAATGGATCTGGCATCCATCTTTTCATGTTGTCTCTGTAACTCTGGAATCATAGTGCCTAACATATAGCACTGAGCAAGAGTGGAGTCATCAATGTACTTCATGTAGCGAGCGATCTCATCCTCGTTTGCCCCTTCTTCGGGCGTAGGCATCACTGTATCAAGGACGTATACAATTTTCTCCGCTGTGAGAACAATTCTCAAGTTACGGAGCCAATCCGTATAATTTGGACCAGTGAGGCGGTTGACATCAAGTATGCCACGTAAGGGATTTGAAAGCGACATTTTCTGAAAATAAAGATGTAGCAGAAATGAATAACATGCATATTTTACAAGAAAATAAACTATCAAGATATGGACTTCTATCTTAATATGCTCCCACTATTTTACTATCGAGTCACGCGACACCCTCAACACGTGAAACGGAAGTCTCCGGCAGACTTCTAGTGGGGATCAGGATCCAATCAGCGTCTTAGTATAACCTCGAGGGACTCGACCAATCACACTAAGCCTAAAAGGTAGGCAACTCTTGCCGATCACAACTCCTTATGATTCCCGTCCTGTTCGGCCTCCGAATCACCATGGCCTCGAGGGACTCGACCAACCATGATGCTCGGTTAAGTCAACACCTTCGTTACAAGATGAGTCTGATTTGATGATATACCCTCGAGGGACTCGACCAAGCATACCATGTCCTCAGGTTACCGGTGACATCTCTATGTCGTAAGCAAGATAGCGAATCGCGATATAGGTGAGTCTCGAGGGACTCGACCAACTCAACCTACACCGGGAATCGGTTCCTACTCATAACGATGGAAGGCCACGTGGGTCAATCTAATTGCCTCACGTTTACCGACTTAATATTATCGAGAGATGTTTCTATAATTTGGTCTCCTAATATGACATGTCACACATATACATATTTAATATATATCTACATCGCATGCAAATATATATATATATATATATATATATATATATATATATATATATATATATATATATATATATATATATATATATATATATATATATATATATATATATATATATATATATATATCTAATATGTGTATAAGCAATCACACCAGATGATCATGGACCACAACCTAATATGATTAGGCCTGAGCCAGTAGGCCTAATCACTCACATCAAGATCTATGTGTGCAACGGTGCATCTCCATGCCCTGTGATCGTCCATCTCGTCCTCGTCGGCTCCGTCGACATCTTGATGCATCTCCATGCATCACGATCGTCCGTCTCGTGGGTCCCGCTATCGCATCCACGCTCCCGCTGCGTCTCCTCATGTGATTACAACTTAATCATAGGCACGCAAGCCCGACAATAAACGAGAAATATAATGGAGGTTCGCAGACCTCAATAATAATAATCACAAGTACACACATCACACGGTCCATGATCATCCGTCCACACATCATACATCACATGTATAAATAATCATCATCATGTAGGACTACTAGATAATAATAAAAAATAATAATCAACCAAACCTTTTAATTAATTAAATTTTTTTTTCTGAAATCAGGGATATGTAGGGAATTTCTCAATTCCTAAGGGTATTTTCGTAATTTTGATAAAAGACAGAAATTGGAATTTCTCAAATTCCGAGGGGCAAAACTATCTTTTTCAGAAAACCCTAATTCCCTCTTTCTGCTGCCGCTGCCGCCACCGCCACCCTGCTGGCGGCGGCCTGTGCGACGGGGCGAGGGCGCTGCCCTCGCCTGCAGGCGGCACGCTCGCTGGCGGCGCTGCCGCTGCAGGTGGGCTCCCCTTTCGGGCGTCGCTGCCTCCGCAGGCGGTGCTGTCCCGCCGGGCGGCCGCCCCTGTGGGGGGGTTTCGCCCGCGGGAGCAGCGGCGGCAGGCGTCGCGCGTCGCTGCCCTGCGGCGGCAGGCGCCGCTTCCTTTCGGCGGCGGGCGCCGCTGCCCGCGGGCTGCCAGCCCCACCAGCAGCAAGCCTGCTGCAAGCAGACCGCCGGCCGGCTGCTGCAGGCACAGCGCTTGCGCATGCGCCGGCGCTGTGCTGCCTGGCTACGGTTGCAGCCGCCGTTGCAGGTGGCTGCAGGCAAACAGATCGAGGGCAGCAACTGTTGCTGCCCTTCCTCGCTTTTGCGTCAACGATTTTGACGTCAAAATTCTTCCTAAACACAATACACGCAGTTCAAAACCAATCATTTGCACGAACAACCTGGCTCTGATACCATTGTTGGGAAATCATTGGGGGGCGACATCATATGCGCAGCGGAAGAACAAGAAAACAAAAATCTCCGATTCCCAAAAAGATGTTCGTCGTCGTGCGAAGATTGGTGCGCAAAAATCCGCAAAACACAAAACTGCGTATAGAGATTGTGTTACCTAGGGAGATCGTATATCCCTGTTTCCTTGCAGATCCTTAGGAGAGGGTGAAGGAGGTCAAGCGTCCTCAAAACTCCAGGCCTTCTCTGAGGTGGAGAGGGAGAGGAGAATAGGAAAGGCAAGCAAAGACTCTAGCCGATGAGGCTGTGAATCCCTCCTATTTATAGAGATCCCGTGTCAAACCCTAATGGGTCTTTCCCTAGTGGGTATTGGATCTGCATCCAATAAGACAAGGGCTCCGTCGGATATCTCATATCTGAACCTCTACTCATCGCAATGCCTACCATATGTGTGTGATCCTCTAGGCCCAATATCGAGCTGGCCGTGAGTCATACCTGTCAGAACTCCTTCTAACTCAGTGAATTATTATCTCTGTAATAATTCACTCGACTCATCGACTACGGACGTACTAGGCCACTACGCCGTAGTCCCCAAACGATACAGGGGAATCCAATCCATTGGACCTGTCTGTCCTCAGTTACCATGTACCTATAGTCCCTCATCCATCTAATATCCCAGAGACCGTATATCGAGCATGGTGCTGTCAGACCCATACGGTTTCTACTCGAGTCTCGCTCCAATCGGATTCTCCCGGAGAACTCTTTCTCTCTCAACCCGAATGACCCTGGCCAGGGATTTGTCTAAGCAAGAACACATAGGATATTCCTCTCATGACGCCGAGAGTGGATGATCCTCTATTGACACTCAATAGCCCTCGTAAGGTCGACTACCACTCCCAATGACCAGCTGTACTAGATCTGGGGACAGCCAAACCTATAAGTCTGGTATCAAAGAGTGGAGCACTCATACAGGACATCCTTGGTGTCTCAAGTCTAAGGACCAGATACACCACTAGGACTACGTAATCACTGTCTGACAATAAGGCATCATCAACCATCCAACATTCCGTAAGCGGATCAATCAGTGAACTCATTCTCCAATGAGCACTTGTACTGTATCCCTAGTGTCCCTACACAAGCAACTATGAGACCAGCTGCATCCATCATATGGACGGGTATACAGCACACCAGTCTATCCGGTTATCACGATGTCCCTCTCGAGTAACCTATGACCGGGATTATTTAAGATATGCGTTTAAAGGTGAATCGATCTCATTATCGTGATCTCATCACGATCTGATTCCCATTGCACAAATCTAAGGACATCACAATATATATATGCATTTATGCAATAGTTATAAAGTGATATACGCCAAAATATAATAAGCAAAAAGATTATGTATCAAGTCACACGTGCCATCACTCACGTGATTGGCTTGCTGGGCACATATGACTAGCAGTTTTGGGATGAGGCTTTGAGGACTGCAATTGATGTAAGAAACTTGTCACCATGTATAGCCCTAGATTGTGATGTTGCAGAGCATGTATGGTCAGAGAAAGATGTTTCCTATAGGCATTTGAGAGTATTTGGTTATCGTGCATTTGCACTTGTTCCAGACAATGAGAGGTCCAAGTTGGATGGTAAGACTAAAGAATATATTTTTCTTCGCTATTCATATGATCAGTTTGGTTATAGGCTTTAGGATCCAGAAAAGCAGAAGGTGTTTAGAAACAGAGATGTGGTCTTCTTTGAGGATCAAACTTTTGAGTATTTGAAGAAGAAGACACCAACCAAGACTTAAGAATTAGTAGATTGTGACCCAGTTACTCCTCTAGTATATCATGGTGATGGGGGAGATGTGCAGGAAGATGGTGTAGAGCCTGATGTTGATCTACTTATAGGATATGTTGAGCAAGAAGAAGTTGGAGAGCAACTTTCCATAGAATCTCAGTTGAGAAGATCTTCTAAACAACGTCAACCTTCCAAAAGATACTCTACAGATGAGTATGTGATGCTTACTAATGCAAGTGAACCAGAGAGTTACTATGAAGCAGTTGAAAGTGAGCAGAAAGAGAAGTGGTTAGTTGCAATGCAGGAAGAGATGGATGATCTTCAAAAGAACCACACTTATGATTTGGTACTACTATCAAATAGAATGAAGGCCTTGAAGAACAAGTGGGTTTTTAAGTTGAAGACTCAAGAATATTGTTCTCAACCAAAGTACAAAACTAGATTTGTTGTGAAAGGCTTTGGTCAAAAGAAATGTATTGACTTTGAAGAGATTTTTTCCCCTGTTGTTAAAATGTCTTCTATTCATGTTACTCTTGGTATTGCTGCTAGCCGGGACTTGGAGGTTGAGTAGTTAGATGTGAAGACAGTTTTCCTTTATGGTGATTTGGAGGAGAAAATTTATATGGAACAGCCAAAAGGCTTCAAAGTCAAAGGTAAAGAGAACTTTGTCTATAAGTTGAAGAAGAGCTTATATTGGCTAAAGCAAGCTCTAAGACAGTGATACAGAAAGTTTGATTTATTTATGATAGAAAATAAATACAAAAGAACAGCTTCAGATCATTGTACATTAAATGGTTTGGTGAGAATTTTATTATTCTCTTACTTTATGTTGATGATATACTTATTCTTGGGAAAGATATGTCTATAATTAACAAGTTGAAGAAAGAACTGAGTGAGTCTTTTACAATGAAGAACATGGGGCCAGCAAAGCAAATACTGGGTATGCAGATTTTTGGTGACAGGAAAAATAAGAAGATTTGATTGTCATAGGAGAAATACATTAAGAAGGTATTGGAAAGATTCAGTATGAGCAATGCAAAACTAGTTGGTTCTCCACTTATAGGTCACTTCAAGTTATGCTTAGAACAGAGTCCGTTAAGTGATGAGGAGAAGGAGAAAATGTAAAATGTTCCTTATGCTTCAGTAGTCGAAAGTTTAATGTATGCAATAATATGTACGAGGCCAGACATCGCATATGTAGTTGGTGTTACTAGCATATTTCTTGTAAATCCAGGCAAAGAGCACTGGGCAGTAGTGAAGTGGATTTTTTAGATATCTCAGATGGAGCTCTAAGGTATGTTTAAGTTTTGAGGGTGGACCACCTATGTTGACAGGTTACACAGATACAGATATGGTAAGAGATATAGATACGAGGAAGTCCACATCAGGTTATATATTTACTTTTGTAGGGAGGAGCTGTGTCACGGCAATCCAGATCGTAAAGGTGTATTGCTCTCTCCACCACAAAGGCAGAATATATTACTGCACAAAGGTTTGCATAGAAATGTTATGGATGAAAGAATTCTTACAAGAATTGGGCCTGAAATAGAAAATTTATATGGTGCATTGTGACAGCCAAAGTGTCATCCATTTGTGTAAGAACCCAATGTTTCATTCCAAGTCAAAGCATATAGATGTCAGATACCACTGGATTCGAAATTATTTGAAGAGAAGTAGTTGCAGCTTCAGAAAATTCACATAGATGACAACGGAGCAGACATGTTGACAAAGACTTTACCAAAAGAAAGACAGGAGATATGTCAACAACTGGTCGGCATTGCTTCACATTGAGGAGTCATGGGACAATCTCCCTTACAAGCTAAAGGGGGAGGTTATTGGGCTGACAGCCCATGGTTCAGCCCATAGTGGGCTTGAATAGCCCACAGCCACCTCCTCTCTTAACCTAACCCTAATTCATATTAGGAGGGTAAGTGGTGGTTACAAAAAAAAGGCATAAATAGGACAGCAACAGGGCAGCAGAAGAGATTCTTGCAGTAGCAAAAAGGAGGAGAAAAAGATAGAAATCTAAAGAGAAAGAAAGGGAAGAAAACAAGGACAACGTAGAGAGACTATTCTCAATCATCCAGTAATGTTCTCATTTCAGGTTAGATCAAATCTATAATATATTTTTACTATGATTACTTGGGGAGAATTAGGGAGGATTTAGAATTTTATGCACAGTGACGTGATCCTTGTATCTCAGTTATTCTCTTGTGATTATTGCAAGGGTTTTGGGCAAGAGATTGAGATTTGTATATTCATTATTCTTATAGTGGATTATCTCTAGTTTGCCCCGTGGTTTTTACCCTTTACATTGGAGGAATTTTTCACGTATATCTTAGTATTTTATTTAATTGTGATTCCATTTTATTCCACTGTGTTGGGATCGGAGCGGCACTAAGAGGGGGGGTGAATTAGTGCAGCGGATTAAAACGTCGGTTTTGACAAATCTTTCGTACGATAAAAATTAAACTCGGAAGTGCTTAACTTGAAAGCGTATTCGTAAAGTGGTGCAGCAAAGGTAATGAGGAAATAAAGCATGTAAGAAGGTTTGCAATAATGTAAATAGTAATAATGAAATGCAAACCAGAGATCACGCCGATTTTAAAGTGGTTCGGTCAAATGACCTACATCCACTTGCGAGGCCCTCTTCGATGAGGCTCCCACCTTCCACTAGCAAATCTCTTGAAAGGGAAGGGCAAATACCCCTCTTACAACTTTTTACAAGCGGTTCACTCTCTTACAGATTTTCAGCAAGAAAGAAGGAGGTGAACACTAGCAAATTGTAAACAAGACTTGCTAAGACTTTTCTAAGACCTTTCTCTCAATCAATTGCTTCTCAAAAAGTTATAATCTCAGCTAAGATTTGAGAGGTATTTATAGGCCTCAAGAGGATTCAAATTTGGGCTCCAAATTTTGAATTCTCTTTGGCTCCCGATGCTGGCGGTGCCACCGCCTATCAGTGTCTGACACTGACAATGGACTAGCGGTGCCACCGCCCAGCCAAGCGGTGACACCGCCTAGCTCTCGGGTGCTGGGCGGTGCCACCGCCTAGCTCTCGGGTGCTGGGCGGTGCCACTGCCTAGTCTGGCGGTGGCACAGGTTAGGCTTTAATTTCAGCCCAAACCAAGTCTAATTTTGGGCCCAGTTGGCCCCTAACCAGGATATAGGATTATCTCTTAATCATAATCCTAATTACATATGAACTACATAACTAAAAACATCCTAAGCAAGTTTTCAACCGCGAATGTCGAGTCTTATTCTGGCGAGCTTTCCGACGGACTCCCAATAAGCTCCCGATCTTTTGATGACTTTAACGAATAGCCAAGCCTTCTCAGTGACCTCCGCGAACCTCCGACGATCTCTTCGGCGAACTTCCAAAAATTCCGACAAGTTCCCAATTTCTTCTCAATTGGTTCCGACAGCATCTCCGACGATTCTTCGGTCTCTTAAACGTCCATCGAACTTGACTCTGGTATTCTTGCTTTGTGTTTTCTAGTTATCGTAGTTAATCCTGCACACTTAACTCAATAATATGGATTAGATCAATTAACCAATCAATTAATTTTATCATTAAAATCTGAGATTCAACAATCTCCCCCTTTTTGATGATGACAATCAATTGATAACAGAGTTAAACGTAACTCCCCCTATCTATATGTCATATTATGAGAAGATAAAAACACTTGAATTCCATCCCATTGAATTCAAGTATAAACCGATAAGTTCTAACCGTAGAACTTATCATTATTCTCATTAAGCAATAGTAAATACGAAACTTCGATGAAAATCATTTTCAAGTCAAGTGATAAGGGACGATTTTCACTATGATAGGAGATAAAGATTTTCAACATGAATTTCATGATATAGATGTAAGGCATGCTTTCAATATGATCAATCAATCTTACGATGTTCTCAAAGATTTTGCAAGGCATATAAGACATTCATATCACTTATAAGTCATGCTATCAAAATGGTACAAGTCATATAAGACATTCATATCACATATAAGTTATGCTATCAAAATGGTACAAGTCATCACTTTTCTCCCCCTTTGTCATCAACAAAAAGGAGATGAGACTTTGAAACACACAATTTGTGATCATCAAATCAATAGAGAAAAACAAAATCAGCATTCATCCAGAATTTAAAAAAAAAAAAATACATCTAAGAAGAAGGTTCGGTTTTCATTCAAAAGATGACAGGCTTCGAACTTGATATTAAGAGTAAACAGAATAGAATAAAAAGATACATCAATTAATCCTAGGAGGTAATCCATAGTGCTGATACATAACATCTATTTTTTTATTCATTTGTCGTAGTTCCTTCAAGATTTCAATTTGCTGGAGTTGAATTTGTTCTTGCTGCGATTTGAGTTATTCTTAATGGAATTTGATCTAAGACAGTTATTCCATAATGAGTCCTTCAGAGGATGAAATAGGAGCTGAAGGTGGTGCGCCAAAGGGACTAGGAGGAGGAGATTCATTTCCCCTAAAAATTGGTGTTTCTGGTTGTTCTACTGGTGGAGGAATAGGATCAGTCCTTCTAGGTTACCTTACCCATATTCCATTGTTAAATGTGCACCTAAGTCTCTTTAGTAGATTTTTATTGATGATGTTATATCTATCACTTTGAATTGTTTCTTCATCGGGTGGGATGCAAATGTCATAGGCAAGAAGAAATCTAGTGATTAACCCCCCATATGGCAACATAGTATCTTTAGTTGTAATATCCTGCATGTGTTGCCGTATTGAGTATCCAAAACAGTTATGTTGACCGGTCATAATCCAATACATGGTGCTTATCACTATTAGACTCATTTCATCAAGATGATATTGCTTAGGGAATAATATGCTTGTTATGATATGATGAAGAATCTTAGAATTAAAAGATAGTAAGTGTTCGCAACTCTTGGGTATTATTCCGAGGTCCGAGTTTGCAAAAATAGTGTCGACAGCTTCGGTGTAAGTTTCTCCTATTATATTAACATCCCATTTACCTTTAAAATAGCAGCCCCTATCTTTTTCAGTGATTCCAATTATTTGTAGGAGAGGTAGGGCCTCTAGATGAGCAAACCACCTAATGGGTTCTAAGTCTCTTAGTTCATCGAGATCAACGTGTTTACCCTTATGGATACATCTTGTTTCAAATTTTGGAAACCTAAGGGCATCTTCTTTGGATCTAAAAAGATCATGGTCATATGAATCTCCTTCAATCCAAAACCCTTTTGATCTCTTAGGGGCCATTGTCTAGACAAGATAGAAAAAAAATATGAAATTGTAATGAGTAGGTAAAACAAGAAGAAGAGGAAGGAAAGATTTTACCTTATGGAGTGTTTCTTGGAGGATGGAGAGCTTGGACCAATAAGAATCCCTTTCCAAGACTTCTAGAGGTTAGAATGAGAGTTAGGAAGTTTTTAGGAGAGTTTGAGGGAGGTCTGCACGGGTTGGGGGCGGTGTCACCACCGGCCCTAACCATTTGGAATTTATAGGGTGTCTCGGGCGGTGCCACCGCCAAACCGAGCAGTGCCACCGCCTGGCGCCCGAGCACTCAGGCGGTGCCGGTTCTGGCGGTGCCACTACTGGCGTGCTGCGGAAGAAGAAAAAAAAAAATTTCTTCCCCTTTTGTTTTTCAAAGGTGTTTGACTCAAGATAAGTTACGATAATGAGTTGTACTTTAATATGTCATTTTGAATCGAAGGAGAATGATGAAGTCAAATCCATAGAAGAACGGAAAAGGATGAGACATTTTTCAAAAAATATATTCAAACAAGCTTATTTTCAGGGACAATTTAACATGCCTAGTTCCCTTCTAATGAATTCAAATTGGTCTTCATTTAAGGCTTTTATAAAAATATCTGCCAATTGATGCTTTGTGTCAATAAATTCTAAAACAACATTATTGTTAAGGACATGATCGCGTATGAAATGATGCCTAATATCGATATGCTTAGTTCTAGAGTGCTGAATTGGATTTTTGGTAAGGCATATGGCACTAGTATTATCACATTTTATGGGAACGTTTTTTAAGTGAATTCCATAGTCTTCTAATGTATTTTTCATCCAAACAACTTGTGCACAGCATGCACTTGCAGCAATGTATTCGGCTTCCGCCGTAGATAGTGCAACTGAATTTTGTTTCTTAGAAGTCCAAGAAATAAGTGCATGTCCTAAAAATTGGCATGTTCCAGATGTACTTTTTCTATCTATCCTGCATCCGCCAAAATTGGCATCTGCATAAGCTATTAAATCGAATTTTTCAGATTTTGGATACCATAATCCTAAATTTGGAGTTCCTTTAAGATACCTAAATATTCTTTTAACACTCTTAAGATGAGATAATTTAGGATTAGATTGAAACCTAGTGCAAAGTCCTACACTAAACATAATATCTGGTCTAGTCGCGGTGAGGTAAAGTAGACTACCTATCATTCCCCTATATGGTTTTTGATCGAAATTTTCACTATTTTCATCCATATTTAACTTAGTCGAAGTACTCATAGGGGTGTTTGTTGCTTTTGAATTATCCATGTTAAATCGTTTTAACAATTCTAATGTATATTTAGATTGGTTAAGAAATATACCATCACTAAGTTGTTTGATTTGTAATCCCAAAAAGAAAGTTAATTCACCCATTAAACTCATTTCAAATTCATGACTCATACATTTGGCAAATGATTCATATAGTGATTCATCCGAAGAGCCAAAAATAATATCGTCAACATAAATTTGCACAATAAAAAAATTATTTTCAAAATATTTGATAAACAATATAGTATCAACCTTGCCTTTGGTAAAATTATTTAAAATAAGAAAGGAACTAAGCCTTTCATACCAAGCTCTAGGAGCTTGTTTCAAGCCATAGAGAGCCTTAGTCAATTTGAATACATGATTAGGAAGAAGAGAATTTTCAAATCCGGGAGGTTGTTCAACATATACTTCTTCGGAAATAAAACCATTTAAGAAAGCACTTTTGACATCCATTTGAAACAGTTTAAAATTATTACTACTAGCATGGGCAAGGAGCATCCTTATGGCTTCTAATCGAGCCACGAGAGTGAAGGTTTCTTCTTAATCGTAACCTTCTTCTTAGTTGAAACCTTTGGCCACTAATCTAGCCTTGTTTCTAACCACGATACCATTTTCGTCTTGCTTGTTTCTAAAGACCTATTTAGTACCAATGACTAAATGGTCACTAGGTCTAGGAACAAGCTTCCATACCTTATTCCTCTCAAATTGATTTAATTCCTTTTGCATTGCAAGAATCCAAAAATCATCTTTTAAGGCCTCGTCAATGCATTTAGGTTCGATTTGAGAGAGGAAGGCGGTGTTAGCACAAAAATTCTTGAAAGAGGAACGAGTTTGAACCCCTTTTGATGTATCTCCTATAATTAGCTCCTTTGGATGAGCATCTATATACTTCCATTCCTTGGGTAAGGAAATTTCGGAAGAAGGTGCATCCAAGTTGCTATTTTGAGGAGGGGGTTCATTTAAATTCAAATTATCAAAACCAAGATCATCATCAAAATTATTTTTCTTTAAATTAGAAATTTCATTAAAAACTACATGAATAGACTCTTCTATCACTAAGGTTCTTTTGTTAAAAATCCGAAAAGCCTTAGAAACGGAAGAGTAACCAAGAAAGATGCCTTCATCGGATTTAGCATCAAACTTTCCTAAGGCGTCCCTTTCATTCAAAATAAAGCATTTACAACCGAAAACTTTAAAATAGGAAATATTTAGTTTTTTTATTATTCCATAATTCATAGGGAGTTTTTGATAGGGATGGTCTTATTAGGACTCTATTCATGATGTAGCAAGTCGTATTTACGGCTTCGGCCCAAAAATACTTAGGTAAACTATGTTCATTTAACATCGTTCTTGCCATTTCTTGTAGGTTTCTATTTTTTCTTTCAACTACTCCATTTTGTTGGGGATTCCTCGGAGTGGAGAAGTTGTGATTGTATCCATTAACTTCACAAAAATCTTGTAGGTTTTGAAATTCGCCACCGTGATCACTCCGAATTGATGAAATCATGAAACCTTTTTCGTTTTGAGTGAGTTTACAAAATTTAGAGAAACACTTGAAACAATCACTTTTGTGAGCTAAGAAATAGGTCCAGGTGTATCTAGTATAGTCATCCACAATTACAAACGTATATTTGCTTCCTCCTAGACTTGTCATGTCAATTGGTCCAAATAAGTCCAAATGAATCAATTGTAATGGTCTAGTGGTGCTAATTTGAGTTTTTGGTTTGAAACTAGTTTTTATTTGTTTATCTAGTTGACATGCATCGCATACTTTGTCCTTAATAAACTTTATATTTGGAATTCCTTGCACTAATTCTCTAGATGAGATCTTAGATATTAGTTTCATGCTTGCATGGCCTAGTCTGATATGCCAAAGCCAAGTATCATCATTTAAAGCGGAGAAGCACATTTCATTACTTAGTTCATCAAGGTTGATAGTGTAGACATTATTTTGTTTTAATGCAATCATAGTTATGTTGTGGTTTGGTTTTTCAATAATACACACATTTGATTCAAATCTAACGATATAACCTTTATTGCATAATTGACTAACACTCAAGAGATTATGTTTCAATCCATCAACTAGTAAGACATCATCAATAGAAAATTTTAATTTGTTACCTATGGTTCCCTTGCCAATGATTTTGCATAGGTTGTTGTCTCCGAAGGTGACGTACCCTTCTTCTTTGCTAGTGAGCATAGAGAAATGAGATGGATCTCCAGTCATATATCTTAAGCATCCACTATCTAGATACCATCTCTTGCTCCTAGCTTGTGATGGTGTATGTTTCTAAATGGATTATTTTTAGGTACCCATTTTCTTTTGGGTGCCTTAAAAACTAATTTAACTTGTTCATCATATTGCATAGAATTGATCATGGTTCCTTTAGGAACCCAAATTAGTTTGTTCGGACTAATTTTCTTGAATGGACATTTATAAGTTTTATGTCCATATTTGCAACAAAAGTTGCAATTGCTTTGGTGCCGAACATGTTAGATAGGGCCTTTAATGAAGGTGGTTGGATTTTGGTGAGGACTTCTCACAAATCTGATTCCACTTCTTTTAGGAACATGACCCTTATTTGTAAGGATCATGTTCAAAGACTTGCTATCAACCTCGAATTTCTTCAAGGTGTCCTTAAGTAGCAAGTTCTCCTTTTGGAGTGTTTCTAGATCATGGCATTTTATACATAGAGCTAAACTATCATGATATTCAGTCTTTAATTTATCAACATTACAAGTGAGACTATCATGCTCCTTTTTTAGCAATTTGTATTTTCTACTAATTGTCCTACATTCATCAAATAACTCATGGAAGGCATTTAATAATTCATGATAAGGTAAATCTGTATCAATTAAATATGTTACCTCTTCTCCGATGGCCATTAGGGCGTAATGAGCAACTTGCTCGGTGTTGGACTCCTCTTCTTCGGACGTGCTTGAATCATCCCACGTTGCCTTGAGCGCCTTCTTCTTTGATGTTCTCTTTTTGGCTTGAGGACAATCGTTCTTGTAGTGTCCCGGTTTTTTGCACTCATAGCAAATCACTTGGTCCTTCTTGTGTTCAAATTTATTTTTTTATTATTTTTAAATTTGTTCTTTCTTAAATATTTTTAAATTTTTTGAGTCAAAAGTGCAATGTCATTGTCATTGTCCTCATCACTTGAGGTTCCTTTCAAGTGATCTTCTTGTGATGTGAGTGCCATGTCCTTCCTGTTCTTTGGAAGAGGGTTCTCGAGCTCGTCATGAGCTTGACATATCATTTCGTAGGTCATTAGAGACCCAATAAGTTCTTCAAGAGGGAATGTTTTAAGGTCTTTGGCCTCTTGAATGGCCGTAACTTTTGGATCCCAACTTTTAGGGAGGGATCTTAAGATTTTAGTTACTAGTTCAAAGTTAGTAAAATCTTTACCAAGAGCTTTGAGTCCATTGATGACATCCGTGAACCGGGTGTACATGTCTCCGATGGACTCACTTGGTTTCATTCGGAAAAGTTCATAAGAGTGCACAAGGATGTTGATTTTGGACTCTTTCACTCCGCTAGTGCCTTCATGAGTGACCTCAAGAGTTCTCCAAATATCAAAAGCCGAATCAAAATTTGAAACACGATTAAATTCATTTTTGTCTAGTGCACAAAACAAGGCATTCATAGCCTTTGCGTTTAAAGCAAAAACCTTCTTCTCCGATTCATTCCATTCGCTGATCGGAAGAGAAGATTTTTGAAATCCGTTTTCAACAATAGTCCAAAGCTCGAAATCCATGGAAATGAGGAAGATCCTCATACGAGTCTTCCAATAAATGTAATCCGACCCATTAAACATGGGTGGACGTGTGATGGAATGACCCTCATGTATGCCGGAGTAAGCCATCTCTCTTGGGTATCAAACCAAATATGAGTGTGAGCCTAGCTCTAATACCAATTGTTAGGATCGGAGCGGCACTAAGAGGGGGGGTGAATTAGTGCAGTGGATTAAAACGTCGGTTTTGACAAATCTTTCGTACGATAAAAATCGAACTCGGAAGTACTTAACTTGAAAGCGTATTCGTAAAGTGGTGCAGCAAAGGTAATGAGGAAATAAAGCACGTAAGAAGGTTTACAGTAATGTAAATAGCAATAATGAAATGCAAACCAGAGATCATGCTTATTTTAAAGTGGTTCGGTCAAATGACCTACATCCACTTGCGAGGCCCTCTTCGATGAGGCTCCCACCTTCCACTAGCAAATCTCTTGAAAGGGAAGGGCAAATACCCCTCTTACAACTTTTTACAAGCGGTTCACTCTCTTACAGATTTTCAGCAAGAAAGAAGGAGGTGAACACTAGCAAATTGAAAACAAGACTTGCTAAGACTTTTCTAATACCTTTCTCTCAATCAATTGCTTCTCAAAAAGTTATAATCTCAGCTGAGATTTGAGGGGTATTTATAGGCCTCAAGAGGATTCAAATTTGGGCTCCAAAATTTGAATTCTCTTTGGTTCCCGATGCTGACGGTGCCACCGCCTATCAGTGTCTGACAGACAGTGGACTAGCGGTGCCACCGCCCAGCCAAGCGGTGCCACCACCTGGCTCTCGGGTGCTGGGCGGTGCCACCGCCTGGCTCTCAAGTGATGGGCGGTGCCACCGCCAGACCCTTCGGTTCACAGGTTGGGCTTTAATTTCAGCCCAAACCAAGTCTAATTTTGGGCCCAGTTGGCCCCTAACCAGGATATAGGATTATCTCTTAATCCTAATCCTAATCCTAATTACATGTGAACTACATAACTAAAAACATCCTAAGCAAGTTTTCAACCGCGAACGTCGAGTCTTGTTCCGGCGAGCTTTCCGACGAACTTCTTCCGACGGACTCCCAGCAAGCTCCTGATCTTGTGATGACTTTAACGAGTAGCCGACCCTTCTCGGTGACCTCCGCGAACCTTCGACGATCTCTTCGGCGAACTTCCGAAAATTCCGACAGGTTCCCGATTTCTTCTCGGTTGGTTCCGGCAACATCTCCGACGATTCTTCGGTCTCTTAAACGTTCATCGAACTTGACTCCGGTATTCTTACTTTGTGTTTTCTAGTTATCGTAGTTAATCCTGCACACTTAACTCAATAATATGGATTAGATCAATTAACCCATCAATTGATTTTATCATCAAAATCTGAGATTCAACACACTGCATGTTATGACCTGCTAGTATTTGTTCATATATAAAAATTATTTCTCTTTATATCCCATCAGCGATATTAGTCAGTGATAAGATCACGAAGTACAACTTAGGGAGTTGGTGAGCCTGACATATAATCTCACGTTAGAGTTTGTCTTGATAGCTCCTCGGGTGCATGGACTCATGGAGATATGCCCATGACCACCTTGAAGAGTAAGACTATTATTTCTACAAATCAACTCCATTCCTACGAGAAGACACAAAAAAAAAAGATGACTTGTTAGTTAAATAAGTGGACCCCAACATTCAGGTCATTAATCATGTTCTGATCCATAAAAAATATATCATAGCCTAAATTTTTATTTTGAATAATGTGCACTTAATGTGACACTTTGCTCATATTCATGACCCACAGCAGGTAATAAAGTCACTAATAATTTTATTGAAAATAAATATTAAATATTTATAAATAATATTATCTTTAAAAAAAATAATCATGTAAGTTTTTTGATGTGGCTTTACATAGAAATAGGTAATGCTCCTCTCTATGCTGGTGTTTGTAATAGGATCAGACAACTACTCTAAAAAATATGAACAATAGGTAATAAATAAAAGCTTAGTAGAAACCTCTAATACATATCTTAAAATATATATGAAAGTAACATAATAAACATAAAATAAATAAATTAAAGTCAACCACAAACCATAAGATCACAATTCTCGAAAATTAGTCTCCATCGCATAAACTAAAATAAGAATCGATATAATAATTCATATTAAGTCTCGAACATACGAACACTTAGATAAGATTGCTTCCTGATTCATAGTTGTCGACTATGATGTTGTCTTTTGCCCATGAAAATAGCTTACACGGTCCGATTGATCGCAGACAATGTTGTTTGCCTCGAACAGAAATCGAGAAGTAGGTCAAAGCCGAATGCATAAGACCTTTCACCCTGAACCTTGCATTTCGAGGGCGGCTATGGCAAGAGAAATATTATCTCTCTCCCAACTTGCAGAGATCAAAAAAGAAGAATAGTAAAGCCGACTGCCGTTGCACACACTGAGCTTTGCAAGGAGCACACACTTTACACAAAGTTCTCCTAAATCATTTTGTCCATTGGTTAGTCAATTCTCTTTGAAAGAAAATTACAGGGGTCATTAGCACATTTATAATCGAGGCAAATAGGCACAAACTATGATGTAACCAAATACAAGAATTCAATTTGTTGCCACCTCTTACAAATTCTTAAGTAAAGGAAAAGAAAAGAAATCCTGCATTTTTTTTATTTTTTTTTATTTTTTGGAAGGTGGGGTGGGGGATTTTTCTCTTCAGCCATAGTGAAACACATGTACACAAACGTGAGACCTGTTCAGTGCTATGAAGTGAATCGCAAAAATTTAAATGATGGACCTTAGTAGATTTATGGCAGACAGAAAACTGTGGTTTGATACATTTTGACAGGAAAACAAAAAGTATACTGACCTGAGCTCAGCAACGCCTCCGATACATATGCTTTCTTCCATTCTCTTTCAATGGAAAAAACATGGCTATTTTCTAAATCCATTTATGCTCTTCTATTTCTGCCTAAACAAACATTCTTGTGGTATTTACAGTAATTAAAAATTCTGGGGCGGGAATATTGGTAACCATCTTTGTCGGAACAAAACTTGCGACCGTGACCTGAAGTAGAATAATTAAGGTGCTTTTGCTCCTGAATTCTTGATGATGGTTAGTCCAATGGAAAACCCATCAAGAAAATCACTGTCGGTGTCAACCTGAAGATCTTTGAACATGGCCATGACCTGAATCATTGTTGGCCTATGAAGCGGTCGATCATCCAAACACTCGCAGGCAATCTTCAAATACTGGTACAACTCAGCCTCCCCTGACTTCATCCCCATCAAATCAGGGTCAAAAATCTCGCTGCATCTGTTCTCCTTCACCAACTGCTTAGCCCAGCCAACGAGGTTATTGTCACCAAACTCCGATGGATCAATCGGTTTCTTCCCCGACAGGAGCTCCAAAAGCACCACTCCGTAGCTGTACACATCCCCCTTCGTCGTGCACCTAAAGCTCTGGTAGTATTCGGGTGGCACATAGCCTGGTGTGCCAGCAAGCGTGCTCACACTGAGATGAGTGTCAAGAGCATTCATTAGTCTTGCCATCCCAAAATCTGATACCCGGGCCTCCAAGTTCTCATCTAATAGCACATTGCTGGACTTCATGTCCCTGTGTATGATGTGAGGGATGCAGCTATGGTGAAGGAATGCGAGCCCCCTTGCTGACCCAATTGCAATTTTCTTCCTCGCTGACCAATCCAGCTTGGTGGCTCCACCTTTGCTCTTATCATGAAGAACCATATCTAAGCTTCCAAATTTCATGTACTCATAGACTAAAAGTCTCTCTTCACCAATCTTACAGTAGCCCAGCAGAGGTACCAGGTTGCGGTGCTTGATTTTGCCGATGGTCTCCATCTCAGCAGTGAACTCCCGATCACCCTGGCCAGTGACATGTATCAGCTTCTTGATTGCCACCGTGCACCCATCATTGAGCCGAGCCTTGTAGACCTCCCCGAACCCACCAGAACCAATTAAGCTATCAGCACTGAAGCCATTGGTGGCCTCGAGGAGGTGAGCAAATGTTAGTTTCCTTAATGGCTTCTCGAATATGGCGACATTGATGCTGAGAGGTTCGAGAACACCAGACAGTTTCCAACTAGCAGTACCTGAGGTGGGGAGACTCTCGACATAACCAACCCTCGAGTCATCATTTTTCTGGTGCTTCTTCATCTTGTAGAGAGCTAGAATAAGCGAGAGCACAATGAGCACAGATAGAAGAACGCCAATGAGAATGCTCCCACCAAAGAATTTCCTCCTCCCGACAGAATCATAACGAAAGTCATGGTTACCAGCTTTGACTGTGCAGGGGCGCAAGGGAAGACCACAAAGGCCTGAATTATTCTCATAGCGTGATGCTGGAAATGTTGTAAGCTGACCTGTGGTCGGAATCGGACCGGTTAAATTGTTGTTTGAGACATCCAAGTCACTTAGGAATGTGAGGGTTCCCAGCCCTCCAGGAATGTACCCAGTGAGATGGTTGTGGGAGAGATCAAGCACGCCGATCATCCTTAAACCACCAAAAGTCTCAGGTATGGTCCCCGTAAGCTCATTGTGCCCCATGTTGAGAACTTGAAGATAGTCCATCGACCCAAAATTATTTGGGATCATCCCTGAGAGCGAATTGTAGGACAGGTCTAGGTAGATCAGACTTCCATTGCTCGGAAAAGTATAAACTGTTGTTCCGGTGTATATTCTAGTGGCAGGGCAAGAATGCACCAAACTGAAGTTCGCCAGTCTCTCAGGTCGAATGTCCTCGAATTCAAAGAGCACCCCAGCACCCGGACATATGTTCCCAGCCTCATTTCTCAAGAATGCAAACTGCTTCCCTGAGACGATGCCAGGGACTATAAGCCCAGTTTGTGATGCCAGTGATGCGGGAATGGGGCCACTAAGTTCATTGCTAGCAAGGTCAAGCCATATGAGATTCCGACAGCTACCAAGCTCCGGTGGTATTTCCCCTGAAAGAATGTTGTTGCCCAGTTGGAGAATCGCAAGGCTCTGGAGGTTCCCTATATCGCTCGGGATCCTGCCAGTGAGGCGGTTTCCAGAGAGCGAAACCCATATAAGATTCACACACTTGGTAAGTGATGATGGTATGCCGCCGGTGATCATGTTGTAGCTGAGAATTAGTGTCTCCAAGCTGGTGCTGCTTGAACATAGGCTTTCTGGTATCTCGCCAGAGAGATTGTTAGCCCAGATCACCAAATCCACAAGTTTGGGCAGTGACCAGATCTCAGGGGGAATCGACTCGCTCAACTCGTTGAAGCTAAAATCGAGGGTCCGAAGATTAGTACAGTTCCCAAGATCTGACGGCACTGTTCCTGAGAGGAAATTGTTGGGCAGCAGGATCCTCCGAAGGTTGGGAAGATAAGAGCATATCCCTGTGGGGATTTCACCAGTGAGCTCGTTGGAACCGAGATCAATAACTTCAAGCAGTGGACAACCGTTCAGTGAAGGGAGTGGAACAGGGCCGCTGATATTGTTGAACGGAAGGTGGAGATATCTCAGAGCAGGCAGAGCACTGACGACTTGATCGATGAAATCGCCCGAGAGATGGTTTTCCCGGAGGTCCAAAGTCTGGAGCGAAGAGCATGAGACGAACGTCGATGGCAGGCCACCGGTGAGGCTATTCCCAGCGAGGTTGAGCTCCACCAGAGTCCCACATGTGTCACCCAACTCGGGTGAAATTTCGCCGGAAAACCTACTGTGTGCCAAAGACAAACGCTGCAAATTTGAGAAGTTCTTCCAAAAAGATGGGATCTTGCTGGTGAAATTGTTGCCCGAGAGGTTGAGCTCCTCGAGCTGCCGGCAGTTGGCCAAGCTCAGGGGCAGCGCAGTGCCATTGAGTCCATTGTAAGACAAGTCGAGCACTGTAATACTGCCGCAGACCCCAAAGTCGACGCCTGAGAGGTCCCCAGAAAGGTGGTTGTAAGAGAGGTCGAGGATGGTGAGGTTGGTGCAGGACGGCACGTCGCCCAGCTTACCGGCGAGCTTGTTGTCAGAGAAGTTGAGATAGCTGAGGCCGCTGCAGCTCGAGAGAGAATAGTTGAGCAGCCCGTGATCCGATATCCGATTGCGAGACAAGTCGATTCGACGGACCGAAGCCCCGAAGGGGAAGATGCCTCCGGGGATCGAGTTCCTCGACAGATTGAGAGAAACCAAACGCGGACAAGAGGTCAAGAATTCGGAAGGGATAGTCTCGTTGAAGCTGTTTGACGATAAGTCCACCGTCTCGAAGCCGCAGAGAAGAGAGGATGCGGTGTTGCTGTAAGAGAGGTTACCGTAAAAGAAGTTCCCGTGGAGGTCGAGGTCGCGGAGTCTCGGAAGCGCCATGAGATGCTCGAGGTTAAGGCGGCCAGTGAGGCCCATGTTGCCGAGATTTAGGCTGCGAACTCGGCCGTCCGCCGCTGAGCAGACAACCCCCGTCCACAAACACGGGTTGCTTCTCGAATTAGAACCACCGACAGTCCAGTTCTGCAAGAAGCCCTTGGGATCGGAGTCGATCGACGAGCGCTTGAAATGCATCAAAGCGAAGACCTCCTCTGGTGTCGCCAAGAAAGCAGGGAAAGCATTTGAGCACATCAAGAAGAAGAGGAAGCAGTAGGCAAAGCTGCCCATTTCCATTGCTCGAGACTCCGAGAATGGAACAGAGGAAACGCCTTTTCAG
This sequence comes from Musa acuminata AAA Group, assembly GCF_036884655.1. Taxonomy (NCBI): domain Eukaryota; kingdom Viridiplantae; phylum Streptophyta; class Magnoliopsida; order Zingiberales; family Musaceae; genus Musa; species Musa acuminata. Next base: position 34,251,292 of record NC_088335.1, on the reverse strand, counting down.
GATCGTTGCTCCTCTTCCGCCTCAGCTTCGCGAACCTTCACTCCAAGGGTGTTTGGCAACGGGAAGAGAGACCTCTGCGAGCAGGAAAGGAGGAACTTGTACTACTCTGCTGCCATTAACAAAGAAGAAGAAGAAGAAGAGAAGAAGAAGAAGCAAACTTACTGATGAAGAAGGCCATTGCCGAAACGCGGACGGTACAGAAGAAAAATCAGATTTTGAGAGCAGCCCAGGTTTGGCGGAACCTCCAAAATCAAGAATCCGTAGATAAAACCCTCATCAAACTAAGATTAACAAAAACAATCAAATTCTTCAAAGAAAGAAAAACCCAAAGAAGAGAAAAATGGTATATTTCAAGGGCACCTATCTCGAACAACCTTGTGAAGAATTGATTATGGATTCAAGCAGAGGTTTAGCAAGATACAGAGGGTTCGAGGGTGGGGGGGCGCGGGCGCGGGCGCGGGCGCGAGACAGAGAGAGAGAGAGAGAGTGGAGGTGGAGGTGGAGGTGGAGGTGGAGGAGACGCAAAGAAACCCAAGTGGAACAAAAGGAGACAAGGCAATAAAGAAATTAAGGGGTTATTTGCTCCTTTGCTTGTCATTGGATAAAGAAAATATTTCTGCGTCTTTCATTTCCTTGCTTTCCTCCTCATCGCCTCTCTCGGTCTCCAACTCGGTCAAACTAGGATGATGCTCCCGTGTCGACGACCTTTTTGGCATCCCTCTTTCCCAAAAGAAAAACTAATCATCCGTGGATCCCTTCTCCCACGATCTCTCCTCTCACTTGCATTTCTTTTTTCTTGTGGATTTTTGTTGTGGCATGCGATGTGGATAGAACCTTCTCTTGTTTGCGAACAAAGTTTGGAATTGCAACGTATGGGTGTGGGGGTTACGAGAATTGGGAACTATAGGAGGAGGTGGGTGTTGAAATCAAGTGGAGTTCACCAACTAGCATGTTGCCGAACAACTCGACGCAGTAGGTTGAATGGAAAGTTGGAGGATGTGACATCCATGAATACTTACTTAGTGTATGATCACTAGAATGTGGTACTGTAGAGGTGTACGTTGAGGTGGCCCTGAGTGCAGCCTTGACATTGCATGCACGATTGATTCCAAATAGGTTTCCTCGAACACAGACAGCACACCATCATCATGATGATATAATCAATCAGAAATTACAAGGAATTCTCTTATTCTATTATCGGTTATTGTTGCTTCCTAAATTAGCACTTAAAACTGATGAAATATATTAGAAAAGAAAAGGAAAAATATAGTGTTGTTTGGCAAATAAATAATATATTTTTTTTCCAATCAGTATCCCATCTTTGTATTGATTCGATTCATAAGATATATTGATTCAGTTATAATATTCATAAAAAAATTATAAATTTATAAAAAATATTATATTTAGAAAAACAACCACTCAAAATATAATATAAACGAACTTACCATTATTTGTGGAGTTTCAGGCATATGTATTCTTGTTGGTCTGAAAATAAAAAACATGTAAAAAAAAGAATTAATTTATATGTCGTTTTGATCACCTATAAAAACATATTAAAACTGAAATACAAATATTAACACATCATCGTTATTTTTTAAACTGGATGATGATATCTTTGATATTTTCACAAAAATATTATAAATTTATAAATAAATAAAAAAAAATATATTATAATCAAGCAGTCCGATTCATAGGTAAAACCTGTGCAAAGTGGTTATCCTCGACGACCGAGCTGTTAACCTCTGCACAGCTCGATGCAGCCTAAGCTAAGATAATGTAACATCTACTAACTAGACCCCCTCGAGTTGTTGACGTCCTCTGGCTCATGGACCTGTTGTTGTTTCTGTCCCCTTCCCTTTGTTCCATGCCACTCCTGCAAGAGGAGGAGGACACATGAGATATCTTCCTCGTGCTTGTAACTAACTCGTGGCCGCCGAGCACATTGTTTAAACAACTGCATCCGAGTCGAATTTGAATAGACAGACTGAGATATGCATGTATTTTACTATTACCCATTGTCATTATTTCTACTTGCCGTCAAAACCATGCATTTTTATTATTATAAATCATTAATAAAAAAATAATATGTGGCTGAAAGAAGTCAGCTTAGTTAGTTTATTAAATGATGCGCGCAGAAAACGACCTTCACCAACCACGTACACGTGGGCGTCATCGAGCAGAGAGGGAATTCAACTATTAGCAGCCACCCAATAATACTGAATCATCGGAGCCAAGGCATAATTAATGATGACAGGAACAATGCCATTTTATTACTCGATCGAGCAGACTTTTGTGAAGACAGGTACGGAGTTCCACACTAAAATTAAATAATATATTATTATATTACTTTGTCGTCATGTAGTAGTATTTGGGCATTTGGGTATCGGTCATCGACGATCGATTGATTCACTGGTGGATGAGCAGAACCCAAAGAAAGCCAAAACGAGAGATTCCAAGGGACGAAAAGGCCACACATGGGCGAGCCCACCGTACGTGCCGAGGTACACCTCATGCCCCCACACGGCCAAATAGTTTGGTGCTTTGTTTTCTTGTAAAAGGGAGGGGTGGATAGTTTGGCACCTACCTGTGCAAGCGAGGTAGATCGTCAAATTGAGCTTAGCAAGGAGTGGGCCCCACTTAAATCCCACCTCACCAAGCCAACCCCGACGCATCACACGTCCGCACTCATCTGAAATAAATAAGAGTTCGGAGAAGGAGGGCGACGAACACCAATTTAGACGCATGAATGAATTGTTGAGGTCGGAAGGAGAAAACTTGAAATTAAAAATATATATATACATATAGATTAATAATTAAAAATATAGAAATCAATAATTAAGAAATATGATTCAGTACTCGAATAAAATTAAATGTGATCCCTCATCCAAACACAAATATATGCGAAATTAAATATCCACTTATAATAAATTTTAGATTAAATTAACAAAATTTAGATTCAGTATCTTATATCTATATCCACATATAACATCAAATTCTTCATCATTAACCCCACCCAACTATAAATCTCATTGTACACTTGTTAAATAAACTCTAAAAACTTTATATTTTTTTCTCTTACCCTCCCTAAATTCCTTAGAGAAAGGAACACCTCCTCTAAACACCTTAGAGCACCTAAATATTTTTTAGGTCTTGCAGTCTCTTACCATATATGCACAAAATGTTTATATAATAATCAAACTCTAATTCTTAAAATCTTTTTGTCATATAGACTCGTTATATTATGATTTTTTTTTTATCCTCATAAGATACTGATTCCAAAAATCCTAAAATATATATTGATCCTTTCATCTTCTTCGAACCCTCCACCCAAAATATTCATGATAATTAAGTGGTGTTAGAAATTTGAAACAATTATAGTTTCCTTCCTCGTGTAATCGTGCATTTGTTGGCTATGATACTACACTCATTGGTTTTTCTATAAAATTTCATAAAGAAAGGAAAGAGAATAATAGAAGAGACTTGAAGTACTTCAATGCCTTGGATTGATCTAAGAACACCTATTTATATTGGTCAAAAGATAGAGTATAATTTTTTTAAAATAATAAAAAAAATCTACCATATCTCAATAAATCTTTTCACCCTCATCTATTTTATTAAATCTAAATTCTTATCTTTTATTTATCTAATCCTAACTATTTGAATTAATCTTATTATATCCCCTCAATCCAAAATAGTTGTAACTTAAAGTTGTCTTCAAAATAAAAGTTTTTTTTCACCAAAGCTTTTGTAAGGATATCAGTAAACTGGTTCTCGGTGCTACGATAGTCTTGATTTAAAGTTTCTTTAAGTTTTGATGAATTTTGTGAAGAGTTTGAGTGTGACTTGTAGCAAGAGTTTTAGCCCCATTCATTTCAAATTTTGTAGCACTTTGTTTTTCACTTTCGGAGTTGTATCCATCATTTTTATATCTTTAACCTTCTTCGGAGTCTTAATGGTTATCCTCTTCACTTTTATATCTTTAACTACTACTGTCTTTTGATATTTGAGATTTCTTAACTTGTTGCCCTTTTGAATATTCATCATTAGATCTTTCTTTAGAGCTATCATCCTCATCTTCATCAGTATTGATGCTCTCCTTTTTGGCAACCTTTGTAACAAGCTTACTAGTGGTAGATGGAACAAAATCCATAACTTTTTGCTTTTTCAATTATAACTCCTCGTATCGCTCATTGCTCTCATCAGAACCTTTATCAATTTTAGCCTTGTTCTGATGTATTATTTTATTAGTTTTAATTTTGAAGGGTTTATCATATGAGATAGTTTGTATAGACTCATAAAAAGTCATATGATTATAGCTTTTATACTAACTATAATGTCAATTCATCAGTAACAATAACATATAATGAGAAATATAAAAATAATAAGAGAAACACTTTATTTTTTATCATCCTCACAATTGCTATCAATTTTTTAATTTTCTTATCATTTGATTTAAACCAGGAATAAACATCACATCATCAATAAATTTTTTATTAGATTTGATATTTACAACAATTGTTTCTTTTCCTTCCACTTGAATCTTACTATCATTTCACATCAAGTCTTTATTTAAAATAATTTTTTATCTCCTGTTATATAATTACTACATTCACTGTCCAAAAATCCAATATATCTAGAATATTCTTCATCGTATGCTATAAAGAAAATATTTTCTTCATCTCTTTTTTCATCATTTTTTTCTTATGATAATTTATTTGATTTTTGTTCCAACAATCTTTTTCAATATGACCATATTTTTTATTGTAAGAGCAAAGAGGAACATTTAGATTTTTATTTTTGTACCAACAATCTTTTTCAAAATGTCTAATTTTTTTATAATAAAAACATTAACAGGTTTCTTTGTTACCTTCATTAAAGTTCCTCTAACATTTATTTGATCAGCTACGACCCCTGCTATTTTGATCTCTCCCTTAATATCTAGTTTATAAATTTTTCTTTTAATTTGTCTTCATTGGAAGAGCATGTTCTAAAGTTTCATCTTGATCTGTTCACTTTTTGTTCATAAACTAAAGGAGCCCATTAGTTCATCAATAAATAATATGCTTATATCTTTAGCTTCTTCTATAGCGGTAGAAATCATATCAAATTTTAGAGATAAACTCCGAAGAACCTTTTCTACTATAGTTTGATATTTTAGGCTTTTACTATAAGATCCAAACATATTTTTTTATATTTTTCAGGCTTATGTTAATATTGGTGCCATCATGATTTAAGAAAATAAATACTCATATATTGCTTGTTGTAGCATATAGAGAGTTCTTGCATCTTTCTGTATATTCTTATTCATTTGATCTTTTCGATCTTCAATAATATTAGGATCTTGTAGATCATACTCAACAAAATTATCTTCTATCAAATTCTATAATTTTTGTGAGATACATAAAGTTTTCATCTTAATAATCTAAAATTAATAATTATCACTTCCGAAGATATAAAGAAGTTGATTAAGAACACTTAATCTAATGCTTGTCATCTTCTTTTTTTGGATTTGCTAGTTTTCTCTTTTTTTTTAATCGATGTACTCTTATTGATTTTTTTCCAACTAAGCTCTAATACCATATAACTTCGTGGAGAAGGGGAAGAGAATAATAAGAAAGATTGTGAGTATTTTCAATATACAATGCTTTGGATTGATCTAAAAACACATATTTATATTGATCAAATTTATTTAATTAAATCTAAAATTTTATTTAATTAAATCTAAAATTTTATTTTTTATTTATTTTATTTAATCATAAATTATTTAAATTAATCTTATCAGCATATTAATCATAATTATTTAAATTAATCTAAATTTATTTTATTAAATCTTCTCATCCCCATATTATCAGCATATTAATTTTGTATTTAAATTAATCTTATCAGCATATGAACCGTCAACCCCGTCGCCCAGACACACAGGAATGATCATAATCGAGCAGCACGCTGGAATTTCGGGGATGCATACATGCAGGAATGATTCCGTGATACACAATACATCCTTGTGCTACGTGAGCCTATGTGCTTCGATCAACGCGTTCCTTATCTCCTTGATGTTCGGAGGAATGCGCCGTGACTTATCTCTTGGACACATCGGAGTTGGCGTGGGTGGATGTTGGTGCTCCTCCCGACATCTACATCGAAGTACATGAACTCGGTCGAGGCGTACGTGAACGTTTGAGCTTTTTCTTCGGTGGCCCGGCTTCTCTCACGAGCAAGAAAGAGGAGTGGAAAAGCTCTTGTTCTTTGCGCGTCACGTAACAATTCTCAAGAATTGGTATTTTTGTGTTCTTCCCTTGTTATCGAAGTGTAGGTATTCGATTGCTGGTGGCTTCCCCGTAGTTTTATATTTGTAGTTCACCGTAGGGCTTCCCCGTAGGTATTCGATCGAAGTGGACCATCCGTCACGCTCTTCGGCTCTCTTGACTTTTCCTTTTTTATATTTGTAGTTCACCCAAACAGCTAGCTGAAACTTACATGGAAAGAAACACTAGTTCGATAATTAAGTTGTATCTTCTAGCGAGCGCCAGTCTTCCTCCCTTTTCACTGATACACTCGAAGGAGGTCAGCAGCTCCTCTTATAATTCTTAACCCATCTCCTGTTCCTCGTGATTAATTTGCTAGCTTCGTGTACCTTTCTTCTGATGCATGGTGACTAACATAATAAGCTGCATGCAGTCGGGATGAAGTCTCGAGTCATTGGAACGAAAACAGAAGATAAGCTCACAGGAAACTTGATCTGATGTTCCTTCCGTAGTTGATTAGCTAAACAAATACGTTGAAGCATCCGGTACTTTTTGTCTTCACAAAAATATAATATTTGCATCCAGCTCTATTCTTCTTCTTCTTCTTCTTCTTCTTCTTCTTCTTCTTCGAGTTACCTACCTTTATGATCTTTGCAGCTTCTTCTCGGTAATCCGTTGATGTTAAAAGGAAGTTTATTGTCACCACTCCATTACAGGATCTTGCTCTCCGGTGGTATGTCTTCATCAGCACAGTGAAATTTGAACGGGTATGGTGCATTAAATTGCAGAAAACTAGTAAAAGCCATGGGGGAAGATGATCGAGAAAGAGAAGAAGCACGTGACGGAGTTGTCTTAATTTGATGCGTTGCTTACACAAAGAAAGGTGTGTAAGCATAAAGTCTATAATTATGCTATATCTATAATACGAAAATAACTTATATGTCAGGATTGAAATAAAAAATGTATAGATCTAATTACGATACGTACCTTTTGATACAATCTCTTCAGAGATCTCGGTTGATCTGCTAAGCACCGTCTTTAATCCAAGATTGCTGCAGCCAGCCACCGATCCGAAGTTGCAGGCACCATCGCCGTCTGTAAGGAGTGCAAGGAGGAGTAGATCCTTTCTCCTCTCTTCCTATCCTTTCACAGGACCCACATTGAGAGTGATGGATTTTTGGGAGAAAGGGGTTTTTGGGGAAACTGAAATCCCTCGACAGAGAGATGCGTCTGTACGTAATGCCAACGCTCTAACACTCTCTCAACCCCTAGAGGTCCTGTCCTTTTATAGGCGAGAGTAGAGGGTCTACGATGAGATCTCAGGAGATTTCCTCCCATCAAGGTTATCTCCCGAGGAATCGTTCCGTAGTAGACTTAGTCTATTGGCTAAAATATCTGAACAAAACCCAATCAGTTATTCTATTATATATCTTATTCAATTATAAAAGGGCCACATATTCTAACATTCTCCCACTTGACCCATTAATTGATAAGATATAAAAGAGATATTCAAAATCAAAATAAACAAAACAAAATTTGTTTAAAAAACCAATTTTATCTAATTGGATTCCAAGGAATTTTGAAAAGCATTTTATACATGGCCATGTTTTAAAATAAGTCAATAAGTCTAATAAACACAATAATACTATATTAAGTCCAACTATCAATGCGAGTCATAGCGGTTGTATTTCATCAATGTCATACTCCCTTCTATGTACCATAACATTGTTAGTCTTTCCTAATATATTCCATAATGACCCCTATAATTTGTCTTGTCAAGACAATCCTATTATTACATTCAACCATAATATGCATAAACATAAATGTAAACAGGATAGCAGAAATAGATAATTTCAATTAAGCAAGAAGAATGTCAATAAGAGCATCCACATAAATATGCATCACCATATCCTTTATGACTTGCTCACAAGCCTCATTCTAAGAACATGTTATTTGAATATTTTACACTGTAAGGCTTTTGTCAATGGATCAGCAATCATCATAGTGGTGCTCAAGTTCTCAATTGATACTTGCTGTTTCTGGACTTTTTCTCTAATCACAAAGTACTTTATCTCAATGTGCTTGGAACCACTAGAGTACTTACCATTCTTAGAGAAGAAAACTACTACAGTGTTATCACAAAATATCTTCAGCGGCCTGGCAATTGAGTCGACCACACCAAATCCTAAGATGAAATTTTGCAGCCATAAAGCTTGATTTATGGCCTCAAAGCATGCCACAAATTCAGCTTCCATTGTTGATGATGCAATAAGCGATTGCTTTGCACTTTTCTAAGAAATTGCCCCACCAGCTAACATAAATACAAATCCTGAAGTGGACTTCCTACTGTCGAGACAATTTGTAAAATCAGCATCTGAATATCCTATCACATCAAGCTGATATGATCTCCTATAAGTGAGCATATAATCTTTCGTCCCTTGCAGATATCTCATTACTTTCTTTGCAACTTTCCAATGTTCCATTCCTGGGTTGCTTTGGTATTTTCCCAACATTGCAACTGCAAAACTGATATCTGGTCTTGTACAGGTTTGAGCATATAATAGACTTTCAACTGCGCACCCATAAGGAATATTCTTCATTTGATTCTTTTCTAAGTCATTTCTTGGGCACTGGTTTTCACTGAATTTTTCACCTCTAGTAATAGGTACATCATTGGCTGAGTAATAAACCAAGATCACTACTAGCAAGTAAAATATCACTACTGGCAATAAACCAAGATCACTACTGGCAAGTAAAATATTATCCACATATAAGACCAATATAATAAACTTGCTCCCACTTACCTTCAGATATATACACTGATCAACAGTGTTTTCCTTAAATCCGAAGGAAGTAATGGTATTATGAAATTTTATATACCATTGTCTAGAAGCTTGTTTAAGGCCATAAATGGATTTCTTAAGTTTACAAGCCCAATTTTCTTTTCCCTTTTCAATGAATCCTTCAGGTTGTTTCATATAGATTTCCTCATCCAAATCCTCATTCAGAAATGTTGTTTTCACGTCCATCTGATGCAACTCAATATCATAATGAGCTACCAATGCCATGACGATTCTTAATGAGTCCTTTCTTGAAACTGGAGAAAAAGTCTCATTATAGTCGATGCCTTCCTTTTGAGAAAAACCCTTGGCCACAAGTCTGGATTTATATCGTTCGATATTGCCCATTGAGTCACGTTTTGTCTTAAAGACCTATTTACAACTGACTCTTTTACAATCATTGGGCAATTCAACGAGATCCCAAACATTATTCTGGACCATTGATTTTATCTCTTCTTTCATTGCATCATACCATTTTTCAGAATCATTACTTTCTATGGCTTGTGAAAATGATAAGGGGTCTCTTTTTATTCCTATATCATAATCTGATTCTTGTAGATATACCACATAATCATCAGAAATGGCATGTTTTCTGTTCCTTTGAGATCTTCTCAAATCTGCCAATTGTGATTGTTCTATAAGATCATCAGCGGCGACATCAACATCATGTGAGAGTTATTCGATGTTATTTTGTTGTTCACCTTCATCAATATTCTCATTGATTTGAGGAATAACAATCTCTCGAATAGGAGATGATATGGGAGAATTAACCTGAATCTCCTCGATATCAAAATTAATCCTTCGAGATTTTCACTTCCACTGATTTCGCCATTTTCAAGGAATTTTGCATTACCAGATTCTACTATTCTCATACTATGATTAGGGCAATAAAATCTGTATCCCTTGTATTTTTCTGGATAACCAATAAAATATCCTGAAATGGTTCTTGGATCCAATTTCTTTTCATGTGGATTGAATACTCTTATCTCTGCAGGACACCCCCAAATATGTAGATGTCTTAGACTGGGCTTCCTACCAGTCCATAACTCAAATGGAGTTGATGAAACTGACTTACTAGGAACCCTGTTCAAGATGTACATAGCTGTCCTAAGAGCTTCACCCCACATCGACTCAGGTATAGAGGAATAACTCATCATGCTCCAAACCATATCCATCAGAGTACGATTTCATCTTTCAGCAACACCGTTCTGCTATGGCACACCTGGTAATGCATATTGAGCACAAATACCCTATTGTTCTAGGAATCTAGCAAAAGGGCCAATATTCTGACCAGATCCATCATATCTGCCATAAAATTCACCACCTCTATCAGATTTGACAATTTTAACTTTTCTATCTAATTGTCTCTCAACCTCATTTATGTATACTTCAAGAGTATCAATGGCTTGAGACTTTTCATGTATTAGATAAACATAGCCATATCTGGATAGATCTATAAATGTGATGAAATATTTTTCTCCATTAAAACAAGGAATATGGAGTGGTCCGCAGATATCAGTATGAATAATCTCAAGAAGTTCTTTACTTCTCGTGGCATTTTTCTTTATATGTTTAGTTTGCTTTCCCTTTATGCAATCTATACAAACATCAAAATCAGTGAAGTCTAAATGTTCCAAAATATTATCCTTTACTAATCTTTCAATTCTTTCCTTGGAGATATGCCCCAATCGTCTATGCCACAATATAGAAGATCTTTCATTATTGAAACTACGTTTCAATCCAACATTTGATTGCAGGGTCATTAATATCTTTGCAAACTCAAGATCCAAATTAATTCTGTACAAACCATCATAGAGAATTCCAGAACCAACTTTTATTGAATCATAAAATATACTGAGTTTGCCACTACCAAAAGAAAGATAATATCCTAACTCATCAATTCTAGAAAGAGAAACCAAATTTCTAAAAATTGTAGGGACATAATAGGTGTCAACAAGCTCCATCAAGTGACCCGTCTCTAAGCGTAGACGATAAGTTCCCATTGATATCACTTTCGCTTTAAGACGATTTCCCATAATGATGAATCTTTCATGTTCTTTTGGTTTCCGAATTGAAAGAAATCCCTGCATGTTATTTGTAACATGAGTTGAAGCACCAGAATCAATCCACCAAGTGTTAGAAGGAACTTCTGTAATGTTTGATTCGAAACATACAAAGATCGAGTTAATACCTTTCTTTTCGAACCAAGTCTTGCGTTTAATGCAATCCTTCTTCACATGTCCTTTCTTGCCACAAAAGAAGCACTTTACAATAAATGCTTTCTTTTCATTTGTCCGTTTAACATTTCCAGACCCAGCAAATTTCTTTGTTTGATAATGCTTCAACTTTCTTTTCTTATTACCAGCTCCTTGAATAGTGGTCATGACATTATGTGAACTTTCTTGCCTTAATCTCAATTCTTCCTGAACACACATGCTAGTCAACTCATTCAAGTCCCACTTATCCTTATTTATGTTGTAGTGAATCTTGAATGGGCCAAACTGAGAAGGAAGATAATTGAGAATAAATTGCACGAGAAAAGATTCATCAATATTCATACCTAATGTTTTAAGTTTTGCAGCTTTGTCAGCCATATTGAGGATATGATCCTGAATTCCTCGAGTGCCATCATACTGAGCCGTAGTCAGTTCTTTCATTAATGTGCCAGCCAATGACTTATCAGCAGATTTAAATCTGTCTTCAATAACCTTTTAATATTCCTTTGCGCTAGTTGCAGTCGGTAATGAAGTCTTTATGTTATTTGCAAATGTCATTCTTATGAACATTAAACTAAGTCTATCATATCTTTCCCAAACCTTCATTTCATTTACTTGTTCTATAGAACTTTCATCAGTCAAGTCTGCAGGCTTTTCAACAAGTAATGCTAAATCAAGATCTAATACCCCCAGTGTGAATTGCACATGCTCTAACCATTCTGAATAATTTGATCCAGAAAGTACAGGGACACTTGAAGCATATGAATGTATATGCGGAAGTACCACTGCAAAAATATAGAATAACATTAATGCTTTAAGTTTATCAAAAATTGATGAACTATTGATATCATTTATATTACACCTTTGGGTGAAATATTGACATATCTAGTGTTTACTCAAGAATATTTATGAAGGACTGATACCATCCTTGTGGAATAGTGTTGTTACCTTTGGGTATACAACCCTAAACTGCAAGGATATCCAAAAATACTATCATCCTACCCCATCATATAATTATTTGAATTAGATTCTCCTTTGGGATTATCTAAATCTCCTAATTATATGTGTCATTATGAATATTATTTCCTTAATATCATTTAGGATTAATTCTTTAATATTATTTTATAAGTCATTAATCCATGTCACTTTGGTGGCTACAAGACTAATGCAATGATATAAAATAAAAATGTCCTATAAATAACAAAACTTTTATTGTAATTCATATCACAAAAGTCTATCATCCTAGGCCACTTTGGTAGCTAATAAAACTTAGGGAAATGAATTACAAATAATATTCATCAATTTCTTTAATTTTTGCTAAGCAATTTGATAATAAAAATAATGACCATAATAATTATTGAATATTAATGCAAAGCAGTTCAATAATAAATAACAACAATAATTATTGAACATTAATGCTAAACAATTCAATAATAAAATAACAATAATAATTATTAAATATTAATGCTAAGCAATTCAATAATAAATAACAATAATAATTATTGAATATTAATGCTAAGCAATTCAATAATAAATAACAATAATAATTATTGAATATTAATCAATACGAAAACTCATATGATAATCATGATAACATATAAATCATACCTTCATGTGAAAGGTAAATATTATTTCACAATTTCATATATATATATATACATGTGAATAAATAAATAAAAGTCCAAAAAATAATAATTGGATTTTTAATTTTATTTACCACATGTAAAATCAATAATTTATATAAATCATGCATGTGAAAGATATACATTATTTCACAATTTCATATATATACATGTGAATAAATAAATAAAAGTTTAAAAATAATAATTGGATTTTTAATTTTATTTATCACATGTAAAATCAATAATTCATATGAGAAAACTATAAAGTAAACCATAATTTATAGTTTTTTTTAAATCAAAAATTAAATCCAATCAAATAATCAAAAATATAATTATGATTAAAATTAATCATAATTATATTAAATCATATTTATCAATTTATAATTGAGAATATGAATTAAATTTCTCAATTTTGATAAAACCATAAATATTTGAAATGGAATAAAATCAGAAATATGCGAATGGCAGAACTGTAATTTTGGCATAAATTAAACCCGATGGTAAACCGTAAATATGTTGACAGAACATAACTTCAAATTACGAAATTTACAAGGGTAAAACTGTAATTTTAACAAAACCCTAGCCTCGAGGGTAAAATCGTAATTATGCCAAAAACCCTAATATGCTTTCGTCGCCGCCGCCTGCGTGAGCGGCGCTGCCGCTGCTGCCTGCGGCCCGACCGCCTGTGCTCGGCTGCCAGCGGCAGTTCTAGCCTGCGCGCGGCCGCTGCCGCCGCGGGATTGCTGCCAGCGCGCGACCGCCGCGGGGCTACTGCCAGCGTGCGGTCGCCGCCTGTGCACGGCCTACTCACGCACGGCCGCCACTTGGGCTATCTGCCTGCGTGTGGCCGACCGTCGCATGGACGGGTTCCGGCCGTGTGCGACCGGCCGTCGCATCGACGGGTTCCGCGTATGGGACGGATTCTGTAATGCCCGCATATGGAACATGTTTTGTGATGTCCACATATGGGACGAATTATGTGATGTCCGCATATGGGACGGATTATTGATGCCCGCATATGGGACGGGTTCTGTGATGCCCGCATATGGGACGGGTTCTATGATGCGTACGCTACCCGGCGTAGTCGCAAATTCGCAACAAGGTCGACAGTGACCATTGCTGCTTAGCAATTCTTGAAAGATGAAAGTAATTTTATGCATCGTAAATAAATTTATAGATCTAATACATTTGATTTCAAAAATCTGGCTCTGATACCAATTATAAGCATAAAGTCTATAATTATGCTATATCTATAATGCGAAAATAACTTATATGCCAGGATTGAAATAAAAAATGTATAGATCTAATTACGATGCATACCTTTTGATGCCATCTCTTCAGAGATCTCGGTTGATCATCGTCTTTAATCCAAGATTGCTGCAACTAGCCACCAATCCGAAGTTGCAGGCACCGTCGCCGTCTGCAAGGAGTGCAAGGAGGAGTAGATCCTTTCTCCTCACATTGAGAGATGGATTTTTGGGAGAAAGGGGTTTTTGGGGAAACTAAAATCCCTCGACAAAGAGATGCGTCCCTTTTATAGGCGAAAGCAGAGGGTCTACGATGAGATCTCAAGAGATTTCCTCTCATCAAGGTTATCTCCCGAGGAATCGTTTCGTAGTGAACTTAGTTTATTGGCTAAAATATCTGAACGAAACCCAATCGATTATTTTATTTTATATTTTATTTAATTATAAAAGAGTCATATATTCTAACAAGGTGAGGTCAGGAGCAAGAGTGGCTCCCAGATGGCCATGGCCCATGCCGTAGTGGGTAGCTGGGGGGCGTTCTCTACAAGGGAAGTGGTTGCAGCAGCAACGAGTCCCACTTAACGGCGTCCTCTTTGGGACCTGGAAAGTCCACAGGGGGGCACGCCGAAGCGACTGGATCAAAGGTGGAAGCTTTCACGCCTCTTCCGCTTTCCCCTCGTCCTTTTTCATCTGGAAGCTCCCCTTCTTGCTTGCACCACAACGAGGTTGCTTTTGAATCACCAGACGCAGCGTTTTTAGACTCCAACCCCAATGCAAGTGGGTTAGTTGGATCTATTCGTGTTTGTACGTATAAATCGGATGATAACTACTTAACTGACTTAAAGGCTTTGGATATAATATTAATGATAAAAACAGTTTAAGATAATATTAAACTGAAAGAACAGAACCTATGTTCAAATTATATCCACGCCTCTTACACATCTTGTAGAAATGGGTATTACTTTCTATATTTGGATACTATTAGTATCCAAATTTACAAAATTTTTACTTACAAAATTTACATTACTATTTTTATAATTTTAAAAATGTCCTAAAATTATTGATAAAAAACATAACACAAGTTACCATGTGTTGGATCGATGTAAAAGTAATAGACAAATAATAATTTTATTTTATTTTTTATTTTTAGCACATGGAAATGATTTTTTTATCGATAAAATTAATAAGAATAAAAAATATTATATTTATTTTTTTATTCATCACTTCGTGTCAATTTAGAACGTGGTATTATAGTGTTATGTTTATCGTCGATGTAGCTAATAATGTTATGACAAATGAGATTATTTATTTTATTTTTAGAATTATAAAAATTTAAATATAAATTTGTAAGAACAAAAACCACGTTAATAAGGTCCAAGCATAAAAGAATTAATATAATTAACCCTCGAAATGATCATTACTCTCGACATGATTGAGGCATCTTTAGGGCATAATAAGTGCTTGGATCATAGGTGGTTTTCAAAACTTAAGAAATTGTCAGGCGACAAACATAATCGAAAGAATAATAGCCAATTGTCCAACACCAATTCCAACGTTTAGTCAACCAAACACCCCTCCAAATTAATACGGCGCATAACAATGTTGACCTTAATGCTCGATCGATACCAATGTTGGCTATTTCTTCATGTCCAAGTAACACCCAATAATAAGTTCGCATAAAAGTGATACAAATTAAATGCTTGCTTACTTCCATTACTTAGCAATAACACCCAATAAATACACATAAATGTGATGTGAATTAAATGCCCGCTTGCTTCAGTTAGTTACCAATAACCACTATAGAAAGCCTCAAATATAGAAATGCCACTCGAAGACTCTTTGTGACTACCCTCAATTCCTTTGAACCCTCCCTCTCAAATCCATTTACTAACTTAAGTGGAATGACATTTATCAAACACACCCTCAACGCAATTTTTGTAAGAAACTCAACCGAACTCGATTGCTTCCCAATATACAGGCTTGCAATAAGTTGCGATAACGAACCCAAGTTGACTTTGAATCTTGACACATCAAACATTCAAAATATATCATAACATTAAATATAGTGGTGAATTGGTATAAAAGACCAAAAGATTAAAAAAAAAAAAAAAGGCTATTTGAAAGGAATTGTCTTGGCTCTTCATCACCTCAGATTTAGCCACAAACAAAGCACATAGTCGTTCTAGCCATAAAGTTGAGGAAAATTACAAGGCAAATATTCATCAGCAATAAACTAAATAGCAATATGGCATCGGATTGCACACTTACGGATCAAAAAATGAGACGAGATACGAGGAAAATAACGCACTGGCTTTCAATTTGGAAATTAGTAAATAATTGTACATTAACTAGCAATTGAACATGCTCAGCTTCAACAAGCTCCTGCTCCTCCACGAGTCATCAGCCAATAGCCTTCTGCAGTGCAAGTGTTCAGCCAATCGGTGAGGGAGGCACTGGATTTGGTGGTAGATAGAGTGAGCTCTCCTGGCCAATTGGAGCTTCAAAAAGAGGGTTCCATCGATCAAAGATGATGCGCCCTCCACGACCAATCCGACCATGGAATTGGTATGGTGGTGCAACTGAGCTATCCTCAGCAGGTAGTACTGGTGGCACAATGCCTGCAACAGCAAGCTTGTCTGGATCCAAAGATTCGGTGAACAGCATGACTGGCTCATACAAGTCCTGCAGTAAAATGAAATTCAAAACCAATGAAATGTGAGCATTTTGGTCCACTATACGTGTCAGCATCTCCTCGTCACAACAACGTGGTCTTTTCATTCGAACTAAAAAATACTGGAGCACCATAATGCAACTTCAAATCTATCCCATGCTAAATGGATAACCAAAAAGAGAGAAGAGTAATGAGCAAAAAGTACCCTCTTTCTTGTACGCCCATTTGACAGAGTCCTCTGCTTCAGCTCCCGTTTCATTCGTACTGTAGGGACTGCAACAAGTTTGAAATCTGCAAACTTTGGATGGACAGTGGCAGAGATAACATCCTGATGACCATTAATTGTGTCATCTGAATCAACATAAACCTCTTCACTTGATGTAAATTTGCTTGAAAGTTGTTGGAAGCTTCGGAATCCATCTTCAATGAGATATGCCTCATGCTAAAAATAGTCACCAAGTCAGTAAGCATCCAAGTGCTAGAATTGAAACAGATCACAGAAGGCAGTTATTTCCCAAGAATATCCTGACATGTCTCGGAAAGCCTGCCACTTATCCATTTCTTTACACAAGGATATAATTATCGAGTTGAAGAAAATTATATATTAGAAATGTACTCTTTCCCCATATTTTTGGTCAAATGCCAATCAGAGCCAAAAGAACCCTCTGTGGCAGCATAAAACACCAAGTAATAAGATAGTAACTTCTACATTTATCATAGGCATCTCCAATGATATATTTGACATGACAACTTCTCTCCAATATAAAACAGTACTTTCATTCATAGACTTTAATCAGAAAATAATTATTCCGAAAGTCTCTGCAGAATTAAACCATGTACAAGAAGAGACCAATATGTCAAGAGTTACAAAGCCTGCTGAATTCCAAGACATTTTCTGTTTCTCCTCTAAAAAAATCCAACACCCCAAATAAATTAAGGTCGCATCACTAAAAATATTTAGATCATAACACAGTTATGCATCATGAGTAATAGATGTATATAGAGATTCATAAAAGTAACAAAAAGAAAGAATGACACTGAGAGCAATGCAATCAAGTTCTGCATAATGGTTTATCCAGGATACAATTACTTCCCTTTTGGTTTGGACCATTCCCTTTGGGGTCGGGGTAGGAAAATAATCATCAGGATGGCAGACGCAAAGCTATTGAACTTGGGTATGGTCTTTTGTCGAAATGGAATGGCCTTACTTTTTCTTTTTATTTATCGTGAAAGATTCGATCATTACATATAGTAACCAAGACCGGAATCAGCATATTTGTGTTTTACTCCCCATAACTCTTCCTCAGCCAGGCTTGGGCAGAATAGCAGAGCAAGTACAAGTATTAGTAGCATAGCAAAAACGTGTTCCTCGTCAGTAATATGTTTGTTCACGGTAATTGTGGCCTATCAGGAAAATTGATAACTGCATCAAAGACAATATTCATCATAACCATTATACATAAGACCACCACTGCTACATAGTCAATACCAAGTGTTTTATGTAACTAAGGAACAAGTTTTATGCTATAGATGTTTTCTTATGAGACAACTTACCATTTGTCATAATTCAATAGATTTGCTTGCAGAAAATCAGTGATCTAAAAAGCGCTAGGCGCCAAAGTCCAAAAACGCTTGAGGCGCTAAGCGCTCGCCCAAGCGAACCGAGACGCTAAAATATAAAAATATATAATATAATTAATAAATATAATTATTTAAATAAAAAATATGATACTCAAAATTTAAAACAATAACAATAATGTCAAATAAATAAAAATTAGCAGTATTAAAATTAAAATAATATATTATTAATTTAATAAATAAAAAAATATTGTTACTAGTATATAGTTAACAGTATACTATTAATCAAGGTCTGTCATACCGAAGCGTACCGCCCGTACCGGGCGGTAGGTACCGGTCCGACAAGTTACCGGTACGCGGACCGCCCGGTACCACTACAGTGTTACAGTACTACAGTCCTACAGTATGAAAAAAAGTATAAAATTGTTCGGTACACTAGGGTGTACCGCTCGGTACGCCTTGATGTACCGCCCAATACATCGGTACCATACCGTACCGAGCCCGGGTCGAAACGTCGGTACGGTACGGTACGGCGAACCTTGCTATTAATATACTGTTAACAGTATACTATCGAGTCGATGTGAGAAGAGGGAGTAAGAGTAACAGTAGCGGCAGCGAGAGCGGGAGCGACAATAGTGGCGAGCAGTGGTAGTGGCAGCGACAGCAACGAGCAGTGACAACGATAGCAAGGGTGCAGTGTAAGAGTAAGACTGAGGCTGCTGACTGAGAGAAGCAGTAGTGGTAGCAGCGAGCAGCGACAACAGGAACAGGAGCGGCGATAGTGGCAACAGCAGCAGCTACGGCGATGAGCAGCGACAGCAACGGCAAGCAGCAACAGTGGCAGCGGAGAGCAACGACAGAAAAGAGAGGCAATGACAGCGGCAGCAGAGAGGAAATGTCAGCGGTAGAATCGCAAGCAGGGTTAGGGTTGGGGAAGTTGCGAGAGGGATGTTGGGAGGCTGATATCGGTGCTTTAGTTGGTTCGATTGAACCAACTAAAGCAGTGGAGACCGAACCAGATGTAAAACACTGGTTCGGTCGCCTGGTTTAACCCGGGCACTCGCTCGAAGCGCCTGATGCCTAGGCTCGGGCGAGCACCCAGGCGACGCCTCTTTAAAGCGAGGCGCTTGGACAAGAAGCGAGGCGCTCGAGCCTTGCCTCGCCTCGCCCGAGCGCCTATTGAAATCACTGCAGAAAATCATTCTTTTTCACAAAGAGAAAAAGAGTTTGCAGTAAAAATTACCAAATGTACAGAGATCACATAAGTTGATCATGCTAACAACCTTGTATCACTATTAAAAAGAAAAAAGAATAATATACTATTCAGAACTACCTTATACTTAATCTGGATTCTTTGAATTTTGACCTTGCACTCAACAATCTCCCGCTTCTTTTCTTCTCTCTGCAATTCCACATTATTAGTTGCAAAATATAGGTTTATGCAAAAGCTGTTTAAGAAAGCATATTTCTCCAGTTAAAATAAAACTTTACTAAAAGAAACCTTAATCAAAGATCTTAGCACTTTCTTTGCCTGGTCCAAGTTATGCCTGACCTGAAGCAAGTGCAATAATTGAAGTATGATAAGTGATCATGAAGCCAAATGATTAAAAATAAAACTATACATAACAATTTCTACAAGATTGTTCACAGTATCTGTAGTAAAGAGACGATAGGCCTGTAAAAGTATTGTTGGAGAATCACACAGAAACAGTAACTGTAATCCTTAAATATGAAAGCTATATTCCGGTGGAAGTAGTACTAGAATATGAAAGCTGAGAATATGGAAGCTGTATTGTATTTCTAGAATATCGAGGCTGCATTCCTATATGTCCGTATTCTTAATTAGAATATAACTATATTCCTAAATAGTTGTATTCTTAAATTAAAACAGGAAAGTTGTCCAGAATTTATATGTACAATTGTATTCCTAAATCCTAATATATTAGGTCTGTAATAGGATGGTTGTATTTTACCTTTCTGGGATTTAGATCTTAAAAATTTGTAAACTCATTCATGATGAAGTAACAAATGAAATTACGCATTCTACAAGTATCTTCTTAATCATTAATCAATTCATATCTGAGTATTTACAGCTCAGCCATCCATTTTTCATTTCCAATCTACCAAGAGCCAAGTTTTTCCCTTCATAATCTATGTATATACATGTCAACAATTGCCAATGATAATATCAAGTGGAATTTATAAAGCTAAATCTATATTTTGCTAATAATTATGACAAATCAAAAATCTATGAGTAACCAAAATAATGATAACAAGATTAAGAAATGTCTCACTTCTAAATATGACAAAAGATCCACAATCTGTCCTACAAAATTGAATCAGTGTACTAGTACACATCATATGTCTTCTGTAGCTTAAAATAGAGGTTAATGGTATCGACAGTAGGCATAGCTTCAATAAATTTCCTTTTTATGGAATGCACATCCTTTTAGGTCCCCTCAAAATCAATTTCATGCAATACCTTTTCTAGAAAAATAAATTCACTCTTAAAATTATTTGCTTAAAGTAACCTATATGATAAAAAGGATGCAGTAGAGTTCTTCAGAAAAAGGATAAAAAAGGCCAACCAATAACAAAACTTTTTGCTAAAAAGGTAAAAGGAGATCAGACAATTTGGCTTTTACTAAATTGTCGATGTCACAATCATTTCCCCATCCAACATCTCTAAAGATATTAGTTCCTCAGTAAATGTTTTGTACAGTCATCCTAAAAACTTTTAAAGTTCATTAGACATTTTAAATTAATATATACAGAAGGCAAGACTTGTTACAAAAGACCAATATAAACCTTAGTCGGGGAATAGTAGCTTATGAGGACATATTAAGGATAAAGATTTAGGCATTAGTATGCTAAAGGATGAAATTTAGTACATGCAACCTTCACATGGAGATTCATGGAGTGTTCATAACAAATTCTTTAAAACATGAAACAGAGCTAACTGACAGTTACAGCATATAATGTGCCCAAAACCAACTGCATTAACATGGTGTTGTTTTATCTAGGTGAAAAGAAACCACTTAAGTCTCTAGATCAAGGTTTTAAATACCTGTCTGATATCAGTTTCAACAATCACTGGACTAGTTTAGTACAAAGATACCTAGCAGTATACTGATATCTACTGCTTGGAACCACTAAAATAAATAAAAAACCAATAATTTGAGATACTGGACTATAGGTCAGACTGATAAATGCCTGCTACACTA
The DNA here is from genome assembly GCF_036884655.1 of Musa acuminata AAA Group. Classification (NCBI taxonomy): domain Eukaryota; kingdom Viridiplantae; phylum Streptophyta; class Magnoliopsida; order Zingiberales; family Musaceae; genus Musa; species Musa acuminata. The sequence goes on along the minus strand of NC_088335.1, from coordinate 34,229,649 downwards.
CAAGCAATACAAGCAATTAAAATTTACCTGGCGAAGTTTTTCAAATGACTGCACATTGTTTTCCCTCCTTTGCATCTGAAAAAATAGTAGTCAAATATCCAGCACATAGGGTAAGAAGCACCTAATTTCTTTCAGCAAGTCTTTAACTTTTATGGTACAAAGTATTTTCTGTGTCAACAACTAATTAGATACATTGCTGATTCCTTAGCACCTACCCTTCTCATGTGAAGACGGTGTGCCTTTTCCCTCGGTCTGAATACATTATAAGGATTTGAATCATTAACTGGTGGAGGAGGCTGCACAGATAAGAAATAAAATTAACCATGATTAGATCAATTCCTACTTTTAAGAAACTACACAATCCCATAGAGTATTATACCATTATACTAGCAGAAGAATTAGCCATTTAAACATCTAAAAACAGACCACAACCTAGGCAGCTCAAAAAGATGATGGCTGTTTTTAGCCAATTCTTTTTACATGCAGAACCAAACCCAACAGGTAATGTGCAGTCCAGTAACCAAATAATAACAAGAAGCATTTTCAGCACCCTGGTTGACAAAAGGGAATAGGTGACTCATTTGATGCATAAGAATGCTTCCATGATGAAGCTGATAACAAATATTAAAGAAGCCATTCAGGCAAAACATTTTCCAAGTTTTCATGCTGGTTAATACAAACTGCAAGAAAGTCTGTTCGACACAATTTGAACTAACATATTACCAGTTACCTCTCTCTAAGAAATTGTTCAACTAGCAAAACAGTAACTTAAAAAATGTTAAATACAAAAGGTTCCTCATAATACCACTAAGTTTCCTGTAAACATCCTGTTGGTGTAATGTAACTAAAAGTTTAGTGAAGAACCACATACACCCCAAAAATAAACATGAAAGTGAAACTATATTAAGTTCTATAACATAGACAAATGTTCAGCACCCCAGAGTTCAGGTCTAAGCTTCCACCATCCATGTTGGTAGTACATGCCATTCCAATTAAAGAATGGCTATAAATCCACATTATTGATGACACTGTGCATTATGTTATCTTTTGGTTTTTGTTTTACACATAGACATTTGTATTCTTTAATAAAAGGAAGGTGATATAGGGACCATATTACTATAAGCAAATTGTTGTTCTTCATCCAAAACTAGTGCTATCTAGCAGTGATTACAATAGGCGCTCGGGCGCTCGCCTAGGCGCTCGGGCGAGGCGAGGCCCGAGCGCCTCGCTTCATTTCCAGGCGGCGCGCTTCAAAGAGGCACCGCTTGGGCGCTCGCCCGAGCCTAGGCGCCGGGCGCTTCGAGCGAGCGCTTGGGTTAAACCAAGCGATCAAACCAGATTTTTAGGTCTGGTTGGTCTCTGATGCTTTAGTTGGTTCAATCGAACCAACTAAATCACCGATATCAGGCTCCCTCTCGTGATTTCCCCAACTTCCCCAACCCTAACACTCGCGATTTTGCTGCCGAGATTTCGCTGCCACCGTCACTGCTCGCCGCTACTGTCGCTACTCGCCACTGCCATAATCGCTGCTCATCGACTGCTCGCCGCTGCTGTCGCCGCTCCCACTCCCACTCCTGCTGCCGCTCGCCGCTCCCGCTCCAGCTACGGCTGTCACCTGCTACCGCTGTCATTGCCTCAGCAGCTTCGGTCTTCTCACGCTCTTCTCACTATACTATTAATAGTATACTGCTAACTGTATACTAATAATAGTATTTTTATTTATTAGATTAATAATATATTATTTTGATTTTAATACTATTAATTTTTATTTATTTAAAATTATTGTTAGGTTTCAAAATAAATGGTAAGTGTACAGAGTAACTCAATAGATTTGATGTAAAATTTTATTGTTTTGATTTTTTAGACTTTTTATTAATGTGACATTGTGATTTTGTACCTGATTTTTTAAATTTAATAGCATATTTTTTATTTAAATAATTATATTTATTAATTATATTATATATTTTTATATTTTAGCGCCTAGCGCCTCGGGCGTTTTTTGACCTTGGCGCCTAACGCTTTTTAAATCACTACTATCTTGATATAACAGTCATTGAACAACCTTAAAAGCAGAAGAAGATTTTTATTAGCATATATTAGCAGCATTTTGAAATTACTTTATGTAAAACCAGTTTAACAAGTAAACAAGCAAGATTCACCTAAGAAAATATCAATGCCCATATTCTAAAAATGATAAGGAAAAGAGTGCAACCTGCAAGTGCCGCAATATAGGTTTTTGCCACCATTCTCTCTGATAAATAACAAAACAACCATAAGCAGATATATTGAGTCAAAATTTTAAATTTTGGTTAAAATTTATTAGTCAACAAAAATATGAAGCCTCAGATTCATAAATTCTTAACAATGCTATTATATAAAAATGGTAGTAACTCTATATTTCTAACACCAAATGAAGCATACCTTTGCTTTCCAATAGCTATATACAGACTGGAATACCGGATATCGTACAGATAGGAATTGTAAAGCCTGCAAAAAATGACCAAATAGTTGGGAAAATTAATTAGTTGCCAGGCAAAATTTCATATCATGAAACTTCATTATATCCCACAAAATCACAGCACATAAGATAGTAAGCCAATGGAAGATTGTGCAACTCTTCTCCTTATTTGTCATGTTTAACATTTCTAATACAAGATCCACTTTGTATTAGCATCAGAAACATAATTTCATGAGAATCATTTGTTTAGGCACACAGAATATTTTTCATCCTTAACTGATTCAATCATCATATTGGATACAATGCTTTGCTTCGCAACTAAACAAATGTCAAGAAATTATAGAAACATCATTACATCTAGAAATAAGAGAAACTGTATTTCATGTGAATAATCGAAAGCGAAATTGAGAAATGATTAGTCATCCACCTCTGCTGCTGCATCAAGTTGTAAAAGAACAGGAATCGGTGATCCAAAAGTAGGTGTTATGACTCCTGCTCGTTCTCGAGCTTTATAATCCATAACCTCCAACTTGAACAAAATGGTCTCACATCTGTAACAAAATAAGCTTAGGTTAATGAAAATTAGCACCAAAAATAAAACAACTCATTATGCTACGTGCAACATAAGCAGCGTGCTTTCTTTACAGAATATTTCCACAACAAATTTTGCAATGCTTCAAATTTGACCATGAAAAACCAGGGTATATGACATGCAACATCCAGGATGCGCTTGGAAGTCGGAACAATGTGACAGTTCATGGAATGTGCTTAGGTCGGTTAGTCCATAGTTGCAGCTCACTAAGAGCATCCTCTTTTTCATTACCTCAATTCCTAAGTGATGCTTAACCTGTACCAGAAGTCTTGTGTACAGGGCCATACCTTTTAATGCTTAAACATGACTCTGGCTACAATGCTTGACCAAGTGACCTACACTGGATAGGTCATAATCATGAGGTAGGGCTTTGCATTAATTCTCTACTATAACTGGCAGGCTACTGGCTTGGCCAATTTTCTTGGTAAAAATGGTGGCTGAGCCTTCCCCACCAGCCTTCTTGGCCTCGATTAGAGAGGAATCATGATGTCTCAGTGACAGAGCATGCCATGAGACATATCATATGTATGTATGTGTGTGCATCTATATGTGTGTATAGCAAAATTGAAAGACCATACAGATTCCTTAAGAAAATTCACAGGACACCTAGATTCTGTGGATTATAATAACTTGACTAAGCACAAAGAGCATTTCTCTTCAATTGTATTGCTTTCAACATAGAGAAAGAGAACATATGAATCATCAAGATAACGAGTATTTTTCTAAGGACTTCAATTCAGCAAACAAATTATAGGAAGTGGTCAGGTTCCTAGCATGGAAAGCATCTGCTTTTTCTGAGACTCTGCATGCAGCATCATGTCTATGTGAATGAAAATTGGCAATTTCACCAGTCTTCATGCAAATCGACCCTTAAAACATCAAAATAAAAAAAAATGAATCATCATTAAAGTAACCATTAGATTTTATTTGGAGATAATCTGACCTCGTTTCTTATGAGGTGAAAATGTTTTCTTTTTATGTATCTAGTACTAAGAAGAGTTATCATTCTTTTCATCTTTCAAACCCGCCCTGCAATTCTGCTTTTTCTCAAAATAAAAGAAAAACGAAAAAGAAATCCAAAGAGTAAATAAAGCATAATAAGACTTCATTGTTTCAGAAATCTATTTCTAGCATTCTAGGGAGAAGAGCAAGTTCCAAATTTTACAGATCATCAAAGAAACACAACATTAAAAGATAAAATAGGCATAAAGGTCATCAAGTGTAGACTTTGACTATTACTTTTCAGGTGTAAGAGTCATCTTATCATGGTTGAACTCTTCAAGCCATTCATCATCTTCATTATCCAGGTCATATTCAACAAATTCACCAATCTCAGCCCGAGCTGAAAGATGTAATAATAAAAAAGGATCAGAAATCTGAAAAGTAATCTATATTTTTCTTTTTCATAGTAAATTTATGCAAAATTTGACCAAAACCTCCTCTTCCACGTATATATGATGTGGTTTGTGTGAAGGTGCAAGCATAGTCTCTTTCGTATGTGTCCACAACAATGAACTGGGGGGTAGGTATTTCTTGAGAACTTGCCTTGCTACGAGTTTGATGCACCTAAAGGGAAAAAAATATAATTCTGTTAGTCACTAATCAATCTAACTATATATAATGGTTCACAGATCAAAATTCAACCGTTGACAATTTTGCATTTTCAACTCTATCCCTTCAAACAAAGAAATTATTTTCCTACGTAGAACTCTAAGTCACCCACGTCATAAAGGAACAATCAAGATTCAACCGTTGACAAACAAGAAACTAGAGTCATGAATCATTTTATGATCAGAGATGGCCTTACTGACATATAGAGAAGAAATAATTATAATTGGATGACCAGATGTCTCACCAAGTAATTTCATGCAAGGGCATTCCACGTGTTATACAAGTTCATATTGGAAGAAACTTTGATGACCTGAACGCCCTAACAACCGTAAACACAAGAAAACCCACAAGTCAAGACAGAAAAGAACAATCTGATGTCCTTTTAAGAATTCAACTTGTTAATGCTACTTTTGGAGTCTCCAAGAACAAAGCTTTATCATTCAATCCAAGGAGTATAGATTTCCATCATGATATCCACATTCAATATTTAGAATACTGACAGTTGGAGTTCTCTAACTATGCACCGTCTTCAGAATACCATGCAAGAAGAAAAAGCAGTGGTCCATAAGTTAAGCAACCAACACAAGCTTGACATGCTAATAAGAGATCAGCATTACCATGTTCAGAATCCCATACGAGAAGAAAAAGCATTGGTCCATAAGTTCAAGCAACCAACGCAAGCTTGACATGCTAATAAGAGATCAGCAGTACCTCATTCTCATTCTCAGCTGCAGTCCAGAGCAGCTGTGAGTTGCGGGTGGATGCAGCTGTGACAAGTGTCTCATCTTCCTCAAATTCTTTAATGGATTTGACAATGGGAAGCTTCTTGTGAATGTCAAGTGGCCGAGGCCTGAACGAAAGCCTAGTCATCTCTCTTCCCTTGCCAACCTCATTTCCCAGCTCACGCTGTTGCCGCCGCCACCTCCAGCACAGCAGAACTGATGACGGTAACCCAATTACTTGTTTAAAGTCAGATGCAATGATTCAGTTCAGATCACAGACCCGTTCCTGTATTATCCTTGCGAGCACTAGGGCTCGCCATTCACAATGACACAGTTGCAGCAGCTTAGACCAGACACCAGCAGAAACGGAGTTCACAAACAAAACCTAGAATTCCTCAGTTCACGAACTTCACTCTGTAACTTGAGAAGATAGGCGAAGGGGACATCTAAAGACGCGAACGTACTCTTGCTCGCAGGTGCCAGCCAAAGTTGAGAAAACAACACTGAGGCGCCCCAATCCCGAGAAACCTCCACTCCTGGCTTCGAAGCGGGACCTCCAGGGCCGGCAGAGCGGATTGAGAAACCACAATTCGGATCGAAGTCGCTGCTCGTTTGGGGAGATTTAGGGCACAGGATCAAGCGGGACGACGACAGGATTGGAGACCGCGTCGAAGAAGAAGAAGAAGGAAGATTTGGAGAATTCCGGGCGAATTAAGGGTTCCGATTCGTAGAGCTTCACGGCTTCTAGGGTTAAAAAAATTGGTGAAATTAAAATACTAAAAAGAAATGGGAGGGGGCGGAGGTTTTATTTTTTCTTTCTTTTTTACATTTTTCCGTGGCAATGTTTGAAACGAGACGACTTGTATTTCGAGAAAAGATTGTAACCACGAGAACAAACCGTTCTGCAGATTATATATATATATATATATATATATATATATATATTAAGTATTAAGAACAGTGACGGTGGAGAGGCCGGTTTGGTTGGGGATGCCTCCCAACAAATTCTGTATGGTAATTTATTTTGGTGGCAAAGCCACATTGTGAATCCCCAGCTGAACTCGAGAATGCAAATTGCCGATGAGATTCCCATCGCATCACAGCAAGAAACAATTTGTCTACATGGAATGCCATGGAAACCCAACTCGGGTCATCGCAAACTTGAGTAGTAGCAGTCTACATGTCTTTGTTGGAGCGGACAAGAAGGAACATCTTAGCAAACCTCATCGAAACTCGTCCCCAGGCATGATCGAGTGTTCATACTTCACTTGCTAATGCTGCTCCGAGCTCCCTGAGCCAACACAGACCAAGTGTGATCTTGCAGTCGACACATAACCAAAATGGGGCTAATTACAATTTTTTTTAAATTCTTTTTGGCACTTGGCTTCTTCTAGCAATATTTTTTTTAATTTTTTAAAATTATATTTGGACCCTCACAGTTTTAAAATTATTATAAATTTATCCATTTTTAATCCTGTTTCTTTGATAAAAAAAAACTTTGCACATGATATCATATGCGGAATTAGTACCAAAGTTAAGGATATTTCGATCGATACAGGAAGAGCTCTGTCTATACAAAGTTTTACCTACACAAAACTTTTCTATTCTAATCCTCATCACAAATTTTTAATTAAGGCTCGAGAGAGGAAGAGTTTTTTTTTATTTATTTTCTGACTAGTTGTTGATTAGTTGAGGTGTCAAGGGTTAAGGTTTGCGATTCTTATTGCAACAGATGAGGACTAGACGTCAAGGCAAAAAAATTATCATAAAATTTTTAAACGATAAAGAGTTTAATGAGAGTTTTTTTTTATTTTTTTTATTTTAAATCATTGTTATGGATTAATGTCTCTTGTGAGTAGTGGACCGCTTGTGTGATTTTTGAATTCTCACTGTGTTGTATATGTGATTATTTTTTAATCCACATCAGTGGTGTTTTTGCTTATGTTATAGATGGTTATTTTTGAATCCTTATTATGATGATGGTATTTGTCTATTGTAGAGGATTGTTTTCTTAACTATGTTGATAGTGTATATGCTGATGATTCATTTCAATTCATTGAGAGTGAGTACGAAGGGGATGAAATAATATAATGCCTAGGCGGATGAAAGAGCATATGATAAGGTCGAAAATGATTAATAACTTATGGTTCAAGAGCAAGGTCTTACTCTATATATACTTGAGCAAGTTAGATAATTCACACAACCACAGTCACAAGATATAATAGATAGTGTGACGATGAATCACATAAGCGATGAAGAAGAAGTATTGTGTACAATCAAACAATAGGAAAATAGTTCAAATGTAAAAATCCAGAGGTTTAAGATGAGGTGGCATGCTAAGTTGAATATATAATCACATATATCTCCTAGACCAATTATTTAAATATAGTACATTGCAATCTAATATAATTTTTTTAGCTAATTACATATTAATTAACTATATTTAGTATCCCGATCTTTATATTTTTAAAAATTATATTAGAATTTATGTGTTTATGAAAGTGAATGATTTAATTTCGTTTCTCTCCATACTGTCGACTCTGCTGACGAAAATACTGCACGTGCTCAATGATAAATGAAAGTGAGGTAAAGTCAATACGTACTCAATAGTAAACTTTATAGTATTCTCGTCAATAGAATTGACGATGTGAGAATAAATAGAATTAAATGTTTTACAAGTAACTTTTAAAAATATACAAATATGGATGCTAAATGTAAGGATAATATGTAATTACCTTAAATTTCTCTACCAACCCCACTTCAAACACCTTTTCTTGTCATAATAAATTTAAAATTACTTTATTTGCTCAGATGGATCAAATCATATTTATGTTATATCATAAACAAGAGCACATTACTTGTATTATCAAATAATCCTAAACAATTCCCAATCAGAAAAATACAACTATGCAACTGGCAAATATAAAATAGTTAGAATGATAAAAGAAATAGAGGTAAATCGCCTTTCTAGTCTGTCTAAGATATTTTCATTGTCAATCCCAGACTACAATAACATAAACCATCTGTCTTTGAACCAAAGGTTCTGACATTGGAAAATTTTATTAATTATAAGAAGAGGAGATTTGAGGCACTGACAGTGAAAAGTCAAAACGGGGTCATTCAAAACCAACTATTTCTTGGTACCAAAGGGTTGGTTGATGGGGGTGAAATAATCATTTAATCATCAATTCTGCAATCACGTGCAGAGATTTCCGTGAAAGAAAATGGGGGGGTAAATAATTATAAGTGACTTTTAAAAATCCTATAACGCTTGATTATACAAGGAGACGACTACAAGAGATTAGAGATTTAATTTAATGCATAATTATTAGTCTTCCGAAAAATCCACCTTTGCTCACTAAAACCCATAACTGAAGAAGCTGGGAAGTTCCTCTCAGCGTGAGCCTTCTGACATTAGGAAAGACGAAAGAAAGAGTACAATGCGGTGAGCCACTCAGCAACCGAAGGGAGCAAATCTTTTTGTGTGACTCGGTGGCACGATGATCAACACTAGTGGCTGCCATAGAAAGCCGACGCCTATACGAAATAATATTTAACTGCTGCTCCACAAAGACCAGCATTTACAGGCAGCCTATCCCCTATGTCTTCTTCTAACAAATGGCGAAAATAATTTCACTGCTGCCTCCTCAGGAGTCAGGTGAGACTTACTTGCATGGGAAAGCTATGCTTTCTTTAACAAGGCTGGCTAATACGCCATTTGTGTGTCTACTGACTTCCTCCTGCACGAATGCTCGTGAAGCGGACGGAATCTGCGAGACCTCCGCAGACGAACGCCGTCAAATTTAGGAATGGCCTCGGAATCCTCTTGGGAGTGTTTTGGCATTCGGAGGAGTGTTCACATCATCTGCTTTGCAATCATAACAGAAGAGCTATTAATACACAAAATAATAATAATAATAATAATAATAACAATAAATAATATTATTATTATAAAGAAAAAGAAAAAGATAACAATCCACTGACAGCAAATAAGATTTCCTCAGTTGAAAAAATCTTTAAGCAATTGAGAAAAATCCTCCATAAATGTGTATAATCTCCCGAGAGTATGTATAAATAGTTATCAAGAGCTCACTATCAAAATAAATTAGGTAATTACATCTTATATATTTCATAGTTTCTCCAACAATTTCTATCTTTTTATCTTCTTCGTTTAATTCTTAACATGATATCAAAGCCTTCTTCCTTACGGATATAGGAAGCTCTGCCGAAGCCTTCTACTACTCTTCTTTTTTGTTCAGTTGGAAATGGCAGTGCTGTTGCTTACCTCTCCTCCGGTGTTGCTACTTCCTGTTCCAAAGTCGGAGATTGCTCGACCACCTCCTACCTTAACAAGAACCTTGCCTACATTATCGTGGTGGCCGCCGTCCTCACAATTGTTCCCCGGCCAGCGACCTCTCCTCCTTGTTCCCACATCTCACTCAAGCGAGAAGTGCTGCTGCCGCCATCCTTACTGCCACAGTCATCACTGTCTTCCTGCGGTAACAGGAACGATTGCAGTTTTTACAGCTTCCATCTGCAGCCGCTTCCCTCTACCGCAGCAATTTCTCTACAACTATAATTATTGCAGATTTTTTTTTCTTTTCACCTAATTGTTGCATATTTCTTCCTCATCGCTGTATCTTCCTCGCCCATCGCTACAGCCTCTTCTGTAGTGCATCGTTGCAGCCTCCTCTGCAGCTTCCTCACCCATCGTTGCAACCTCCTCTACAATGTATCGCTGCAGCCTCCTCTGCAGTGCATCACTGCAGCCTCCTTTGCAGTTCATCGTTGCAGCCTCCTCTGTAGTTCATCGTTGCAACCTCCTCTGTAGTTCATTGTTGCAGCTTCCTCTACAGTTCATCATTGCAGCCTCCTTTACAGCGCATCGATCTACTTTTCTCCTCCTCTCTCCCTCCTATATCTTTACATCTTTTGTAAAGATCACTTAAACCGCCATAAAATATCTAGGATGTTTTCATTTTCCTCTTCCGATATTCCTGTCCCTGATTCTACAGGGACTCTATGTTTGGATCGAGAGCACTAAGAGGGGGGGGGGGGGTGAATTAGTGCAGCGGATATCTTTCAGAGATTAAAAACGAAAGCTGCGTTTGTTCGATAAAAACTATTTTGATGCAAAAGCCGATTCTGAGATTACTTATGATTAAGTGCAGTTTACGTCTAAACATAGTTTGCATCTAAGCACAGTTTACGTCTAAGCTCAGATTGCGTCTAAGCGCAGTTTGCGTCTAAGCGCAGTTTGCGTCTAAATGGAATCAAAACATAAACGTAAACTGCAAAGAAACTCGTTTGTAAAAGCGTAGAAGACAGTTTGCAGTTATAAATAGAATCAAAACGTAAATGTAAACTGCAATGTAAAGATCGTACGAAAACACCGATTTACGTCTGAATGCAGATTCGGAAAGATCATAACTTAGAAACTTGTTCGTAAAAGCGCAGAGAGCAGTAACTATGTAGGAGGTTTGCAGTAATGATAAAGTGCTCAAAATAAAAGCAAACCAGAGATTTAGAGTGGTTCGGTCAGTCTTGACCTACTCCACTTTTGGCTTCCTCCACCGACGAGGTCACCGACATCAACTAGAGGCCTTCCTTCAATAGGCGAAGGCCAACTGCCCTTTTACAGTTTCACTCCTTTTGACGGGCTCAGGAGACAACCCTTACAGAACCTTTCTCTCCTCTCTTTTACAACTCAAGACTTGAAGAACAGAAAGAGGAGAACTTTTGGACTTTACACAAATTTGAGCTCTTAGAATCACAGAAAAGATCAAGAATTTGGTGTGTGTCTGTCTCTTTTCAGTGCTGAATGGGTGGGGTATTTATAGGCCCCAACCCAGTTCAAATTTGGAGCTCAAAACGATCAAATCCCGGAATTCCGGGATCAAGCGGTTGCACCTCCTGACTGGAGAGGTTGCATCGCCTGGCAAAGCTCGAAGACTGAGCCTCTGGGCGGTGCTACCTCTGTCAGGGGCGGTTGCACCTCTCTGCTAGAGCTCGAAGACCGAGCTCAGGTGGTTGCACTACCTGACTGGAGAGGTTGCACCGCCCAGTCTCGCTCGGAGACTGAGCCCTGGGCGGTTGCACCTCTTGGCTGGGGCGGTTGCACTACCTAGTCTCGCTGGGAGACATAGCCTGGGCGGTGCTACCTCCCTGCCTGGGCGGTTGCACCTCCCACAGCAACCTGGGTCCGAATGGGTTGAACCATTCGACCCAATTTGAGTTCTTCAAGGGCCCAATTGCCCCAGGATTAAGCTAATGGGATCACCTCCCATTTCTAACTTAATCAAAGTACTAACTACGATTATTTCCTAAGACATATTCTGCAGCTTGCTTCGGTGCGTCACTCGCTTCTTCCGGCGAGTTTCCGGCGAACTTCCGTCGATCATCCGATGAACCCTCGGTGATGCTCCTGCGGACTTCCGGCAAACTCCTGGACTGCGACGATCCACTTGGCAAGTTCCGACGAGCTCCTTTGGCAAGCTTCTGGACTTCTCGGATTTGTTCCCGCAGAACCTCCAACGACTGTCCGAACTTCCGTCGAGCTCTCGAACTCCCAACGTGATCATTGTCATGACTCTGGCGCAACTCCTGCTGCATGTCTTTCTTCCATCGTAGTTAATCCTGCACACTCAAAACAAAAACTTCGATCGGGACAATTAATCCTAAGCAATTAACCAAGTTGTCCGGCATGTCATTGGTCCCTCGACGCTTCGTCCGATTCTTCGGCGCATCGTCCTTTCCAGCAGCCTATTGCCCAATCGGCCAGTTGACTCCGCAACTCCAATATCCTTGGCACAATACCCGCTCTTCTTGGCCCGATGCCCGAGTCCACGGCCCGAAGCCTTCTGTCGATATGTCAATCGATCCACCGACCCGACGTCCAATCTTCTGACATGTTCCTCCAGCACAACATGATTTTCCTGCTTTAATTGTCTCATCCTGATCGAAGTATCCTGCGTTACTCAAAACGCAGATTAAATCATAAACATATATCAAGTGGTTTCATCATCAAAATACGAGATTCAACACTCTAAGCACTTCTTAAAGTCTTATCACCATCAATGCTGCAGCACTCATTTCCTTCAAATTATCCAAAGGCGGTAACTACGCATCTTGGCGGGCACAACTTTCTAATCTTCTATTTGGCTATAATCTCCTAGGTTACGTTGATGGCTCTCTCCAATGTCCACTTGAAATGATCAACATCCCAGGTGAACCCAGTCCAGTGCCAAATCCAGCCCACAAAATATGGATACGTCAAGATCGCCTCATCCTCCAAGCTATTCAAGCTTTCGTTGCTGGATCCATTGCCCCGCTGATATCCTCATGTATGACTACTGCAGAAGCATGGTGCAAGTTACAAATAACTTTGGCAAATCGCTCGTGTACTCGCATGCTCGGACTTCTCTCCAATCTGATGAAAACGAAACAAGAGGGAAGTACTATTGTTGATTATCTACAAAATATCAAAGTTATCATCGATGATTTAGCTTTGATAGGTCATTCTCTCAGTGATGAAGAAGTCCTAATCCATACCCTCAATGGCCTAGGAGGCAAGTACAAAGAACTGACAACAGCACTTCGGGCACGCGACTCACCAATATCATTCAAAGAACTTTATGATAAGTTGATTGACTATAAGACGTACTTGAAGCATGATGATAGGTTGCCCGGACCACTTATTACAGCTCAGGTCAATCAAAAATCCAAGAGGAAGAGCAACCAGTATAATAAGCACGTCAACAACGATTTGGCTAAGCTACCTCACCAGTACAATAAGCACATCAACAATGATTTGACTAAGTTACCTCCTAGCCCTATGGGCTCCAGACTAAACCCCCCTTATCTATATCAAGGTGGTAACTTTTATAATCCTCAACCCTCGCGTCCTGACTTTACAAGCCACCAACGAGTCGTTTGCCAACTATATGATAAAGTCGGACACTCCGCGAAAGTCTATCGGTCTCGCCCCAAACTCCCTGCTCCATCACAGTGGCCTCAGGTGACTTTTATGGCTACTCCAACTCCTATCTAACCTAATTGGATTGTGGACTCGAGCGCCTCTGATCACATGTGATCACCTCTGATCTTTAAAACTTGTCTATCCACAACAACTATGACAGAAATGAAGATATCATCATCGGTGACGGTAAAAGAATTCCTATTACTCATTCTGGTTCCTTAACGCTTAGTTCACTTACCACAACTTTTACACTCGATGATGTTCTATGTGCACCTAACTGTCACAGACAAACTTCTAAACAAGATGTTTGATGTAATGCTTATGCATGTCTGTGTCTTTTGGTAAGTTCATGCTTTGTACAGCATGTAGAGGGACGGTTGAAGGCTTAATAGTCCCATTTTAGTTAGGTTGGTGGCCGCTTTAGGTTTATAAATAAAGGTTATGTCATGTGGACACGTGTGAGAGATCTTCGGTCTGTAATGGACCATTTTACCCTTTATTGTGCAACTGTTCAAAGCTTATAAAGTCTGTTTGTAATTTGTATTGTTTATGAAGTGTTTTCAGAGATGTTTGCTTGTGGATCCCGAGTGAGGCATTTTCTCTATCCTGTTCTCTCTTTTGTGGGTCTTAAGGGACCATGGAAGGCTTCAGGGAGGTTGACCTTTGTGGACGGACACGCAAGGGTGCCGCACGACTTAGGCAAAACCAACTAAGTCCATGACATAACATTAAAAGAAACCTCATTTCCGTTTCTTAATTCTGTAAATAAAATAATACTCCAATTGAATTCTTTCCTAACTTTTTTCTTGTCAAGGATTTGAGCATGGGGGTATCCTTGGTCCAGGGCCAAAACAAAGATAACATTTATGAGTAGTCATCCGCTTCGCAAATTACCCTTCATACCGCTCACTCTTTAGTCATAGCTCCGGTTGATGTATAGCATCGTCGTCTTAGTCATCCCTCCCCTTTTATCCAGCAAAAATTACTTTCTCGTTATTCTCTTTCTACCTTGAAAATCAATAGCACTGTTAATCATTGCGATGCTTATCTTTGCAATAAAAATCATAAATTACCTTTTAGGACAACCTTCATTTCTTGCTCTAAATCATTTGAAATCATTTATACCGACATGTGGGGCCCTGCCCTAATTCCTTCTTTTGACAAGTTTCGCTTTTATGTCATTTTTATAGACTATTTTACTATGTACACATGGTTATATCCTCTCCACCATAAGTTTGATGTTTCCACAGTATTTACCAACTTTCGAAAGTTGGTCGGGAATTTTTTTCAATATTCCATTAAAATAGTTTACTCTGATGGCGGAGGCGAATATCAAGCCCTCACATCCTGTCTCTCTGCTTATGGTATACAACATACTCCCCAACTGGTTGGCTCTGCCGAACACAAACATCAGCATATCGTTAAAACTAATCTCTCCCTTCTACATCAAGCATCCATGCCACCACCTTTTTGGTTAGTAGCTTTTTAAACTACAGTTTATCTCATTAATCATATGCTCACTCCAGTCTTACAATACATGTCACCATTTGAAAAATTATTCCGCAAGCTTCCAAACCTTCATAAACTCAAAGTTTTTGGCTGTTTATGTTATCCATGGCTCCGTCCCTATGCGTCACATAAGCTAACACCACGATGCACTTTTATAGGTTATTCTCTTGAACATAATGCTTTTCGATGCTATGAACCCCAAACTAAAAAAATATTTATATAACGTTATGTTATTTTTGAGGAGTCTATCTTTCCTTTTCAAAATAATCCTACCATGCAAGCTACTCCGATAAACATGCATCACTGGAATATCCCTCCGATCTTATCACACGAACCTCCAATGACACCATCCAATCCTTACCCTCAAGATCTGCATACTACTATTACTCCAATTTAACAGCTTCTCACTCCCTCTATTTCTTCACTCCATTCCTCACAAGTTTTCCATATTAATGAAGTAATACCCTCGGCAACATTACCACTGGTTTTACCTTCTCCTAGACCTAGTGACATTGTCGTGCCAACGATTGGCCCGGTCCATGACAGTGACTCGCCCTCGGCTATACCACCAACACAATCTACCACTTCTATCCCCTCTAGACATCCAATGACAACATGATCCAAAAGTGATATTTTCAAACCACGTCAAGTCATTGACTTACATGCTATAACAGGTTCCTCCACTGAGGCTAGTGAACCCACTACAATCACTCAAGCTCAAAAATCTTTTCACTAGCGTAAAGCCATGTGTGACGAATATGATGCTCTCCTCCATAACTCTATATGGACCTTAGTACCCTTTCATCATACACAAAATATCATCGGGTGTAAATAGGTCTTTCGAATTAAGCGGAACCCAAATGGATTTATTGCCAGATATAAAGCACATCTAGTTGCCAAAGGGTTTCATCAACGACCTGGTGTCGACTTCATAGAGACATTTAGTCTCGTTGTTAAACCTATAACAATCCATCTTATTGTGAGTTTAGCCATCTCAAAGGGCTGACACATACGACAATTGGATGTTAACAATGCCTTTTTACAGGGGACACTTACTGAAGATATCTTTATGCAGCAACCTCCAGGTTTCGTTCATCCTCAATATCTGAGGCATGTCTGCAAACTTTAAAAAGCTATTTATGGACTTTGTCAAGCTCTAAGGGCTTGGTATAACGAGTTTGGCTCATTTTTGACCTCAATTGACTTCATTAATTCCAAGTCTAATACTTCGCTATTCATTTGCTAGCACAATGGAAGCATAATATATCTTTTAGTATATGTGGATGATATTATTGTCATAGGAAATGATCCTTTGAAGACTCAAGTATTTCTAAAGCACTTGGTCAATCGATTCTCCCTCAAAGATCTAGGAACTTTAAGCTACTTTCTGGGAGTGGAAGCAACATTTACATCTTCAGGTCTCTTCCTATCACAAAGAAAGTATATTCAAGATTTATTATCAAAGACAAACATGCAGGATGCGAAAGAGATTACAACTCCTCTCTCTACCAGTGAATCACTTAAATTATGTGATGTAAATCCTACTACAGATTCGACTCAATATCGACAAATCCTTGGCTCCTTATAGTACTTGGCTCTCATCCGTTCTAGATATTTTATTTGCTGTCAATAAATTATCGTAATTCATGCATCGACCATCTACTACGCATTGGTCTACGGTCAAACGAATTTTGCGGTATCTTAAAGGGACTCTTAATCATGGCATTTTTCTTCGCAAATATACTTTACTCCATCTTTATGCCTTTGCTGATGCTGATTGGGCAGGGAACTTTGATGATAGAACATCTACGTCAAGATACATTGTCTTCTTTGGAGCTACTCCAATTAGTTGGAGTTCTAAAAAAATAAAAGATGGTTGCACAATCTACAATTGAAGCTGAATACCATGCCATCGCCACTGCCGCTTTTGAACTCAATTGGGTCACAAATCTGCTTAAGAAATTCAACGTCAACTCCACAGTTATTCCTACAATATATTGTGATAATATTGGAGCTACCTACTTATGTGCTAATCCAGTGTTCTATTCCCGCATGAAACACATTGCTATCGACTTCCACTTCGTGCGAGATCAAGTTGTCAGACATCAACTCCATGTTTCTCACGTACATACAGCTGATCAACTAGTAGACTCACTCACAAAGCCTCTCGCCCGTAAACTTTTTTCATCTCATCGATCCAAGATCGACATTCTTGATGGAAGCTCAATCTTGCATAGGCATGATAAGTAGATAAGATTTCCTAGGTAGTTGAGGAAATCTCTAAGCATTTGAGAAAAATCCTCCATGCTGAATGTGTATAACCTCCCTGTTGAGTGTGTATAAATAGCTATCAAGAACTCACTATAAAAAAGAACTAGGTAATTACATCTTATACATTTCATAGTTTCTTATATGATTTCTATCCTTCTATCTTCTTAGTTTAATTCTTAACAACAACAACCTTAACAAAAAAAAAAAAATATATATATATATATATATATAGCAACTCATTTCCGATAATCTGAAACGTCTTTTAAGATTCCTCGTACAAAGGGAAATATGAGCCCTCCCTTTTTACCAAATAATTAATTCAGACAACTTCTTAGCTAATCAACATATGATTAGCTACGCACCTATGCATTTTTAAAGGACAACGTCTTCAAGATTCCTCAGAGAAAGGGAAATATGAGCCCTCACTGTATGATCAACACATCAAATAGTATTTTTAAAAATGTTGAGCACCAATGTCCTAAAACAGCTAAGGTGTTAAGCGCTTGCCTAGGCGCTCGTCCCAACGAAATGAAATGGTCTAAAATAATAAAATCTTAAAAATATATTATAATTAACAAATATAATACTAAATTGAAAAGATATAACAAATGCAGGAGTGAACTTTTGCAATCAAATTTGCTGTCAAATGACTTTTGCACTCAATTTTACACTCAATTTTTCCAATATCAAACTATCATCTTTTAAGTACAAACCCATCTTAAACCTATTTCACCAACAACCATTTATTTGAATTATCGATGTACTGAGAATAGATCAATATTATTTCATAAATCATAATGAAAATTTAATACTTAATTATATTTTATATAAATCATTTTTTTTTATTTTGTGTAGATCTATCAAAGTCATATGAATTAAAAATATATTAACACATCTATCCAGAAAAAATAGATTAATTAAAAAAATAATTATTTTTATATGTTTACAAATACTCTAGTTTCTCTCACGACCCATAGCACTATATATCGAACTAAGAATTTTGGTAAAATTTTCAAATAAACTCCATCAATTCAACTACCAAATTAATATTATCGTTAACAATAATATGCTAGAACTCAGTAATTGCTTTCGGATTTTAATTATGATCTTCATACAGCAAAACAAGTCGAATTAAGAAAATAGAATAGACACAAAAGAAGAGGACAAGAAAAAAAAAGAAGAAGAAAGAAATAAAATTAAGATTAAAAATCAAGAACTTAGCAATCGGAATGATTACCGTGGTTAATACCATATTTGTTTCTAACACTCTAGTTCTGCGATCCTCTAATTACGGTGAGCCGGACATGGATTCTCAAGCATAGCAAGGTACCAAACCAACCACCTTTAAGGCAATCACGTGATCAATAGATTTCTCCAAGAAATGATTCAGTGGAAGAACATATAATAACAAGCAGCTTGTTGACCTTAATTATACGACGGCTTTAAAACCCAACCGATTTCGATTGTCCATCCATCCATGTCACGAGAATCCAGATGGGTTCAAATTTGTAGGATCCCTGAACAGCTAAGAATGATTAATTATCATCATCATCATCATCATCATCATCATCATCATCCAGATAGATGCTCATTGATTTATTTGCCATCTCAGATCTAGGATTTCTATTTTTTTTAATGATTTTAAGAACGCGTAAAAGGCCTCGTAATTTTCACCGCGTGTATGTGATTTGAAGTACACATGGGTATGTGATTTGAAGTACACATGGCTGCTCAGACAGTATGGGTTAAAAGGTAAAAAGTAAGAAAAAGGGGGACAAAGCTTGCGACGCACCACCCAGTCAAAATCTTTAGGTAGATCCATCAACGTTCTGGTTGTCTCTCTTCCCCCCCTCTCTCTCTCTCTCTCTCTCTCTCTCTCTCTCTCTCTCGTTTTCGCTTCCCGAGTCCGTCGAGCGATTCTTCAAGGAAAGAAGGGACTTTTTGTTGGTAATATCCTTTTGTTGGGTGCCGATCGGGGTTCGGGGATCGGGAATCAATACCGTCGTGCGATGAGGAAGAGGGAGAGGGAGAACCCCTGCGACGTTTGCGGGCATTACCACAAGTACGAGGAGGGCGAGGTCTGCGGGGTGTGCGGCCACCGGGTTGCTGCCGCGCTGGCGCAGCCGATCCAGCAGAGCAGCGCTTTCCCTTCAGAGATCGTCAAGGATTTCCTCTACCTCGGCAGCTACGACAACGCCTCCCGGAGGGAGATCCTTAAAACCCTCGGCATCACTCATGTTCTCAACGTGAGTTTACCGCCCCTTGCCTATTTGTGATTTGTCTGTTTACTGCTTTTTGAATGGTCTATGGCTGCCTTTGATGTTGGTTACATCTAGCGAAGGGGATCTCAGGTTTGATTGGCGGTGGCAATCCGCAGCACCTATAGTCACTGATCGATAAATAAGTAGTGATGTGCATGAAATCTTTGCTTCAAATTAACTAATTGCTTTCTCCTTAATGTTTCTAGTCAAGGGATTATGACCTCAGTATTTTATTTTGGTGGACAGGACTAAGAACGACGCACAAAATGATATAATTTAGAATACTGTATAGTTCGCAGCTCACGCAGAACTTCCATTTCTTCTCGCCCATCAATATCTGCAGAACCTTTTCCGTTTCTTAGGAGATAGATCTCTGAAACAAAAGAATGTCGATTTAATGGGTAAGGCTCTCATCAATGCAGAGTTTAGGTGGGTCAATGCGCACAGTATTACCCCTACAAGTAAGGAGGTTCTTTATCACTTGAATTGCGAATAAACAATTTTACTATGACACCAAGGTCCACTGTCTGTACTGTCATTGGAAACTAAATGATTTAAATAAAGTAGGATTAAGATCAAATATGATGTAAGTTTAATAATATTAAGAGGAATGGTACGTGTAGTTAAGATGAAATGACAAAGTTCTCATAAGAATCTTGAATATATTATTTAATAACAACAAGAAATTGAAGAAGATATTCTTCATAGAGTAAAAATTGAGTGATTAAAGTGAAGAGGAATATCAAAAGGTTTTTATGACCATTTAGTATTTTTAGATTGAAAAAAATATGATAATTGTCAGAATAGTCATTCTTTATGGTCAAATCGTTACAAGGTTAAGAAATCACATGGTCAAGAAACTAGTGCAACTAAGAATGTTGAATCAATGTGTAAAAAAGTAATATTTTTGTTTATAAATAATTAGGTGTGGTCCTTATAGAGGAGAAAAATGGGGGGAGAATCAGGAGAGATGGTATCAACATATACAAAGAATTGATATAAATGTTGTGCTTAAACAAGATGATTTGTTTAGTACTAGTGGTATAAGGAGAGATAGAGAGAAACTAAATGATAGAGAAAGATTTGAATGCTCTTAATATAACTAGAAATGTTGTCTGACACAAAGCTCATTGACATGAAAATATTAACATAGCTGACCATAAATAGTTAAGACACTACAACCTGTTATGCACAATTGATAATATCATCTCAAAAAAATTAGAACCATTTGGAGAAAAGCAAATGATGATGTTAGAACCCTATCGGATTCTAAGCTTGGGGTTGATCTCTTTAGGAGATCGGCCTCCTTGGAACTCTATAGGGGTTCCTTTCTCCAAGTTGCTGCTTAAAGGCTGCAGAAAAAATTCATTTATTGTTTGTCAAAAGATGATGAATACATGACTATGTATAGGGTTTCTAAACCCCAACTCCTAATAGGACAACTACTCAAGACTCCTATTTTTAACTAACTCCTAATAAGACTCATACTCTAAGAAGCAACCTCCCAACTAACCCTAACCCTAGCCGGCCTCTTCACCTCTTTAATAGGGGTCGACTAGGTAGGTTTTACACGAATGCCCCTTTCAATAAAATTCAATTAGGACTCTCCTAGCTAGAGTCATAACAGACCCGTCCTCTTCAAATCAGCCTTGTCCTCGAGGCTGACGATCCATGAATTCTGGGAATTTGATATTCAAGTCGTCATAGTTCTCCCAAGTGGCATTTTCTGCTGGTAGGTTCGCTCACTGTATTAGTATTTCAGTAATGGGTCGTCATCATTGAGTCACGATCCGTCGATCAATAATGACACTCGGCTAGGTTTGGAGTTCTCCTTGGGTAGTCTTATTTGGTAGATGGCTTTGGGCTATCCCGTTTTGTCCCAGCTTGAGCTTTAAACATGACACATGGAAGACTGGATGAATTCGGGAGCTAGCGGTTAAGTCCAATTTGTATGCCACCGCTCCGATGTGCTCCAAAATTTGGTAGGGTCCATAGAACCGAGGTGAAAGCTTTATAAATGCTCTGGTCTGGATTGATGTTTGCTTGTATGGCTGGAGCTGTAAGAAGACCCAATCTCCTACTGAAAATTCTCTTTTGCCTTTGTGTTGATCATATTGCTATGTCATCCTTGCTTGGGCTGTAGTGAGATTATCTTTTAGTAACTTCAGCATTTTGTCTCTATCCTGTAGTTCCCTGTCTACTTGTTCTACTTTAGAGGTGCCCAACACATATTTTGGGATCACAAGGGGTGGTCGGCCATACATAGCCTCATAGGGAGTATATTTTGTGGATGAATGATAAGTTGTATTATACCACCATTCAGCCCAGGGAAGTCACTTTGTCCACTCTTTTGGCCGGTCACTAATGAAGCATCTGAGGTATGTCTCCAAGCACCTGTTCACCACTTCAGTCTGGCTGTCGGTTTGTGGGTGATACCTCGTACTCCTTTTCAATTTAGTGCCATGCATATGGAATAACTTTGTCCAACATCTGCTCGTGAAGATACAAGTAGAATTTGGCACAAGCACAATGCGTCCCTTATAGCGTAACTCTTTTGAGTTCCAACTGTAATGAGCCACGAAGCTTGGTGCTTCCTCCAATTTTTTTATGATCTTACTAGTCTCCGGATCTTCCTGCCATTCCCTCTTAATATCCTCAAGGAAGTCGCTGGTTGAAAGTGAAACGATCGAAAATTCACCTTGCTCGAGTAGTCGCGAAAGCGCATCTGCAACAACATTCTCTTTCCCCTTTTTGTAAGTTATTTCATAATCATATCCAAGAAGCTTTGTTACCTATTTTTGCTGCTCAGGGAAGATATCTTCTGCTCCAAGAAATATTTTAGGCTTTTATGGTCGGTCATGATTTGAAAGCGTCGCCCGATCAAGTACGGTCTCCACTTGGCCATCGCATGCACAATCGTGAGTATCTCCTTATCGTAAATAGTCATCTTGAGATGGGAAGGAGATAATGCCTTACTGATATAAGCGAGGGGGCGACCATCTTGCATTAGTTCAGCACCAATCCCGACTCCGGAGGCATCGACTTTAATAACAAGTCTTGCCGAAGTCGGGTAGTGCTAGTACGGGTGTTGTCGTCATTGCGACTTTAAGTTCGTCGAAGGCGGTGGTGGCTTTGTCCGACCATTGGAAAGCATTTTTTTTCAGCAAGGAAGTAAGGGGTGCGCTAATCTTTCCATAGTTTTTCACGAACTTGCAGTAGTAGCCTGTTAAACCGAGAAAGCCGCGTAACGATTTTATATTTCTCGGGGTTGGCCAGTTCTGCATTGCTTCAATTTTGGAGGGGTCCACCGTCACACCTTCCTCTGATATGATATGCTTAAGATATTCTATCTTATGTTGAAGAAAGTTGCACTTCAATTTTTTTGACAAATAGAACATGTTCTCGTAAAATCGTCAAAACAAGTCGTAAGTACTGAAAATGACTTTCAAGAGAAGGGCTGTAAATAAGGATATCGTCGAAGAAAACTAGCACAAACTTACAAAGATAATTTTGGAAAATATCATTTATAAGGCTCTGGAAGGTGGAGGGAGCATTGGTGAGACCAAATGACATTACCAAAAATTCGTAGTGATCATTGTGTGTTCGAAAGGCGGTTTTCGGTATGCCTTTTTCGCACACTCGTATTTGATGATACTCGGATCGAAGGTCCAGCTTTGTGAAGACTTGTGCTCCCTTTAATTCATCAAGCAATTCAGCTACTACTGGAATAGGGTATTTGTCCTTGACAGTTATGCTGTTGAGAGCTCGGTAATCAATGCATATTCGTCATGTTCCGTCCCTCTTTCGTACAAGGAGCACCGGTAAAGAGTAGGCGCTGCAACTTGGCCGAATAACTCATGTTTCGAGCATCTCATTTACAATCCTTTTTATTTCATCCTTCTGGAGATATGGATACCGATATGGCCGAGTATTTGCTGGAGGTTTGCCTGGAAGAATCGATATACAATGATCATGCTGACGGGTAGGAGGTAGGTTGCGTGGTTCATCAAATATATCTGAAAATTCAGCAAGCAAAGGAAGTAGGTTTGAATCTTCAAATTTTGTTGGCTCTCCCTTAGTTTGCTGCTCAAGTTGTACCAAAAAACCGCTGCATGCTTTGTGCAAAACCTTCTTCATTCGTTGTGTGCAAATCATCGTTACGTCGCCCCCACGTTTCCCATGCAGTATCACTTGTTTTCCCTTACTATAAAATTTCATAATTAGTTTCACAAAATTCCAAGAAACATCACATAATGTCGTCAGCCATTTGATGCCAAGCACGGCCTCATAATCATCAAGAGGGAGGAGGAAGAAATATGCAATTATCTCTTGGTCCTGCAGCAATAGTTTCACCCGCGGGCACCTATGATTATACTTCAAAATTCGTCCGTCGGCGACCTTAACGTCAAACCTGCTGCAATTCTCGATAGGTAAGGCCATCCGGACAGCAACCTTGTTGTTCATAAAATTATTAGTGTTTCCGGTGTCAATAAGAACGGTGATAGGTTGTTGCTTCAGAAGTCCTCCCACTTTCATCGTTTGCGGGTTCGCGTAACCAGCAAGGGCATGCATTGTAATATCAATCGGTTGTTGTTCTTCATCCACGACCTCTTCCTCATGCTCCTGGATCTCCTCCTCTATGCCTTCAAGAATTTCAATCAGTAGGAGGCGGCCCCTTTTGCAGCGATGATTGCGGTTCCACGGCTCGTCGCAATGCCAACAAAGACGCTTTGCTGATCGATCACGTAGTTCTTCTCTTGTCAAATTTTTTGGCAGTGAAGGACGGCTGGGTGTAGAAGGAGGTTTATATGCCGCGGGCCTAGGAGAGGTTCTCATCCTCCGAGCATCTTGGTTGAGCCGTTCTTCTTGTCTTCGGGCGAAAGAAATCGCAACTGTCACGGTACGAGGCTGCCGCGCCTTAACCTCCCCTTTTATCTCTGGCTTGAGTCCTTCGATGAATGTTCCTAACAATTGACGGTCAGTCCAATCACGAGCAAGGTAGGATAGCTTCTCAAATCTGGTTTGATACTCTTGAATCGTAGAGGTTTGTCGAATCTTTGCGAGTTGGCCATCGATATTTTCATACTCCGTAGGCCCGAAACGATTCAGTAGTGCGTTTTTAAATATATTCCACGTCGGAGCCCCATGATTGTATTCCGGCCAATTGTACTATTGAATAGCATCTCCTTCAAGGTGGATGACAACAATTTCCACCATAGCATCATCCGACGTTCGGTAGTAGCGGAAGTAATGTTCTGCACGCGAAATCAACCCCGTCGGGTCTCCTTCTTCCCATCGCGAGAAGTCCACCCTCATGTGTGACTGAAGCATGTCCGAGGGCTGTCCCTCCTTCTCTGGAGGCCTCTTTGAACTCTCTCCTTGCTGAAATTTGGTTGGACTCGGCGGTTGTCCAATGCTGAATTCTGCAAACAAAGCGCACAATTTGTCCTCCAAGCGCGATTCAATCCGAGATTCCCATGCTTCAAATTTGGCTTCAAATTTGGCATCAATTGGATCTTGAGAAGCCATAGCATATGCCTGTAGATCAGAGATGTCCCTGTCTTTTTTCTGCTGACGGGTTAATGGCATGGGGTGGTGGAAGGTTCGGAAAAATTGAGGATCACGGAAAGGTACTGCAGCAGATTTTTATGTCTAAAGTGTCGTAGTTTGGACGTAAAAGGTCAGTGATTTATATTGAGAATTTTTTGACGAAACCAAAAGGAAATCTGCTGTTAGGAAGTGTCAAAGCTGTCGTAAAAATTTCGTAGAGATTTGGACAGAAAAAACGTAGTAGCAAGATCAAACAAACTGTATTATACGGTTGGAATTCTGCAGTGCATCTTGCAGTTTGGACATAAAAGATCAGTGGTTTATATTGGGAATTTTTTGACGAAACCAAAGGGAAATCCGTTGTTAGGAAGTGTCAAAGCTGTCATAAAAATTTCGTAAAGATTTGGACAGAAAAAACACAGTAGCAAGATCAAATAAACTGTGCTATGCGGCTGGAATTCTGTAGTGCATCTAGCAGTTTGGATGTAAAATATCAGTGGTTTATATTAGGAATTTTTTGACGAAACCAAAGGGAAATCCGCTGTTAGGAAGTGTCAAAGCTGTCATAAAAATTTCGTAGAGATTTGGACAGAAAAAACATAGTTGTAAGATCAAACAAATTGTGCTATGCGGTTGGAATTCTACAGTACATCTTTCGTCGTAAAGATAAAAACTTTGCGACGAAAAGTTTATGCAGCAATATAGGAAGGATTTTTTTGGATTTTTGAATAAGGATAACTAAATTACAGCAGCAGTAAAGTAGGAAACTAGAACCTGTTGTAATTCATGGGGAAATCAGAGGATGATTTGCGGTGGTGGAGATAACGGTGGAATTTGTCGACGATCTTTTAAGCAATTGTGGGAATTGTTTTGGGCGACCGTGGAGGGCTGATGGATGGCTGTGGAAGGGCAACGAGACGCCAAGAGCGTTGCTCTGATACCAAGTGTTAGAACCCTTGCGGATTCTAAGCTTGGGGTTGATCTCTTTAAGGGATTGACCTCCTTGGAACTCTATAGGGGTTCCTTCCTCCAAGTTGCTACTCAAAGACTGCAGAAAAGATTCATCTATTGCTTGTCAAAAGAGGATGAATACATAACTATTTATAGGCTTCTAAACCCCAACTCCTAATAGGACTCCTACTTTTAACCAACTACTAATAAGACTCCTACTCTAAGAAGCAACCACCCAACTAACCCTAACCCTAGCCGGCCTCTTCATCTCTTTAATAGGGGTCGGCTAGGTAGGTTTTACATGAATGCCCCCTTCAATAAAATTCAATTAGGACTCTCCTAGCTAGAGTCCTAACAGATGATTTTGACAGCATATACTCCAAAACGAAGACTTTGGGGGAGAGAGCCAGCAAGAAAACCTGGGGCCTCTTGTAGAAATCTCAAAGAATATGTGTCTAGTTTGAGAAAAAAACTAAGGTTATACAACTTATTATGTTGAGTAATAAACTTAAATTGTCACATAGGAGGTTGATTTAACTTAAACTGATTAAATAGATTATCTTTTGACTGATTTATAATGGATCAGTTCGACTTAAAGGCATATAGTGAACTATTATAATATTGAGACTAAAGCTTTAGTAGTTGCAATGCTGATGTTAACCAGCTACTGCAGTCACAAATGTTCCTAAACACAATATGCCATGTCACAACTATAGCATGGTGCCTGTTTCTGCAAAACACCCATTGCTGTCATCACACTGGCCGCTTTAATGAAAAGTGAACAGAAATAGCCATTTCTTAGTATTATGGTTATGTTGTTATATCTTGAATTATAAGGGCTCTAGTAGGATTTTTCTTTCACAATTTGATTTTTTTATATATATCAAATATCAAGTTTGACCTTATTGTGCGTTTGAGACATAGAGTTTGTACTGGATTTCAATCTAACCATGTATTTTCCCTACTTCTGCTCCCAAAATTGATGTGTGCTTTAAATATAGATCTTAACCTAAGCGAGTTATCTTACTCTTGAAAATATTCTTTTACCTGATGTCATTGTTGGATTATGAACTTGCAGACAGTACCAACTTGCCAAAATCTATACAAGAACTCCTTTACTTATCATTGCCTCCAAGATAACAAGAGTCTACAATTTGATGAAGCAAACCAATTTTTAGGTATGGTTTTTGTTTCTTAACATCATTTACATCAATAATTTGGCTACTTGAAATTGTTTTCCTGGATATGAGCTATATTAACATAGAATTGGCAATTTGACATCTTAAAATTGCTGCGCTGCATGTCACTCTATTGTAATTTATATTGAGTCGACAGTTTGATATCCCAGAGAATAGCATATAGTACTGCAGAGATGGTTGGCACAATAGACAATTTGCTGATCAGTCTTCAATAAACTTAAATCTCTGCAGCTGAAGAATTGGAGATTAGTTTTCCTTTTATGTTCTTACCTCTTCCAGGATGGATATTCCACTTGAAACTTAGATTTACTGCTCTTCTTTTCTATGTATTAAAACTGAAGAAACATATAATCAGGAGAAATCCTTGCTGAGTTTTGTGTCAAATTTTTGGCAGTTAGTTACAAGACAGTGTAGGACACCAGTCATTCTGCCAAGTGTTACTTGTAAGGACTTCAAAAAGTATGTAAAGCCTATCACATTTTTCAAAATTTAAGGTGTTTGTGTTAGCAATGATCGAGCATCATCATAAGTGAATGTGGAACATAATCAGCTAAGAGGACAACATATTATTAGGCTCTCCTATTGGGTAGAGCTGCCTAGTTCGGACATTACAGCTTCTTGTTATTGTTTTTGCCTATAATTTGGTATACAGAGGAATATGCAAAATACAAATTGAGGTATCGTTAAATTAAAAGGGCAAAATTATACTAGTTGTATGTGACTTCAACGACCAACTTCCATATGGATTTTGCTGTTTCCATGATTGTTTGTATCCTTTGCATAAATTGCAATGCTTTACTCAGACCTTACACTGTGGTTCTATGTTTGATCTGGACCAGTAGATATTGGGTGGCATGTAACAGTCTGATGGCTTGTCAGGTTAGCAATACGGACCACAACATGTGCCTCCCAACTCCTTATATACTCAAATATCTAAAAAAGGTTCTACTACCAGACCTTTACCAGATTTTACCTGAAAGGTTTTTATTGTTAGTTGTTTACCTTTACCAGACCCATAGACATTTGCATACCTGAAATCTCAAACTATACCTTACACACATTGTTTAGTTGCTTGATGTATTTCAACCACTTGGATTTTGGCCTTTCCGCCATCCATGTAGGTTTTATTTGCTTTCCATTAAAATTCACTATATACATGCAGAGAAATGTGACAAGGACAAAGCTCGTGTGCTTGTCCACTGTATGTTGGGAAAGAATAGGTTAGTTTGCTTCACGTACATGTTTACATAAAACATTAGATATGGTTATCATGTGTGCACTGTATGAGCCATTGTTTTCTCTTGACAGATCTCCAGCAATTGTGATAGCCTATCTGATGAAATGCAAAGGATGGAGATTTTTACAAAGTTATCAGTGGGTTAAAGATCGTCGACCAATGGTGGAGTTGTCTCCAGGTTCTTGTTTTTCCCTATATGATCATATAAGAATGGAGCTCTTGGAAGTGCAAAACTTGGCATAATTGCATTTATCTTTCTTAGTAATTAGTCTTTTTTCTTTATATATATGTTCCGGTTTATGCTGGACATTGGAATTCAGAATCTTAAAATGATGGTTCTTCTTTCTTTCACCGAGGATCCGTACGTACATTATCTGTCTTCTCTTGCAGCTATCCATCAGCAATTGCTGGAGTATGAAGGAAAACTTTTTGGATCCAGTGAAGCCATGACTCTGCAGCTATCCATCAGCCATGACTCTGCAGCCTCTGAATCACTTCCATCTTTTGGGTTTGGATTCCCAAAAGCAGCCGATACATCTTCAGCCCCAATGTTCAATCAGCCAACCTCATCTATCTTGGAACGATCCATTCCAAATGTGTTCGGAAACGATTTTGTCTTTGGAGCAGAAAGAAATATAGAGCAGAGAATGATGGAAACCGGTGCTTTCGTCATCGTGCCACCCAATGCGAGTGAAACCCCTATGGACAGCTCGTAAAGAATTGGTCCGGCCTGTTCCACAAAAGGTGAAATCTGCTGCTGAAAAAAATGGAGGTCCACTTTGTATCCATAAGATGGGTGATGTGAATACGGCTTGTCACTCGGGTTTGGCATCACAAAGTGGTCTTTGGGAAACCGTTGTGTTGTAAACTTTTCTTCCACATTTTCTAAGAGAACTGAAGAACGTTATGAACGAATAATTTATTGCTCATACAAATGTCCAACTACACGAGGAATTCTTGCTTGGGCCACGTTTACCACGTGGAGTAAGCAACACGCACAGAAGTCTTTACGATGATATGTCTTCGAAAGTGCATCTTTTTACGACTGTTGCTTACATGTATCTTTTGTCGCCGTTATTAAAATTTATAAAAAATAGTTAGATTTTTATTTGTAGTATTTTTTGAATTTTTTATAAGAATATGTTTTTTTTCATCTCGAATGGTTCAGTAGCTTTTTGAGCATATATTTTTATCATCTCAAACGTTGTATTTTATTTATTTTTTATCAAGATGATATATAATTGTCCATTATAAAATTTATTATGTATCTCGTCATCTCATTATCTTATTGAATAATTAATTTATGATATTTAAAATTTTTAATTAATTAATATTGATAAAAAAAAGAAAATCTTTTGATTTCGTAATTCATTATGTATCTCCTCATATTAGTCATCCTAAGTTTGCTTAAATAATTAATTTCACTATCTTATTGAATAATTAATTCATGATACTTAAATCTTTTACTTAATTAATATTTATCAAAAAAAAATCTTTTGATTTTGTGCTATCTGGAAAGCTCTTTTTAATGTAAGACTGAAAAATGATTCTTTTCTTTAATTGGGTTTGGCTTGATTTTGAGGTGTTTAGTAGAAAGCTCTCTTTTTAACGTAAGTCTAAGTGATTCTTTTCTTTTCATTTTAATAAAATAAGAGAATGAAGAATGAAATTATAAAGATTGTATGATAAAAGAGAAGATTTGTTTAACTGAGTAGAGAAATCTCATCTGCTATGCAGTTGAGAAAATCTCTCTGTTATCACATTTGGCTTGGCTCTTGGATTTGGATCATTTGTCATCTCTCTGTTAGTTCACATATGATTAAGCCCCATCAAAGAGACGCGATGGGGCTTAATCACATGTGAACTAACATGACGTCGATCAAAGAAGCAGTTCATTTACCCCCATCACATTCCCCATCAAAGAGACGCGATCTCACCTCTCCTTTCCACTAACATGACGTCGAGCTTTCCAGATAGCACAAAATCAAAGGCCCACCCAATAACGAACACTCATCATCACATGAGAGAGTATGAGATTCCAAATATATCAAAACTGATGACATGAACAATTTTTTTTTCTCCAAATCTATTATAACTATCTTATAAAATATTTACACTTGTAATTTAGTATGAGTATTAGGAAACACATTGTAGTATCAACTCTTCTTCTCTTTCACCTTTGTAAGTTAATCTTCGATAAAATGAGAGTAAGTCATGAACATCTTTGAAGAATTAATTTATACTTTCTAATCTATTTGTCGTGAACATTGTATACTAATATCTAGAGAAAATTATATTAGTTTATTTCACTTTTTTTAATTTTAGATATTCATATGAAATTTTTTTTTAATGATTTTTTCTTAATTTTTTGCCTGTATTTATTAAACTTGTGCAAAATAGGACTCTAGCAATTACCAAAACCAGTTTTGTAGCATCTCCATCTTGTACATCAATTATTATAAATTTTTTTTGATAATTGACTATGCAGTAACCATACTTTTACTTTTGGAAGGATCTCCTTCACAATTAAAAGAATTTTTTGGATTTGATTGTTGATAATCATTAAGTTTTCAAATTTAATAATATAAATTTTCGATTGATACAAAAACCACTCCCATAAATTTCTGCACTTAATCTTCATTACAATAAAAGCAATTGAAATTAATTTATTATAACCATTGATATTGTAGCTATCATCAAGACATCAACATTAATACCAAAAATAATTTACATATATAATCTGAAACTTCTAAGGCAAGCATCGAAAGCCCAAAAAATTCTTTAAGAATAATATTTTGATATCATTATCAATTGAACATGAGTCTCATGAAGCTTTTAACTCCCTTAGAAATGAAATTATATTAAGTGTATGACTGCCCATAATCAACTTTATTAAATGCAATCTCTTATGCAAAAAAGTCATCTTATATGATACAATAACTCTGATTTTTCTAATATCGATAATAATAATTTTTGATGTATAATTAGCATTGACAAATTACATTCATGTTCTCTATCAAAGTTTGAAAATTTTGAAACCTTCAATTCTACAACGAGCTACAAGTAATTGGGAACTATACATCAGACTTTTATCTTATAATCTAAAAGTTTGTTTGAATCATATACTCTTTTAAGATTTTTTAAAATTCCTCCTTATCTCCAAATACTTGTAGAAAGACATTTATTAGGTTACAGATTGGTATATATATATATATATATATATATATATAATCAATAAATTAAATTTGAAGTCATTCAAATATACTAACAAAAAGTTCAATATAGGAAAATTCATCATTTCTAGCATAAGGATTTATGTCGTTTAACAACATCTTGGCTACAATAATATTCAAGAAACATTTGTCTAATATTATTATATATATATC
The DNA here is from genome assembly GCF_036884655.1 of Musa acuminata AAA Group. Taxonomy (NCBI): domain Eukaryota; kingdom Viridiplantae; phylum Streptophyta; class Magnoliopsida; order Zingiberales; family Musaceae; genus Musa; species Musa acuminata. The sequence continues at coordinate 34,197,924 of NC_088335.1, read as the reverse complement.
ATTGTTTAAAATAACTTGCTTGCCAATGACATCTAAGACATCATACATATATGGATTAATGTCACATTTAATCTTTTATCATATCCTTTCTTTATTGAATTCATTTTCAAAGACATTAGCATTTTCAATATCTCACTTAATTTGATTATCAATATCATCGAGAACCGAAAATACTTTGATCTTCGCGCCTACGACGTAGTGGTCTAGCTCTCCCTCACCTTCGCCTTCGGCCTCTCATACCTTTACCTCTCCGCCTTTATCTATTGCTACGACCTTCGTCGCTTCCTATTTCTCGATAAATTAGATATTTTTTAAAAACTTAAATTATATATGTCATTATATTAATAATTTATTGTGAGTTAGCATATCATGTAAGCAGGCTCTAATGTCTATCAACTCAGATTTGATAGGAGGGACTTGTATGCTACGTTTTTTAAAATATAGGGGTTATTTTAGACACAAATAAAATCATAATGGCTAATGGCTTAAGTGATCCAACCAAAATCATAAAGGCTAAATGAACCTCTTTTTTTTTAAACTTTAATTACACATATCATTATATTAATGGTTTATTATGAGTCAGCATGTCATGTAAGCAAACTCTAACATATATTAACTCATACTTGATGAGAGGGGCTTATATATAATATTTTAAAAAATATAAGATTATTTTAAATACAAGTAAACTATAAGAGCTTAAGTAGTTCATGACAAAAATCACATGGGCTAAAATGAACCTTTAATCCTTTTGTCACGGACTTAGTTGATTTTGCTAAAGTCGTGCAGCACCCTTGCGTGTCTGTCCGCAAAGGTCAGCCTCCCCGAAGCCTCTCATGGTCCCTTGGGACCTATAAAAGAGAAAATGGGTTAGAGAAAGTGCCTCACTTGGGATCCATAAGCAAACATTCTAGGAAACACTTCATAGACAATGCAAATTATAAACAAACTTTACAAGCTCTGAACAGTTGCATAATAAAGGGTCAAAATGGTCCATTACAGATTGAAAATCTCTCACAAGTGTCCACATGACACAACCTTTATTTACAAGCCTAAAGCGGCTACCAAACTCAACTAAAATGAGACTATTAAGCTTTCGACCGTCCCTCTATATACTGTGTAAAGCATGAACATACCAAAAGACACGGACATATATAAGCATTACATCAAACATCCTGGTTAGAAGTTTGTTAGTGACATTCAATCTCCCCCACTTATTCCTTCGACGTCCTCATCGAAGCCTTTTGCCAACACTACAACTCCTTGCCTTTGTTGAGTCTTCAATCTTCTGCTCCAACTACAATGTGCCTCTTAGCTCCCAACTGCTCTCCATTATTATTGTTGAGTAGTCGAACTTTTGATCGACTATGTTGTTTCAACTCGCCAATGACTTTGCCTCTAGTGTGGGGTTGGCTGGGTTGTGTTGATCCTTGTTGATTCCTGCGGATCCTCTAGATGAAGGAAAAGACCATCCTTACTATACGCCAGTCTCTCAAATACCACATACTGCTTGAACTAGGTGGATGCTTGTTGGAGCTTTAACGAGCATCGCCTCGCAAACTTTCGAAGTTTTGGGTCCTTCCTCCACAAAACGTCCATCGACTCTTCTTTCATTTGGTTGTCATTTCCAAGTAGATTCGCATCACTTCAGCTTTTGATTGGCATTCTGTTGGGAAATGAAGCGGATAATCTACTCTCAGTAGCATTGATCACCATTGGTGAGGATTTGATAACTATTATCTTCTAATATCTTCGAAGGGTCTTTAAACCTATACAGAGCTCTTTTGCTGGATAGATAAGAGAATTGAGGTACTCGATTTTGCCCATTCTCTTAAGGGTTGAGAAGGCAATGGTTACTGGATTTCGCCCACCTCCTCAAGGATTGTACTCTATACATCGCTAGTTACTGGCCTTCACCTGCTTTTTGCTCACACTTCTGAAGCACTTGAAGTGTTTGCACTCCTTACATTGAGTTAGCTACTATGATTCACCTTCTCAATGCCATTAAACTTCTGGAATGTAAGAAGTTTTCACCCCAACTTAGAGTAATTTTCTAATAGTTTTGGTCACTTCTGGGATTGTACCGTCTTCTTCATCAACCCGACCGCCTACTCTACTGAGTAGCAAAGGTACAGCACCGCATACTGCCTACTTCGTTCCTTGATCGTGCACTCTTGCATGACCCGAAGTTCTTCACTTTCGGCTATCTTGATGAGAATCTCGTTGACACTGGTCTTACGAAGTTCCTTGGCCTCTGCCCTTCAGTCTTGTCTCGGTACTTGGAGTTTGCCTCTGCATGCTCCACCTCCTTAGCCCCTTTCACGACCAAGCACTCTCCCTCTATGAGAGCAAGGGATCAATGACTTTTATAGAAGTCCCACCTCTGCGGTACCATGACGTTGCCATGCCTATGACCCTACTATCCGTCGCCTCGCATCTGCATCCCTTTTCTTCATGATCAGTAAATATGTCTTTGTGGCACTCCTCTGAGTCCACCTCCATTCTAACTGATGCTTGATTTTGGGTAGCTAAGTCCCTTTAGACTTATCATCGCTTCCTCGTCCTTTTCGACCTCCTGCTTCAACACCTCTGTGTTCTCCAAGCAGCTCCCTTTGGTCGATGGAAAGACATACTGCAACTCCCATGCATGACCTCTGCCATCACGTTGTAGGGTTTGCACCGATTCTATTCTCCTTAGCTTCCTTGGTAGCAACGTTCACTTACTCGACCTTGTCCTCTGACTTGCCGGGCTCCCTTAAGCGAATGTGGGCTCTGGAGCAGTCCAACTCTCCAACTGCTTCGATCATACCTCTACATGATCAAGTCCCTCCCATGGGATTCACTGGTACTTTCATTCGAACTTTTCCCTTGGTGGAACACAGCCCTTATATGTTGATGACCAAGGCTTTCATCCGATGCAAAATTCGATGCACGCACGAAAGACCCACCTTTGCGGTACCATGGCCTTCACTCCTTGAATCCACGACCCTTCTTGTCATCGTGTTGTTCACCAAAGTGGAGCTTCCAATAGCTCCCGATCATACCTCCGTATGATATAGTCCCTCACGGGACTATGTCGTATATATCGCATTGCCACGAACTATTCCACCACAATCCGCTGCACCATGTCGTATCCTGGTGACATCTCCATTGTATTTTGATCCTTGTAGTATGAACTCGAATTGTGATCTCTCCATGTGTGGCCTCTACCAATATATCGCAGGGTCTCTTTCACCTTCGATTTTGTTCGTTCCTTTGGCAATTGACCTTCATCCACCCGCTCTTAGGCCACACCTAGATGAAGCACCTCTCTAGGATAGTCCGTCGCCTAGTAGCTCCTGAAGTCCATCGACTTTGCTGAAAATGGTGCACCATTGTCTGGATCCTGGGCCTCTACCCCTACCAGCACAATCTTCGCTGCACACCGCTTCCTTCATAGCAACTTGAATGGTAACACTGTGGTATATTCTTCAAGAGTACCCGCCTCCGTATTTTCTTGCCCCATGCCAAGGCCTTTTGAACCCAACTTCGCCTCCGCAAGTTGAGTCGCCTTAGTTCCTCCATCAAATGCTTCTTCGAGATAAGGTGCATGCGCCCAGAAGCTCCCTTCATCTTTGGCACCATGCAAGATGAGTCTGCTCCGTCAGAATGAAGGACCCATGGAACAATATGATCCTGCTCTTGCCTTTGCAATAGTTCATATCCTTGACCTCTGTCCAAAGAAAGCACTATGCTTCCACTCCATGTTCCATCTTCTATGCTGGCTCCGTTCATGCTGCTTAGGTACTTCGCCAAGTTACACCCAAGTTTCTTTGCTTCTCATTTTTGCATTGAGTTGATAGTAGCCCTTGCACCCACCATTCCACGGGTCAGTCCTCCCTTGAGTCCAATCTCTATATCGATTCCAAGTGTGCATTCATTTGTGTTGCTTTGGGTTACTCCCCCACTTGATCTCGCAATGCATCCACCAATGCATTCTCTCAAGCGAGATCATGCGGCAACTCCTCGTCTCTTGCTTAGTCCATTGAGCTTCGTAGAGTTGTTTGTTGAGGTACTCCTCCTCAACATGTGCGGTCTGTTGCACATGATTCTCCCTCTGGAGAAACCAGGATCTATCCCTCCTTAACAACTCTCCCGTTGGAGCAACATCTCTCTTCACTTCTTTCTCTCTGAAAGTTTCGAAGACCACCATCCCCTTCAGACTATTCCGATTTGCTGAACAAACTATGCATTGTTTTGCCTCCTGCAAACGCACTTGCTAGATTGCGACTCCACGTCAATACAACCCCCACTACACCACTCAAGGCCTAGCAACATGCTGAATTTGCTGCACACTTCAGCCTCCTACAGATGTATCCTTCACATGCCGGAGAGAAAGTTTCAATGCTCTATGGCGTCGAGTTTTGATCGCCTTGGGATGGCTGCGAACATTCCATCGTCCGCATACAAGCCCATACATGAGTACCAAATTCTTAGAGTTAGTAATTCCCCTCACCTCTATGAGCTTTGCACAACTTTTTTGGTCGCTAAGCAACTCATTCCACCTTGCATGGTCTCATCCTTTACCAAGCGCCTCGCTTGCCTTGAGCACCATCAAGTATAGTTGTCAACGTTGAGCCATAGCTCAAACTCAGCTATCTCAACCTTTGTGTGCTCCGCATTCTTCCAAGCTTGCTTGTTCTCGTGGTGCCTCTTGCGTGAAGGGTTGGCCATTCCTCTGAATGTCAATCTTAGATGCCCACTCCTCTGAGCAACTTCTTTTTCCTATATCTCAATGCTCATTTTCCCCCAAACGATCGCGTGTGTGCTGACTGCCCTCAACGCAGCCCCGCTAGGTCTCCCACGTTTGCATGCCAAGTGTTTCTTTGAGTGCTTGTCCCACTCTGATACCATCTGTCACAGACTTAGCTAGTTTTGCCTAAGTCGTGCGGTACCCTTGCATGTCCGTCCGCAAAAGTCAGCTTCCCCGAAGCCTCCCATGGTCCCTTAGGACCTACAAAAGAGAAAACGGGTTAGAGAAAGCGCTTCACTCGGGATCCACAAGCAAACATTCCAAGAAACACTTCATAGACAATGCAAATTATAAACAAATTTTACAAGCTCTGAACAGTTACACAATAAAGGGTCAAAATAGTCAATTATATATCGAAAATCTCTCACAAGTGTCCACATGACACAACCTTTATTTACACACATAAAGCGGCCACCAAACCCAACTCAAATGGGACTATTAAGCCTTCGACCGTCCCTCTACATGCTGTGTATAGCATGAACATACCAAAAGACATGGATATACATAAGCATTACATCAAATATCTAGTTTAGAAGTTTATCCGTGACACTTTGTAGAGTTGATACCAAGGGTAATGCAGAATGGGGGGGGGGGGGGGGTATAGAAAATACCAATTGTATTTTCTGGAATAAGTTTTTCAGATAGAAAAGGAACAAACTCGCGATAAAACTTTAATAAGATAAAAAAGAAAGCTCACCACTAAGTTTAAAATCATAAAGGGATATAGAAAGATCACCACCCCAAGGATAATAAACAAGGAAACATCCAAGGGATACAGAGTTTAATTGAGTATTCTAAGAGATCTTCTGTCAAAATATCATCAGTTTCTAAAGTCCTTTCTATACCCTAAACACCAAAATAAATACTAGTACATGAATCAACTCTTCATGCATTAAAAATTTTGAAATGAAGTGTTTTACAACTACTAACCAACTGCTTTAATGCATTTCTTTATCATGAAGAAAAGCACCTTGAAACAACTTTAATATTGTGTAGGGAATATGCTAATGAGCTATCATATTTGAATGGGCTAAGTTGAAGACTATGAGGCAACATTATTGGCTAAACAAAATACCATAACATTAACAAGGTCTATATGAATAGATTGTAGCAAATTAGATACTTCCGTGTCAATCTTCCCTAGTTAAAAAAGATTTGTCCTCAAGTCCTTGTTTGGTACATTAATATGATTATGAAAAGGACTTAAATCAGTAACATTAAATATTGAGAAAACTCCGTAATCTTTAGGTAGCTCAATCTTATAAACGTTTTGCTAATTCTCTTAAGCACTTTGAATGGACCATCTGCCTTTGGTCTCAATTTTCTAAATTTACCTGATGGAAACCTATCCTTCCTTAGATAAATCCAAACCAAATCACCAACATTAAACTCTATATGTTTTCTATGTTTGTTGGCAATTTTCATGTACCTCTTATTTTACTTTTCTATATTTGCTTTAACACCCTCATGTAGCTTCTTTATTTGCTTTACTCTCTCATCAGCATCTCCACTAAATGTTAGGATCAAGAGCGACATTAGGGGGGGGGGGTGGTAAATTAGTGCAACGAAAAATTCTTCGATTTCGTAAAATAATTCATACGTTTGATGGAAATCGATTCAGAAAGATAGCAATTTGAAACGTAAGAGAGCGAAAGCATAGTGAAAGTAAGATGAGGAGGAGATGCAGTTTGCTATGAAATGATTTATACTTTAAAGTAAATTGCTCAAAATGAAATACAAACCAGAATTTAGAGTGGTTCAGTCAATGTGACCTACATCCACTTTCGGATTCCTCCTTTGTCGAGGTCACTAGCATCCACTAAAGGCCTTCCTTCAATAGGTGAAGACTAACCACTTTTTATAGCTCTTTCTCCTTTTATCGAGTTTAGGAGAGAACTCTTACAAGCCTTACTCATCTTTCTTGAATGGTTACAAAGCAAAGAGAGGGAGGAGAAAAACTCTAGCACTTATACACCCCAAAGATTCAAGATTATAATCACACTTTCGATGCCCTTTGATGCAGAAAAGGGTGGGGTATTTATAGCCCCCAATGACTTCAAAAATGGAGCCAAAAAGTGTCTTATCCTGATTTTTCGGGGTACTGGAGATACCACCGTCATTACTAGGTGGTACTATCACCTGCAGTCTGACACTGGGTGGTACTACTACTCAGTCTAAGTGGTACTATCACCTGATAGAGCTCGGAGATTGAGCTCTAGCGGTACCACCGCCTGACAGGGGCGGTACCATCGCTGTCAGCAATAATTGCTGGTGGTACCACCACCCAGACCACCTGGGAGACTAGGTCTTCCAAGCAGTGCCAACGTCGGCCATGGCGGTGCCACCGCTGGTTAGAGTCTAGCAACCGGGTTGGGCCTTGTATTCGACCTAAACCATCCTAGTTCCAAGCCCAATTGGCCCCTAACAGAGTTGATAGGATTACCTCCCAAATCAAACTCTAATTATCGTTCTAACTACGAAAAAGGCAAGCAAGGTTCGGTACGTCGATTCTTTCAGTTGGCAATCCTCCGGAGAACTTCTCGGTGAGTCTTCCGATGATCTTTCGGCGAACTCCCGACCAACTCTTGGCTAGTCTTCTAGTGTGCTTCTAGCGATCTCCCGACGAGCTTTCAGTGAGTCTTCTAGTGTGCTTCCAGTGATCTCACGATGAACTCTCAACGAGCTCCTAGTATATCATCCGAGTCTTTGACTCCGGCCCATCATCTGCTTTACGCCTTACTACTATCATAGTTAATTCTGTACACTTATCTCAACACATGGATTAGATCAAATAATTTACCAATTGATTTCATCATCAAAATCCGAGATTCAACAATCTCCCCCTTTTTGATGATGACAACTAATTAGTGATGGAGTTAATCTTAACTCCCCCTATCTATATGCCATAATTGAGAAAAGATACTTTTGAATTTAACGCCTTTGAATTCAAGCACCAAATTGATAATTTAGACTTATTATCATCATGCACTTCATGATTTACCAAATCTAAAGATGATACCATGTATTTGTTGATAGAAATGATGTCAAGGAATGACATCCATTTTCGAGTTAAAATCACAGAAATTTTCAGCATCAAAGTAAGCACTATATTGCATCATCATACTCATTATTTGAAGAGATAACATGGAAATCAAAGCACATAATTACAAACATCAAGATAAAAAACATGGGAATACAACATCAAAGTAAGTAGAATAAAAGAAAGGGAACCATTTCTCCCCCTTTGTCATCAGCAAAAAGTCATAATTAATTATTCAAGTGGTGGCCAATCAAAATGTCCAAACAGGGTATTGAGTTGTTGATGAATCTATTGCAACTCAGTCAAAATTTGATCTTGGCTTTGTTCAAGTTGATATTGATGTTGTTCAAATCGATCCATCCAAGTCCCTATGTCGTCGATAGATAAGGGAGGTGCTTGCTCTACTGGAGGTAATTCTTTAAAGGGACCAATTGGAGGATATTGATTACCCCTAAAAATTGGTGTTTTAGGTTTTGATTTAGGTTGGAGGGGATCAGTCCTTCTAGCCAATCTAATCTATATACTATTTTTGAATGTACATCTCATTCATCGAAGTAGATTTCTATTTATGATACTAAATCTATCTAGTTTTATAACTTTTTCTTCGGGTGGAATGATAATATCATAGGCATGGGGTAGTCTTCTGATTAAGCCACCATATGAAAGCATCATGCCCTTTTTTGATAGTTCTATCATGTTTTGTTAGATTAGGTAATAAAAACAATTGTTATGTCCCTTCATAATCTAATACATGGTATCTAATTCCATTTGGCTTACTTCATCATGATGATATTATTTTGGGAGAATGATACTTATCAGGATGTGATCTTCATATTTTGGTGCTTAAAAATAGTAAATGTTCGTAGCTTTTTTGAAGAATCGTTAAGTTAGGATTACCAAAAAATGTTCCTAAGGCATCAACGTAAGTAGTCCCAACTGTTTTTCATCCTATTGTCCTCTAAAATAACACCCTCTTTCTTTTACTGGAATTCCTATGATTTTATAAATTGATCTATCCGTAATGGGTATATGATGTCCTAATGGATAGGTAGATACCCTTTCTTCTTCATCTACATATAAATTATTATAAAATTGCTTAACAAGTCTAGGGTAAATAGGTTCACTTATTTGAAGGATTGGGAGAATGTCTAGATTAGAAAACTATTGAATAGATTCTAAATTACTTAATTCATCTAAATTAACATATTTACCCTTATGAACATGTCTAGACACAATGGAAGAAAATTTTAGGGCATGTTGATTAGAATCGAAAAGTAGAGAGTCATAATTTTTATTTAATCTCCTCTTCCCTTTGTACCTATACGATCTTCTAGAACCCATTGAGACTATAATAATGAAGGCAATTAAGGAGCAAAAACAAGTAATATTCGGAGAATGATCCTTGATCTAGTGGGAAGTGGAGATTTTTGAGTTGCTTGAGGGAGAGCAATGGGTTTGGAGCTATTTGGAGGAGTACAAAATGAGTTGGGGTCGGTTCTACCATCGGCCCTAACTTGGGGTTTATAAGGGGCAGGTTGCGGGCGATGGCACCACTAGTTGGGCGGTGCTATCGCCAGCTTGGCGGTGCCATCGCCTACAGGTAGTGAGCACTGCTCACATAGTTATGTGGGGGAAGGGGGGTGATATCAACCTTATCATGCAGTGAGCACTGCTTGCATGTTACCACACAACCTTATTATGTGTGATTTTTATTGTTATGAACCACACAAGCTTATCATGTAAAATTTGCATCATAAGAAAAGAAAATTCGTATTGAAGATTGTACATTCATGATTAATCATATAAAATGCAAACCATACTCAAACATTATATTGAACTCGTATTGTAAAATGCATACCATAAGTTCATGATTCATCATTTGTAGGCAAACATCATAAAAACTCGTATGGAAAAATGCATATGGCTTATTGTGCACACTATAAGATCATGATTCAGGTGAGTGATCAAGAAAGTCCAAAAACGAAAATTTATCATATTCATACATTCAAACAGTTTAACATCCCTAATTCACTTCTAATGAAATCAAATTATTCTTCATTTAAGGGTTTGTAAAGATATCGACTAATTGATGTTTCGTATCAATAAATTCTAATATTACATCATGATTATTAACAAGATCTCATATGAAGTGATGTCTAATGTCAATGTGTTTAGTTTTAGAGTGTTGAATAGGATTTTTTGCTCAGCATATTGCACTAGTGTTATCACACTTTATAGGTATATTTTTTAGGTCAATTCCATAATCCTTTAAAGTATTTTTAATCTGTATAACTTAAGCATAGCATGCACCAGCAACTATGTACTCAGCTTCGGTTCTAGATAATGCAACCGAGTTTTGTTTCTTCGAAGACTAAGAAACGAGTGTGTGTCTTAAAAATTGACACATTCCGGATGTGTTTTTTCTATCTAAACTACATCTAGCAAAATCCGCATCGGTATAACTAAACAATTCAAAATTCTTAGATTTAGGATACCATATTCCTAGTTTAATAGTTCCTTTTAGGTATCTAAATATCCTTTTAATAGCTTTTAAATGAAATTGCTTAGGGTTGAATTGAAATCTAGTACAAAGTCCTACATTAAGCATGATGTCCGGTCTAGTTGCGGTGAGGTAAAGCAAACTACCTATCATACCCTATAAGCTTTTTGATCAAAGCTTTATCCACTTTCGTCAATGTCTAACTTAGTGGAGATACTAATAGGAGTGTTGATAGCCTTTGAACTATCCATGTTAAATCTTTTTAGCAAGTCTAAAGCATATTTTGTTTGATTAAGAAAAATACAATTGCTAGGTTATTTAGTTTGTAAGCCTAAAAAGAATGTTAGTTCTCCCATTAGGCTCATTTCAAATTCTAGACTTGTGCTTTTAATAAATGATTCATATAAGATCTATTTTTAGAATAAAAAATAATATCATCAACATAAATTTGAACAATAAGAAAAATCATTTTTAAATTTTTTTTATAAATTAGAAATGAGATAAGTCTCTCATGCCGAGCCCTTGGGACTTGTTTCAATCCATAAAGAGCTTTGTTAATTTAAACACATGATTAAAAAAATTATCATTCTCATATTCGGGAGGTTGTTCAACATAAACTTCTTCGGAGATAAAAATATTAAGAAAAGCACTTTTAATATCCATTTGAAATAATTTAAAATTATTACTACTAGCATAGGCAAGGAGCATCCTTATAGGTTCTAATCGTGCCATAGGAGTAAAGTTTTTTCATAATCGATACATTCTCTTTGGTTGAAACCCATGGCCACTAATCTAGCCTTGTTTCTAACTAAGATACCAAATTCATCTTGCTTGTTTCTAAAAACTCATTTAGTACTAATAACTAAATGGTCATTTGGCCTTGGAACAAGCTTCCATACTTCATTTCTTTCAAATTGATTCAATTCTTCTTGCATTGTGATGACCCATGAATCATCTTTCATGGCTTTGTCAATGTATTTAGGTTCAATTTGGGGGACAAAAGCAGCGTTGACATAAAAATTCTTAAGAGAAGAATGAGTTTGAACCCCTTTCGATGTGTCTCCTATAATTAGCTCCTTAGGATGAGAATTTACATACTTCCATTCCTTTAGTAAAGAAGGTTCGGAAGAATATGCATCCAAATTGCTAGATGGAGAAAGGGATTCATTTAAATTCAAAGTATCAAATTTAAGATCATCATCAAAATCATTTTTCTTAACTTTAGAAATTTCATTAAAAACAACATGAATAGATTCTTCTATAACTAAAGTTTTTTTATTGAAGATTCGAAAAGCCTTTGAAATAGAAGAATAACCAAGAAAAATTCCCTTATCAGATTTTGCATCAAACTTTCCTAAGATATCTTTTTCATTCAAAATAAAATATTTACACCCAAAAACTTTAAAGTATAAAACATTAGGTTTTTTATTGTTCCATAGAGTTTTGAAAAGTATTGGTCTTACTAAAGCTCTATTCATAATATAGCATATCGTATGTACGGCTTGGGCCCAAAAATATTTGGGTAGGCTATGTTCGTTTAACATGGTTCTTGGCATTTCTTGTAAGTTTCTATTCTTTCCTTCTACTAGTCCATTTTGTTAAGGATTTTGTAGAGTAGAGAAGTTGTGGTTGTATCTATTAGACTCATAAAATTCTTAGAAATCACGGTTTTGAAATTCACCACTACTAAGAAGTAAGTCCAAGTATATCTATTATAATCGTCAACAATAACAAAGGCATATTTGCTATCTCCTAGGCTTGATGTAGCAATTGGTCCAAACAAGTCCATATGGATCAATTGCAATGGTCTAGAGATGCTTATTTGATTCTTTGGTTTGAAATTACCTTTTATTTGTTTTCTTAGTTGACATGCATCACACATATTGTCTTTAACGAACTTAATGTGACGAATTCCTCTCACAAGTTCTTTAGATGAGATTTGAGAGATTAGTTTTATACTAGCATGACCTAATCTCCTATGCCAAAGCCAAGCATCGTCATTCAAAATCGAAAAACACATTTCATTGCAAAGAACATTGATGTTAATAGTGTATACGTTATTTTGTTTTAGTGCAATCATAGATGTGTGTTTCAATAATGTAAGCATTAGATTCAAATTTAACAATATATCCTTTATCACATAAGTGACTAATGCTTAAGAGGTTATGCTTAAAAATAACACATCCTCAATAAAAATAACACATGCTTAAAAATTATTTACTAATTAATTTGCATTCATCAAACAAATAATGAAAAGTACTTAATAATTCATCAAAAAATAAATTTGTGTCAATTGAATTACTTACCTCATCTCCCCGATAGCCACTAGCACATAGTGAGCAACTTACTCGGTGTTGGTTGGCTCCTCTTCTTCGGATGCACTTGAGTCATCCCATGTTTCTTTGAGAGCCTTCTTCTTTGGTTGCCTCTTCTTGGGTAGGGGACATTCGCTCTCGTAATGTCCCGGCTTCTTGCATTCGTAGCATATTTTTTGATCTTTCTTAGGTTCAAATTTATTTTTAGTGTCATTTTTAAATTTATTCCTTTTTATGAATTTTTTGAATTTTCTTGTTAAGAATGCCAAATCTTCATTAAGGTCCTTATCACTTGAGTTTTGTTTCAACTGGTCTTCTTGAGTTCTTAATGTCATATCTTACTGTTCTTTGGAAGGGTGTCATCAAGCTCTTCATGAGCTTTACAAGTCATCTCATAGGTTATTAGTGACCCAATTAGTTCTTTGAGAGGAAAATTATTTAGATCTTTGGCCTCTTGAATAGCCATTACTTTAGGATCCCAACTCTTTAAAAGGGGTCTTAAAATATTATTAACAAGTTCAAAATCCGAGAAACTTTTACCAAGTCCTTTTAGACCATTGATAACATCCGTAAATCGGGTGTACATGTCTCCAATGGTCTCACTCAGTTTCATCCGAAACAACAAATAAGTGTGCACTAAAGGATTAATTTTTGACTCCTTCACTCTACTAGTGCCTTAATGAGTCACTTTAAGTATGTGCCAAATATCAAAAGTCGTTTCACAAATCAACTCGATTAAACTTATTTTTATCTAATGCACAAAACAAGACATTCATAGTCTTAGCATTTAAAGTGAAAGTCTTCTTCTCCAACTCATTCCAATCATTCATTGGAAGATAAGACTTTTGAAAGCCATTTTTGAAAACGTTCCATAGCTCAAAATCCATTGAAATTAGGAAGATCTTCATTCATATCTTCCAATATAAGTAATCCATCCCATTGAACATGGACGGACGTGTAATTGAATGACCCTCTTGGTTGCCGACGAATGTCATCTCTCTTGGGTTTTAAACCAAACGAGAGTGAATCTCGCTCTAATACTAACTGTCAGGATCAAGAGCGGCTCTAAGAGGGGGGGTGAATTAGTGCAGCGAAAAATTCTTCGATTTCATAAAATAATTCGTACATTCGATGGAAATCGATTCGGAAAGATAGCAACTTGAAACGTAACAGAGCGTAAGCATAGTGAAAGTAAGATAAGGAGGAGAAGCAGTTTGCTATAAAATGATTTGCAGTTTAAAGTAAATTGCTCAAAACGAAATACAAACCAGAATTTAGAGTGGTTCGGTCAATGTGACCTACATCCACTTTCAGATTCCTTGTCCGTCGAGGTCACCAGCGTCAACTAAAGGCATTCCTTCAATAGGTGAAGACCAACCACCTTTTACAGCTCTTTCTCCTTTTATCAGGTTTAGGAGAGAACCCTTACAAGCCTTACTTCTCTTTCTTGAATGGTTACAAAGCAAAGAACGAAGGAGAAAAACTCTTGCACTTTTACACCCCAAATATTCAAGATTATAATCACACTTTCGGTGCCCTTTTATGTAAAAAAGGGTGGGATATTTATAGTCCCCAATGGCTTCAAAAATGGAGCCAAAAAGTGTATTATCCTAGTTTTCCAAGGTACTAGCGGTACCACCGTCATTACTGGGTGGTACTACCGCCTACAGTCTGACATTGGGCAGTACTACTGCTTAGTCTAGGTGGTACTATTGCTCAGTCCGAGCAGTACTACCACCTGACAAAGCTCGGAGACTGAGCTTTGGCGGTACCATCGCCTGACAGGAGCGATACCACCGCTTGACAAGGGCGGTACCATCGCTGTCAACAATAATTGCTAACGGTACCACCGCCCAGACCGCATGGGAGACTGGGTCTTCCAAGCAGTGCTGCCGTCAGCCCTGGTGATGCCACCACTGGTTATAGTCCAGCAACCGGGTTACTAGTCATAGGTGCCAAGCAAGCCAATCACGTGAGTGATGGCACGTGTGACTTGATACAGAATCTTTTTGTTTATTATATTTTGGCATATATCACTTTATAACTATTATATATATATATATATATATATATATATATATATATATATATATATATATATATATATATATATATATATATATATATATATATATATATATATATATATATATATATATATATATTGTGATGTCCTTGGATTTGTGCAATGGGAATTGGATCGTGATGAGATCACGAAAATGAGATCGATTCACCTTTAAACACATATCCTAAATAATCCCGGTCATAGGTTACTCGAGAGGGACATCGTGATAACCGGACAGACTGGTGTGCTGTATACCCGTCCATATGATGGATGCAGCGGATCTCATAGCTGCTCGTGTAGGGATACTAGGGATACAATACAGGTGCTCATTGGAGAATGAGTTCACTGATTGATCTGCTTACGGAATGCTGGATGGTTGATGATGTCTTATTGTCAGACAGTGATTTCGTAGTCCTAGTGGTATATCTGGTCCTTAGACTTGAGATACCAAGGATGTCTTGTATGAGTGCTCCACTCTTTGATACCAGACTTATAGGTTTGGCTGTCCCAGATCTAGTACAACTAGTCATTGGGAGTGGTAGTCAACCTTACGAGGGCTATTGAGTGTCGATAGAGGATCATCCACTCTCGGTGTCATGAGAGGAATATCCCATGTGTTCTTGCTCAGACAAATCCCTAGTTAGGGTCATTCGGGTTGAGAGAGAAAGATTTCTTTGGGAGAATCCGATTAGAGCGAGACTCAAGTAGAAACTATATGGGTCTGATAACACCATGCTAGATATACGGTCTCTGGGATATTAGATTGATGAGGGACTATAGATACATGGTAACTGATGACAGATAGGTCCAATGGATTGGATTCCCCTATATCATCGGGGGACTACAACGCAGTGGCCTAGTACATCTATAGTCGATGAGTCAAGTGAATTATTACAGAGATAATAATTCACTGAGTTAGAAGGAGTTCTGACAGGTATGACTCACGGCTAGCTCGATATTAGGCCTAGAGGGTCACACACATATGGTAGCCATTGCGATGAGTAGAGGTTCGAATATGAGATATCTGACGGAGCCCTTGTCTTATTGGATATCCAATAAGCCTCTGAATTATTGGATCCCATGGACGAGATCCAATAAGAGCCCATGAGAGATTATTGGATAGATATCCACTAATCTAAAAGGCTTGGGATATTGGATGCAGATCCAATACCCACTAGGTGAGGATGCATTAGGGTTTGACAGGGGACATCTATAAATAGGAGGGATTCAGAGCCTCATAGGCTAGAGTCTTTGCTTACCTCTCCTATTCTCCTTCCCCTCTCCACCTTAGAGTAGGCTTGAAGTTTTGAGGAGCATCGTCGCAGCCCTGCTGTGTGGATCACCGCTAGAGAGGAGGATGCTTGACCTCCTTCACCCTCTCCTAAGGATCTATAAGGAAATAGGGATATACGATCTCCCTAGATAACACAATATATTCTATACGCAGTTTTTCAGTTTCGCGGATTTTGCGCACCAATCTTTGCATGACGACGAACATCTCTTTGGGAATCGGGGATTTTGTTTTCTTGTTCTTTCGCTGCGCATGTGATGTCGCCCCCAAAGATTTTCCCAACAATGGTATAAGAGCCAGGTTGTTCGTACGATAGATTAGTTTTAAACTATGTGTGTTGTGTTTTGGAGAAGCTTTTGACGTCAAAATCGTTGACGCAAAAGCGAAAAGGGCATTAGGGTGGCGGAGGCGACGACAACAGCAAAAGCAGGCGAGGATGAGGGCATTAGGGTTTTTTGGGCAAAAGATAGTTTTGCACCTCGAAATTTGAGAAATTCCAATTTCTATCTTTATCTAAATTACAAAAATACCCCTAAGAATTAAGAAATTCCCTATATATCCCTGATTTCATAAAATACTAATTAATTAAAAAGTTTAGTTGATTATTATTTTTATTATTATCTAGTAGTCCTACATGATGATGATTATTTATACATGTGATGTATGATGTGTGGACGGATGATCATTGACCGTGTGATGTGTGTACTTGTGATTATTATTATTGGGGTTTGTGAGCCTCCATTATATTTCTCGTTTATTGTCGGGCCTACATGCCTATGATTAAGTTGTAATCACATGAGGATGCGCAGGAGGAGCGTGGATGCGATAGCGGGACCCACGAGACGGACGATCGTGATGCATGAAGATGCATCGAGATGTCGACGGAACCGACGAGGACGAGATGGACGATCACAGGGCATAGAGATGCACCGTTGCACACATAGATCTTGATGTGAGTGATTAGGCCTACTAGCTCGGGCCTAATCACATTAGGTTCTGGTCCATGATCATCTGGTATGATTGCTTATACATATACTAGATATGTATATATATTTACATGCGATGTAGATATATATTAAATATGTATATGTGTGACATGTCATATTAGGAGACCAAATCATAGAAACATCTCTCTCGATAATATTAAGTCGGTAAACGTGAGGCAATTAGATTGACCCACGTGGCCTTCCATCGTTATAAGTAGGAACTGATTCTCGATGTAGGTTGAGTTGGTCGAGTCCCTCGAGACTCACCTATATCGCGATTCGCTATCTTGCTTACGACATAGAGATGTCACCGGTGACCTGAGGACATGGTATGCTTGGTCGAGTCCCTCGAGGGTATATCATTAAATCAGACTCATCTTATAACGAAGGTGTTGACTTAACCGAGCATCATGGTTGGTCGAGTCCCTCGAGACCATGGTGATTCGGAGGCCGAACAGGACGGGAATAACAAGGAGTTGTGATCAGCAAGAGTTACGTACCTTTTAGGTTTAGTGTGATTGGTCGAGTCCCTCAAGGTTACACTAAGACGCTGATTGGATCCTGATCCCCACTAGAAGTCTGCCGGAGACTTCCATTTCACGTGCTGAGGGTGTCGCATGACTCGTTAGTAAAATATTGGAAGCATATTAAGATAGAAGTCCATATCTTAATAGTTTATTTCTTGCAAAATCTGCATGTTATTCATTTCTGCTGCATCTTTATTTTCAGAAAATGTTGCTTTCAAATTGTAACATCCCCCATTTAAAAAAAAAAAAAAGTAAATGTTTGTTTGTAAATATGAGGATTATTTAAATAATTTTTTTATTAATTAATATTATATTAAATTTTATGGCTAAGGACCTAAGAGTAAATAATAAAATTTTGATATGATTTATAGAATATTCAGAATTGAGTAAATAAAAATAAAATAAAATAAAATGGAGGACATGTGTCATTAACAAGGATGAGTCACTTGTATTTATTCTAAAGTTGACACCTAAACCCCCATGCATGCTTGCCACCTCACTATTTTAGCATGAGTTAAACCTAAGTAATTTAAAGCACCATTAAAAAGAAACCTTGCAGCCAACGTTAGTTTGAGGAGAAGAAGAAGAAGAGAAGAAGAAGAAGAAGAAGAGAAGAAGAAGAAGAAGAAGAAGGAGAAGAAGAAGAAGTGGAAACTTTGTTTGAGGTTTTGCATCAACTCCCTATATTTGGGAATCAAACTCATCTAAGGCAAGTATTCTAATCTCTTCCTACAGAATTCCTAATCTCTGTTTTCCTTTTAATACTTCATAATTCAAAAGATTTCAGCTTAGTACCAAACCTTTCTTTCCTTTTGATACAAAGCCATGAATCTGAAATTTTTCGGTAATCTGACTTCTATACATTGTTTTGGATCTAACTTTTAGCACTAAACTCTGATTTAGGCAAAGCCTAATCCATTTGAAAGTAGACTCAAATATCTTTATTTTGACACTGAGATTGAATGATTTGGAGTTTAAATGCCTACTAAGACTTCTATTTCAATTAACCCTACAAATTCTACAAAATAGGGACTGAAATTTCTGACCTTCTGTTACTAAATTGCTCATAACTCTCTAGTAAAAATTCTGAATTATGCAAAACTTAGTTCTTTTGAAACTAGATTCGCATATCTTTCTTTTGATATATAATTTAGTAATTTTAAAGTACGTTTGCCTTCTGAAACATCTGTTTAAATTGACTCTATCAATTCTGCAAAACAGAGATGATCAATTCTGACCTTCTATTACTAAATTGCTCATAACTCTCTAGTGAAAATTCTGCATTATACAAAACTTAGTTCTTTGGAAAACAGATTCGCATATCTTTCTTTTGAAATATAATTTAGAAATTTTGATGTATGTTTGCCTTTTGAAACATCTGTTTAAATTGATTCTATCAAGTCTGCAAAACAGGGATGATCAATTCTGACCTTCCTTTACTCTATTTGTTGTAACTTCCTGTTTAGAACTCAAAAAATTATAAATCTGAGTTCATCCGAAAATAGATTGATACAGCTTTCCAATGATATTAATTTTAGTGATTTGGAGCATGCTTGGTCACTCAAACAATTTAGGAAATGTACCATTCAAATTCTATCAGAATTGAAAACTTTGTTAGGTTTTGCCTATTCAATTTTCATCCTATTGGAAAATTGATTTCTGCTAAATTCTTCTTCAATTGAGCATTATACTAGTCCTTTGAAATTCTTGTATTGTTCATCCTAAAGTTGTTATATATCTGAAATTTATTATGTAATGCTTTGTTTGCATTACCTTGTTTGATAAAGGCACATGCATATCTTCGTTGTTCCGCATGTGCTTCTGATATGTGCCAATATTATTGTTCATACTACCCTTTTTGTACTCTGGTGTCTTGTGGGATATTGTGAACCTTTGCCAGAAATGGTAAAGGGAGTTATGCTTAGAGCCCGCGATTGCTCTACCGGCCCCATTGACTTCACTCAGACGTGGGAGACTTATGCTTGGTGGTCATCCAGAAATGGATGAATCACATTATGTATGTGATCCCACAGCGCCCTCTATGTTTATTGATATGATATTCAAAGCTTTGTTTATGAGTTCATATTATGCTTTGGATAAAAAAAATGGAATGCATGCTACATCAAAAATGTCATACAAGCTTGTGTTTATTATTCGGTTCACTTGTTATACTTTGAAGTGTTTCGTTTGTCATTATCATGCCCCCAAACACTCTTACGCCTTTGATATGCGCCTAAATGCTTCATGCGCCATTTGATACATGCCTAAATATTTCTTTTGCCAATGAAATGCTCCAATTTCCCTTCTCTTATTGTTATGTCTAATGCTTGTTTTTGAATGAGGTAAACCTTTGTGATTTTATATCAAATGAGATGATTTCAAATGAACACTTGTATTTCTACTTTTGTATCTTGATACTAAGCCTACTTGAACTTCTCCTATCGCCATGGATATGTTAGACGCTTGCTGAGCTCTTTATGCTCACCCCGTTGCTATATAAAATTTTCAGGGTAGCTTGTCACGCACTGAAAAGCTAGAATTGGGTTAAAGCAGTGAAAGACTAGAAGATTTTTGAGCTAATCTTTGTTGGATGATAGGTTTTTGTTGTATAGTATACTTTACTTCTGATGTAATGTTAAGGATCTGTGGATACTTATGTGTTGTAAAAGTTTAAAGGACTGCTCATGTGTATGGAATGATAAGTTTAAGTTGTATAAGGATAAGAACTCATGGTAAATAATTATCTTTTTGTGATTGTATATACTTCTATGATTATGGATTTGTATTGTGGTTGATGTTTAGTTGAGTTGCCTTTGGATTTTGTGAATCTCTGAGTGAAGTGGATTATGATTTATGTAACGTACATGTTTATGAATTGTCAATATTGATTTTTGAATGATTCTTAGTATCCTCAAATTGTTAGATTGGATCCTGGATTGAATTGATGATGAATTATAATATTATTGATTTTAGATAGGGTCACACTTCTTGAATGTGATAATTCGGGGGGCGTGACATAAATCCCTTACGTGGCATACTTGATGTCAACTGTCTCACTGGTCCAAATTATACAGATTGGCTCTGTAACTTAAGAATTGTTCTTATGATGGAGAAAATCATGTATGTCCTAGATATAGTGATGCCTATGCCCGAAGAAGGGGCAAGCGAGGATGAGATCACTCGCTACGTGAAGTACATTGATGACTCCACTCTTGCTTAGTGCTATATGTTAGGCTCTATGACTCCTGAGTTACAGAGATAACATGAAAAGATGGATGTCAGATCCATTCTCCTACATGTCTATAAATTATTTGAGAAACAAGGAAGGACTCAGCGATATGAGATATCCAAAAGCCTCTTCCGCGCTAGGATGACTAAGGAGACACCGGTTCAGAACCATGTCCTAAAGATGATTGAGTGGATAGAGAAACTCACAGGTCTAGGAATGGTCCTAGAGGATAACTTGTGTGGACATTGTGCTTCAGTCTCTACCAGATTCCTTTTCACAGTTCATAATAAATTTTAATATGAACAAGCTTGAGGTTGTTAGGATCGGAGCGGCACTAAGAGGGGGGGGGTGAATTAGTGTAACGGATTAAAACTTCGATTTTAGCAAAATATTTCGTACGTTAAGAATGAAACTTGAGAAATTTAACTTGAAGGCGTATTCTTGAAGTTGCGCAGCAAGAGTAATAAGGAACTAAAGTAGTAAGAAGATTTGTAGTAATGTAAATGACAATAATAAAGAGCAAACCAGAGATTACGTCGATTTTTAGAGTGGTTCGATCAAATGACCTACTCCACTTGCGAGGCCCCTCTTCGATGAGGCTCCCACCTTCCACTAGCAAGTCTCTTGAAATGGAAGGGTAAACACCTCTCTTACAACCTTTTACAAGCAGCTCAACCTCTTACAAATTTTCAATAAGAAAGAAGGAGGCGAACTCTCTAGCAAATTGAAAACAAGACTTGCTAAGACTTTCTAAGACTTTTCTCTCAATCAAAATGCTTCTCAAAAGTTGTAACCTCAGCTGAGATTTGAGGGGTATTTATAGGCCTCAAGAGGATTCAAATTTTGGGCTTCAAAATTTGAATTCTCTTAGGGTTCCCGGTGCTGGAGGTGCCACCGCCCAGCCAGGCGGTGCCACCGCCCAGCGCTCGGGTGCTGGACGGTGCAACCGCCCAGCCAAGGAGGTGTCACTGCCCAGCACTCGGGTGCTGGGCGGTTTCACCGCCCAGCCAGGCGGTTCCACCACCTGGCTTTCCGATTCATTGGTTTGGCTTAATTTTCGCCCAAACCAAATCTGACTTTGGGCCCAGTTGGCCCCTAACCAGGATATAGGATTATCTCTTAATCCTAATCCTAATTACAGGTGAACTACATAACACAAAAAAAACATCCTAAGCAAGTTTTTTAACCGCGAACGTCGAGTCTTGTTCCGGCGAGCTTTCCGACGAACTTCTTCCGACAGACTCCCTGCAAGCTCCCAATCTTTGTGATGACTTTAACGAGTAGCCGAGCCTTCTTGGTGATCTCCGTGAGCCTCCGACGATTTCTTCGACGAACTTCCGACACGTTCCCGATTTCTTCTTGGATGGTTCCGACAACATCTCCGATGATTCTTCGGTCTCTTAAATGTCCATCGAGCTCGACTCCGGTATCCTTGCTTTATGTTTTCTGGTTATCGTAGTTAATCCTGCACACTTAACTCAATAATATGGATTAGATCAATTAACCCACCAATTGATTATATCATCAAAATCCGAGATTCAACAATCTCCCCCTTTTTGATGATGACAATCAATTGATGACGGAGTTAAACATAACTCCCCCTATCTATATGCCATATTATGAGAAGATAAAAAACACTTGAATTCCATCCCATTGGATTCAAGCATAACCCGATAAGTTCTAATCGTAGAACTTTATCGTTATCCTCATTAAACAATAGTAAGTACGAAACTTCGATGAAAATCATAAGTTAAATGATACGGGACGAATTTTGCTACGATAGAAGATAAAGATTTTCAATATAAATTTCATGATATCAATCTTGTGATATTTTCAAGGATTTGCAAGTCATATAAGACATTTATATCACATAGAAGATAAACATTTTCAATATAAATTTCATGATATCAATCTTGTGATATTTTCAAGGATTTGCAAGTCATATAAGACATTTATATCACACAAGTTTTTGTAATTCATATTAGCCATGCTATCGTTCTGGTGTAAGTCATCACTTCTCCCCCTTTGTCATCAATAAAAAGAGACAAGCCAGCTAATTGATGATCATAGAAAAAGGTTTAGCATTTATCAAAGTTCATCATTCAAATTTTCCAGAAATAGTTTATCCAAAAGACATCATCATCTATGCAGATTAAGACAGTAGTTATCTAAAGGAAAGATCAGTTATCGTACAATCGATGACAAACATGAACTTGTTTTTAAAAGCAAACAGGACAGAATAAAAAGATACATCAATTTAATCCTTAGGAGGTAATCCACAGTGCTGATACATGATATCTATTTTTTCATTCATCTGTCGTAGTGTCTTCAAAATTTCAACTTGTTGATTCTGAATTTGTTCTTGCTGTGATTTGATCTGAGATAGCTCCGCCATAATGATATCTTCAGAGGAGGAAACAGGAGCTGAAGGTGCTACTCCAAAGGGACTAGGAGGAGGAGATTCACTTCCCATAAGAATTGGTGTTTCGGGTTGTTCTATTGGTGTAGGAATTGGATCCGTCCTTCTAGGCTGCCTAACCCATATGCCATTGCTAAAAGTGCACCTAAGTTTTTTTAGCAGGTTTTTATTTATTATGTTATATCGATCATTTTGAATAGATTCTTCATCGGGTGGAATGCAAATGTCATAGGCATGAAGAATTCTAGTGATTAACCTCCCATATGGCAATATAGTATCTTTAGTCATAATTTCCTGCATGTGTTGGTGAATCAAGTACCCAAAACAATTATGCTGACCGGTCATAATCTAATACATGGTTCCTATCTTTAATTGACTTACTTCGTCAAGATGAAATTGTTTGGGGAATATGATGCTTGTGATAATGTGATGAAGAATTTTAGAGTTGAAAGGCATTAAGTGTTCACAGCTCTTGGGTAGGAAGTCAAGGTTTGGATTTGCAAAAATTATTTTCACGGCTTCGGAATAGGTTGCTCCTATTTTTTTGACGTCCCATTTACCTTTAAAATAGCATCCCCTATCTTTTTCAGTTATGCCAATTAGCTCACAAATGGTGCTGTCAAAAATTCTAATGGGTGTTCCTAGAATGTAAGTGCTTAGGCTATCATTGTCTTCATATAGGTTGGCATAGAACAATCTCACTAACCGTGGATAGATTGGTTCAACTATTTGAAGTAGAGGTAGAGCTTCTAGTTGAGCAAACCACTTAATGGGATCTAAGTCCTCTAGTTCATCCAAATCAACGTATTTTCCCTTATGGACACATCGTGTTTCAAATTTTGGAAAGCTAAGGGCTACCTCTTTTGATCTAAAAAGGTCATGGTTATATGAATCTCCTTCAATCCTTATTCCTTTTGATCTCTTTGGAGCCATTTTCTAGACAAGATGATGATGAAATTGTGAAAAATAAGCAAGAGAAAGAGAAAAGAAAGGAGGGATTTCAAGTGTTACCTTGTGGAGATTATGTTGAGAGATGGAAAGCTTGGACCACCAAGAATCCTTCTCCAATATTTCTAAGAGTTAGAATGAGGGTTAGAGGGAATGGGAGAGGGTTTTGGAGAGGTCTTTCTTCGGGTTGGGGGCGGTGTCACCGCCGGCCCTAACCCCTCGGGTTAAAAGGGTGACTCGGTCGGTGTCATCGCCAAACTGGTCGGTGTCACCGCCTGGCGCCCGAGCGCCAGTCGGTGCAACCGCCGGATCTGGCGGTGCCACCGCTGGCATCACGCGGAGGAAAGAAAAAAAAATTTTCTTCCTTCCTTTTGTTTAGCTTCTTCCCTCAAGATCATAATTTATACTTTAATGGATTATTTTGAATTGAAGAAGAAGGAAGAATTCAAATTCATAAACGAAGGGAAAAGAACGAGTCCTTTTTGTGAAGTTCATTTTAGGGACAATTTAGCATGCCTAATTCCCTTCGGATGAATTCAAATTGGTCTTCATTCAAAGCTTTTGTAAATATATCTGCTAATTGATGCTTTGTGTCAATGAATTCTAGAACAACATCATTGTTAAGAACATGATTGCGTATGAAATGATGCCTAACGTCGATGTGCTTAGTTCTAGAGTGCTGAATTGGATTTTTAGTAAGGCATATGGCACTAGTATTATCACATTTTATGGGAATATTTTCAAGGTGAATTCCATAGTCTTCTAATGTATTTTTCATCCAAATTACTTGTGCACAACATGCACTTGCAGCAATGTATTCAGCTTCCGCCGTAGATAGTGCAATTGAATTTTGTTTCTTGGAAGTCCAAGAAACAAGTGCATGTCCTAAAAATTGGCATGTTCCGGATGTACTTTTTCTATCTATCCTGCATCCGCCAAAATCGGCATCTGCATAAGCTATTAGATCAAATTTTTCAGATTTTGGATACCACAATCCTAAATTTGGAGTTCCTTTAAGATACCTAAATATTCTTTTAACACTCTTAAGATGAGATAATTTAGGATTAGATTGAAACCTAGCGCAAAGTCCTACACTAAACATAATATCCGGTCTAGTCGCAGTGAGGTAGAGTAGACTACCTATCATTCCCCTATATGTTTTTTGATCGAAACTTTCACCATTTTCATCCATATCTAACTTAGTCGCAGTACTCATAGGGGTGTTTATTGCTTTTGAATTATCCATGTTAAATCATTTTAACAATTCTAATGTATATTTAGATTGGTTAAGAAATATACCATCACTAAGTTGTTTGATTTGTAATCCCAAAAAGAAAGTTAATTCACCCATTAAACTCATTTCAAATTCAAGACTCATACATTTGGCAAATGATTCACATAGTGATTCATCCGAAGAGCCAAACACAATATCGTCAACATATATTTGCACAATAAGAAAATTATTTTCAAAATGTTTAATAAACAATGTAGTATCAACCTTGCCTTTGGTAAAATTATTTAAAATAAGAAAGGAACTAAGCCCTTCATACCAAGCTCTAGGAGCTTGTTTTAAGCCATAGAGAGCTTTAGTCAATTTGAATACATGATTAGGAAGAAGAGAATTTTCAAATCCGGGAGGTTGTTCGACAAATACTTCTTCGGAAATAAAACCATTCAAGAAAGCACTTTTAACATCCATTTGAAATAGTTTAAAATTATTACTACTAGCATAGGCAAGGAGCATCCTTATGGCTTCTAATCGAGCCACGGGAGCGAAGGTTTCTTCGTAATCGATACCTTCTTCTTGGTTGAAACCTTTGGCCACTAATCTAGCCTTGTTTCTAACCACGATACCATTTTCGTCTTGCTTGTTTCTAAAGACCCACTTAGTACCTATGACTAAGTGGTCACTTGGTCTAGGAACAAGCTTCCATACCTCATTCCTCTCAAATTGGTTCAATTCTTCTTGCATTGCAATGATCCAAAAATCATCTTTTAAGGCTTCGTCAATGCATTTAGGTTCAATTTGAGAAAGGAAAGTGGCGTTAGCACATAAATATTTGAAAGAAGAACGAGTTTGAACCCCTTTTGATGTATCTCCTATAATTTGCTCTTTTGGATGAGCATCTACATACTTCCATTCTTTTGGTAAAGAAATTTCGGAAGAAGATGCATTCAAATGGCTATTTTGAGGAGAGGGTTCATTTAAATTCAAATTATCAAAACCAAGATCATCATCAAAATCATTTTTCTTTAAATCGGAAATTTTATTAAAAACTACATGAATAGACTCTTCAATTACTAAAGTTCTTTTATTAAAAACCCGAAAAGCTTTAGAAACGGAAGAGTAACCAAGAAAGATGCCTTCATCGGATTTAGCATCAAATTTTCCTAAAGCATCCCTTTCATTTAAAATAAAGCATTTACAACCAAAAACTTTAAAATAGGAGATGTTTGGTTTTTTGTTATTCCATAATTCATAGGGAGTTTTGGATAAGGATGGTCTTATTAGGACTCTATTCATGATGTAGCAAGCCGTATTTACGGCTTCGGCCCAAAAGTACTTAGGTAAACTATGTTCATTCAACATAGTTCTTGCCATTTCTTGTAGGTTTCTATTTTTCCTTTCAACTACTCCATTTTGTTGAGGATTTCTTGGAGTTGAGAAGTTGTGATTGTACCCATTACTTTCGCAAAAATTTTGAAAGTCACGGTTTTGGAATTCACCACTGTGATCACTCCGAATTGATGAAATCATGAAGCCTTTTTCGTTTTGAGTGAGTTTACAAAATTTAGAGAAACACTTGAAGCAATCACTTTTGTGAGCTAAGAAATAGGTCCAAGTGTATCTAGAGTAGTCATCCACAATCACAAAAGCATATTTGCTTCCACCTAGACTTGTTGTATCAATTGGTCCAAATAAGTCCAAATGGATCAATTGTAATGGTCTAGTAGTGCTAATTTGATTTTTTGGTTTGAAGCTTGTTTTTATTTGTTTGCCTAGTTGACATGCATCGCATACTTTGTCCTTAATAAACTTTATATTTAGAATTCCTCGTACTAATTCTTGAGATGAGATCTTAGATATTGTTTTCATGCTTGCATGGCCTAATCTCCTATGCCAAAGCCAAGCATCATCATTTATGGCGGAGAAGCACATTTCATTACTTAGTTCATCAAGATTGATGGTATAGACATTATTTTGTTTTAAAGCAATCATAGTCATGTTATGATTTGGTTTTTCAATAATGCACATATTTGATTCAAATCTAACGATGTAACCTTTATCGCATAGTTGACTAATACTCAAGAGATTATGTTTCAATCCATCAACTAGTAAGACATCATCAATGGAAAAATTAAATTTGTTACCAATAGTTCCCGTGCCAACGACGTACCCTTCTTCTTTGCTAGTGAGCATAGAGAAATGAGATGGATCTCCAGTCACATGTCTTGAGCATCCACTATCGAGATACCATCTCTTGCTCCTAGCTTGTGGGTTTGTCTACAAAAGAGGATGATTTTTAGGTACCCATTTGATTTTGGGTGCCTCAAAAATTGACCCACTAACTTTGTTATTTATGATTGAATTCTTTATAGTTCCTTTAGGAACCCATATTAATTTTTGTGAACTAATTTTCCTAAATGGGCATTTGTAGGCAATATGTCCGGATTTGCAACAAAAGTTGCATTTCATATAAGAGGAAACATGTAATGTAGGTCCTTTTATGAAAGTGGTAGGATTTTGATGTAATCCTTTTACAAATCCAATTCTATTTCTATTTGCGATGTGACCCTTGTGTGCAAGGATCATATCTAATCCTTTGCTACCAACCTTAAACTTGTTTAAGGTTTCCTTAAGAAGCATATTTTCATTTTTTATTGTTTCTAAGTGCTCACACTTAGAGCATGGAGGAGTTTGAAGACTATCAAACTTATCTTGTAGCAAAGCATGCTCTTTCTTTAAGATACTTAACTTCTTGCTAACAGTTCTACATTCATCAAATAATTCATGAAAAGTGATAGATAGTTATTCAAAAGATAAATCTTCATTAAATAAATCACATACCTCTTCTCCTAACGCCATTAGCGCGTAATGAGCAACTTGCTCGGTGTTGGACTCCTCTTCTTCGGATGCGCTTGAATCATCCCACGTTGCTTTGAATGCCTTCTTTTTTGATGTTCTCTTTTTGGCTTGAGGACAATCGTTCTTATAGTGTTCCGGTTTTTTGCATTCATAGCTAATCACTTTGTCCTTCTTTTGTTCAAATTTATTTTTTGTATTATTTTTAAATCTATTCTTTCTTAAATATTTTTTAAATTTTTGAGTCAAAAGTGCAATGTCATTGTCACTGTCCTCATCACTTGATGTTCCTTTCATGTTGTCTTCTTGTGATTTGAGTGCCATATCCTTCCTGTTCTTTGGAAGGGGGTTCTCGAGCTCGTCATGAGCTTGACATGTCATTTCGTAGGTCATTAGAGACCCAATGAGTTCTTCAAGAGGGAATGCTTTAAGGTCTTTGGCCTCTTGAATGGCCGTAACTTTTGGATCCCAACTTTTAGGGAGGGATCTTAAGATTTTAGTTACTAGTTCAAAGTTAGTAAAATCTTTACCAAGAGCTTTGAGTCCATTGACGACATCCGTAAACCGGGTGTACATGTCTCCGATGGACTCACTTGGTTTCATTCGGAAAAGTTCGTAAGAGTGCACAAGGATGTTGATTTTGGACTCTTTCACTCGGCTAGTGCCTTCATGAGTGACCTCAAGAGTTCTCCAAATATCAAAAGCCGAATCACACATTGAAATACGATTAAATTCGTTTTTGTCTAGTGCACAAAACAAGGCATTCATAGCCTTTGCATTTAAAGCAAAAACCTTCTTCTCCGATTCATCCCATTCGCTCATCGGAAGAGAAGATTTTTGAAATCCATTCTCGACAATAGACCAAAGCTCAAAGTCCATAGAAATGAGGAAGATTCTCATGCGAGTCTTCCAATATGTGTAATCCGACCCATTAAACAAAGGTGGTCGTGCAATAGAATGGCCCTCTTGCATGCCGGAGTAAGCCATCTCTCTTGGGTATTAAACCAAATATGAGAGATAACCTTGCTCTGATACCACTTGTTAGGATCGGAGCGGCACTAAGAGGGGGGGGTGAATTAGTGCAGCGGATTAAAACTTTGATTTTAACAAAATCTTTCGTACGTTAAGAACGAAACTTGAGAAATTTAACTTGAAGGCGTATTTTTGAAGTTGCGCAGCAAGAGTAATAAGGAACTAAAGCAGTAAGAAGATTTGCAGTAATATAAATGACAATAATAAAGAGCAAACCAGAGCTTACGCCAATTTTTAGAGTGGTTCGGTCAAATGACCTACTCCACTTGCGAGGCCCCTCTTCGATGAGGCTCCCACCTTCCACTAGCAAGTCTCTTGAAATGGAAGGGTAAACACCCCTCTTACAACCTTTTACAAGCAGCTCAACCTCTTACAAATTTTCAATAAGAAAGAAGGAGGAGAACTCTCTAGCAAATTGAAAACAAGACTTGCTAAGACTTTCTAAGACTTTTCTCTCAATCAAAATGCTTCTCAAAAGTTGTAACCTCAGCTGAGATTTGAGGGGTATTTATAGGCCTCAAGAGGATTCAAATTTTGGGCTTCAAAATTTGAATTCTCTTAGGGTTCCCGGTGCTGGAGGTGCCACCGCCCAGCGCTCGGGTGCTGGACGGTGCAACCGCCCAGCCAAGGAGGTGTCACCGCCCAGCCAGGCGGTTCCACCGCCTGGCTTTCCGATTCATTGGTTTGGCTTAATTTTCGCCCAAACCAAATCTGACTTTGGGCCCAGTTGGCCCCTAACCAGGATATAGGATTATCTCTTAATCCTAATCCTAATTACAGGTGAACTACATAACTCAAAAAAAACATCCTAAGCAAGTTTTTTAACCGCGAACGTCGAGTCTTGTTCCGGTGAGCTTTCCGACGAACTTCTTCCGACAGACTCCCTGCAAGCTCCCAATCTTTGTGATGACTTTAACGAGTAGCCGAGCCTTCTTGGTGATCTCCGCGAGCCTCCGACGATTTCTTCGGTGAACTTCCGACACGTTCCCGATTTCTTCTCGGATGGTTCCGGCAGCATCTCCGATGATTCTTCGGTCTCTTAAACGTCCATCGAGCTCGACTCCGGTATCCTTGCTTTATGTTTTCTAGTTATCGTAGTTAATCCTGCACACTTAACTCAATAATATGGATTAGATCAATTAACCCACCAATTGATTATATCATCAAAATCCGAGATTCAACAGAGGTAACTCTCCCAAAGCTCCTCAATATGTTGAGGGAGGTAGAGAGTACTATTAAGAAAGAGAAGTTAGTTTTCTACACTGGTGAGACCAGAAAGAAAAGGAAAGCAGAAAGGTCCCTAAAGAAGGGAAAGGATAAGGGCAGACCAGGTAAAGCAAAGGTTGCTAAGAAAGACCTAGTAAAGGACAAAGGCCAGTGCTTCCACTGTGGTAAAGATGGGCACTGGAAGAGGAACTGCAAAGAGTACCTTATAGAAAGGGTGAAACAAAAGCTTGATGAAGCTTCAGGTACATATCATAAATGTAAATATGTCCAAGAGGAAACGAGATGAGATGAACAGTGCATACCTGTGGCATTGTAGGCTAGGTCACATGCATGAAACAAGGATTCAAAAGTTGTTAAATGATGGATATCTAAATCCATTCGACTATGTGTCATATGCAACTTGCGAGCCTTGCCTTTGTGGAAAACTGACCAACTCTCCATTTAGTGGAACTGGAGAGAGAGCCACTGAGCTGTTGGAACTCACACATAGTGATGTATGTGGAACCATGTCAACTCATGCCATTGGTGGTTACTCCTACTTCATTACCTTTACTAATGATTTCTCAAGGTATGGATATATGTACTTAATGTTAGGATCGAGAGCACTAAGAGGGGGGGGGGGGGGGGGTGAATTAGTGCAGCGGAAATCTTTCAGCGATTAAAAACGAAAGTTGCGTTCGTTTGATAAAAACTATTTTGATGCAAAAGCCGATTCTAAGATTACTTATGATTAAGTGCAGTTTACATCTAAACATAGTTTACGTCTAAGCGCAGTTTATGCAGTTTGCGTCTAAATGCGATTTGCGTCTAAATGCAGTTTGCGTCTAAATGCAGATTGCGTCTAAGCGCAGTTTGCATCTAAGCGCAGTTTGCGTCTAAGCTCAGATTGCGTCTAAGCACAGTTTGCGTCTAAGCGCAGTTTGCGTCTAAACACAGTTTGCGTCTAAGCGCAGTTTACGTCTAAGCTCAGATTCGGAAAGATCTGAACTTAGACACTCGTTCGTAAAAGCACAGAAGGCAGTTTGCAGTTATAAATGGAATCAAAACGTAAACGTAAACTGCAAAGAAACTCGTTCGTAAAAGCGCAGAAGACAGTTTGTAGTTATAAATAGAATCAAAACGTAAATGTAAACTGCAATGTAAAGATCGTACAAAAACACCGATTTACGTCTGAATGCAGATTCGGAAAGATCAGAACTTAGAAACTTGTTCGTAAAAGCGCAGAGAGCAGTAGCTATGTAGGAGATTTGCAGTAATGATAAAGTGCTCAAAATAAAAGCAAACCAGAGATTTAGAGTGGTTCGGTCAGTCTTGACCTACTCCACTTTTGGCTTCCTCTACCGACGAGGTCACCGATGTCAACTAGAGGCCTTCCTTCAATAGGCGAAGGCCAACTGCCCTTTTACAGTTTCACTCCTTTTGACGGGCTCAGGAGACAACCCTTACAGAATCTTTCTCTCCTCTCTTTACCACTCAAGACTTGAAGAACAGAAAGAGGAGAACTTTTGGACTTTACACAAATTTGAGCTCTTAGAATCATAGAAAAGATCAAGAATTCAGTGTAGGTCTGTATCTTTTCAGTGCTGAATGGGTGGGGTATTTATAGGCCCCAACCCAGTTCAAATTTGGAGCTCAAAACGATCAAATCCTGGAATTCCGGGATCAGGCGGTTGCACCTCCTGACTGGAGAGGTTGCACCGCCTGGCAGAGCTCGAAGACTGAGCCTCTGGGCGGTGCTACCTCTGTCAGGGGCGGTTGCACCTCTCTGCCAGAGCTCGAAGACCGAGCTCAGGCGGTTGCACCGCTTGACTGGAGAGGTTGCACCGCCCAGTCTCGCTCGGAGACTGAGCCTTGGGCGGTTGCACCTCTTGGCTGGGGCGGTTGCACCGCCTAGTCTCGCTGGGAGACATAGCCTGGGCGGTGCTACCTCCCTGCCTGGGCGGTTGCACCTCCCACAGCAACTTGGGTCCGAATGGGTTGAACCATTCGACCCAATTTGAGTTCTTCAGGGGCCCAATTGCCCCAGGATTAAGCTAATGGGATCACCTCCCATTTCTAACTTAATCAAAGTGCTAACTACGATTATTTCCTAAGACATATTCTGCAGCTTGCTTCGGTGCGTCACTCGCTTCTTCCGGCGAGTTTCCGGCGAACTTCCGTCGATCATCCGATAAACCCTCGGTGATGCTCCTACGGACTTCCGGCAAACTCCTGGATTGCGACGATCCACTTGGCAAGTTTCGACGAGCTCCTTTGGCAAGCTTCTGGACTTCTCGGATTTGTTCCCACAGAACCTCCGACGACTGTTCGAACTTCCGTCGAGCTCTCGAACTCCCAACGTGATCATTGTCATGACTCCGACGCAACTCCTGCTGCATGTCTTACTTTCATCATAGTTAATCCTGCATATGTAAAACAAAAACTTCGATCGAGACAATTAATCCTAAGCATTAATCACGTTGTCCGGCATGTCATTGGTCTCTCGACGCTTCGTCCGATTCTTCGGCGCATCGTCCTCTCTTGCAGCCTATTGCCCAATCGGCCAGTTGTCTCCGCAACTCCGATGTCCTTGGCGCAGTATCCGCTCTCCTTGGCCCGATGCCCGAATCTACAGCCCGAAGCTTTCTGTCGATACGTCGACCGATCCACCGGCCCGACGTCCAATCTTCTGACATATTCCTCCGGCCCAACATGATTTTCCTGCTTTAATTGTCTCATCCTGATCGATGCATCCTACGTCACTCAAAACGCAGATTAAATCATAAACATATATCAAGTAGTTTCATCATCAAAATACGAGATTCAACAATCTCCCCCTTTTTGATGATGACAACCACTTGATGACGGAGTTAAACTTAACTCCCGAAGTTGAAACAAACTCTCCCTATCAATATGCCATATTGATAGAAACTCTTAGATTCAAAAATCTAAGCAATATTTCATCATAAACGGAGTTAACCTTAACTCCCAGAGTTTAAACAAACTCCCCCTATCAATATGCCATATTGATAGAAACTCTTAGATTCAAAAATCCAAGCAACATGTTATCATAAACTTATGCATAACATGTCATATCATCAACATACTTCTCCCCCTTTGTCATCAACCAAAAGGAGAAGTACCACAATCAAGTGTTTGTGATATAAGTTCAACTCATTGCATGAAAAACATAATATCAAGTTTTATCATCATGCAAGTTTGCTATCATCAAATGGTAAGATATCAACATGTAAAATTACGATTCAAGTTCTTGATATCTTAACATGATATGACATTCATAGCACCTATTCATATGAATGCTGCTTTTGATATCTCATCATAATATGGCATTCATAACATTTATTTATATTCTTCAAATATGGCACTCATAGTATCAATTTATATATTTCTCCCCCTTTGTCATCAACAACAAGGAGAACGATATAAGCAAATTTTAAATATAAGTGCGATGCCATAAGTTGGTTCATGTCATTTTCCAACAATGAGTGATAGGATACCAATTATGCAAACATCTCGAGGAAAACATGGCATGGAGATAGCTTTTATTGCTTCTTTCTTTTTATTTGTTATCTTTTTACATGAAGGAGGAAAGCCATATGTGAAGTTCAAATCGATAAGATATTAAAGCACACTTCATTTTTGCAAGGATTAAGATATATAAGTGAGTCAAATCCTTGTGTGTAAAAATATCTTCCTTTTATAAGAGGGAATCATCAAATATATTTCTCGAAAAATATTTTTCACATGATAAGTGCATTTGATGATTCCATATGTCAAAAATCAATGATGTGAATTAAACTTGATATGACATATGCTTGTTAAGTTCGGCAGAGGATAATGTATCAAGAAAATCCAATTGTTAGGATCAAGAAAATCCGAAAATAAAATTTGACACTTTTATACATTCAGACAGGGTTTTACTAGAGATATTCAATTACAATCATGAAGGTAAAACATGCTTATCATCATGGAAATTTTTGTATTCAAGCACATAATTTCCAACATGTAATCATGGCAAGTAATTGTGTAAAATCATTATGGCAATCAAGTGATTTGATCATTCAATCAAAAAAGTCCGAAAATAATTTTAACTCGTTTAATCATTCGGACATATTTTTTCCATAGTTTTTCAAATATAATCATGAAGATAAGGCATGCTCATCATCATGGTAGTATGATAGCAAGTTTACCATATACAAGCTAGCAAAAAATTTCTACATTTTAAGGCCCGCAAGCTAGCAATTTTGAGATGTTCAAGAAAGCAACTCTTGCTTCTTGAAATATAAGTTTTGCTAGATGTGCAAGTTAACTTTTTGCTTCTTGAGATAGGCAAGATAGCATTCCTTGGTGATGTTCAATATAGCTAAGTTCTACATCATGCAAGCTAGTGAATTTTATAACATTTTAGAACATGCATAATCACCAAAGCATCATAAATTTTAATGATGTGCAAAATTACAAATTTTGCATGATTGCATTTGTGTGTCTTGAGATTTGCAAGATAGCACTTCTTGGTGATGTTCAAGATAGCAATTTCTTCTCTTTTGAGAAGTGCAATTTTTGCTTTCTTCTTGAATTGTGCAAGCTAGCTATCTCCCCTTTTGTCATTGTCAAAAAGAAGGGAAAAACCCTTTACATCAATTTTTAAATCATGACAAAGGTTAGTATCAATCTCATTTGTGCATCATTATATTTTCAAATTAAAACATGCACATTTTCAAAACATATAAACTCATTATTATATGCATGATTCCAACTCATCATTCATATTATTTCAATCATTGTTTCACTCATCACTATAGCTTATCATGCATAATATGTAAAACCATCTAACATGATATAAACATTTGTTTATTTAATTTTTTTTAAGCATTCATGATACATCATACATTATCATAATAAAAAGCATATGCATCATTCCAAATCATAAATATTTCAAATCATCATGGTATTAATTTGTCACATTGCATCCTATCATGCATGATCGAAGCTTCTCATTTGCATACATCAAAATAAATTCATGAATATCTCATGCATTCATATCATCACTTGAGGAATATTGAAAAAGAAATAATTGGGTGATGAGATAAATATTTCATGAATACAAAGAATTGCATAAAAATCATATCATGAATACAAGGAATACAAGTCACAATCATTCAAGAGAAAAATCAAGATCATGATTTTGATAAAACTCATTTCAAATTTAAATCATCAAAATCATTTTTATGGCTCACAAAATTTATAACATAAATAGATTCATGATTTCATTGATAATATATTTTATCCCTTTTTTAAGTGTTTCATTTTAAGTGATCGATTTCATGTTAGCATGCCTTTTCATTTATGAAAACATGCATCAATTTTTTAAAGCCACTGTTATTATCATGAAAATCGATAATCAAGAATCATCATACATAAAAAATATATACTCATTAATCATAACTTCAAATTAAGCATGATTTCATATACTCAAAATCGAGAAATAACAATGGAAATCAACATGATACACATTATTACTTCTCAACCACATATAGCATGATTTCATAAGGTATTTTTAATCACAATCATTTTGTTTATCATAAACATGCAATTTTCATGATTATTTTCAAAATTACTAGAATGATAAGCATGATTCCTAATTGTTTGTATTTTCATTATAAAATTATTAAACATGTAATTTTCAAGAAAATTAAATAAAAAAGAAAAATGCTTTAAGCATCATGTAATTTCAAAGTAAATTAAAGGCATTTTGATTACCTCAGCGTCGAAAGGCGTAAAGGCGTAGTTTGCCACCTCGCCTTTGTTGATTTTCTCTTTGTCTTCGGAGGAGCTCGATTCATCCCAATTTTTGTTCTTCTTCTTCCATTTAAAGCAAGTAGTTCCGTTCTTTTTACTTTTTAATTTTTGTTTCATTTGTAGTTTAAGTTCACCATCACTTGAGCTTATGCTCGAGTGGTCTTCAAATGTTCTATGTCCCAAATCCTTCCTATTCTTTGGAAGGTGGTTCTCAAGTTCTTCACATGCATTGCACGTCATTTCATATGTGATCAATGAACCAATTAGTTCTTCAAGTGGAAATTGGTTCAAGTTTTTCGATTCTTGAATAGCAGTTACTTTTGAATCCCAAGTTTTAGAAAGTGAGTGCAAAACTTTGTTAGCGAGTTCAAAATCTGAAAAGCTTTTACCAAGTGATTTTAAACCATTGACGACATCCGTAAAACGGGTGTACATGTCAACAACGGTTTCGCTTGGTTTCATATGAAAAAGCTCGAAATCATGTAGTAAAATATTAACTTTCGAGTCTTTGACTCTACTAGTTCCCTCGTGCGTGATTTCAAGAGTGCGCCAAATATCGAAAGCCGTTTCGCACAAAGAAACCCGATTGAACTCATTTTTGTCCAAAGCGCAAAATAAGGCATTCATAGCCTTTGCGTTTAAAGAAAAATACTTCTCTAAATCCGACCATTCGTTCATCGGTTTAGAGGGAAGTTGAAAATCGTTTTCAACGATATTCCATAAATCTAAATTCAAAGAAATCAAGAAAACTCTCATTCGAGTTTTCCAATAAGTGTAGTCCAATCCGTTAAACAATGGTGGACGAAAGATCGAAAAGCCCTCTTGAAAGCTATGAAGAGCCATTTCTCTTGGGTGTAAATCCGAAATGAGAAAAACCCCGCTCTGATACCAATTGTTAGGATCGAGAGCACTAAGAGGGGGGGGGGGGGTGAATTAGTGCAGCGGAAATCTTTCAGCGATTAAAAACGAAAGCTGCGTTCGTTCGATAAAAACTATTTTGATGCAAAAGCCGATTCTAAGATTACTTATGATTAAGTGCAGTTTACGTCTAAACACAATTTGCGTCTAAGCACAGTTTACGCAGTTTGCGTCTAAATGTGGTTTGCGTCTAAATGCAGTTTGCGTCTAAATGCAGATTGCGTCTAAGCGCAGTTTGCATCTAAGCACAGTTTGCGTCTAAGCTCAGATTGCGTCAAGCGCAGTTTGTGTCTAAGCGCAGTTTGCGTCTAAGCGCAGATTACGTCTAAGTGCAGTTTGTGTCTAAACATAGTTTGCGTCTAAGCGCAGTTTACGTCTAAACTCAGATTCGGAAAGATCTGAACTTAGACACTCGTTCGTAAAAGCGCAGAAGGCAGTTTGCAGTTATAAATGGAATCAAAACGTAAACATAAACTGCAAAGAAACTCGTTCGTAAAAGCGCAGAAGACAGTTTGCAGTTATAAATAGAATCAAAACGTAAATGTAAACTGCAATGTAAAGATCGTACGAAAACACCGATTTACGTCTGAATGCAGATTCGGAAAGATCAAAACTTAGAAACTTGTTCGTAAAAGCGCAGAGAGCAGTAGCTATGTAGGAGGTTTGCAGTAATGATAAAGTGCTCAAAATAAAAGTAAACCAGAGATTTAGAGTGGTTCGGTCAGTCTTGACCTACTCCAATTTTGGCTTCCTCCACCGACGAGGTCACCGACGTCAACTAGAGGCCTTCCTTCAATAGGCGAAGGCCAACTGCCCTTTTACAGTTTCACTCCTTTTGACGGGCTCAGGAGACAACCCTTACAGAATCTTTCTCTCCTCTCTTTACAACTCAAGACTTGAAGAACAGAAAGAGGAGAACTTTTAGACTTTACACAAATTTGAGCTCTTAGAATCATAGAAAAGATCAAGAATTCGGTGTAGGTCTGTATCTTTTCAGTGCTGAATGGGTGGGGTATTTATAGGCCCCAACCCAGTTCAAATTTGGAGCTCAAAATGATCAAATCCCGGAATTCCGGGATCAGGCGGTTGCACCTCCTGACTGGAGAGGTTGCACCGCCTGGCAAAGCTTGAAGACTGAGCCTCTGGGCGGTGCTACCTCTGTCAGGGGCGGTTGCACCTCTCTGCCAGAGCTCGAAGACCGAACTCAGGCGGTTGCACCGCCGGACTGGAGAGGTTGCACCGCCCAGTGTCGCTCGGAGACTGAGCCTTGGGCGGTTGCACCTCTTGGCTGGGGTGGTTGCACCGCCCAGTCTCGCTGGGAGACATAGCCTGGGCGGTGCTACCTCCCTGCCTGGGTGGTTGCACCTCCCACAGCAACCTGGGTCCGAATGGGTTGAACCATTCGACCCAATTTGAGTTCTTCAGGGGCCTAATTGCCCCAGGATTAAGCTAATGGGATCACCTCCCATTTCTAACTTAATCAAAGTGCTAACTACGATTGTTTCCTAAGACATATTCTGTAGCTTGCTTCGGTGCGTCACTCGCTTCTTCCGGCGAGTTTCCGGCGAACTTCCGTCGATCATCCGATGAACCCTCGGTGATGCTCCTGCGGACTTCCGGCAAACTCCTGGACTGCGACGATCCACTTGGCAAGTTCCGACGAGCTCCTTTGGCAAGCTTCTGGACTTTTCGGATTTGTTCCCGCAGAACCTCCGACGACTGTCCGAACTTCCGTCGAGCTCTCGAACTCCCAACGTGATCATTGTCATGACTCCGGCGCAACTCCTGCTGCATGTCTTACTTTCATCGTAGTTAATCCTGCACATGTAAAACAAAAACTTCTATGGAGACAATTAATCCTAAGCATTAATCACGTTGTCCGGCATGTCATTGGTCTCTCGACACTTCGTCCGATTCTTCGGCGCATCGTCCTCTCTTGCAGCCTATTGCCCAATCGGCAAGTTGTCTCCGCAACTCCGATGTCCTTGGCGCAATATCCGCTCTCCTTAGACCGATGCCCGAATCTACAGCCCGAAGCTTTCTGTCGATACGTCGACCGATCCACCGGCCCGACGTCCAATCTTCTGACATGTTCCTCCGGCCCAACATGATTTTCCTGCTTTAATTGTCTCATCCTGATCGATGCATCCTGCGTCACTCAAAACACAGATTAAATCATAAACATATATCAAGTAGTTTCATCATCAAAATACGAGATTCAACACTTAATGAAGTACAAGTCCGAGGCCTTTGAGAAATTCAGAAAGTGTAAGAATGAGTTGGAGAACCAGATTGGAAAGAGTATCAAAACTCTTCGATCAGATAGAGGAGGTGAGTACTTAAGTATAGAGTTTACTCAGTTCCTCAAGGACTATGGGATATTATCCCAATGGATACCTCCTTATACACCTCAGCTCAATGGTATCTCTGAAAGAGGAATCGTACGCTATTAGACATGGTACGGTCCATGATGAGTTTCGCTGACCTACCCATCTCATTCCAGGGATATGCCCTAGAAACCGTAGCTTACCTTCTGAACAGAGTTCCAACTAAGTCGGTAGTGTCTACTCCATATGAGATATGGAAAGGGAAGAAGCCTGATCTTAAGGTTGTTAAGATTTGGTGCTGCCCTACCCACGTTAAAAGACATAACCCCGATAAGTTAAAATCAAGGACAAAGCGATGCAAATTTGTGGGATACCCCAAGGAAACTTATGGATATTATTTCTATCATCTTAAGGATCAAAAGGTCTTTGTAGCTAAGAGAGCAGTGTTCCTTGAGAAGAAACACATTCTTAGCGGAGATAGTGGGAGAATGATAGAGTTGAGCGAGGTTGGAGAACCAAGCTCAAGCACCACTCTACAGCCCAAGTCTGTTCAGGTACCTAATACACAAATTTCAACTTTACGTAGGTCTAATAGAGTATCCCATCATTCTGAGAGATATGTGGGACATATTAGAGGAGAGGATGTTGAGGATATTGATCCTCAGACCTACGAGAAGGCTATTATGAGTATAGACTCTGGGAAGTGGCAAGAAGCCATGAATTCTGAGATGGATTCTATGCATTCCAACAAGGTTTGGAACCTAATTGATACGCCCGAAGGTATTGTACCCATTGGTTGCAAGTGGATCTTTAAGAAAAAAGATTGGAGTAGATGGAAAGGTAGAGACCTATAAAGCAAGGCTAGTAGCTAAGGGGTATCATCAAAGGCAAGGTGATGACTACGACGAAATCTTTTCACCCATAGCAATGCTAAAATCCATCAGAATTCTATTGGCTATTACAGCACACTATGATTATGAGATCTGGTAGATGGATGTGAAAACCACATTCCTAAATGGGAACCTCGAGGAGGAGGTGTATATGATGCAACCTGATGGATTCGTGTCTAAGAACTACCCAAATAAGGTGTGTAGGTGGCTTAGATCCATTTATGGACTAAAGTAAGCTTCTCGAAGTTGGAACATAAGATTTGATGAGGCAATCAGAACTTATGACTTTGTTAAGAACGAAGATGAGCCTTGTGTGTACAGGAAGGTAAGTGGGAGCGCTATCACCTTTTTGGTGTTATATGTGGATGACATCCTTATCATTGGGAATGATGTAGGAATGCTATCCATAGTAAATGCTTGGTTATCTAGACACTTCTCCATGAAAGACTTAGGGGAAGCATCCTATAACTTGGGGATTAGAATCTATAGAGATAGATCCAAGAGGATGCTTGGCTTGTCCCAGTCCATGTACATAGAAACCATTATCAAAAGGTTTGGCATGGAAAATTCCAAGAGAGGTCTCATACCGATAAGACATGGGATATCGCTTTCTACGAGTATGTCCCCAAAGACTCCAGAAGAAAGGACGAACATGGATATGATACCTTATACCTCAGCAATAGGGTCTATCATATATGCCATGCTATGTACAAGGCCTGATATAGCGCATGCTTTGAGTGTCATGAGCAGGTATTAGGCGGATCCAGGCTTGGAGCACTAGAAAGCAGTAAAGTGTATCCTTAAGTACTTGAGAAGGACTAAGGATCTTTTACTTGTATATAGAGGTAGTAGCCTTAAGGTTAAAGGCTACACAGACTCAAGTTTTTAGTCTGATATCGATGATAGCAAGTCAAATTCGGGGTACGTGTACACCTTGAATGGAGGAGCAGTGTGCTGGAAGAGTTCCAAGCAAGATACTACTGCTGACTCGACCACAGAGGCGGAGTACATTGTTGTATTATATGCAGCAAAGGAGAGAGTCTGGGTAAAGAAGTTCATCATAGATTTAGGAGTCGTGCCATGTAGCGAGGAGTCGATCTCCTTAAATTACGACAACAACGGGGCGATTTCTCAAGCAAAGGAACCTAGGTCTCATCAGAAATCTAAGCATGTTCTGAGGAGGTTCCACCTTATCAGAGAGATCGTAACCCGAGGAGATGTAGCAGTGGAAAGAGTTCCATCCGAAGATAGCATTACAGATCCACTAACAAAGCCGTTATCTCATATTGTCTTTGAGCATCACAGGGGTCTGATGGGGATCAGACACATAGGTGATTGGCTTTAGGTCAAGTGGGAGATTGCTAGTCATAGATGCCCAGCAAGCCAATCACATGAGTGATGGCACGTGTGACTTGATACAGAATCTTTTTGCTTATTATATTATGGCATATATCACTTTATAACTATTGCATATATGTATATATATCTTGTGATGTCCTTGGATTTGTGCAATGAGAATCGGATCATGATATATGTATATATATCACTAAAATGAGATCAATTCACCTTTAAACACATATCCTAAATAATCCCGGTCATAAGTTACTCGAGAGGGACATCGTGATAACCGGACAGACTAGTGAGCTGTATACCCGTCCATATGATGGATGCAGTGGGTCTCATAGCTGCTCGTGTAGGGACACTAGGGATACAGTACAGGTGCTCATTGGAGAATGAGTTCATTGATTGATCCGCTTACGAAATGCTGGATGATTGATGATGCCTTATTGTTAAACAGCGATTTCGTAGTCCTAGTGATATATCTGGTCCTTAGACTTGAGACACCAAGGATATCCTGTATGAGTGCTCCACTCTTTGATACCAGACTTATAGTTTTGGCTGTCCCAGATCTAGTACAGCTGGTCATTGGGAGTGATAGTCGACCTTACGAGGGCTATTGAGTGTCGATAGAGGATCATCCACTCTCGGCGTCATAAGAGGAATATCTCATGTGTTCTTGCTCAGATAAATCCTTTGCCAGGGTCATTCAGGTTGAGAGAGAAAGATTTCTCCGGGAGAATCCGATTAGAGCGAGACTCGAGTAGAAACCGTATGGGTCTGACAGCACCATTCTCGATATACGGTCTCTGGGATATTAGATGGATGAGGGACTATAGGTACATGGTAACTGAGGACAAACAGGTCCAATGGATTGGATTCCCCTGTATTGTCTGGGGACTACGGCGTAGTGGCCTAGTACGTCCGTAGTTGATGAGTCAAGTGAATTATTACAGAGATAATAATTCACTGAGTTAGAAGGAGTTCTGACAGGTATGACTCATGGCCAGCTCGATATTGGGCCTAGAGGGTCACACATATATGGTAGGCATTATGATGAGTAGAGGTTCGGATATGAGATATCCGACGGAGCCCTTATCTTATTGGATATCTAATAAGCCCCTGAATTATTGGATCCCATGGACGAAATCCAATGAGAGCCCATGAGAGATTATTGGATAGAGATCCACTAATCTAAAAGGCTTGGGTTATTGGATGCAGATCCAATACCCACTAGGCGAGGATCCATTAGGGTTTGACAGGGGACCTCTATAAATAGGAGGGATTCAGAGCCTCATAGGCTAGAGCCTTTGCTTGCCTCTCCTATTCTCCTTCCCCTCTCCACCTCAGAGCAGGCTTGGAGTTTTGATGAGCATCGTCGTAGCCCTACTATGTGGATCACCACTAGAGAGGAGGACGCTTAACCTCCTTCACCCTCTCCTAAGGATCTGCAAGGAAATAGGGATATATGATATCCCTAGGTAACACAATATATTCTATACGTAGTTTTTCAGTTTCATGGATTTTGCGCACCAATCTTCGCACGACGACGAACATCTCTTTGGGAATCGGGGATTTTGTTTTTTTCAACATCTCGATGAGTCTTCCGACGAACATCTCGACGAGCTTCCGACGAACTCTC
Organism: Musa acuminata AAA Group; assembly: GCF_036884655.1. Lineage (NCBI taxonomy): Eukaryota > Viridiplantae > Streptophyta > Magnoliopsida > Zingiberales > Musaceae > Musa > Musa acuminata. The sequence goes on along the minus strand of NC_088335.1, from coordinate 34,154,558 downwards.
GACCAACTCTCGGCTAGTCTTCCAACATGGTTCTGGCGATCTCCCAATGAGCTTTCGGTGAGTCTTCCAGTGTGCTTCTGGTGATCTTATGATGAACTCTCAGCGAGCTCTCGGTATATCATCCGATTCTTTGACTCCGGCCTATTATCTGCTTTACACATTACTGCTATCATCGTAGTTAATCTTGCAAACTTATCTCAACACATGGATTAGATCAAATAATTTACCAATTGATTTCATCATCAAAATTCGAGATTCAACAGTCTCCCCCTTTTTGATGATGACAACCAATTGGTGATGGAGTTAATCTTAACTCCCCCTATCTATATGACATAATTGAGAAAAGATACTCTTGAATTTAACGCCTTTGAATTCAAGCACCAAATTGATAATTTAGACTTATTATCATCATGCACATCATAATTTACCAAATCTAAAGATGATACTACGTATTCGTTGATAGAAATGATGTCAAGGCATGACATCCATTTTCGAGTCAAAATCACATAACTTTTCAGCATCAAAGTAAGCACTATATTGCATTATCATACTTATTATTTGAAGAGATAACATGGAAATCAAAGCACGGAATTACAAACATCAAGGTAAACAACATAAGATTACAACATCAAAGTAAGCAGAATAAAAGAAAGGGAACCATTTCTCCCTGTTTGTCATCATCAAAAAGTCATAATTAATTATTCAAGTGGTGGCCAATCAAAATGTCCAAACAGGGTATTGAGTTGTTGATGAATCTACTGCAACTCAGTCAAAATTTGATCTTGGCGTTGTCAAGTCGATCTTGACGTAGTTCAAATCGATCCATCCGAGTCCCTATGTCGTCGATAGATGAGGGAGGTGCTTGCTCTACTAGAGGTGATTCCTTAAAGGGACCAGTTGGAGGAGATTGATTACCCCTAAAAATTGGTGTTTTAGGTTCTGATTCAGGTTAGAGGGGATCAGTCCTTCTAGGCAGTCTAGTCTATAGACTATTTCTGAATGTACATCTCATCCGTCGAAGTAGATTTCTATTTATGATACTAAATTTATTTAGTTTTATAACTTTTTCTTCGGGTGAAATGGCAATATCATAGGCATGGAGTAGTCTTGTGATTAAGCCACCATATGGAAGCATCATGTCCTTTTTTGATAGTTCTATAATGTTTTGTTAGATTAGGTAACCAAAACAATTGTTATGTCCCTTCATAATCCAATACATGTTACCTAATTCCATTTGGCTTACTTCATCATGATGATATTGTTTTAGGAGAATGATACTTATCAGGATATGATCTTTATATTTTAGTGTTTAAAGGTAGTAAATATTCGTAGCTTTTTTGAAGAATCGTTAAGTTAGGATTACTAAAAAATGTTCCTAAGGCATCAACATAAGTAGTCCCAATAGTCTCTTCATCCCATTGTCCTCTAAAATAACACCCTCTTTCTTTTACCGGAATTCCTATGATGTTGCAAATTGATTTATCCATAATGGATATATTATGTCCTAATGGATAGGTAGATACCATTTCTTCTTCATCTACATGTAAATTGTTGTAAAATAGCCTAACAAGTCTAGGGTAGATAGGTTCACTTATTTGAAGGATTGAGAGAATGTCTAGATTAACAAACCATTGAATAGGTTCTAAATCACTTAATTCATCTAAATTAACATATTTACCCTTATGAACATGTCTAGACTCAATGAAAGAAAATTTTAGGGCATGTTGATTAGAATCGAAAAGTAGGGAGTCATAATTTTCATCTAATCTCTTCTTCCCTTTGTCCCTAGAGGATCTTCTAGAACCCATTGAGAGTATAATAATGAAGGCAAATAAGGAGCAAGAATAAGTAATACAAAGGAGAATCAATTTGGTGTAGAGATTATCTTAGTAGTTCTCCTTTCTAGTGATATTTAAAAGAATGTCAGAGAATGATCCTTGATCTAGTGGGAAGTGAAGATTTTTGAGTTGCTAGAGGGAGAGCAATGGGTTTAGAGTTGTTTGGAGGAGTGCAAAATGAGTTGGGGTCGATTCTACCTCTGACCATAACTTGGGGTTTATAAGGGGCAGGTTGCGGGCGGTGGCACCACTAACTGGGCGGTGCTACTGCCAATTGGGCGGTGCCACTGCCTATAGGCAATGAGCACTGCTCACATAATTGTGTGGGGGAAGGAGGGTGATATCAACCTTATCATGCAATGATCACTTCTCGCATGTAACCACACAACCTTATCATGCAAGATTTTTATTATTATGAACCACACAACCTTATCATGTAAAATTCGCATCATAAGAAAAGAAAATTCATATTGAAGATTGCACATTCATGATTCATCATATAAAATGCATACCACACTCAAACATTATATTGAACTCGTATTGTAAAATACATACCATAAGTTCATGATTCATCATTTGTACGCAAACATCATAAAAACTCGTATAGAAAAATGCATATGGCTCATTGCGCACACTATAAGATCATGATTCAGGTGAGTGATCAAGAAAGTCTGAAAATAAAAATTTAATAGATTCATGCATTTGGACAGTTTAACATCCCTAATTCCCTTCTAATGAAATCAAATTGTTCTTCATTTAAGGGTTTTGTGAAGATATCGACTAATTGATATTTCGTATCAATAAACTCTAATATTACATCATGATTATTAACAAGATCTCATATGAAGTAATGCCTAATGTCAATGTGTTTAATTTTAGAATATTGAATAGGATTTTTTGCTAAGCATATTACACTAGTGTTATCACACTTTATAGGTATGTTTTTCAGGTCAATTCCAAAATCCTTTGAAGTGTTTTTCATCCATATAACTTGAGCATAGCATGCACCTATAGCTATGAACTCAGCTTCGGTTGTAGATAATGCAACCGAGTTTTGTTTCTTGGAAGAGCAAGAAATGAGTGTGTCCTAAAAATTGACACATTCCGGATGTGTTTTTTCTATCTAAACTACATCGAGCAAAATCCGCATCGGCATAACCAAGCAATTAAAAATTCTTAGATTTAGGATATCATAATCCTAGTTTAGGAGTTCCTTTTAGGTATCTAAATATCCTTTTAATAGCTTTTAAATGAGATTGCTTAGGGTTGGATTGAAATCTAACACAAAGTCCTACAGCTAAACATGATGTCTGGTCTAATTGTGGTGAGGTAAAGCAAAATACTTATCATACCCCTATAAGCTTTTTGATCAAAGCTTTCTTCACTTTCGTCAATGTCTAACTTAGTGGAGGTACTCATAGGAGTGTTGATAGCCTTTGAACTATCCATGTTAAATCTTTTTAGCAAGTCTAAAGCATATTTTGTTTGATTAAGAAAAATATCATTGCTAAGTTGTTTAATTTGTAAGCCTAAAAAGAATGTTAGTTTCCTCATTAGGCTCATTTCAAATTCTAGACTCGTGCTTTTGGCAAATGATTCACATAAGGATCCATTTGTAGAACAAAAAATAATGTCATCAATATAAATTTGAATAATAAGAAAATCATTTTCAAAATTTTTAATAAATAATATAGTATTGACCTTGCCTTTAGAGAAATTATTATGAATTAGAAATGAGCTAAGTCTCTCATACCAAGCGCTTGGGGCTTGTTTCAATCCATAAAGAGCTTTAGTTAATTTAAATATATGATTAGAAAAATTATCATTCTTTCAACATAAACTTTTTCAGAGATAAAGCAATTAAGAAAAATATTTTTAATATCCATTTGAAATAACTTAAAATTATTACTACTAGCATAGGCAAGGCGCATCCTGATGGCTTCTAATCGTGCCACAAGAGCGAAAGTTTCTTCATAATCGATACCTTCTTCTTGGTTGAAACCCTTGGCCACTAATCTAGCCTTGTTTCTAACCACGATACCAAATTTATCTTGCTTGTTTCTAAAGACCCATTTAGTACTAATAACTAAATGGTCATTTGGCCTTGGAACATGCTTCCATACTTCATTTCTCTCAAATTAATTCAATTCTTCTTGCATTGTGATGACCCATGAATAATCTTTCATGGCTTCGTTAATGCATTTAGGTTCAATTTGGGAGACAAAAGCAGCCTTGGCACAAAAATTCTTAAGAGAAGAACGTGTTTGAACCCCTTTCGATGTGTCTCCTATAATTAGCTCCTTAGGATGAGCATCTACATACTTCCATTCTTTCGGTAAAGAAGGTTCGGAAGAAGATGCATCCAAATTGCTAGATGGAGAAAGGGATTCATTTAAATTCAAAGTATCAAATTTAAGATCATCATCAAAATCATTTTTCTTAACTTCAAAAATTTTATTAAAAATAACATGAATAGATTCTTCTATAACTAAAGTTCTTTTATTGAAGATTCGAAAAGCCTTTGAAATATAAGAATAACTAAGAAAAATTTCCTCATCAGATTTTGCATCAAACTTTCCTAAGGTATCTTTTTCATTCAAAATAAAATATTTACACCCAAAAACTTTAAAGTATGAAACGTTGAGCTTTTTGTTGTTCCACAACTCATGAAGAGTTTCGGAAAGTAATGGTCTTACTAAAACCCTATTCATTGTTGAATCTCGTATTTTGATGATGAAACCAATTGATAAGTATTTATGTTTTAATCTACATTTTTAGTGACGCAGGATGCTTCGATCAGGATGAGACAATTAAAGTAGAAAAAATCATGTTGAGCCGGAGGAAAACATGTCAGAAGATTGGATGTCGAGCCGGAGGATCGATTGACGTATCAACAAAAGGCTTCGGGCCATGGATTCGGGCATCGGGCCAAGAAGAGCGGATATTGCGCCTAAGATATCAGAGTTACGGAGTTAACTGGCCGATTGGGCAATAGGCCGCAAAAGAGGACGATGCACCAAAGAATCGGACGAAGCGTCGAGGGACATGCAGGACAACATGATTAATGCTTAATATTAATTATCTAGATCGAAGTATGTTTTTACACGTGTAGGATTAACTATGATAGTAAGGCATGAAGCAAAATGAAGTCCCGGAGTCAAGGACACAATTTCATTAGGAGTTCGAGAGTTCGTCGGAAGTCTGAACATTCGTCGGAAGTTCATGCGGAACCAACCGAGAAGTCTCAGAGCTTGCTAGAGAAGCTCGTCAGAACTCGCCAAGAAGATCGTCATGAAGTCCAAGAGCTTGCCAAAAGTCCACCGAAACATTACCGAGAGATCATCGGAAGTTTGCCGGAAGATCGTCGGAAACTCGCTGGAAGAATAGACTTACGGACTTGTTTAGCTCAGATTATGTCTTAGATTTCGTAGTTAGCATGTAATTGGGTTTGAATTTAGGCCAACCCAATTAGGGGCCAACTAGGCCCATGTAAGGACTATGTTAGGCCCAATAAGAGGCCCAAATAGTGCCCCAAGTAGTCTCACCGTCGTGGCATAGACTTCAAGACTATGTTAGGCGGTGGTACCGCTAGTCTGGGCGGTTGTACCGCCCAGCGTAAGCAGTGGTACCGCCCATGCCCGGGGAACCCGGGATGGGAAAGTTTTAGGCTCCAAGTTTGAATCAACTTGAAGTCTATAAATACCCCTCTTATCCCTGGTTAAAAGACATAAGCGGAGTCTTAGGATTCAAAAGTGAAAAACTGCTGCTACAATCTCTTTAGAAATTCCCTCCTCCACTATAAGTTTAGAATTCTATAAGAGAGGAGTGAGTGCTTGTAAGGGTTATCTCCCAAACCCGTGAAAAGGAGAAGAGGGGTGTAAAAGGGTAATTGATCTTCACCCATTGAAAGAAGATCAATAGTGGATATCGGTGGTCTCAACGGAAGAGGAATCGGCGAAGTAGATGTAGGTCACGACGACCGAACCACTCTAAAATCTGGTTTGCATTTTATTCTTGCTATTTACCTTACTGCAAACTGAATTCCTCCTTCACTATATTTTCACACAATTTCAAGTTAACATCTTTACGAAACCGGTTTTATTGCAATGAAGTTTTTAAAGACGTAATTTTTACTACTGCACTAATTCACCCCCTGTTGAATCTCGGATTTTGATGATGAAACTAATTGATTGTGTTTAAATGTTTGACTACATTTTGAGTGATACAGGTCTACTCGATCAGGATTAGACAATTAACGCAGGAGGAATTGACGTTGCGTCGGAGGAGATCACGTCAGGATATTGGATGGCAGAAGGCTTCGGGCGTCGGGCATCGGGCCAAGGAGAACGAAATTGCACCAAGGATATCGGGGTTGCGGAGGTCAACCGCCGATTGGGCAACAAGCCGCAAGAGAGGACGATGCACCGAAGAATCGGATGAAGCGCCAACCAATGACGTGCCGGGCAACAGAATGTCAATTTGCGTTATAATAATTGTCTAGATCGGAGTAGAGTGTTTGCTTGTGTGTGCAGGATTAACTATGATAACCAGAAAACACAAAGTGAGAATACCGGAGTCAAGTTTGATGGACGTTTAAGAGTCCGAAGAATCGTCGGAGATGCTGCCAAAACCAACCGAGAAGAAATCGGGAACCTGTCAGAATTTTCGGAAGTTCGCCGAAGAGATCGTCGGAGGTTCACGGAGATCACCGAGAAGGCTCGGCTACTCATTAAAGTTATCACAAGTTCGGGAGCTTGCTAGAAGCCCGTCAGCAGAAAGTTCGTCAGAAAGCTCGCCAGAACAAGACTCGACGTTCGCGGTTGAAAATTTGCTTAGGATGTGTTTTGGTTATGTAGTCCACTTGTAATTAGGATTAGGATTAAGAGATAATCCTATATCCTGGTTAGGGGCCAATTGGGCCCAAAGTCAGAGTTGGTTTAGGCTAAAAATTAAGCTAAACCAGCGAACTAGAGAGCCAAGATTGAAGCCCAACTAGTGGCTGAAAACACTGTAGTCGGGCTGAAAACACTGTAGGCGGTGGCACCGCCCAGCACCCGAGCCCTGGGCGGTGGCACCGCTTGGCTGGGCGGTGGCACCTCCAACAGCGGGAACCCAAAGAGAATTCAAATTTTGAAGCCCAAATTTGAATCCTCTTGAGGCCTATAAATACCCCTCAAATCTCAGCTGAGAGAACAACTTTTTGAGCAGCAAGTGTTTGAGAGAAAGGCATTAGAAAAGTCCTAGCTAATCTTGTTTTCATTTTGCTAGTGTTCACCTCCTTCATTCTTGCTAAAAATTTGTAAGAGAGTGAACCGCTTGTAAAGAGTTGTAAGAGGGGTATTTACCCTTCCATTTCAAGAGATTTGCTAGTGGAAGGTGGGAGCCTCATCGAAGAGGGGCATCGCTAGTGGAGTAGGTCATTTGACCGAACCACTCTAAAAATCGGTGTAATCTCTGGTTTGCATTTTATTATTGTCATTTATATTACTGCAAATCTTCTTACTGCTTTAGTTCCTTATTACCCTTGCTGCGCAACTTTAAGAATACGCTTTCAAGTTAAACTTTTCAAGTTCCGTTCTTATCGTACGAAAGATTTTATTAAAATCGAAGTTTTAATCCGCTGCACTAATTCACCCCCCCTCTTAGTGCCGCTCCGATCCTAACAATTGGTATTAGAGCCATGGTTTTCTACTTTGGTTTAACACCCAAATAGAAATGACTCCTTATGGCTTTCAAGAGGGTCACTCTCTCATTCGTCCTCCCTTTTTCAATAGGACGGACTACACTTGTTGGAAAACTCGAATGAGAGTTTTCTTACTTTCTTTGGATTTGAATTTATGGGACATAGTCGAAAATGGATTTGAAATGTCTTCTCTCCCAATGAACCATTGGAATAATTTGGAGAAGAAGATGTTTTCTTTAAATGCAAAGGCTATAAATGCCTTATATTGTGCACTTGACAAAAGTGAATTTAATCGCGTTTCGATGTGTGACTCGGCTTTTGATATTTGGAGAACTCTAGAGGTCACCCATGAAGGCACTAGCCGAGTGAAAGAGTCCAAAATCAATATTCTTGTGCATTCTTACGAACTTTTCCAGATGAAACCAAGTGAGTCCATCGGAGACATGTACACCCGGTTCACGGATGTCATCAATGGACTCAAAGCTCTTGGTAAAAGTTTTTCTAATTTTGAACTAGTCACTAAAATCTTACGATCCCTTCCAAAAAGTTGGGATCCAAAAGTTACGGCCATTCAAGAGGCCAAGGACCTTAAAACATTCCCTCTTAAAGAACTTATTGGGTCTCTAATGACCTACGAAATGAACAATGTGACAAAAAAGAAACTCGAGAACAACCTTCCAAATGATAGGAAGGATTTGGGACATAGAACACATGAAGACCACTCGAGCATAAGCTCAAGTGATGGTGAACTTAAACTACTAATGAAACAAAAATTAAAAAGCAAAAAGAATGGAACTACTTGCTTTGAACGCAAGAAGAACAAAAGTTGGGATGAATTGAGCTCTTCCGAAGACGAGGAGAAAATCAAGAAAGGCGAGGTGGCAAACTATGCCTCACCCTCTTTCAACAATGAGGTAATCAAAATCCCACTAATTTATTTCGATATTACATAATACTTTCTTGAGTTATTTTTAATTTAGTTTAGGATTAATTTTCTTGAAAATTGCATGTGTTATGTTAATGCAGTAAAATGTTAAATATAAATCTAATGCTTATACACCTAGTAAGATTAATCTTATATATGTGCTTGAGAAGCAAGAATTTGTATTTTGACGATTTCCATATTGATTTTCAATGACGATGCATGACTTTTGAATGGAAGGCTTGATGATTTTTTTATGAACCTTATCTTTGGTTTTCAAACATGATGTATAGTTTTGACATAAGAACAAAAATTTGAAGCATGCTAATATAAAGTCAATCATATAAAGTAAAACTAAAGAAATTTTAAATATCTATAAGAATCATTCAAAATTATGTTCAATAAGACCTTACTTGATGTTGTAATGAAACCATTGAAAGTTTTGATGCTATGATTTGATGATTTTATGCATGAGATTGTAAAGTTATACATGATGATTTTTATGATTTATTGGTCTTGATGGTTTTTATGATAAAATTCATTTTTCGATCCTAAATGTTGATGCACATTTTTATCTAGCATAAATGACATGAATTTAAATAACTAAAAAGAGAAAAGCATTGTTCTTGAAAATTATTTTTCTCTATCTTGTTGATTTATATGAATCCCTTGAAAATGATTTTGGTTTGATGATTTGAATTAGAAATGAGTTATATCAAAATCATGATATTGATTTGACAAAATTGAATGAGTTGAAAACAAATAATGATTTTTCTCTTGAATACAACTTGTAATATTTTTACATATATATTTTCATCTTGATTTCTCGATATTCGATACATGAAATTTTTCCATGAATCAAAATTCTTTCATGATGTGATTCTTCTTGGTATTCACTAAAAATGATACATTCAAATTAACCTACTCTACTTGACATCTTGATAATTTATGACTTGAATATCATGTATAATATGCTCATAATGATGATTGAGTTATGTATGAAAAATGGAAGATATAGTTTTGAAATTTTGCATGTTCGAATTTGAAAATATTTGATATGCATGAAAATATTAAACATTTTGAAACCATATTTTAGTGTTATGCTTAATGATCATGCTTAATAAATTTCGAAATTATGGATGATGAATCTTTTACGATTTATGGATCATTGATTTTTACCATAATGAAAGTACCTTATTGATTTTTGTTGTAATAAATCTTACTCTTTCGGTTTTAAACATGATAAATGTTTTTATTTGGTATAAATGAAACAAAATCATATGTTTTGAAATAATCGAAAAGAGGATAACATTCTTGAAAATTATTTTGCTCAATCTTATTGATTTTGATGAATCCATTTGTATCATTTTTGTGAATCTCATGGATTTTGATAATGATTTTGATGATTTAAATTTGAATAATTTTTTATTGAAATCATGATCTTGATCTCTTGAAATTCATAACATGAAATCCTTTATGAATCAACATTTTCTTTTCTATTTAAAAGAAGATTTGTCGAAATGTTTCATAATCTTTTAGTATTCATAATCTTGATAATTATGTATTGAAACTTTATGTAAACCAAGAATGTTCATCATGATTCTCTCTTTGAATATTTAAAGAGGAGAATTTTCTAGATGGTTCATGATTTTGATGATTGAATATTTGATATGCATGAATTGAGACCTTGCTCTCCTACCACTCTTTTTGCTATTCACCAAAAGGAAGACTAATTCTAATAAACCATGATATGCTATATAAATTTTATTGTATTCATGAAGTAAGATCTCATCACTAATTTTTGTTTATATTCCTTCATGTGATGATATGAATGTATGAAACACTTATGATATGATTTGTTATACAATTCCATGTATTCGTGAAATATTAATTTCATCACCCAATTAATTCCTCTTGATACTCCTAATGTGATGAAGTGAAATTATGCATGAAATACAAATGGGGATAAGTTTTTTGGTAGGATATAATTTGACAAATTGATACCATCATGATATGAAACATTGATGATTTGCAATGATATATGCAATACTTGTGCTTTCTAATTATGATGTGATGTATTACATATGATGTAAATCATGATTTAAAATACTATGAGTTGTCGCTAAAATTATGTATTATAAATATTGATTTAATGTTTTGTATCATGAATACTCTAAATGATGAATATTTGGTATCATGATCAAAATGTTGACAAATAGTTAAAAATTTTAGTATCATGTATGATATCCTTATAATGTTGATCGATTTATTCAATATCATGCATGAATGAATATAAGGTTTTTGAAAATGTGCATATTCTAATTTGAAAATATGATGATGCACAATTAAGATTGATACTTACCTTTGTCATAATTGATGTAATGGGTCTTCCCTTCTTTTTGACAATGACAAAGGGGGAGATAGCTTGCTTGCACAAGTCAAGAAGATGCAAAAACTTGATTGCTTGCTTGCCTATCTTAAGTAGCAAAGATTGCTAACTTGCTTATTTCAAGAAGCAAAAGTTGTCTTCTTGAACATCATTATCTTGCCTATCTCAAGAAGCAAGACTTGCAACCTGCACATTGCAATAGGAAGTAAGAATCGATAGCTTACACACTTCAACAAGAAAGCTATCTTGTATTTGCTTTTGAAATTTTTACTAGCTTGTATGTTACAAAACTTGCTCACTTTTTCAAATACTTTGCTAGCTTGCACTTTGTAAAGGAAGCAAAAATAACACTTCTCAAAAGAGAAGAAAAACTTACTGTCTTGAACATCTTTAATATGCTAGCTAGCATGATGTACAATTTGCTATTTTGAATATTACAAAGAAATACTATCATGCACATTGCAAAGAAAAGCAAAGTGCAATCATGCACAAAAAGCAAGTGTTGAATTGCCATGATTGAACTTAAGAATCTTGCTATACTTTTGTGCTTATATGTTGTGATGAAAATCTCGCTTTATGTTGCAAAAACTTGCATATCTTTTAAAATAGCTAGAGCTACTTCTCCTTTTTGTTGATGACATAGGGGGAGAAGTATATTGATGACTTCATGCATTGAATTAAATATTTTATATTTGCATGATAGTTTAAATGTTTTTCATAACATGTGATGAATGTTACTTGGATTTGGGATAATCCAAGTGTTCTATCAATGGCATATTGATAGGGGGAGTTTAGTTAAACTCCAGGGAGTTAAGGTTAACTCCGTTAGTCATCAATTAGTTGTCATCATCAAAAAGGGGGAGATTGTTGAATCTCGGATTTTGATGATGAAACTAATTGATTGTGTTTAAATGTTTGACTACATTTTGAGTGATACAGGTCTACTCGATCAGGATTAGACAATTAACGCAGGAGGAATTGACGTTGCGTCGGAGGAGATCACGTCAGGATATTAGATGGCAGAAGGCTTCGGGCATCGGGCATCGGGCCAAGGAGAGCGAAATTGCACCAAGGATATCGGGGTTGCGGAGGTCAACCGCCGATTGGGCAACAAGCCACAAGAGAGGACGATGCACCGAAGAATCGGATGAAGCGCCAACCAATGACGTGCCGGGCAACAGAATGTCAATTTGCGTTATAATAATTGTCTAGATCGGAGTAGAGTGTTTGCTTGTGTATGCAGGATTAACTACGATAACCAGAAAACACAAAGCGAGAATACCGGAGTCAAGTTCGATGGACGTTTAAGAGTCCGAAGAATCGTCGGAGATGCTGCCAAAACCAACCGAGAAGAAATCGGGAACCTGTTGGAATTTTTGGAAGTTCGCCGAAGAGATCGTCGGAGGTTCACGGAGATCACCGAGAAGGCTCGGCTACTCATTAAAGTCATCACAAGTTCGGGAGCTTGCTAGAAGCCCGTCAGCAGAAAGTTCGTCGGAAAGCTCGCCAGAACAAGACTCGACGTTCGCGGTTGAAAATTTGCTTAGGATGTGTTTTGGTTATGTAGTCCACTTGTAATTAGGATTAGGATTAAGAGATAATCCTATATCCTGGTTAGGGGCCAATTGGGCCCAAAGTCAGAGTTGGTTTAGGCTAAAAATTAAGCTAAACCAGCGAACTAGAGAGCCAAGATTGAAGCCCAACTAATGGCTGAAAACACTGTAGTCGGGCTGAAAACACTGTAGGCGGTGGCACCGCCTAGCTGGGCGGTGGCACCGCCTAGCACCCGAGCCCTGGGCGGTGGCACCGCTTGGCTGGGCGGTGGCACCTCCAACAGCGGGAACCCAAAGAGAATTCAAATTTTGAAGCCCAAATTTGAATCCTCTTGAGGCCTATAAATACCCCTCAAATCTCAGCTGAGAGAACAACTTTTTGAGCAGCAAGTGTTTGAGAGAAAGGCATTAGAAAAGTCCTAGCTAATCTTGTTTTCATTTTGCTAGTGTTCACCTCCTTCATTCTTGCTAAAAATTTGTAAGAGAGTGAACCGCTTGTAAAGAGTTGTAAGAGGGGTATTTACCCTTCCATTTCAAGAGATTTGCTAGTGGAAGGTGGGAGCCTCATCGAAGAGGGGCATCGCTAGTGGAGTAGGTCATTTGACCGAACCACTCTAAAAATCGGTGTAATCTCTGGTTTGCATTTTATTATTGTCATTTATATTACTGCAAATCTTCTTACTGTTTTAGTTCCTTATTACCCTTGCTACGCAACTTTAAGAATACGCTTTCAAGTTAAACTTTTCAAGTTCCGTTCTTATCGTACGAAAGATTTTATTAAAATCGAAGTTTTAATCCGCTGCACTAATTCACCCCCCCTCTTAGTGCCGCTCCGATCCTAACACCCCCCTCTTAGTGTCGATTGCTTTCCTAACATTCATAACATAGCATGTCGTATTTATGGCTTCAGCCCAAAAATATTTGGGGAGGCTATATTCGTTTAATATGGTTCTAGCCATTTCTTATAAGTTTCTATTCTTTCTTTCTACTACTCCATTTTGTTGAGGATTTCTTGGAGTAAAGAAGTTATGGTCGTATCCATTAGACTTATAAAATTCTTAAAAATCATGGTTTTATAATTCACCATCGTGATCACTTCGAATTGACGAAATTATAAAACCTTTTTCATTTTGAATAAGTTTGCAAAACTTAGAAAAATACCTAAAGCAATCATTTTTGTGCGCTAAGAAGTAAGTCCAAGTATATCTACTATAATCGTCAACAATAACAAAGATATATTTGCTACCTCTTAGGCTTGATATAGCAATTGGTTCAAACAAGTCCATATGGATCAATTGCAATAGTCTAGGGGTGCTTATTTGATTCTTTAGTTTGAAACTACATTTTATTTGTTTTCCTAGTTGACATGCATCACACACATTATCTTTAATGAACTTAATATGAGGAATTCCTCTCACAAGTTCTTTAGATGTGATTTGAGAGATTAGTTTCATGTTAGCATGACCTAATCTCCTATGCCAAAGCCAAGCATTATCATTCAAAACAAAAAAATACATTTCATTGCAAAGATCTTAATGTCAATAGTGTATACGTTATTTTGTTTTAGTGCAATCATAGATGTGTTTTTCAATAATGTAAGCATTAGATTCAAATTTAACAATATGTCCTTTATCATATAATTGACTAAAGCTCAAGAGGTTATGCTTTAAGCCATCAACCAACAACACATCTTCAATAAAAAGATTGGATTTGTTACCTATGGTTCCTTTGCCAATGATTTTACCCTTATTGTTATCTTCGAAGGTGACATATCCTTCGTCTAGGCTAGTGAGCTTAGAGAATTGAGATGGATCTTTGGTCATATGCCTTAAACATCCACTATCAAGGTACCATCTCTTACTCCTAGCTTGTAATTGTATATTTTTATATAAAAAATGATGATTTTTAGTACCCATTTGACCTTGGGTGCCTCAAAAATTGATCTATATATCTTATCATGTTGCATTGAGTCATTTAAGGTTCTTTTAGGAACATAAATCAATCTACGTGGACTGCATCTTTTAGTGGACATTTGTAGGCAATATGTCCAAGTTTGTAACAAAAGTTGCATTTAGTGTGAGGTGAAACATACAAGGTCGGGCCTTTAACAAAGGTGGTTGGATTTTGGTGAGAGCTACTCACAAATCTGATTCCACTTTTCCTATGAACGTGACCCTTATTGGCAAGGATCATGTTTAAAAACTTGCTACCAACCTCAAATTTTTCTAAGGTTTCTTTGAATAGCAAGTTTTCCTTTTTAAGTATTTCTAGTTCATCACATTTCGTACAAGGAGTTAAACTACTATTATGCTCAACCTTTACTCTATCCAAATCACTAATAAGAGAAGCATGCTCTTTTTTTAACAATTTATATTTTTTACTAATTAATTTACATTCATCAAATAAATCATGAAAAGCACTTAATAATTCATCAAAAGATAAATTTACGTCAATTGAATTACTTACCTCATCTCCGATAGCCATTAGCGCATAGTGAGCAACTTGCTCGGTGTTGGTTGGCTTCTCTTCTTTGGATACACTTGAGTCGTCCCATATTGCTTTGAGAGCCTTCTTCTTTGGTTGCCTCTTCTTGGCTAGGGGACATTCGCTCTTATAATGTCCCGGCTTCTTGCATTCGTAACATATTATTTGATGTTTCTTAGGTTCAAATTTATTTTTAGTGTCATTTTTAAATTTATTTCTTTTTATAAATTTTTTAAATTTTCTTGTTAAGAGTGCCAAATCTTCATTAAGGTCCTCATCACTTGAGTTTTCTTCTAAGTGGTCTTCTTGGGTTCTTAGTGCTATATCCTTCCTATTCTTTGGAAGGGTGTCCTCAAGCTCTTCATGAGTTTTACAAGTCATCTTATAGGTCATTAGTGACCCAATTAGTTCTTCGAGAGGAATAATATTTGGATCTTTGGCCTCTTGAATAACTGTTACTTTAGGATCCCAACTCTTTGAAAGGGATCTTAAAATTTTATTAACAAGTTCAAAATCCGAGAAACTTTTACCAAGTCCTTTTAGACCATTGACGATATATGTAAATCGGGTGTACATGTCTCCAATGGTCTCACTCAGTTTCATCTGAAATAATAAATAATTATGCACTAAAAGATTAATTTTTGACTCCTTCACTCTACTAGTGCCTTCATGATTCATTTCCAGTGTGTGCCAAATATCAAAAGCCGTTTTACAAATTGACACTCGATTAAACTCGTTTTTATCTAATGCACAAAATAAGGCATTCAAAGCCTTGGTATTTAAAGTGAAAGTCTTCTTCTCTAACTCAATTCCAATCATTCATTGGAAGAGAAGACTTTTGAAAACCATTTTCGACAATGTTCCATAGCTCAAAATCCATTAAAATTAGGAAGATATTCATTCTAATCTTCCAATATGTGTAATACGTCCTATTAAACATAGGCAGACATATAATTGAATGACCCTCTTGGTTGCTGGTGAATGTTATCTCGCTTGGGTTTTAAACCAAACGAGAGTGAACCGCGCTCTGATACCAACTATTATGATCAATAGCGGTACTAAGAGGGGGGAGGGGTGAATTAGTGCAGCGAAAAATTCTTCGATTTCATAAAATAATTTGTATGTTCGATGGAAATCAATTCGGAAAGATAGCAATTTGAGACATAAGAGAACATAAGTATAATGAAAGTGAGATGATGTTAGAACCCTTGCAGATTCTAAACTTGGGGTTGATCTCTTTAGGGGATCGGCCTCCTTGGAACTCTATAGGGGTTCCTCCCTCCAAGTTGCTGCTCAAAGGCTGCAGAAAAGATTCATCTATTGCTTAAGAAAAGAGAAGGAATACATGGCTATTTATAGGGCTTCTAAACCCTAACTCCTAATAGGACTCCTACTTAAGACTCTTACTTCTAACCAACTCCTAATAGGACTCCTACTCAAGACTCCTATTCCCTTACAACTCCTAATTCTTCTCTAAGAAAAAACCTCCTACATGAATGCCCCTCACAATTAGGACTCTCCTAGCTAGAGTCCTAACAGAATGTCCCTCTCAATTAGGACTCTCCTAGCTAGAGTCCTAACATTTTTACATGAATGTCCCTCTCAATTAGGACTCTCCAAGCTAGAGTCCTAACAGACCCGCCCTCTTCAAATCAGCCTTGTCCTCGAGGCTGATGATTCATGAATTCTGGGAATTTGATCTTCAAGTCGTCATAGTTCTCCCAAGTGGCATCTTCGTTTGGTAGGTTCGCCCACTATATTAGCACTTCATTAGTGGGTCGTCGTCGTCGAGTCACGATCCGTCGATCAATAATGGCACTTGGTTGGGTCTGGAGTTCTCTTTGGGTAGTCATATTTGGTGGGTGGCTTTGGGCTGTCTCCAAGCACTTGTTTAAAACTTCCAGTTGGCTGTTGGTTTGTGGGTGATATGTCGTACTCCTTTTCAATTTAGTACCCTTATAGTGTAATTCTTTTGAGTCCCAATTGTAATGAGCCATGAGGCTTGGTGCTTCCTCCAATTTTTTTATAATCTTACTAGTATCTGAATCTTCCTGCCATTCCATCTTAATATCCTCAAGGAAGTCGCTGGTCAGAAGTGAAATGGTCGAAACTTCAACTTGCTCGATTAGCTGCGAAAGCGCATCTGCAAGAACATTCTCTTTCCCCTTTTTGTAAGTTATTTCAAAATCAAATCCAAGAAGTTTTGTTACCCATTTTTGCTGCTCGGGGGAAGATATCTTCTGCTCCAAGAGATATTTTAGGCTTTTATGGTCGGTCTTGATTTGAAAGTATCGCCTGATCAAGTACAATCTCCACCTCGTTACTACGCGCACAATGGCGAGCATCTCCTTATCATATGTTGACATATTTTGATCGGAGGGAGATAATGCCTTGCTAGTGTATGCGAGTGGTCGACCATCTTGCATGAGAATGGCTCCAATTCTGACTCCAGATGTGTCGGCCTCAATAATGAAGGGTCGGTTGAAATCTGGTAGTGTTAGCACCAGCGTCGTCGTCATGGCTGCCTTAAGTTTGTCGAAGGCAGCGGAGGCTCTGTCCAACCATTGGAAGATATCTTTTTCTAGTAAGGAAGTAAGTGGTGCACTGATCTTTTCATAGTTTTTCACGAACTTACGGTAGTAGCTTGTTAAACCCAGAAAGCCATGTAGCAATTTTATGTTTCTCGAGGTCGGCCAGTTTTGCATTGCTCCAATTTTGAAGGGGTCCACTGCCACACCTTCCTCTGATATGATATGCCCAAGATATTCCACCTTTTGTTGAAGAAAGCAAAAATTCGTGGTTGTTGTGTGTTCAAAAGGTGGTTTTCCGTATGTCTTCTTCGCATGCTCGTATTTGATGATACCCGGATCAAAGGTCCAGCTTTGTAAAGATTTGTGCTCCCTTTCATCTTGCAATTCATCTACTATTGGAATAAAGTATTTGTCCTTGATGATTATGCCATTGAGAGCTCGGTAATCAACACATATTCGCCTTGTTCCGTCCTTCTTGCGTACAAGTAGCACCGGCGAAGAGTAGAGGTTGCAACTTGGCCGAATAACTCCTGTTTCGAGCATCTCTTTTATAATCCTTTCTATTTTATCCTTCTGGAGATGTGGATACTGATATGGCTGAGCATTTGCTGAAGATTTGCCTGGAAGAATCATTATACAATGATCATGCCGACAGGTAAGAGGTAGGTTGCGCGGTTCGTCAAATATATTTGAAAATTCAGCAAGCAAAGGAAGTAGATTTGGATCTTCAAATTCTGTTGGCTCTCCCTTAGTTTGCTGCTCAAGTTGTACCAAAAACCCGCTGCATGCTTTATGCAAAACATTCTCCATTTGTTGTGTGCAAATCGTTGTTATGTCGCCCCCACGGTTCCCGTGCAATGTCACCTGTTTCTCCTTACTGTAAAATTTCATAATTAGTTTCATAAAATACCAAGAAATATCACCTAATGTCGTCAACCATTTAATTCTGAGCATGGCCTCATGATTGTTAAGAGGGAGAAGGAAGAAATCTGCAATTATCTCTTGGTCCTGCAGCAATAGTTTCTCCTGCAAGCGCCTATGATCACAATTCAAAATCCGTCTGTCGGTGACCTTAACATCAAACCTGCAGCGATTCTCGATAGGTAATGATATCCGAACATCAAGCTTACTATTTAGGAAGTTAGTAGTACTGCCCGTGTTGATGAGAACAGTGATTGGTTGTTGTTTGAGAAGGCCTCCAATTTTCATCGTTTGCGGGTTTGAGTAGCCAGCTAGTGTATGTACCGTAACTTCGGTCGGTTGTGGCTCTTCTTCTGCATCTTCTTCTTCATGTTCAAGGCTCTCTTTTGGATGTTCAATGACCTCTTCTTCTATCGGTTCAATCATAAGAAGTCCCCCTTTACTACAGCGATGCTCACGGCTCCACGGCTCGTCACAATGCCAACACAACCCCTTCGCATATCGCTCCCGAAGCTCTTCTCTAGTTAACCTCTTTGGTGTAAGGACTTGGTCGACAGTAGGGGGGGGCTGAGGGCTTCAATATTACTGGTTGAGGAGCGACCCTGGTCCTCCGAGCTTCATGGTTCAATTGCTCCTCTTGATGTCGTGCGAAAGAGATGGCTGCCATAAGCGTATACGGTTGTCGCGCTTTAACTTCTCCTCGGATCTCCGGCTTCAAGCCCTCAATGAAGGTCCTCAATAGCTGTTTTTGAGACCAATCACGAGTTTGATTAGATAACCTTTCAAACCTGGTTTGGTACTCCTGAATGGTGGAGGTTTGTTGGATCTTTGCTAGTTGTTCATCAATATTCACGTAATCGGTTGGTCTGAAGCGAATCAGCAGTCCTTCTTTGAATTGACGCCATGAAAGGACTCCATAAGTATGTTCAAACCAGTCAAACCACTGTATAGCATCCCCTTCAAGATGTATAGCTGCAATTTTCACCATAGATACATCCGCGGTTTTGTGGTACCGAAAATATCGCTCCGCGTGCGAAATCCAACCAATCGGGTCTCCTTCTTCCCATCTAGGGAAGTCCACTCTCATGCTTGGATAGTTGGGGTCAGTCATATAGCCTCCCCTCCCTTGGAAGTCGTCTCTTTGGGCTTGGTGTGATTGGTCAAAGCTCTCTCCTTGATATGATTTCTTCGGGCTTAGTGGTCGGCCCAATCTGAGTTCGGTAAAGAGCATCCGAATCTTATCCTCCATTCGCGCCTCCAAGGCTTCGAATTTAGCATTGATTGCCTCCTTAAATGCCATAGTATATGCCCCCAAATCTATGATGTTAAGATCTCTCTTTTGTTGTTGGGTTAAAGGCATGTATAGGTTGAGAGAAGTGATGGTTGAAAGGGTTGGTGGATTGGTGGATGTAGGCTGCGGTTTAGGCTTGTTTTATGGCTGTTTTGGGTGCAGTTTGAGGGTGTGGTTTGGCAGAGTTTTAGGGTTGTGGATGAAAGTTTTGGATTTGTGGTAGATGGTAGCAAAGGTTTGACAAAAATCCGTGGAAGTTGCAGCAAGTATGTGTTGTCTTGTAAGAGTAGAATTGTCATCGAAGAAACAACGGTTTCTCGACGTAATTTCCACCAAAAACTTGAGAAAATTGAGGAGGGAATTGATAGCAAAATCACAGTTTATATGACAGCAAGGATATCTAATTTAATCAAGAAAATTTCGGCAGTATAACAGCAAGGAAATTGGTGCAAGTTGCAATTGCAGAATTATCGTCGAAAAATTTCAGCGGGTTATGATGAAAATTTGCAGCAACATAAAATCGTTTTTAGAGATGAATTTCTTAATAGATCAATCTTAGATGGAAGCCAAGATGATATATGAAGTGTATAAGAAATTTCATTCAAAAAAGATTGCAAATAGATGGGTTAAGGCAACGATATGCAGCTGAAATTTTCTGCAGCATAGATTTTCAAGTGCAGCAGATTGGACATAAAAGATCAGTAGTTTATATTGAGTGAATTTTTCGATGAAACCAAAGGAAAATCTACTGTTAGGAAGTGTCAAAGATGTCATAAAAATTTCGTAAAAATTTGGATAGAAAAAGCACAGTAGCAAGATCAAACAGATGGTGCTATGCGGCTTGAATTCTGCAATTCAAGTGCAGCAGATTGGACATAAAAGATCAGTAGTTTATATTGAGAATTTTTTGATGAAACTAAAGGGAAATCCACTGTTATGAAGTGTCAAAGATGTCATAAAAATTTTGTAGAAATTTGGATAGAAAAAACACAGTAGCAAGATCAAACAGATGGTGCTATGCGGTTGGAATTCTGCAATGTATCTTTCGTCGTAGAGATGAAAACTTTGTGATGAAAAGTTTATGCAGCAATATAAGAACGATTTTTTTTTTTTTTTGATTTTCGAATAAGGATAACTAAATTGCAATAGCAGTAAGGTAGGAAACCAGAACCTGTTGCAATTCACGGGGAGATCAAAGGATGATCCGTGGGGGTGGAGATGATGACGGAATTCGGTGATGATCTTTTAAGCAATTGTGGGAATTGCTTTGGATGGTTGTAGAGGGTAGATAGATGGCTGTGGAAGGGCAGCGAGATGCCAAGAACGCTGCTCTGATACCAGGTGTTAGAACCCTTGTAGATTCTAAACTTGGGGTTGATCTCTTTAGGGGATCGGCCTCCTTGGAACTCTATAGGGGTTCCTCCCTCCAAGTTGCTGCTCAAAGGCTGCAGAAAAGATTCATCTATTGCTTAAGAAAAGAGAAGGAATACATGGCTATTTATAGGGCTTCTAAACCCTAACTCCTAATAGGACTCCTACTTAAGACTCTTACTTCTAACCAACTCCTAATAGGACTCCTACTCAAGACTCCTATTCCCTTACAACTCCTAATTCTTCTCTAAGAAAAAACCTCCTACATGAATGCCCCTCACAATTAGGACTCTCCTAACTAGAGTCCTAACAGAATGTCCCTCTCAATTAGGACTCTCCTAGCTAGAGTCCTAACATTTTTACATGAATGTCCCTCTCAATTAGGACTCTCCAAGCTAGAGTCCTAACAGATGAGAAGGAGAAGCAGTATGCTATGAAATGATTTGCAGTTTAAAGTAAATTGCTCAAAACGAAATACAAACCAAAATTTAGAGTGATTCGGTCAATGTGACCTACATCCACTTTCGGATTCCTTCTCCGTCGAGGTCACTGGCGTCAACTAAAGGTCTTCCTTCAATAAGTGAAGACCAACCACCTTTTATAGCTCTTTCTCCTTTTATCGGGTTTAGGAGAGGACCCTTACAATCCTTACTCCTCTTTCTTGAATGGTTACAAAGCAAAGAGAGAGAGGAGAAAAACTCTAGCACTTTTACACCCCAAATATTCAAGATTATAATCACACTTTCGGTGCCCTTTCATACAGAAAAGGGTGGGATATTTATAACCCCCAATAACTTCAAAAATGAAGCCAAAAAGTGTCTTATCCCGGTTTTCCGGGGTACTGGTGGTACCACCGTCATTACTAAGCGGTACTATTGCTTGCAGTCTGACATTAGGTGGTACAACCGCTTGATATAGCTCGGAGACCGAGCTCTGGCAGTACCACCACCTAACAGGGGCGGTACCACCGCCCAGATCACTTGGGAGACTGGGTCTTCCAAGCGATGGTTAGAGTCTAGTAACCGAGTTGGGACTTGTCTTTAGCCAAAACCATCCTAACTCCGAGCCTAGTTGCCCCTAATAGAGTTGATGTGATTACCTCCCAAATCAAACTCTAATTATCGTTCTAACTATGATTAAGGCAAGCGTGGTCCGTTACGTCAATTCTTTCACTCGGCGATCCTCCGGCAAACTTCTTGGTGAGTCTTCTGGCAAGCTTCCAACAAACTCCTGACCAACTCTTGGTTAGTCTTCCGATGAGCTTTCGGTGATCTCCTGATGAGCTTTTGACGAGTCTTCCAATGTGCTTCCGGTGATCTCATGATGAACTCTCAGCGAGCTCCCGGTATATCGTCCGAGTCTTCGACTCCAACCCATCATCTGCTTTACGCCTTACTGTTATCATAGTTAATCCTGCACACTTATCTCAACACATGGATTAGATCAAATAATTTACCAATTTATTTCATCATCAAAATTTGAGATTCAACACTAAATTGTTTAGTTGTCGAATGAGGGACGAAGTCCAAAGGACCAACAGGATTAGCACCATAAACAACCTCAAAAGGACTCTTACCAGTACTATGATGCATAGAATGATTATAGGAAAACTCAATTTATGGAAGAATGAGATCCCACTACTTAATATTCTTGCCAATATAGCTTCTAAGTAAATTTCCTAAGCTTTTGTTCGTTACCTTAGTTTGCCCATCGGCTTGTGGGTGATACGAGCTGTTGAAATTCAAATAAGTACCCAACTTCCTCCAAAGAGTTCTCAAAAAATGATTAAGAAATTTTGAATCTTGATCAGACACCATAGTTCTTGAAATACAATACAATTTAACAATCTCCTTAAAATACAAATCAACAATATAAGATGCATTATTTAATTTATTGTAGGGAATAAAGTGAGACATTTTTAAAAATCTATCAATAGTAACCATGATAGAATCCTTGTTCCATTGAGTTCTTGGTAGTCCCAAAACGAAATCGAGACTCACATCCTCCTATGGAATATTTGGTTAGGCAATGGAGTGTACAATCTAGAATTTTGACTTTTTATTTTTGCCAAATGACACACTTAACATTGCTTTACATGTCTCTCCATATTTCTAAATATCATAGGCCAATAGAAGTTTGCTTGAACAAGAGCTAGTCATGTCTCTACTAAAATATCCACCCAAAACACCACCGTAAGTTTCAGCTAAAATTACTTATCTCAAAGAACAAGATAGAACACATAAAGCATTAGCTCAGAAAAGAAAACCATCAAAGATAGAAAATTATTGAAAGGAACCTGATTTGCAATTCTACCATATTGAGTCAAAATCCACATCATTCTCATAGAGATCTTTGAATGTTTCAAATCCAACCACTTTGACTTCCATTGCTGATAATAAAGAATGCTTTTTGCTCAATGCATCAGCAACTATATTTTGAACACCAGATTTATACTTGATTGTAAAGTTATAAGATTATAAAAACTCCACCCAAGCTGCATGCCTCTTATTTGGCTTATGCTGGTGATTAATGAACTTTAATGCCTGATCAGAATATAGGACAAATGGCTTGATAAGAAGATATTGACTCTAATGAGATAAAGCTCGATAAATAGTATAAAACTCCTTGTCATAGGTAGAATATTTCTTTCTCGTGTCATTTAACTTTTTACTAAAAAATACAATGGGCTTTCCGTCTTGACTTAAAACAGTACCAATTCCTACATTAGATGTATCACATTCAACCTTAAACATATTGTCAAAATTTGGTAGAACTAAGATAGGAGCTTCGGTCACCTTTATTTTTAAAAGCTCAAAAGCATCATTAGCTTCACTAGTCCATTTGAATTTATCATATTTCAAATATTCAATGATTAGAGTGACAATAGAGCTAAAACCCTTGATAAATCTTCTGTAAAAGGATGATAAGTCATGGAAACTCCTCACATTATGCAATGAAGAAAGTGTTGGCCAATTGAGAATAGCTTTTATTTTACTTTGATCCATCATGATTCCATCTTTTGAAACAACGTACCCCAAAAACAAAATACTAGAAGTAAAGAAATAACATATCTTTATATTAGCATAAAGCTTTTGCTACCTTAAAGTAAGAAAGATCTCTTTTAGATTATTTATATGCTTATCTTCACTCTTGTTGTACACCAATATATCATCAAAGGAAACTACAACAAATATTCCAATGCATAGCTTAAGTATATGATTTACAAATCTCATAAAAGTGCTAGGAGCATTAGATTGCTCAAATGACATAATCAATCATTCACATAACTCTTCTCTAGTTTTAAATGCTATTTTCCACTCATCTTCGGGCCTCATCTTATTTAGTGATAACCACTTCTCAAATCAATTTTAGAGAAAATATAAGCATCACATAATTAATCAAGTAAATCATTGGAATAGAAAAATGATAATCCACTATGATTTTGTTGATCGTGTGACTGTCCACACACATTCTCCAAGAATCATTCTTCTTAAGCACCAACAAGGCTGGAATCACATAAGGATTCATACTCTCCCAAATTAACCCCCTTTTCACTAATTCATCAACTTGCCTTTGAAGTTCTTCATGCTCCTTAGGACTTATTTTGTATGCTGCCTTATTAGGTAGAATAGCCATCGGAATAAGATTAATATGATGCTGGATGTCTCTCAAAGGTGGAAGGCCATGTGGAATCTCTTCCGGTATAACATCTTAAAATTTCTTTAGGACTGGTTTCATGATTGTTGGTGTCTCCTTATGTTGTTCATTCTCCTCTACTACCACTAGAGCCATAACATAACCACTCTTGTCTAATTCACCTTTGCATTCATTATAAGACATAAAAGCACTAACTTTCATTTTTAGTGCACTAATTTCGGAAGGTTGTAATGGAGCTAAGATAATCTTTTTTTCATTCACCTTAAAAAATAAGTATGTTTGTAGTTGTCATATAACACCCTTCTATCATAATGCCAAGATCTTCTCAACAGCAAATGACAAGCGTCCATAGGAGGCAACATCACACCATACTTCGTCTTTATAATACTTGCCAATAGAAAATGAAACTAAACATCTTTTAGTTACCTTGATGTCATTTCCTTTTTGCAACCAACATAATTAGTACGGATGTGGATAAGGGATTGTGTCCAACTTTAGCTTCTGTACTATCTCCAAAGATATCACATTCTCAAAGCTGCCATTGTCAATGATCACAAAGCACACCTTACCAAGAGAAGTACATTTAGTGTGAAACATGTTTTTTCTAACCCAACTTTTATCCTCGGCCACATAAGACACTTGTAAGCTACGTTGCAATACAATAGACAAACCATCATCTATATAAGTAACATCTTTCTCATCTTCATCATATTTTGGTTCGTCGTCAGCTTCATCTACTCCTCCATCACTATGATCTTCAACCAAAGTTACAATCCTCCTATTTTGACAATCTGAAGTAATATGCCCAAAACCATGACATTTGAAGCATTTTTTACCACTTGGTGTAGAAGAATTAGGTGTTTTTTTGTTGCCAACAGATTCTTCACCCTTTTCTTGCACCTTCGATATCACCTTACTTTAGATAGTAGGCTTGGAACTTTCTTCTTTTGTATAGCCTTCTTTTGAACCATACCGAGAAGTCTTTTCAAACTTCTATTACTTTATAACTTTTAATGCTAGTTTGCTCATATCATTTAAAGACCAATATAGCTGCAACTGAATAATTTTAGCAATCTCATACTTCAGACCTCCTAAGAATCTTATAATGGTTTGCTCTTCTAGTTCCATAAGCTTTCCTTTTAACATTAGATTATCGAATTCTGCTATATACTCTTCCACACTAAGATCTTTTTGCTTAAAATTATGGATTTTGAGAAAAATCTCTTGTTAATAATTGTTAGGTAAATATTTTCTCTTCAACTCTCTTTTTATTTTCTCCCATGTCACGATCTTACTCTTCCTCTCATGTTCTCTTTGTTTCTTTAGATTTTCCTATCAAAAAGATGCATTATGTCTGAGTTTGGGTGCCATAAGTTTTACCTTCTTTTATTCTGGTGGTTCATGAAAATAAAAAATTATTTCTACGATATTAAGCCAATCGATAAAGTCATCAACATTGATTTTACCTTCAAACTATGAAATATCCAATCTTGGATTATATTTATTCTATCATTCATCTTGGACTCCATGCCTTACACAAAATCTTCTCGACTCCCTTGGATGAGGAGGTGTATTATCATCAGAAGTAAATTCATGGACATCATTTTCATGTTGGTTGTGTCTACTTTGAAGTTCTTCGATTATTTTATTTTTTTCTTATAGACTACGCAGCAATCTTCGTAGTTGCAACTTCAATGACTCAACATCATCTTTATGGCAACTACCTTCACCAACTATATCTTTTCCATTCTACTTTGCCATGATTTTTAGCCTTTGGTTTTGATACCAAACTAATACCGTGGATGATGCAGAATTGAGGGGGTGGTAAAGCAGAATAGATTTTGACAGAAAAATTGATAATACAATTGTATTTGCTAGAATAAGTTTTTTGGATAGAAAATGAACGAACTCACGATAAAACTTTAATAAGATCGAAAAGAAAGCTCACCACCAAGTTTAAAATTATAAAGAGATATAGAAATATCACCACCCTAAGGATAATAAACAAGGATACAGAACTAAAAACAAAAAACTCACAACTCAAGGAAGCATCCAAGATATACAAAGTTTAATGGAGCATTCTAAGAGAGCTTCTGTCAAAATATCATCAGTTTCTAAAGTCCTTTTTAAACCCTAAACACTAAAATAAATACTAGTGCATTAAACAATCTTTCGTGCATAGGAAATTTTGAAATTAAGTGTTTTACAACT
This sequence comes from Musa acuminata AAA Group, assembly GCF_036884655.1. Taxonomy (NCBI): domain Eukaryota; kingdom Viridiplantae; phylum Streptophyta; class Magnoliopsida; order Zingiberales; family Musaceae; genus Musa; species Musa acuminata. The sequence continues at coordinate 34,127,707 of NC_088335.1, read as the reverse complement.
ACTAACCAACTCCTTTAATGCATTCCTTGGTCATGAAGAAAAGTATATTGAAACAATTTTAACTTTGTGTAGGAAATATGCTGATGAGCTATCATATTTGAGTAGGCTGAGTTGAAGACTGAGACAACTTTATTGGCTGAAAAAAATATCATAACATTAGTAAGATCCATATGAGCAGATTATAGAAAATTAGACACTTCGATGTCAAGAATATATATGCACATAGGAGTTTTGGCTTTAAGAAAAAAAATACTTCTAAATGCTAGTTATGCTGTCAAACTATAGGAATAAATGAACAAATATAAATAATAAAATAAGTTATAGAAAATGAGGGTTTTATAAGGGAGAAAATGAATGGACCTTACATTTAACCTCTAAATAACTATTAAATGATTAACAACTAAGAGATTTAAGTATCACACTCCAAAACCTTACATTTGACCTCTAAATAAATATTAAATGATTAACAACTAATTAAGATAATAGTATACTTGTATGAAGAGTTTTTATCTTTCTAGATTTAATATAAAAAAAATAAAAATCTAAGCTTTTAAGACACTTAAAAAAAGGATGAAAGAAGGAGAATGAGAATGAAGAAAAAGATGAATGAGATTGAGGTCTTCTTCCAGCTCCGCACCAGTCATCTCCCGTAAACAACTCGTGGTGAACTATATTGACAATTCAAAAGGTATAATTTTAGACGGAAAAAAAAGTGCTTGGTTGTGAAAGGATAGGGATAAAACAGTGAAGATGGTAAGGAAGAAGTGAGGAATTACCCATTAAGTAATACAATTATAAATTATAATTAAAAAAAAAAAAAAAAAAAAAAAACTTGACTTTGGACAAACGAAATAAATGATAGGGCTCAGCATTTTGCCGAGATTTTTGTCTGTGGGTGTAATAAATACCTCATCCGCCGTGGGGCCGTTCCGGTCAAGGGGTTGGCCGTGTGAGTAATATATCACATTGCTAGGGGCGTTTTGGAGTTGGACGGGTTACGCTGATAGATAGACAAAGCGATTCAATCCATGGAAATCCATCCGCTACCCTATCCTCCGAGGCCATCATGGCGGTGCTCCTCCATTGCTTCCCCTCGCCGCCGAGGGCGAAGCCCGGTGACTCTCCCCGGCCGGTTTCTGGCAGGTCCCTAACCTGCGGTAACTACTCCCTCATCCTTCTCTTCTCCCAAGTTGTTGAAAAGGTTGCCAAACCAATTAGAAAATTCTTCTGATCGATTTCATGACAAGTTGTGGTGAATAACTCCTTCGTCACGCCGAATTGTGCACTAATGCGTTGTTTCAGCTCCTTTTGTTGATATTCTGCTCCAATGTCTGTGTTAAGCGGGAGACATGATTGCTTCGCGATACTTCGGTGCTCAAGTTCTCATCTGTTGTTCCATACTTCACTACTCGGAATGTGATGGCTTTAGACATCCGTATGCTGTGTATTTTTAAGTTTAGTCATGTTCTATCAAAGATATAATATATAAAATCGAAGTCGTTGAGCGCTGTTCTTAAAGCATTAATGCTTATTTTAAGGAAGATTCTCTTTGTGCAATTACCGACCTAGCTACTCATGCAGAATGAAATGTCCTTTTCTTTCTCCATACCGTGGATTCCTGTTAGCTCTCTCATGAACAAGGTACACCTTTTTGCCCCCCCAATATTAGTGTCAGTCCTGTCTCTTATTTCCATGTGAACTGAATTGCGGAGGTTAATAGACCAAATATGGCATTAATGAATATGAACATCGTGAGTTTACAACAGTGACAAACCTGTTCTTACATGGATGTTTTCTGCAATTTGACCTTATTGAGGATGATGGACCCTGCTAATCATTTTTGGCAAATGTTATTCTATCAAAGTTTGTTTTGTTTTTTTTCCTATCAAACTCATGTTACTAATCATTTTCTGATATCAAATCGTTCTTTAAACCCAGAATGGATACCACTTCTGTCAACTATGGAGCCAAAGATGCAAGTACTTCTTACTAGCCATCAACTTTTATGTGAAAAATGTAAAATTTCCCCAAGCAGTGGCCTGACAGTTTCTAAACGAGATGCTCAGATGACCATTTTTAAAGAAATTTGTTATGCAGATGCAATCTTATCAGGATTTCAGGATCTCATTGTTAGCTACATGTCTGACCATCAGGTACGCTGGTGAGTCTCTAATTTTTCATATTTCACTCTTGCAGCTTCACTTGTATTCTGGATTTCTTATATTACGAGAATTCCTTTATCAATTAGAACTCCAGAACAGAGCTTGAGATGTGCAAAAAGATGCATAGTCCATAATGCAGTGCCTCGAACCTTGTAAGATCTCCATAAAGCACACCTCAGTTCTTTGTAATGAAAGTGTGAGAGAATAAAGAGATTTATTACAGACAATCCTGAGCACTATGTAGCTTAGCTGGCCCATTGAAGCATCAAAAGTAACATACTCCTTGAGAATCATAAATTCTCTGCAATCCTTTTGTTAAAAATATGTTGATGCAAGGAAAAATGTTTTCAAAAACCCTACATGTATTCTTTGAGAAAAATCATAATGCCTATAAATTTCATATCAAAATCACTCTTCTTCTGTTACTGTCTTTTTCAGTAACTGAGATACCTCTATTTGTTTGCTTCTGTGTCCTTGGTGTATAAATGGTTTTGATATAATGTTATAGTAGAACTTGCAATTGGCCTTGCTTATTTTTGAACTTTAACAGTTATCTAATTAGTTATTTAGCTTCAAATCTTCTCATCTGGGAAGGATCAGTTTTGGAATTATGACAAGTTACTGCCTGATTTGCCAATGCTTGACTAGAAGAAATGAACAAAATAGGGTCTACTCCACCCCATGGTCCACATCCAGTGCTTGTCAGTCAATCGTGGATGTCTAAATGCATTCCTGAATGGCAATGCTTCAAAATGTCAAACATGATTATTTCGATCGGAGAAAGGAATTTATTTAATATAATAAACCTTTTGAGCAAGTTTTCTTTCCTTTTCTACTCGTTGTCAATTAGTGTTGGACATCTTTCATCTTCCAAATGTCAAACTTAATTGTCCATCTTGAACGTGTGTATTTTGTTTGCAATATTTTTGTTCGGGGGAAATGTATATTGCGAATATATGATTCAGCATAAATATGCTTACATTTCTGGTCATTTTTCTTACCAAATATCTTCATGAGGTAATATTGATCTTTTATATGCTTTATATGGCTTGTGTAGAGAATCACGTCAATCAGCTTTTCAAAAGCATTAACAATTGTAAGTATGTTGGGGATCATTCTGCCTCCTGAAGTTCTAGCAGAAACATGTGAAGCTGATAACTCAGTTTTCAATATGCCTCTACTATTTGCAATAGCAATGATTGGGGCAACTGTGGGGGGTAAGTAGGTACATGGCTGTACGCTTTGTGAAGTTTCTTAGTTTTCTGCATGTTCATTAGGATTTTCTTTAATTGCCAACTTATTTTTATAAAATCACAGTATATTAAAGAATAAGTAGATAGTTGATGGGTTATAATACAACAACCCAGAAGACTTGCATACTTCCGTAAAGGTACATGTAATATGCATTTTGTCAAAAAAGAAAAGGTGTTTGTATCGTGCTTGATAGTATGCTTGACTGTTGGTTTGTAGACCATTTATCTTGGCTGTAGGAACTACCAAGGCAATGCTGCTTGGAATTGTCTTTGTAGTCTTTTTTTCCTTTTATATCCTCAACCTAGCATGTATCTGAGTTATCTTTTCTGTGTTGTTTACGATGGTCCTTTGTGAAATTTTGGTTTACTTAAAAATCCAATAGCACTTCTTATGGCTTTATGCTTGATTTCAGCTCATTTAATGCTAAGCATGTTACCAAAGTAATATACTTCAAATGATTGTATGGGTTTTATTTATTTCCATGTGTTTGTTGATTCTGTTAACTTAATGATTTTAGGCATGGTTGTATATCCATGCTACAATTAGTGCTCCTTGTTTAGTTGTTTCAATCAAGCTGTATATATAATGACAACCATTCCTTCTTACCTCATGGATTTTGTGCCAGTCAAGTTGGAAAGATTTTCTTTTTATAAGTTGGGTATACATGAAAACTACTAAAATTAAGGTAGTCCTTGCCAGTCCACTCTTTTTTTTCTGTTAAGTGGACATTTAATTTTGTAGGATTGCTTGCACGTCAAAGAAGAGGGGAGCTGAAGAGGTTGAATGATCAGCTGCGCCAGATTAATGCAGCACTAAGAAGGCAAGCAAAGATAGAGTCTTATGCTCCAAACTTGAGCTATGCACCAGTTGGTAGTAGGTTGGAAGAATTGGAAGTTGTTGTTGATCCTAGAAAGGAGCACCTAATTACAAAGTTGAGAACTGGGAAGAACTATCTACGAAATCAAAACCTGGAAAAGGCATTTGAAGAGTTCAAGGCTGCTCTGGAGCTTGCACAGGCTTTGGGTGATCATGTTGAGGCGAAGAAGGCAGCACGAGGATTGGGTAGGTTTTCTGGCTGCTGAATTTCTTAAGTTCTAGAAATAGCAGTATAGAAACACTGGGAATCTATCATAACAGAAAGATGAATTTTTATATAATTCAGAACTGATTATGGCAATTTAGAGTTAGCAAAATTTCAAACAAGTGACAAAAAAGCCTCAACTTATTATGAGCATTGGAAATAAGGGGGTTTTGTTGTTATATATACTAAAACTAAGGGCTGCTTGACTGATAGAATATCAGAGTACCAAAGCAAAAGAACTAGAGCACCACATCAATCTTTTGATAATAGCTCTTGTTGCTTTCTGCTTTGGGAAAAGAGAAACTCAGGGTGCTCACAATCTTGTTACTTCATCTAATCCTAACCACTGCCATCATTTATTCATAGTGATTATCAATATACCTTTCTAACTTAATCTTTATATAATTCTGACTGATGCAGTTTCACATTTCTGTTTGTTGGCACAGCACCATGCTTATAATGAATCTTACCTGTTTAAGCCTTGTCATGATTTAGTCCAGCCGTTGCCATCGTTTCATCTAACTGTTGTTGTCATACAGAGTTAACCATGCACCATGTGGATTTTTTCAGTAGTATCTTTATGGTCAGGTGTCCATTTTCTTCTGGAGACAACTTTGGTTGTGTTCGATTGAATACAGCTTTTTGGTTGCCTACCTCACTGTATGCTGACTGGCTTAAGGTTATAAACATTCTATTCACTACTTGACATAAAAGTATATTCTTGGACATGGCTCATTGTTATGCTCAGAGCAAGTCAAGGGATGATGATGGTATGTCTCACCAAGCTTGTCCAAAGCAGGGAGAAACTGGAAATTTGAACACGGTGGTAAGAAACAGCAGCAGATATCATTCAGAATGGGGACTTTATGAATTAATCATGAAAAGCATACAACTGAGGCAGCTGATTATTGTTTTAACGTTTGTTATCACTAATGAAGAAAGAAATCTTGCTAGTTTAAGAAATCATCATCATGAGGATGGTGGAAACTTGGAACTTTGGATCACAAGTACCTTCCATAGTTCCAGTTTCCACTATGGTGTCTCTCATCTTGAAGAGTTCCAGTTTCCACTACGCAACTAACTCTATGTTGGTGCTTTCAGGTGCATCACTTCAGAGGCAAGGTAAGTACAGGGAAGCCATTAAGTATCACTCGATGGTTTTGGATATATCCAAGAAGGCAGGAGAGGATTCTGGCATCACTGAAGCTTATGGTGCCATAGCTGACTGTTATACCGAGCTGGGAGAACTGGAACGAGCAGGAAAGTTCTATGACGAGTACATTGCGAGATTAGAGAATGACTAATATATATCGACTCTTATTATCTGTTCTTTTCTTCTTCTAGGTAAGTAGTTCGGATTATTATGTTATATGAGACTTTTACATTCAGGATTACAGTATTGGCTTTTGTGAGGGCCCTTTTCTGTCCAAACTGCTGCTGTACCTCTTGCAGTTTCCATGATGGTATGTAGATGTCACATTACATGACTTGTATATGCATACAAAGATAATGTTAATGGAGTGGTGTAGCTTCATGTGGTTATCTTATTGCATCCTAATGGTGGGCGAGTACCATGGCATTAAGTTTTTGGGTTGTCACTTGATGATTTGTGAAGGTTTTAAGCACGATGAATATGCAATGCATTTTGTTTTATTTAATCAGGATAAGAAGGAATAATTGTATTTTCATGATGTTGCTTTTTCCCTTTTCTACAATCTTGCCTTGCCAAACACTTTGGAGCAGATTTGTTTCTGGTTTTCCGTTTGGATCCTTTTTCTAACTCAAACCCTTTGGTTTCCTTTGATCTTATATTTTTGGATGGAAAGCTGGTCCTTTTTCTAGAGAAATTAATTTGTATTCATTTCATTGAAGTATAGAGCATTTGGAATGTTTGTGATGAGCTTTGTTTTCGTAGACTTGGGAGGTTCTTTTTTCATGGAAATTGTTGGAATTTTAAGAGAGAGAGAGAGAGAGAGAGATGGTGTTAGAAAAAGAAATGTCAAATGAGTCTTTATATGGAGGTCATAACTCCTGTTTCCCTCAGGCAATCATGGTTTACTTTTCTATCTGGTCCAGATATTACATTGCAATGTAACTTTGCCCTTCAAACCAAGTCCTACTGGCAGAGCTAACCCTTGTGCTGTCGGAACATTTCGCTTTCGTGTCTGTTGCATGCATGGCTAAGATGTGTGATGTAAAGCGGGCAGCATTTTCTTGCTTACGAATCTTAAAAAGAATCAACCAAAACATTTTTTTTTTTACGTTAAAATTCATTACCTCCATCGTTTGATCTGTTCTTGGTAGAAACCCGTCTTGGTTCCCTTAAGAGAGAGAGAGAGAGAGAGAGAGAGAGAGAGAGAGAGAGAGCTCAAACACATGTCAATAGGTTTCGTTATCGCAAACCAGAATATATTTTGGCGATTGCAGTGTAGGAAACAAGCATACAAACAAATCTCAGTGGAGTTCATAGTTTACTGGGTTGGGTTGGTCCAGAAGTCGTACACGACTGCGAGCGGAACACAGCAGCAACTTATTTATCCCAACCACGGCCGCGGGCACCAGAAAAGAAAAGAAATGTTGTGGTGGTGGCGTCATCTTTCTCTTCATTCCCAATGTATCTATACGTAGAAAGCATGTGGCACAACAAGATCAGAGACAAGGATTTCTACCATCTCCGGCCTCCTCGCCCCCCTCGGCTTGATCGCTGGCGAGGCATGACATGAAGTGAAGTCGACATCGCACGAAGGAGAGCGTCGCCGAGGGCCTGCCGAACACGCCGCGACGACGTCGATCCCCACGGCGTTTGTTATCGAGGGCGCTCTCGTCGGCGACCCGCGCCCTCCTCCACCGCCATCGCACCAAGCCTACGGAGCACAGCATGGTGGTGGCCCAGGGATGAGAAGACCTCGCCACCCTTTCCTGTGGTTAGATACGCGACATGGGCATTGGTAGAGGTGGGTGCAAGAACGGGCAGGTTTATTCCCTTGTCTACCATAAATTGGGAAGGACAAGTCCCTAAATGCTTTGGGGTAGGCCATCATTACGGAGATGATGAGAAGATGATATGGTGGAGCTTGGATCGGATCGTCGACGATTGGCCATGATCATTCTGCGTCAAAATTGCAACTCCAATTCATGTTTGATGGATTCTATTGATATTATATCAATATGTTCTTAGGGGTAGTATAGAAAATAATGAAGTATGAGGGCTTTACAGTATGTGGAATTATAAAATAAAATAATAAGAAGATGATTGTAATTTTAGATTGAATGAGAATAATTACATAATTATGTATTTTATTTATTTAAAAAAAAATCAAATCTAATATATTAGTCTTGTAAATCTAACAGTTTTAATCATTTAATATTAGAGCAGGGTTCATCTTTTGATTGTTTTTAAAGACTCAAATTTCAAGGAAAAAGAAGATTTAGGGAACATCAACAATAACGAATGATAGCAATTCAAATCTCTCTATAAATTTTGAAGCCTCTTACCAAATTAATATTTTAATGTGGGACTCGTATACATACTGCAAGAACAGTAAAAAAATAACTCTTGTGACTAAGAGGAGCGGCGTACTGTTTTGCCAATCTAATAATTTTTTATAATAAGTTTTTATGTACTTATAATAGCTAGCATCTTTCTAATAAGGTTTCAAAATCTTAAACTTCAATAAATGATTCGACGATATTATTTTAAATATTTAATATTCAAATATTTTAGGTATAAAAATATGTAATATAATTGTTAAAGTCTTAACTTGGTAAGTAAGTATATCACATCATAATCGAATAAATATTTTTATTATCCAAAATATACATAATAAACTTTCAAATGTCAGCATAAAATTAATAATATACTCTAGCAAAATACTTTAATGTTACGATTGAAATCAAATAACAATAGATAGGATTTATGACACGTACATTTCGATGTCATTTGGAAAGAACTTTATTATATTTGTAGGGGAACCATCTTTGGATCCAAAAATGACTGTCGATTTGCAATGAGAACTAGACTTTCCTTCTCTTCTCTTTCTATCTTTCTACATAACCACTTAGATTGATAGATTAGAAATAGGGAGGATAAGAGAGGAACTGTAACATTTCAATTACTACCACGTATCCATGTCCCGTGTCCGTGTCCGTGTCCATGTCCATCATGTCACACATCATGTAATCATGCTAGTTTAGTTCCTAGAGGTTTTATCTTTTAGGATCATGAATGACACTAAGAGGGGAGGTGAATTAGTGTTATTGCAAAAATTAAGTCGATTCGAAACTTTCGACTCAATAAAAACGTATCGGAAAAGATTTTGAAAATGTGCTTGATTTAAATAAGAGTGATAAGCAGTTAAGGCAAAAAACAACAGTAATAAAGAGCAACAAGAAAGTGCACATCAATTTTATAGTGGTTCGATCATCGTGACCTATGTCCACTCTCGATTCCTCCTCCGTTGAGGCCACCAATATCCACTATCGGTCTTCCTTCAATGGGCGAAAATCAACCACCCTCTTACAACACTTTCTTTTTTTTACAGGTTTAGAAGACAACCTTTTACAAGCCTCACACCTCTCTTAGATTGATCACAAAGCTAAAGAATGATGAGGAGGGCATTAGTACTTTTTCAATAATTTTACAACCAAAATTTCACAACTTTTGTTCATACTTTTCGTGCTCTTTCATGCAGAAAAGAGTGGGATATTTATAGGCCCCAATGGCTTTAAAAATGGAGCAAAAAATTATCTCATCTCGAGTTTCTAGAGTATTGGTGGTACCACCACTAATACTGAGCAGTACCACCACCTACAGATTAAAACTAGGCAGTATGATCGCTTAATAGAGCTTCGAAGATCAAGCTCTAGTAGTATCACTGCTTGATAGGGTGGTACCATCGTGTGATAGGGCGGTACCACTGCTTGGTAGTATTAACTACCGGTGGTACCACCAACCAGACCACCTAGGAAGTCGAGCCTCAAGCGGTTCCATCGTCTAGTTAGGGCGGTGCCATCGCTTGACGTGGCTCCAAGTGACTGAATGGACCATCCAACTGGCCCAATTCAGCCCTGTTTAGGGCCTAGTTGGCCCTTTATTAAGTTAATAGGATTTCTCCCAACGCTAACTCAAATTAAAATTCTAACTATGATAGTTAGGCTAAAACAATTACGATACAAGAAATCTATGTTATCTGGCACGTCAATTATTCAACCGAACTCTCGGTAAACTTCCAACAAACTCTCGACAAACTCCCGACGAGCTTTCACTATATCGTCCAATCCTTCGGTGTATCACCCGATTCATTTGGCCCGATGCTCGATCATTGACTCTGACCCAATATTAGATTCTTCTTTAATCATTTTGCTTATGTCACGATCATGTTAGTGTCCATGTCCATCATGTCACACATCGTGTAATCATGCCTGTTTAGTCCCTAAAGGTTCTGTCTCTTAGGATCATGAATGATACTAAGAGGGGAGGTGAATTAGTGTTATCGCAAAAATTAAGTTGATTCAAAACTTTTAGCTCAATAGAAATGCATCAGAAAAACTATTGAAAGTGTGCTTGACTTAAAATAAGAGTGATAAGCAATTAAGGCAAAAAATAACAGTAATGAAGAGCAACAATAAAGTGCACACCAATTTTATAGTGGTTCAGTCATCATGACCTACGTCCACTCCTGATTTCTCCTTTGTTGAGGCCATTGGCATCTACTATCAGTCTTCCTTCAATGGGCGAAGACCAACCACTCTCTTACAACACTTTCTTCTTTTTACAGGTTTAGGAGACAATCTTTTACAAGCCTCACACCTCTCTTAGATTGATCATAAAGCTAAAGAATGAGGATGAGGACACTTAGTACTTTTTTAACACTTTTATAACCAAAATTTTAAGACTTTTGTTAACACTTTTTTATGCTCTTTCATTCAGGAAAGAGTGAGATATTTATAAGCCCCAATGGCTTTAAAAATGGAGCAAAAAATGTCTCATCCTAAGTTTTCGGGTTATTGACGGTACCACTACCTACAGATTGACACTGGGCGGTATGATCACTTAATAGAGCCTCGGAGATTGGGCTCTAACAATATCACTACATGATAGGGTGATACCATCGTGTGACAGGGTGGTACCACCACTTGGCAATATTAATTACCAGTTGTACTATCGCCTAGATCACTTAAGTGGTTCCATCGCCCAGTCTGGGTGGTGCCATCGCCTGACATGACTCCAAGTGGCTGAATGGACCATCCAACCGGCCCAATTCAACTTTGTTTAGAGCACAATTGGCCCCTAATTGAGTTAGTATGATTTCTCCCAAAGCTAACTCAAATTAAAGTACTAACTACGATAGTTAAGGCTAAAACAATTACGATACAAGGAATATATGTTGTCCGGCATGTCAATTGTTCAACCGAATTCTCGGTGAACTTCCAGCAAACTCCCGATGAAATTTCGATGATCTTTCGGCGAACTCTCGGTGAGCTTTCACTGTATTGTCCAATCCTTCCGTGTATCACCCGATTTATTTGTCTGATGCTCGATCATTGACTCTGACCCAACATTAAATTCTTCTTTAATCATTTTGCTTATGTCATGATCATGTCTGTGTCCATGTCTGTCATGTCACACATCATGTAATCATGCTTGTTTAGTCCCTAGAGGTCCTGTCTCTTAGGATTATGAATGACACTAAGAGGGGAAGTATATTAGTGTTATCGTAAAAATTAAGTTGATTCAAAACTTTCAACTTAATAAAAACGTATCAAAAAAGATATTGAAAATGTGCTTGCCTTAAAATAAGAGTGATAAGCAATTAAGGCAGAAAACAACAGTAATGAAGAGCAACAAGAAAGTGCACACCAATTTTATAGTGGTTCGGTCATCGTAACCTACGTCCACTTCCGATTCCTCCTCCGTTGAGGCCACTAGCGTCTACTATCATCTTCCTTCAATGGACAAAGACCAACCACCATCTTACAACACTTTCTCCTTTTTTACAGGTTTAGGAGACAACCTTTTCAAGCCTCACACCTCTCTTAGATTGATCACAGAGCTAAAGAATGAGGAGGAGGACACTTAGTACTTTTTTAACGCTTTTATAACCAAAATTTCAAGACTTTTGTTCACACTTTTGGTACTCTTTCATGCAGGAAAAAATGGGATATTTATAGGCCCCAATGGCTTCAAAAATAGAGTAAAAAGTGTCTCATCCCGAGTTTTCGGGGTATTGACGGTACCATCACCAATACTGCGCAGTACCACAGCCTATAGATTGGCACTGAGTGGTACGATCACTTAACAGAGCCTCGGAGATCGGGTCCTAGCAGTATCACTACCTAATAGGGTGGTACCATCACGTGATATGACGGTACCACTGCTTGGTAGTATTAACTACCAACGATACCACTGCCCAGACCACTTGGGAGGTCGAGCCTCAAGTGGTTCCATCGCTTAGTTGGGCAGTATCATCGCCTAACGTGGCTCCAAGTGGTTGAATGGACCATCTAACCAGCCTAATTCATTCTTGTTTATAGCCCAATTGGCCCATAATTGAGTTAGTAGGATTTCTCCCAAAGCTAACTCAAATTAAAATCCTAACTATGATAGTTAAGGCTAAAACAATTATGATACAAGGAATCTATATTGTCCGGCACGTCAGTTGTTCAACCGTACTCTCAGTGAACTTCTGGCAAACTCCTGACAAACTTTTGACGATCTTTCGGTGAACTCCTAGTGAGTTTTCACTGCATCATCCAATCCTTCGGTGTATCACCCAATTCATTTGGCCTCGTGCTCGATCATTGACTCCGGCCCAACATTAGATTTTTCTTTAATCATTTTGTTTATGTCACGATCGTAGTTAATCCTATATCACTTATCTCAATATATGGATTAGATTATTAATTTATCAATTGATTTTATCATCAGAATCCGAGATTCAACAATCTCCCTATTTTTTATGATGACAACTAATTAATGACGGAGTTAACCTTAACTCCCCCTATCTATATATCATATTGAGATAAGGTAAACTTGAATTCAAAAAGAATTATAACCTTTGAATTCAAGTGAAACAATTTCTATCAATGCAAAATTTCATACATTGTTCGCCATCATAGTTCCAAGTCATCAAAGTATAACATACACAATTTCATCACTTCATAACAAATCAACATTACTTTGGGCATAACCTATATGATACTAAAGCATTCATCACTTCATGCATGATAGCAAAATTAATATCATTTTAGGCATAACATTCATGATACCAAAGTATTCATATTTTCAATCATTTTAGGCATAGCATACACGATATCAAAGCATTCATATTTTCAATCATTTTAGGCATAACATACATGATATCAAAGCATTCATATTTTCAATCATTTTAGGCATAATATACATTGTACTAAAGTATTTTTTAACTATTTATCACTTCATGCATGATACCAAATACAATATTATGATTCCAAACATTCATTATTTCTCCCCATTTGTCATCAATAAAAAGGAAAATCATTCAACAATTTATACAAGTATTTTAAACTATGCAAGTAAGTTTTACACCCATTTATACAAGCTAGCAAATTTGTAAAATGAGAAGTTAAGCAAAAACTTTACAAGATAACCACTTTAGATGTTAAGCAAATTTGTGAAATGGGAAAGCGAGCACTTCTCTTTATATATGCAAATACTTTTTTGGTTCTTCTTGAGATGTACAAGCTAGCATTTTTGCTTTTCTTAAGATGCTAGCAAGTTTCTTATAAGAAAAACAGGAAGAAGAAAAAGGGAGGAATTCATTCATCATAACAAAAATCAAGTTACAAGAACCAAAAGTCTATGAATCAAGCTTCTACTTTTGCATAGAGAAAGGATTCATCACATAAAAGATCAAAATGTGCATGCTAAAAACTCATGAATCAAATCCCTATTCTTATAAATAGAAAGAAGAAAGATTCATAGGAAATCATCATCGCATAAAAGATCAAGTATACCAAAAGTCCATGAATAAAAAAAACTCTTCTTTCGTGAGTAGAGAGAGAGGAAGAATTCATAAGAAAAAATCATCAAATGAAGGATAAAAAATCTATGAATAAAACTTCAAGAAGGTGATAGGAAATAATCTCGATAAAACGAAAACTCAATTTCAAAAAAAGAACTGAGAGATCCGAAAAATATATAAAAGGAACTTATGCATTTGGAAGATTTAACATGCATAATTCTCTTGTAATAAAATCAAATTGTTTATCATTTAAAGGTTTTATAAAAATATCAGCTAATTGATATTTTGTATTAATAAATTCTAAAGATATATTATGGTTATTAACATGATATCTAATAAAATGATGCCTAATGTCAATATGTTTAGTTCTAGAGTGTTGAATGAGATTTTTTGTTAAATATATTGCACTAGTGTTATCATATTTTATAGGGATGTTTTTCAAGTGAATTCTATAATATTTTAATATATTTTTTATCCATATAACTTGAGCACAATTTGCACTTGTTGTTGTATACTTAGCTTCAGTTGTAGATAATACAACCGAGTTTTGTTTCTTGGAAGATCAAAAGATAAGTACATAACCTAAGAGTTGACATGTTTCTGATGTGTTTTATCTATCTACTCTATATTCAACAAAATCTGCATTGATATAAGCAACTAATTCAAAGTTTTTAGATTTTGAATACCATAATCGTGGATTAAGAGTTCCTTTTAGGTATCTAAAAATTCTTTTAATAGCTTTTAGGTGAAATTGCTTGGGATTAGATTGAAATCTATCATATAATCCAACACTAAACATAATGTTCGGTCTAATTACGGTGAAATATAGTAAACTATCTATCATACCCCTATAAGCGTTTTGATCAAAATTTTCTCCATCATGGTCCATATCTAGCTTTGTGGAAGTACTCATTGGTGTGTTAATAGTCTTAGAACTATTCATATTAAACCATTTTAATAGATCTAAAATATATTTAGTTTAACTCATAAAAATTTTATTACTTAGTTGCTTAATTTGTAATCCTGAGAAAAAAGTTAATTCACCTACATGGTCCATATCTAGCTTTGTGGAAGTACTCATTGGTGTGTTAATAGCCTTAGAACTATTCATATTAAACCATTTTAATAGATCTAAAATATATTTAGTTTAACTCATAAAAATTTTATTACTTAGTTGCTTAATTTGTAATCCTGAGAAAAAAGTTAATTCACCTATTAAGCTTATTTCAAATTCTTGGCTCATACTTTTAGCAAAATATTCACAAAAAGACTCATTTGTAGAACTAAAAATAATTTCATCAACATAAATTTGAACTATAAGAAAATTATTTTTAAAATATTTAATAAACAATATGGTATCAACCTTATTTTTTAAAAAAATTATTCTTAATTAGAAAGGAACTAAGTCTTTCATACCAAGCCCTTGGGGCTTATTTTGAACTATAAAGAGCCTTAGACAACTTAATATAATAATTCGAAAAAATAATATTCTCAAATCCAGGTGGTTGTTCAACATAAACTTCTTCGGAAATAAAGTCATTAAGAAAAGTACTTTTAATATCTATTTGAAATAACTTAAAATTATTACAACTAGCATAGGTAAGGAGAATCCTTATATCTTTAAGTCTAGCCACAAGAGCAAAGGTTTCTTCATAATTGATACTTTCTTCTTAGTTGAAACCTTTGGTCACTAATATAGTCTTATTTCTAACCATCAAGTTTATCTTGCTTATTTCTAAAGACCTATTTAGTACTAATTACTAAATGATCACCAAGTACAGGAATAAGCTTCGATACATCATTTATCTCAAATTTATTTAACTCCTCTTATATTGTAATAATATATAAATCATCTTTTAGAACTTAGTCAATACATTTTGGTTCCATTTGAGATAAAAAAAAGGTTACATTTGCACAAAAATTTAAAAAAAAAATGAGTTTTAATACCTTTTAATGTATCTCCAATGATTAGCTCCTTAAGATAAGCATCTACATACTTCCAATCCTTAGGTAAGGATTCTTTGAAAGAAGATACATCCAAGTTGCTTAGGGAATGAGAGTTTTCATTCAAATTTAAAGCATCACAATTAAAGTCATCATCAAAATTATTTTTTTTTTAATTTGGAAAGTTCATTAAAAACAACATAAATAGATTCCTCTATAACTAAAGTTTTTTTTTATTAAAGACATAAAAAGCTTTAGACATAGAGGAGTAACTAAGAAAAATACCTTTATTGGATTTTGCATTAAATTTTTCTAAGATATCTTTTTTATTTAAAATAAAATATTTACAATCGAAAACTTTAAAATATGAAATATTGGGTCTTTTGTTGTTCCACAATTCATAAGAAGTTTTAAAAAGTAATGGTCTTATGAGAACCCTATTCATGACATAGCATGTTGTGTTAACGTCTTCGGTCCAAAAATATTTGGTTAGACTATATTCATTAAGCATAGTTCTTATTATTTTTTGCAAACTCCTATTTTTTTCTCTTAATAACTTCATTTTGTTGAGGGTTTCTTGGAGTAGAGAAGTTATGGTTATACTCATTTATATCATATAAGTTTTTAAATTCATAGTTTTGAAATTTACCACTATGATCACTTCGAATAGAGGAAATCATAAAATCCTTTTTATTTTGAACTAATTTATAAAATTTTAAAAAATATTTAAAGCAATCACTTTTATGTGCCAAGAAGTATGTACAAGTGTATCTACTATAATCATCAATAATTACAAAGGCATATTTACTACCTCCTAAGCTTGTTATATCAATTGGCAAAATAAATTCATGTGGATCAATTGTAGTGGTTTAGAGGTGCTTATTTGATTCTTTAATTTGAAATTATTTTTTATTTATTTTCCTAGTTAGCATGCATCACAAACTTTATCTTTGACGAATTTAATTTTAGGTATATCTCTTACTAGTTATTTAGTTTAGTTGTAGTTTGTAAAATTAGTTTCATACTTGCATGGCCTAATCTTCTATGTGAATGCTATGCATCATCATTTAAAATCAAAAAATAAATTTCATCACAAAACTCATCAAGATCAATAATATAGACATTGTTGGTCTTTAAGGCAATCAAAGATTTGTTTATATATGGTATTTCTATAATGTAAGTATTAGATTCAAATTTGATGTTATAACCTTTATCATACAATTGACTAATACTTAGCAAGTTATGTTTTAACCCCTCTACTAATAAAACATTTTTAATCAAAAGGTTTGATTTGTTATCTATATTTTTTTTCCAATAATTTTTCCTTTGTTGTTATCTCCGAATGTGACAAATCCTTCGTCTTGGCTAACGAACTTAGAGAAGTGTATTAGATCTTCGGTCATATGTCTTGAGCATCCACTATCAATGTACCATCTCTTGCTCCTAGCTTGTGATTGTAGATATATATACAAGAAAGGTGGTTTTCTTTTAGATACTTATTTAATCTTGGGTCCCTCATAAATAGATCTACCTATTATTGAGTGATTTATTGTTTCTTTAGGAACCTAAACTAATTTGTATAGACTATACCTTTTAAATAGACATTTATAGGCAAAATGATCATATTTTTCATAAAAATTATATTTTTCTTTAAGTGAGACATGTAATGTAGGTTCTTTAATGAAAATAGTTGATTTTTGTTAAGTTTTACTCACAAAGCTAATTCATTCCTTTCTATGAACATGACCCTTATTAGCAAGGATCATGTTTAGATATCTATTACCTATTTTAAAATTTTCTAATATTTATTGTAGTAAGACATTTTCTTTCTTAAGTGAATCTATCTCGTCACTCTTGGTCTGAGAAGCTAACATACTATCATCATGCTCATTTTTTAATTCATCAAATTCACTAACAATAGAAGTATGCTCCTTTTTTAATAACTTATATTTTATACCAGCTAACTTATATTCATCATATAGATTATTGAAAGTAATAAGTAAATGAGATTTGATTGTCATTTACCTCGTCATTAAGCGCCATTAGAGCATAATTTACAACTTCGTATTTATTGATTAGCTCCTCATCTTCGGATGCACTTGAATTATCCTAAGTTGCTTTGAATGCCTTTGTTTTCTTTGCTTCTTTTTTCACTTAGAGATATTCATTTTTGAAGTGCTTCGACTTCATGCATTCATATTAAATTATTTAATCTTTTTTTAGTTTATTTTTGTTTTTAAAGTCTTATTTTATTTTATTTATTTTTAAGAATTTTTTAAACTTTCTTATAAGGAGTGTTAAGTTATCATCATCATCTTCATCACTTGAGTTTTTACCCAAGTGGCCTTCTTTGGTTCTAAGTGTCATGTCCTTCCTGTTCTTTTGAAGGTTGTACTCAAGTTCATCATATACTATACACGTCATTTCATAGGTCATCAAAGACCTGATAAGTTCTTCAAATGAAAAGTTATTTAGATTATTTGCTTCTTGTATTGTTGTTATTTTAGGATCCTAACTTTTTGGAAGAGTTCTTAATATCTTATTAACAAATTCAAAATCAGAAAAACTTTTACCAAATGCTTTTAGGCCATTGGCGACATTCATAAAATGGGTGTATATGTCTCCAATGATCTCACTTAGTTTCATGCAAAACAACTCATAATTATGAACCAAAAGATTAATTTTTAACTCTTTAACCCTACTTGTGCCTTCGTGTGTGATTTCAAGTGTGTGTCAAATCTCATGTGCAATTTCATATATAGAAACCCGATTAAATTCGTTTTTATCAAGAGCACAAAACAAAGCGTTTATCGCTTTAGCATTCAAAGAGAAAGTCTTCTTTTCCAAATCATTTCATTTGTTCAATAATTTGGAAGACTTCTCAAAACCGCGTTCAATAATGTTTCACAATTCAAAATCTATAGAAAGCAAGAAAATCTCATTCTAGTTTTCAATACGTGTAGTGCTAGTCAGAGGTGCCCAACAAGCCAATCACATGAGTGATGGCACATGTGACTTGATACAGAATCTTTTTGCTTATTATATTTTGACATATATCACTTTATAACTATTGCATAAATGCATATATATATATTGTGATGTCCTTGGATTTGTGCAATGGGAATCGGATCGTGATGAGATCACGATAATGAGATCGATTCACCTTTAAACACATATCCTAAATAATCCCGGTCATAGGTTACTCGAGAGGGACATCGTGATAACCGGACAAACTAGTGTGCTGTATACCCGTCCATATGATGGATGTAGCTGGTCTCATAGCTGCACGTGTAGGGACACTAGGGATACAGTACAAGTGCTCATTGAAGAATGAGTTCACTGATTGATCCGCTTACGGAATGCTGGATGGTTAATGATGCCTTATTATCAGACAGCGATTTCGTAGTCCTAGTGGTGTATCTGGTCCGTAGACTTGAGACACCAAGGATGTCCTGTATGAGTGCTCCACTATTTGATACCAGACTTATAGGTTTGGTTGTCCTAGATCTAGTACAGCTGGTCATTGGGAGTGGTAGTCGACCTTACGAGGGCTATTGAGTGTCGATAGAGGATCATCCACTCTTGGTGTCATGAGAGGAATATCCCATGTGTTCTTGCTCAGACAAATCCCTGGCCAGGGTTATTCGGGTTGAGAGAGAAAGAGTTCTCTGGGAGAATCCTATTAGAGCGAGACTCGAATAGAAACCGTATGGGTCTGACAACACCATGCTCGATATACGGTCTCTGGAATATTATAGGGATGAGGGACTATAGGTACACGGTAACTGAGGACAGACAGGTCCAATGGATCAGATTCCCCTGTATCGTTTGGGGACTACAGCGTAGTGGCCTAGTAGGTCCGTAGTCGATGAGTCGAGTGAATTATTACAGAGATAATTATTCACTGAGTTAGAAGGAGTTCTGACAGGTATGACTCACGGCCAGCTCGATGTTGGGCCTAGAGGGTCACACACATATGATAGGCATTGTAATGAGTAGAGGTTCGGATATGAGATATCCGACGGAGCCCTTGTCTTATTGGATGCAGATCCAATACCCACTAGGGGAGGACCCATTAGGGTTTGACAAGGGACCTCTATAAATAGGAGGGATTCAGAGCCTCATAGGCTAGATCCTTTGCTTGCCTCTCCTATTCTCCTCCCCCTCTCCACCTCAAAGTAGGCCTGGAGTTTTTGAGGAGCGTCGTCGCAACCCTGCTGTGTGGATCACTGCTAGAGAGGAGGACGCTTGACCTCCTTCACCCTCTCCTAAGGATCTACAAGGAAACAGGGATATACGATCTCCCTAGGTAACACAACCTACTCTAAACACAGTTTTAAGTTTCGCGGATTTAGCGCACCAATCTTCGCATGACGACGAACATCTCTTTGGGAATCAGGGATTTTGTTTTCTTGTTCTTCCACTGCGCATCTGATGTCGCCCCCAAGATTTTCCAACAGTGGTATCAAAGCCAGGTTGTTCGTGCGAATGATTGGTTTTGAACTGCATTTGTTGTGTTTAGGAAGAATTTTGATGTCAAAATCGTTGACGCAAAAGCGAGAAAGGGCAGCAACAGTTGCTGCCCTTGATCTGCATGCGTGCAGCGCAGCCGCAGGCAGGCAGCACAGGGGCTGCGTCTACAGCAGCCGGCCGGCGGCATGCTTGCAGTAGGCTTACGTCTGGCAGGGCTGGCAGCCCGCAGGCAAAGGCGCCTACAGCCGATTCTCCCGCGGGGTGAGGCACCGCAGGGCAGCGGCGCCTGCCGCCGCTGCTCCCGCGGGCGAAACCCCCCACAGGGGCGGTCGCCCAGCGGGACAACACCGCCTGCAGGCGTTGCCCCGAGGGCAGAACCGCCCGCAGAGGCGACGGTGCCCGTAGGGGCACCAACCTGTAGGGGCAGCACCGCCTGCAGGCGTTGCCCCGCCAGCAGAACCACCCGCGGAGGCGACGGCGCCCGCGGGGGCGCCCACCTACAGCGGCAGCATCGCTAGCGGGCGTGCCGCCTGCAGGCGAGGGCAGCGCCCCGCCCCTAGCCGCACAGGCCGCCGCCAGCAGGGTGGCGGCAGCGGTGGCAACAGCAAAGGGGAGTAGGGCATTAGGGTTTTTTGGGCAAAAGATAGTTTTGCCCCTCGGAATTTGAGAATTCCAGTTTCTATCTTTTGTCCAAATTATGAAAATACCCCTATGAATTCAGAAATTCCATATATATCCCTGATTTCATAAAATACTAATTAATTAAAAGGTTTAGTTGATTATTATTTTTTATCATTATCTAGTAGTCCTACATGATGATGATTATTTATACATGTGATGTATGATGTGTGGACGGATGATCATGGACCGTGTGATGTGTGTACTTGTGATTATTATTATTAAGGTCTGCGAGCCTCCATTATATTTCTCATTTATTGTCGAGCCTGCGTGCCTATGATTAAGTTGTAATCACATGAGGAGGCGCAGCGGGAGCGTGGATGCGATAGCGGGACCTACGAGACGAACGATCGCGATGCATGAAAATGCATCAAGATGTCGACGGAACCAACGAGGACGAGATGGACGATCACAGGGCATGGAGATGCACCATTGCACACATAGATCTTGATGTGAGTGATTAGGCCTACTAGCTCGGGCCTAATCATATTAGGTTGTGGTCCATGATAATCTGGTGTGATTGTTTATACACATACTAGATATGTATATATATTTGCATGCGATGTAGATATATATTAAATATATATATGTGTGACATGTCATATTAGGATACCAAATCATAGAAACATCTCTCGATAATATTAAGTCGATAAATGTGAGGCAATTAGATTGACCCACGTGGCCTTCCATCGTTATAAGTAGGAACCGATTCCCGGTGTAGGTTGAGTTGGTCGAGTCCCTCGAGACTCACCTATATCGCGATTTGCTATCTTGCTTACGACATAGAGATGTCACCGGTGACCTGAGGGCATGGTATGCTTGGTCGAGTCCCTCGAGGGTATATCATCAAATCAGACTCATCTTGTAACGAAGGTGTTGACTTAACTAAGCATCATGGTTGGTCGAGTCCCTCGAGGCCATGGTAATTCGGAGGCCGAACAGGACGGGAATCACAAGGAGTTGTGATCGGCAAGAGTTGCCTACCTTTTAGGCTTAGTGTGATTGGTCGAGTCCCTCGAGGTTACACTAAGATGCTGATTGGATCCTGATCCCCACTAGAAGTTTGTCAGAGACTTCCGTTTCACGTGCTGAGGGTGTCGCGTGACTCGTTAGTAAAATAGTGGGAGCATATTAAGATAGAAGTCCATATCTTGATAGTTTATTTCTTACAAAATATACATGTTATTCATTTCTGCTGCATCTTTATTTTTAGAAAATGTCGCTTTCAAATCCCTTATGTGGCATACTTGATGTCAACTGCCTCACTGGTCCAAATTATATGGATTGGCTTTGTAACTTGAGAATTGTTCTCACAGCGGAGAAAATCGTGTACATCCTTGATACAGTGATGCCTACGCCCGAAGAAGGGGCAAGCGAGGATGAGATCGCTCGCTACGTGAAGTACATTGATAACTCCACTCTTCCTCAATGCTATATGTTGGGCTCTATGACTCCTGAGTTACAAAGACAACATGAAAAGATGGATGCTAAATCTATTCTCCTACATGTCCGCAAATTATTTGAGGAACAGGGAAGGACTCAGCGATATGAGATATCCAAGAGCCTCTTCTGCGCTAGGATGACTGAGGGGACACCGGTTCAGAACCATGTCCTAAAGATCATTGAGTGGATAGAGAAACTCACAGGTCTAGGAATGGTCCTAGAGGATAACTTGTGTGTGAATATTGTGCTTCAGTCCCTACCAGATTCCTTTTCACAGTTCATAATAAATTTTAATATGAATAAGCTTGAGGTGACTCTCCCAGAGCTCCTCAATATGTTGAGAGAGGCAGAGAGTACTATTAAGAAAGAGAAGTCAGTTCTCTACACTGGTGAGACCAGAAAGAAAAGGAAAGTAGAAAGGTCCCTTAAGAAGGGAAAGGGCAAGGGACAAAGTAAAGCAAAGGTTGCTAAGAAAGACCCAGCGATGGACAAAGGCCAGTGCTTCCACTATGGTAAAGATGGGCATGGAAGAGGAACTACAAAGAATACCTTGCAGAGAGGGCGAAATAGAAGCTTGAAGAAGCTTCAGGTACATTCATGATCAATCTCCAATTGTCAGATTTTTGTGATAGTGCATTGGTATTGGATACCAGTATTGCTTATCATATCTACAATTTATTATAAATTCTAGCAAAGCCGAGGAGAGATTGGCGAGAGGAATATTGCATAAAGGTTTGTTTATGCTAAACACTACTCCACATATCATGAATGTAAGTGTCTAAGAGGAAACGAGATGAGGTGAACTGTGCATACCTATGGTATTATAGACTAGGTCATATCCATGAGGGAATGATTCAAAAGTTGCTAAATGATGGATATCTAGATCCATTTGACTATGTGTCATATGCAACTTACGAGCCTTGCCTTCATGGAAAACTGACCAACTCTTCATTTAGTGGAATTGGAGAGAGAGCCACTGAGTTGTTGGAACTCATACATAGTGATGTATGTGGACCCATGTCAACTCATGCCATTGGTGGTTACTCCTACTTCATTACATTTACTGATGATTTCTCAAGGTATGGATATGTGTACTTAATGAAGTACAAGTCCGAGGCCTTTGAGAAATTTAGAGAGTATAAGAATGAGGTGGAGAACCGGACTGGAAAGAGTATCAAAACTCTTCGATCAGATCGAGGAGGTGAGTACTTAAGTATAGAGTTTACTCAGTTCCTCAAGGACCATGGGATATTATCTCAATGGACACCTCCTTATACACCTCAGCTCAATGGTGTCTCTTAAAGGAGAAATCGTATGTTATTAGACATGGTAAGGTCCATGATGAGTTTCGTTGACCTACCCATCTTATTCTGGGGGTATACCTTAGAAACCGCAACTTACCTTCTGAACAGAGTTCCAACTAAGTCGGTAGTGTCTACACCATATGAGATATGGAATGGGAAGAAACCTGATCTTAAGGTTGTTAAGATTTGGGGCTGCCCTGCCCACGTTAAAAGACATAACCCCGATAAGTTAGAATCAAGGACAGAGCGATACAAATTTGTGGGATACCCCAAGGAAACTTATGGGTATTATTTCTATCATCTCGAGGACCAAAAGATCTTTGTAGCTAAGAGAACAGTGTTCCTTGAGAAGGAACATATTCTTGGTAGAGATAGTGGGAGAATGATAGAGTTGAGCGAGGTTGGAGAACCAAGCTCAAGCACCACTCTACAGCCCGAGTCTGTTCAGGTACCTAATACATAAGTTTCAACTTTATGCAGGTCTGATAGAGTATCTCATCCTCCTGAGAGATATGTGGGACATATTAGAGGAGAGGATGTTGAGGATATTGATCCTCAGACCTACAAGGAGGCTATTATGAGTATAGACTCCGGGAAGTGGCAAGAAGCCATGAATTCTGAGATGGATTCTATGTACTCCAACAAGGTTTGGAACCTAATTGATGCACCCGAAGGTATTGTACCCATCAGTTGCAAGTGGATCTTTAAGAAAAAGATCGGAGTAGATGGAAAGGTAGAGACCTATAAAGCAAGGCTAATAGCTAAGGGGTATCGTCAAAGGAAAGGTGTTGACTACGACGAAACCTTCTCACCCGTAGCAATGCTAAAATCCATCAGAATTCTATTGGCTATATTGCAGCACACTATGATTATGAGATCTAACAGATAGATGTGAAAACCGTATTCCTCAATGGAAACCTCGAGGAGGAGGTGTATATGATGCAACCTGAGGGATTCGTGTCTAAGAACTGCCCAAATAAGATGTGTAGGTTGCTTAGATCCATTTATGGACTAAAGCAAGCTTCCCAAAGTTGGAACATAAGATTTGATGAGGCAATCAGATCTTATGACTTCGTTAAGAACGAAGATGAGCCTTGTGTGTATAGGAAGGTAAGTGGGAGCGCTATCACCTTTTGGTATTATATATGGATGACATCCTAATCATTGGGAATGACGTAGGAATGTTATCCACAGTAAAGACTTGGTTATCTAGACACTTCTCCATAAAGGACTTAGGGGAAGCATCCTATATCTTGGGGATTAGAATCTATAGAGATAGATCCAAGAGAATGCTTGGCTTGTCCCAGTCCAGGTACATAGAAACCATTGTCAAAAGGTTTGGCATGGAAAATTCCAAGAGAAGTCTCATACCGATGAGACATGAGATATTATTTTCTACGAGTATGTCCCCAAAGACTCCAGTAGAAAGGGGGAACATGGATATGATACCTTATGCCTCAGTAATAGGGTCTATCATGTATGTCATGCTATGTACTAGGCCTGATATAGCGCATGCTTTGAGTGTCACGAGCAGGTATCAAGCGGATCCAGGCTTGGAGCACTAGAAAGCAGTAAAGTGTATCCTTAAGTACTTGAGAAGGAGTAAGGATCTTTTACTAGTATATGGAGGTAACAGCCTTAAGATTGAAGGCTGCACAGATTCAAGTTTTCAGTCTGATGTCGATGATAGCAAGTCGAATTCAAGATATGTGTACACCTTGAATGGAGGAGCAGTGTGCTGGAAGAGTTCCAAGCAAGATACCACTACTGACTCGACCACAGAGATGGAGTACATTGCTGCATCAGATGCAACAAAGGAGGGAGTCTGGGTGAAGAAGTTCATCACAGATTTGGGAGTCGTGCCGGGTAGCGAGGAGTCGATCTCCTTATATTGTGACAACAACGGGGCGATTACTCAAATAAGGGAACCCGGGTCTCATCAGAAGTGTTCTGAGGAGGTTTCAACTTATCAGAGATATTGTAACCCGAGGAGAGGTTGCAGTGGAAAGAGTTCCATCCGAAGATAACATTGCAGATCCACTAACAAAGTCATTGTCTCAGATTGTCTTTGAGCGTCACAGGGGTCTGATGGGGATCAGACACATAGGTGATTGGCTTTAGGTCAAGTGGGAGATTGCTAGTCATAGGTGCCCAGCAAGCCAATCACGTGAGTGATGGCACGTGTGACTTGATACAGAATCTTTTTGCTTATTATATTTTGGCGTATATCACTTTATAACTATTGCATAAATACATACATATATATATATATATATATAAATATATATATATATATATATATATATATATATATATATATATATATATATATATATATATTGTGATGTCCTTGGATTTGTGCAATGGGAATTGGATCGTGATGAGATCACGATAATGAGATCGATTCACCTTTAAACACATATTCTAAATAATCCCGGTCATAGGTTACTCGAGAGGGACATTGTGATAACCGAATAGACTGGTGTGCTGTATACCCGTCCATATGATGGATGCAGCTGGTCTCATAGCTGCTCGTGTAGGGACACAAGGGATATAGTACAGGTGCTTATTGGAGAATGAGTTCACTGATTGATCCGCTTACGGAATGCTGGATGGTTGATGATGCCTTATTGTCAGACAGTGATTCCGTAGTCCTAGTGGTGTATCTGGTCCTTAGACTTGAGACACCAAGGATGTACTGTATGAGTCCTCCACTCTTTGATACCAGACTTATAGGTTTGGTTGTCCCAGATCTAGTACAGCTGGTCATTGGGAGTGGTAGTCGACCTTACGAGGCCTATTGAGTGTCGATAGAGGATCATCCACTCTTGGTGTCATGAGAGGAATATCCCATGTGTTCTTGCTCAAACAAATCCCTAGTTAGGGTCATTCGGGTTGAGAGAGAAAGAGTTCTCCAAGAGAATCCGATTAGAGCGAGACTCGAATAGAAACTATATGGGTCTGACAGCACCATACTCGATATATGGTCTCTAGGATATTAGAGGGATGAGGGACTATAGGTACACGGTAACTGAGGATAGACAGGTCCAATGGATTGGTTTCCCCTGCATCGTTTGGGGACTATGGCGTAGTGGCCTAGTACATCCGTAGTCGATGAGTCGAGTGAATTATTACAGAGATAATAATTCACTGAGTTAAAAGGAGTTCTGATAGGTATGACTCACGGCCAGCTCGATATTGGGCCTAGAGGGTCACACACATATGGTAGGCATTGCGATGAGTAGAGGTTCGGATATTAGATATCCGATGGAGCCCTTGTCTTATTGGATGCAGATCCAATACCCACTAGGGGAGGACCCATTAGGGTTTGACAGGGGACCTCTATAAATAGGAGGGATTCAGAGCCTCATAGGCTAGAGCCTTTGCTTGCCTCTCTTATTCTCCTCCCCCCTCTCCACCTTAGAGTAGGCCTGGAGTTTTTGAGGAGCGTCGTCGCAACCCTGCTATGTGGATCACCGCTAGAGAGGAGGACGCTTGACCTCCTTCACCCTCTCCTAAGGATCTGCAAGGAAACAGGGATATACGATTTCCCTAGGTAACACAACCTCCTCTATACGCAATTTTAAGTTTCGTGGATTTAGCGCACCAATCTTCGCATGACGACGAACATCTCTTTGGGAATCGGGGATTTTGTTTTCTTGTTCTTCCGCTGCGCATCTGATGTTGCCCCCAAGATTTCCCAACATGTAGTCCATCCCATTGAACATATGAGGACAAGTGATAAAAAGATGATTTTGATTATCGGCAAAAGCCATCTCTTTTGGGTTTTAAATTAAATAGAGAGTAACTTTGTTCTAATACCAACTATTAGGATCGTGAATGACACTAAGAGAGGGGGTGAATTAATGCTATCACAAAAATTAAGTTGATTCGAAACTTTTGGCTTGATAAAAATGTATCGAATAAGATATTAAAAGTGTGTTTGACATAGAATAAGAGTGATAAGTAGTTAAGGCAGAAAACAATAGTAATGAAGAGCAACAAGAAAGTGCATATTAATTTTATAGTGGTTCGGTCATCGTGACCTACGTCCACTCCCCATTCCTCCTCCGTTGAGGCCACCGACATCCACTATCAGTCTTCCTTCAATAGGTGAAGACCAACCACCCTCTTACAACAGTTTCTATTTTTTAAAAATTTAGGAGAACTTTTTACAAGCCTCACACCTCTCTTAAATTTATCACAAAACTAAAAAAGGAGGAGGAGGACACTTAGCACTTTTTTAATACTTTTATAACAAAAATCTCAAGACTTCTGTTCATATTTTTTGTGCTTTTTCATGTATGAAAGAGTGGGATATTTATAGGCCTCAATAACTTTAAAAATGGAGCAAAAAATATCTCATCCTAGGTTTTTGGGATACTGGTGGTACTACTGAAAATAATAGGTAATATCAATGCCTACAAACTGACACTAGGCGATGATACTGTAGGGAATTTTTGGGCAACATCACATTCGCAGTGGAAGAATAAAAAAATAAAATCCCAGAATTCCCGTAGAAAAGAAGGTTTTATTGTCGTGCAAAAGTTGGTGTGCAAAAACCCACGAAACCAAAAAACTACACGTAATATAGTTACCTAAGGAAATTATATATTGTTGTAAATCTGTAGATCTGTGGGAGAGGATGAAGGAGGTCAATTATCCTCCTCTCTAGAAATGATCCATGCGATAGAGGTTGTAGTATGAGAAGGAAGGGAGAGAGGATAATAGAAGGAGGCAGCCAAAAAGAACCGCAGCCTATGATCTTTGGTTCCCTCCTATTTATAGAGGCTCTTTGTCAACTTAACCATAATGGATCATGTTATATTAGATATTGGATCTCTATCCAACTATCAAATAATCTCTTATTAGCTCTTATTAGATCTCATCTATATGATCCAATAATTCAAGGGTTTATTTGATATGCAATAAGATAAATGCTCCCGTAGGGAAATATAGGGGGCGACATCATATGCGTAGCGGAAGAACAAAAAATAAAATCCTTAATTTCCCAAAGATTTTTTCATAGTCGTGCAAAAATTAGTGCGTCAAATCCATGAAACTTAAAATCACACGTGAGATAATTATGTTACCTAGAGAGATCGTATATCCCTGAATCTCTATAAATCTGTAGGAGAGGATGAAGGAAGTCAAGCACCCTCCTCTTTAGCGGTGATCCACAAATAAGGGTTGCGACGATGCTCTTCAAAACTCTAGGCCTACTATTTGAGGAGAAGAGGAGGAGAATAGGAGATGGCAACCTAAAGAGACTTTAGCCTATAAAATATTCGTTCCCTCATATTTATAGAGGTCCCCTGTTAACTTAACTATAATTGATCCTATCCTATTGGGTATTGGATCTCCATCCAACAACCCAAGCCTCTTAGATTAGTGGATCTTTATCCAATAATCTCTCATTGGCTCTTATTAGATCTAATTCATAAAATCCAATAATTCAAGGGCTTATTGGATATCCAATAAGATAAAGGCTCCGACGGATATCTCATATTTGAACCTATATTCATCACAATGCCTACCATATATATGTGACCTTCTAGGCCCAATATCGAGCTAGCCATGAGTCGTACTTGTCAGAATTCCTTTAGCTCAATAAATTATTATCTTAATAATTCACTTAACTCATCAACTATGGATGTACTAGGCCACTATGTTGTAGTCCCCAAACGATATAGAGAAATCTAATCCATTAGACATGTCTGTCTTTAATTACCATATACATATAGTCCCTCATCCATCTAAAATCCCAAAGATTGTATATCAGACATGGTGTTGTCAGACCCATACAGTTTCTACTCGAGTCTCACTCTAATCAAATTCTCTCAAAGAACTCTTTCTCTCTCAATTTGAATGACCCTAGCCAGATATTTATTTGAGCAAAAATACATGAGATATTCCTCTCATAATACCGAGAGTGAATGATCCTCTATCGTCACTCATCGTAAGGTTGGCTACCACTCTCGATGACCAGCTATACTAGATTTGAAACCTCCAGACATATAAATCCGGTATCAAAGAATAGAGTACTCATACAAGACATTCTTGGTGTCTTAGTCTAAGGACCAGATACACCACTAGGACTATGAAATCGTTGTCTGACAATAAGGCATCATCAACCATCCAACATTCTGTAAGTGGATCAATTAGTGAACTCATTCTCCAATGAGTACCTATATTATATCCCTAATGTCCCCACACGAGCAGCTATGAGACTAGCTACATCCATCATATGGATATGTATATAGCATACTAGTCTGTCCGGTTATCTCAAAGTCTCTCTCAAGTAACCTATGACCGGGATTATTTAGGATCTATGTTTAAAGGTGAATTGGTCTCATTATCGTGATCTCATCACGATTCGATTCTCATTGCACAGATCCATAGACATAACAATATATTCAAGCAACAAGCAATATAAAGCAATAAAATGTTAAATAATAATAATAAATAAAAAGATTACGTATCAGGTCACATGTGCCATCACTCACGTGATTTGCTTATAGGGCACCTATGACTAGCAATCTCCCACTTGACTTAAAGTCAATCACTTATGTGTCTAATCCCCATCAGACTCATGTGATGCTTAAAGATAATATGAGATAACGGCTTTGTTAGTGGATCTACGATGTTATTTTCGGATGGAACTCTTTCCACTATTACATCTCCTTGGGTTACGATCTTTCTGATAAGGTGGAACCTCCACAAAACATGCTTAGACTTCTGATAAAACTTATGTTCCTTCGTTTGAGTAATCGCCCCGTTGTTGACGTAATATAAGGGAATCAGCTCCATGTTATCTAGCATGACTCCCATATTTGTGATGAACTTCTTCATTTGTTGCCTCTACTGTAGCAATGTACTCCACCTCTGTGGTTGAGTCAGTAGTAGTATCTTGCTTGGAACTCTTCTAGCACATTGCTCCTCTATTCAAGGTGTATACATACCTCGAATTCGGCTTGCTATCATCGACATCAGACTGAAAACTTGAGTCTGTGTAACTTTCAACCCTGAGGCTACTACCTTCACATATCAGTAAAAGATCCTTAGTCCTTCGCAAGTACTTAATGATACACTTTATTGCTTTTCAATACTCCAAGCCTAAATCTGCCTGATACCTACTTGTGACACTTAGAGCATGCGCTATATCAGGCTTGGTACATAGCATGATATACATGATAGACCCTATCCTTGAGGCATATGGTATCCTATCCATGTCCGTACTTTCTTCAGGAGTCTTTAGGGATATACTCCTAGAAAGTGATATCTTATGTCTCATCGGTATGAGACATCTCTTGGAAATTTTTATATCAAACATTTTGATAATTGTGTCTATGTACCTGGATTGGGACAAGCCAAGCATCCTCTTGGATCTATCTCTATAGATCTGAATCCTCAAGATATAGGATGCTTACCCTAGGTCTTTCATAGAGAAGTATCTAAATAACCAAGCCTTTACTATTGATAACATTCCTATATCATTCCCAATGATTAGATGTCATCCACATATAATATCAAGAAGGTGATAACACTCCCACTTACCTTCCTGTATACACAAGGCTCATCTTCGTTCTTAACAAAGTCATAAGATCTGATTGCCTCATCAAATCTTATGTTCCAACTTCGGCAAGCTTGCTTTAATCCATAAATGGACCTAAGCAACCTACACATCTTATTTGGACAATCCTTGGACACGAATCCCTCAGGCTGTATTATATACACTTTCACCTCAAGGTTGCCATTGAGGAACATGGTTATTACGTCCATCTGCCAAATCTCATAATTATAGTGTGCTGCAATAGCCAATAGAATTCAAATGGATTTTAGCATGACTAAGAGTGAGAAGGTTTCATTTGTTAGGATCAAGAGCACTAAGAGGCGGGGGGGTGAATTAGTGCAGCGGAAAACTTTCGACGATTAAAACTGCATTTGTACGTTGAAATCCGATTCCGATGTAAAAGTCATTTCGTGTAGATAATAACTTTGAAAGCTTATGGAAACATATTTGAAGTAAAGGAAGGCAGTTTGCAGTTAAGATAGAAATCAGAATGTAAGCGCAAACTGAAATATGATGTTCGTACGATAAAACCAATTTTTATCTTAACGCCAATTCGGAAAATACTTAACTAAGAAACACATTTGTAAATGAGCAGAAGGCAATAAGCTACTGAGGAGGTTTGCAGTAAAGATGAGATGCTCAAAGTAAATGCAAACCAGAGAAGACGAGAGTTTATAGTGGTTCGGTCAATCGTGACCTACATCCACTCCTCCGATTCCTCTTCCGTCGAGGCCACCAGCATCCACTAACGATCTTCCTTTACTAGGCGAAGATCAACCTCCTTCTTACACCCCTCTTCTCCTTTTACCTGGTTTAGGAGACAACCCTTACAAGCACTCACTCTCCTCTCTTAAACAGAATTCTAACACTTCAGCTAGAGGAGGAAAATTCTAGAGATTGCAGTAGCGTTTTCTCTCTTTTAATCTCTCTATGCTTGTGTTTTTTACCCAGGGATGGGAGGGGTATTTATAGGCTCCAAACCAGTTTGAATTCCGAGCTCAAAACTGTCATCTCCCGAAATTCTGGGGTCTAGCGGTTGCACCACCTGACTGGGGCAATTGCACCGCCTGGCAGAGCTCGGAGACTGAGCCTTTGGGTGGTGCCACCGCTTGTCAGGGGCGGTTGCACCGCTTGGCAGAGCTTGAAGACTGAGCCTCTGGGCGGTGCCACCGCCTGACAGGGGCGGTTGCACCGCCTAGTCTCGCTCGGCGATTGAGCCCTGGCAGTGCCACCACATGTCAGGCGCGGTTGCACCGCCCAGTCTCACTCGGAGACTGAGCCCAGGCGGTGCAACGCCCCAGGAGGTGCCACCGCCTGCCTAGGGCGGTTGCACTACCCAGCTTTCCTGGGAGACCCTCTACTGGGCGGTGCCACCGCCGACCCTAGTGGTGCCACCGCCTATTAGGAATTCTGGTTCGAATGGGTTTATCCATTTGGCTCAATTTGGGTCTATCAAGGGCCCAATTGCCCCCAGATTAAGTTAATGGGATCACCTCCCATTCCTAACTTAATCTACATGCTAACTACGACAATTCTTAAGATATTTACTACAGCTTGCTCCGGTGCGTCAATCGCTTCTTCCGACGAGCTTTCGGCGAACATCCGACGAACCTCCGGCGATGCTCCGACGGACTTCCGGCAAACTCCTGGACTTGTGACGATCCACTTGGTGAGTTCCGATGAGCTTCTTTTGGCAAGCTCCTGGACTTCTCGGATTTGTTCCCGTAGAACCTCCGACAACCGTTCGGACTTCCGTCGAACTCTCGAACTCCCAACGTGATCATAGTCTTGACTCCGGCGCAACTCCTGCTGCATGTCTTACATCCATCGTAGTTAATCCTGCACATGTAAAACAAAACTTCGATCGAGATAATTATTCCTAAGCAATTAACCGAGTTGTCTGGCATGTCATTGGTCCCTCGATGCTTCGTTCGATTTTTCGGCGCATCGTCCTCTCTTGCGGCCTATTGCCCAATCGGCTAGTTGACTCCGCAACTCCGATATCCTTGGCATAATACCCGCTCTTCTTGGCCCGATGCCCGAGTCCATGACCCGAAGCCTTCTGTCGATATGTCGACCGATCCACCGGCCCGACGTCCAATCTTCTGACATGTTCCTCCGGCACAACATGATTTTTCCTGCTTTAATTGTCTCATCCTGATCGAAGCATCCTACATCACTCAAAACGCAGATTAAAACATAAACACAATTATCAATTGGTTTTATCATCAAAATATGAGATTCAACAATCTCCTCCTTTTTTATGATGACAACCAATTGATGACGGAGTTAAACTTAACTCCCGGAGTTTAAACAAACTCCCCCTATCAATATGTCATATTGATAGAACTTTGAATTCAAACTGAATTCAAGTCATTGCAATATTCATCATGAATACTTGCAACACGTCATCATGAACTTATGCATAGACTTATGCATTAACATGTCATGTCATCAACATACTTCTCCCCCTTTGTCATCAATAAAAAGGAGAAGTACAACTATTCTTGTGTTTGTAATATAAGTTCAACTCATTGCATGAAAAACATAATATTAAATTTTTATCATCATGCAATCTAGCAATTTTATAACATTTTAGAACTTGCAAGCTAGCAATTTAGAGATGTTCAAGAAAGCAACTCTTGCTTCTTTGAAATATGCAAGTTTTACAAGCTAGCAAATTCAAAGATACATAAGTTGGCATATTTGCTTTTCTTGAGATAAGCACGATAGCACATTTTTACATTTTCTTGATGATTCAAGCTAACAATTCTCGGTGATGTTCAAGATAGCAATTTCTTCTCTTTTGAGAAGTACAATTTTTGCTTTCTTCTTGAATTGTGCACGCTAGTTATCTCCCCCTTAGTCATTGTCAAAAAGAAGGGAAGACCCTTTCTAAAGAAGGGAAGACCCTTTATGTCAATTTCTAAATCATGACAAAGGTGAGTAATCATTCTTATTTCAAAATTCCATAATTGAGATAAACCTTGAATTCAAATTAAGGCAATTTTAATCATGATTCATATCATATGCAATAGATCACATAAAAAGCATAAGTATTGCATGCATCATTTTAGCAATAAATCATAGCATTTCATCATATGCCAAGATATCATCGAGTAAAATTACGATGCAAGTTCTTGATATCTTAACCTGATGCAAACATAGCATATGGCAATCATAGCATTTCGATTATCAATTTACCATATATTTCGATTCAAGCTTCTTTTGATATCTTAACATAATTCAAATTCAAATATGGCACTTATAGCATTAATTCATATATTTCTCATTCAAATATGGCACTCATAGTATCAATTCATATATTTCTCCCCCTTTATCATCAACAAAAGGAGAAGTAGCTCTAGTTATTTTAAAAGATATGCAAGTTTTTATAACATGAAGCTAGATTTTCATCACAACATATAAGCACAAAAGCATAGCAAGATTCTTAAGTTCAATCATGGCAATTCAACACTTGCTTCTTGTGCAAGATTGCACTTTGCTGTTCTTTGCATGTTCTAACTAGCAAAAGCTTTCTCCCCTTTGTTTTTGTCGAAAAGAAGGGAAGAGTACAAGCTAGCCAGCATTTGCCTTGAGCTAGCAATCTTTCTCCCCCCATGTCATTACCGAAAAGAAGGGAGAAATCAATGGCCAAAAAATTTTAATCATTATACAGGCCATATTACAAAATCATGTCATGATATCAAGAAAATTCAAGAAGGACATGATTAATTCGACAAATCCTTTTAATAGAGCAAAAGAATTATACAACCAAGGATCATGATTAAAATATATCAATATCATAGATCAAGTCATGATTCGTGATTCATCATAAAGCAAATTAATTTTCAGTCATCACATAAGGCATTTAAAGAATTTTTGAAACATAGGAGAATGATTAATTTAAGCATGCAATGTTTCAATCAAATTCAAGTCATGAATACCAATACTTTCATATTGTGAGGATCAATTCATGAATACCAAAAGATATTATTTGTGATTCCAATTTTGCAAGATTAAGATTATGATTTCGATAAAACTCATTCAAATCGAATCGTTAACTTGAAACTCATAATCAAGTCATCAAAATCAATTTCAAGATTCACAAAATATCATGAAATCATTAATCTTGATCAGATGGAAAAAGTATTTTTTAAGTGATTTTTTTTCATCTAAGCATGCCTTAGTCTTTATATGCCAAATCAAGATAAGCATGAAAGTTCAAGACGTAAAGGCAAAATCTTATAAAACAACTCATCAAGCAAGATTTTAAACATCCATTTTCAACCCATATAAAGAGTACGTCAAGAATTCAATTATCTCATGTCATGAATTCCAATAGGCATCTCAAAATATCAACATCACATTAAAAAGATATTTCAAAAAGATATATCAATAAGTGATTCATTTGTATCATTTCATTCATTCGGAAGATTCTCCTCTTTGGTAAATAAATGTAGGAGAACAAAATGAATTAAGGAGATGTAACATGATTGAAGCACTGAACATGATTCATATTTAAAATGTGTCTCATGTCATAAGTATGAATCAAGCATTTGTAAAATCCGAAATCATCCTCAAAGTTACATTCAATAAATTCATATATGACAAGCATAGATTTATTGAAAAGATGATAAGATAGAAGATCACATTTCATTTTTATAAATTTCTATTCATGTGATTTGCTTCTTATAAGCATGCCTTTACCTTTAATAAAACAAGTGTCAACATTTAAGACGGAAAGGTAAAAAATAAATCATCAAGCATGATTCCATGATAACATCCTTTTAATATCTTGATATTCATCATCAAGTATGATTTCAAAAAGTATGTTAAAGAGAAATCATTAAGATCAAATGCATGATACACTCATTTATTTTCAAAATATTCATCATGTTTATTTTCATGAGATTCACAAGATTGGTAAAATAAATTCATTAATTTCAATAGGATAGAAAATTATTTTCATTTCATACAATTGATTTCATGTGAGGGTATTCAAGTTTTTATGAAAACATGTATCATCATTTAAAATCGAAACATAAGTTTCGTCATGAAGCCGTCAAGACCAAACACATCATGATATCACATCTATCATCAAAAGACTATCAAGAAATTCTTACATAGATGTACATGCACTATGCCATCTTAATATGTCATGAGAATGTCATCTTAATTCGTCATAGAAATGATTAGACCAAAAATATATTAATCTAAAATGAGAGTTTCAAATCAACATTTACTTCAAAAACTCATGCATGACATAAAATCATCAAGATACACATGCATGGATTAATCTTAAGCATTATCACATATCATATTATCATCCCTACTGTAAATACATCATTCAACATTTTCATACATAACATGCATGAAACCTTAGCAATATACTTTTCATGATCAAATTTTTAATTCTTCAAAGATGCTAAAAAGAAAAACATGATATAATTTTTGAAAAATAATTTATTTATTTCCTATTCCTACTATCTAAATTAAGCACTCATGAAGGACTTCAAGTAATTTTAAAATAATTCAAGAGAGTTGAGTTACTTACCTTGTAGTCGAAGCCCGTCAAAGCCCAATTCGTCGTTTCACCTTTGGAAGTTTTTGATTCATCCTTGGTTGCCTTCCTCTTCTTTGGCCTCTTCCTCCGTTCAAGTTCATTATTTATTTTAGATTTTTGTTTAATAAACTTATTAAGATTTAGTGTTCGAAGTTCAAGTTCATCATTGTCCTCATCACTTGAGTCATCGCTCAAGTAGGATTTATTTGTCCGGGATTCCAAATCCTTCTTGTTCTTTGGAAGGTTGTTTTGTTCATCATGTTCATCATGTGCATTGTGCACCATTTCATATGTCATCAACGAACCAATTAGTTATTCAAGTGGTAAGTTGTTTAGGTTTTTAGCTTCTTGTATTGCAGTTACTTTTGAATCCCACTTCTTAGAAAGAGAACGTAAAATCTTGTTTACGAGTTCAAAATCCGAAAAACATTTGCCAAGAGCTCTTAGATTATTGACGATATCCGTGAAACGGGTGTACATGTCGCCTATAGTCTCGCTTGATTGCATTTGAAAAAGCTCAAAATCATGCAATAAAATGTTAACTTTCGAGTCTTTGACTCTACTAGTTCCCTCGTGCGTGATTTCAAGTGTTCGCCAAATATCAAATGTCGTTTCGCATATAGAAATCCGATTGAACTCATTTTTGTCCAAAGCGTAAAATAAGGCATTCATAGCCTTTGCGTTTAGAGAAAAATACTTCTTCTCCAAATCCGACCATTCGTTCATCGGTTTAGAGGGAAGTTGACAACTATTTTCAACAATATTCCATAAATCCAAATTCATAGAAATCAAGAAAACTCTCATTCGAGTTTTCCAATAAGTGTAGTCCAATCCGTTAAACAACGGTGGACGAACAACCAAAAAACCCTCTTGAAAGCCATGAAGAGCCATTTCTCTCGGGTGTAAATCCGAAATGAGAAATACTAGGCTCTGATACCAATTATTAAGATCAAGAGCACTAAGAGGGGGGGTGAATTAGTGCAGCGGAAAACTTTCGACGATTAAAACTGCGTTTGTACGTTGAAATCCGATTCCGACGTAAAAGTCATTTCGTGCAGATAATAACTTTGAAAGCTTACGGAAATATATTTGAAATAAAGTAAGAAGGCAGTTTGCAGTTAAGATATAAATCGGAATGTAAGCACAAACTGAAATATGATGTTCGTACGATAAAACTGATTTTCGTCTTAACGTCGATTCGGAAAATACTTAACTAAGAAACACATTTGTAAATAAGCAGAAGGCAGTAAGCTACTGAGGAGGTTTGCAGTAAAGATAAGATGCTCAAAGTAAATGCAAACTAGAGAAGATGAGAGTTTATAGTGGTTCGGTCAATCGTAACCTACATCCACTCCTCCGATTCCTCTTCCGTCGAGGCCACCGACATCCACTAATGATCTTCCTTTACTAGGCGAAGATCAACCTCCTTCTTACACCCCTCTTCTCCTTTTACCGGGTTTAGGAGACAACCCTTACAAGCACTCACTGTTAGGACTCTAGCTAGGAGAGTCCTAATTGAGAGGGATATTCATGTAAAACCTACCTAAGCCAACCCCTATTAAAGAGGTGAAGAGGCCGGCTAGGGTTAGGAGGTTGCTTCTTAGAGAAGAATTAGGAGTTGTAAGGGAATATGAGTCTTAAGTAGGAGTCTTGAGTAGGAATCCTATTAGGAGTTAGGGTTTAGAAGCCCTATAAATAGCCATGTATTCCTCCTCTTTTGATAAGCAATAGGTGAATCTTTTCTGTAGCCTTTGAGTAGCAACTTGGAGGGAGGAACCCCTATAGAGTTCCAAGGAGGCCGATCCCCTAAAGAGATCAACCCCAAGTTTAGAATCTGCAAGGGTTCTAACACCTGGTATCAGAGCAGCGTTCTTGGTATCTCGCTGCCCTTCCATAGCCATCCATCAACCCTCCACAACCACTCAAAGCAATTCCCACAATTGCTTAGAAGATCGTCGCCAAATTCCACCGTCATCTCCACCACCGCAGATCATTCTTTGATCTCCCCATGAATTGCAATAGGTTTTGGTTTCCTACCTTACTGTTGCTGCAATTTAGTTATCCCTATTCGAAAATCCAAGAAAAAAAAATTTGTTCCTATATTGCTGCAAATTTTCATCGTAAGTTGCTTAAATTTTTTGACGAGAATTCTACTATCGTAACTTACACCAATTTTCTTGCTGTTACTGTCAAAATTTTCTTAATTAAATTGGACATCCTTGCTGTCATATAAATTGAGATATAGTTGTCAATTCCCTCCTCAAATCTCTCAAATTTTTTGTGGAGATTTCATCGAGAAACCACTGTTTCTTCAACGACAATTCTGCTCTTACAATACAACACAATTCTGCAGCAAAGTTCCACTTATTTCTATCAAACCTTTGCTACCATCTACCATAGATCCAAAACTTTCATCCACAACCCTAAAACTTCACTAAACCACACCCTCAAACTGCACCCAAAACAGCCACAAAATAAGCCTAAACCACAGCCTACATCTACCAATCCACCAACCCTTTCGACCATCACCTCTCTCAACCTATACACGCCTTTAACCCGACAACAAAAGAGAGATCATAACATCATAGATTTGGAGGCATATACTATGGCATCTGAGGAGGAAATCAATGCTAAATTCGAAGCCTTTGAGGCACGAATGGAGGATATGATTCGGACACTCTTTACTGAACTCAGATTGGGCCGATCACTAAGCCCGAAGAAATCACATTAAGGAGAGAGCTCTGCCCAATCACACCAAGCCCGAAGAGATGACTTCCAAATGAGGGGAGGTTCTATGATCGATCCCAACTATACACGCATGAGGGTGGACTTTCCTAGATGGAAAGAAAGAGACCCAATTGGTTGGATTTCGCGTGTGGAGCAATATTTTTAGTACCACAAAACCGCGGACGCATCTATGGTGAAAATTGCAGCTATACATCTTAAAGGGGATGCCATACAGTGGTTTGACTGGTTTGAACACACTTATGGAGTCCTTTTATGGCGACAATTCAAAGAAGGATTGCTGATCCACTTCAGACCAACCGATTTCGAGAATATTGACGGACAATTAGCAAAGATCTGACAAACCTCCACCATTCAGGAGTACCAAACCAGGTTTGAAAGGTTATCTAATCAAACTTGTGATTAGTCTCAAAAATAGCTATTGAGGACCTTCATTGAGGGCTTGAAGCGAGAGATCCGGGGAGAAGTTAAAGTGCGCCAACCGTACACGCTTATGGCAGCCATCTCTTTCGCATGACATCAAGAGGAGCGATTGAATCATGAAGCTTGGAGGACTAGAGTTGCTCCTCAACCAAAAATACTGAAGCCCTCAGCCCCCCCTACTATCGATCGAGTCCCTGCACCAAAGAAGTTGACAAGAGAAGAGCTTCGAGAGCAATCTGCGAAGGGGTTATGTTGGCATTACAATGAGCCGTGGAGCCGCGAGCATCGCTGTAAAAAGGGCAGTCTTCTTATGATTGAACCAGTAGAAGAAGAGATCATTGAATATCTAGAAGAGAGCCTTGAACATGAAGAAGAAGATATGGAAGAAGAGTCATAACCGACCGACATTACGGTATACGCACTAGTCGGCTACTCAAACCCATAAACGATGAAAGTTGGAGGCCTTCTCAAACAACAGCCGATCACTGTTCTCATCGACACGGGTAGCACTAATAACTTCCTAAATAGTGAGGTTGCTGCTCAGATAGCACTGCATATTGAAGGTTGCAGCAAGTTCGATGTAAAGGTTGCCGACGGTAGAATCCTAAAGTGCGACCAAAGATGCCCGCAGGTGAAACTATTATTGCAAGACCAAGAAATTATCATCGATTTGTTCCTCCTACCAATTGATGACTATGAGGCTGTGCTTGGCATAGAATGGCTGACTACACTATGACACGGACTTAGCTGGTTTTGCCTAAGTCGTGCGGCACCCTCGCGCGTCCGTCCGCAAAGGTCAGCCTCCCCGAAGCCTCCCATTGTCCCTTAGGACCAACAAAAGGGAGAACGGGTTAAAGAGAACGCCTCAATCGGGATCCACAAGCAAACATGTCCGAAAAAACACTTCATAGACAATGCAAATTACAAACAGACTTTACAAGCTCTGAACAGTGGCACAACAAAGGGTAAAATGGTCCATTACAGACCGAGAATCTCTCGCACGTGTCCACATGACACAACCTTTATTTACAAGCCTAAAGAGGCCACCAACCCAACTAAAATGGGACTATTAAGCCTTCAGCCGCCCCTTTACATGTTGTACAAGGCATGAACATGCCAAAAGACACGGACATACATAAGCATTACATCAAACACCTTGTTTAGAAGTTTGTCCGTGACATTCTCCCCCACTTATTCCTTCGACGTCCTCGTTGAAGCCTTTGTCGACACTGCAACTCCTCGCCTTTGCTGAGTCTTCAATCTTCTGCTCCAGCTACAATGCGCCTCTTGGCTCCCAGCTGCTCTCCGCTGCTGTTTTTGAGTAGTCGAACCTTTGATCCGCCATGCTGCTTTAACTCACCAATAACTCTGACTTTGGTGTGGGGTTGGCTGAGTTGTGTTGATCATTGTTGATTCCTGCGGATCCCCCAGATGAAGGAAAAGACCATCCTTACTGCGCTAGTCTCTCAAATTCCACATGCTGCTTGAACTGGGTGGATGCTTGTTGGAGCTTTAACGAGCATCGTCTCGCAAACTTCTGAAGTTTTGGGTCCTTCCTCCACAAAATTTTACTCATTGACTCTTTTTTCACTTAGTTGTCGCATCCAAGTAGGTTCACATCACTTCCGCTTTCGATTGGCATTTCGTTGGGAAATGAAGCGGATAATCTACTCTCAGTAGCACTGATCACCGTTGGTGAGGATTTGACAACTATTGTCTTCCATTATCTTCGAAGGGTCTTTGAACATATGCAGAGCTCCTCTGCTGGATAGATAAGAGAATTGGGGTACTCGGTTTCGCCCATTCTCTTAAGAGTTGAGAAGGCAAAGGTTACTTGACTTCGCCCGCCTCCTCGAGGTTGTACTTCATGCATCGAGCTGGTTACTGGCCTTCGCCTACTCTTTGCTCACACTTCTGAAGCACATGAAGTATTTGCACTCCTTGCGTTGAGTTAGCTACTGTGATTCACCTTCTCAATGCCATCGAACTTCTGGAATGCAGGAAGTTTTCACCCCAACTTGGAGTAGTTCTCTCATAGGTTTGGTCGCCTCTGGGATTGTACTATCTTCTCCATCAACCCTGCCGCCTACTCCTCTGAGTAGCAAAGGTACAGCACCGCGTACTGCTTGCTTCGTTCCTTGGTTATGCACTCTTGCATGACCCGAAGTCCTTCACTTTCGGCTATCTTGATGAGAAGCACATTGACACCGGTCTTACGAAGTTCTTCGGCCTCTGCCCTTCAGCCTTGTCTCGGTACTTGAAGATTGCCTCTGCATTCTCCATCTCCTCGGCCCCTTTCACGACCAAGCACTCTCCCTCCATGAGAGTAAGGGATCAATGACTTTCACGGAAGTCCCGCCTCTGCGGTACCATGGCGTTGCCATGCCCATGGCCCTACTATCCGTCGCCTCGCATCTGCAT
Source organism: Musa acuminata AAA Group (assembly GCF_036884655.1). Lineage (NCBI taxonomy): Eukaryota > Viridiplantae > Streptophyta > Magnoliopsida > Zingiberales > Musaceae > Musa > Musa acuminata. The sequence goes on along the minus strand of NC_088335.1, from coordinate 34,085,638 downwards.
CCCTTTTCTTCATGATCAGTAGATATGTTTCTGTGGCACTCCTTTGAGTCCACCTCCATTCTGACTGATGCTTGATTTTGGGTAGCTAAGTCCCTCTGGACTCGTCGTCGCTTCCTCGCCCCTTTCGACCTCCTGCTTCAACACCTCTGTGTTCTCCCAACAGTATGTTTGGTCGACGGAAAGATAGACTGCAACTCCCATGCATGGCCTCTGCCATCGCATTATAGGGTTTGCACCGATTCTGTTCTCCTTAGCTTCCTTGGTAGCAACGTTCGCTTACTCGACCTTGTCCTCTGACTTGTCGGGCTCCCTTAAGCGAATATGAGCTCTGGAGCAGTCCAACTCTCCAGTTGCTTCGATCATACCTCTGCATGATCAAGTTCCTCCCATGGAACTTACTGGTACTTGCATTCGAACTTTTCCCTTAGTGGAACACAGCCCCCATATGCTGATGACCAAGGTTTTCATTCGATGCAAAATTCGATGCACGCCCGGAAGACCCGCCTCTACGGTACCATGGCCTTCACTCCTTGAATCCATAGCCCTTCTTGCCGTCGTGTTGTTCATCGAAGTGGAGCTTCCAGTAGCTCCCGATCATACCTCCATATGATCCAGTCCCTCCCGGGACTATGTCGTGTGTGTCGCATTGCCACGAACTGTTCCACCACGATCCACTGCACCATGTCGCCTCCTGGTGACATCTCCATTGCATTATGATCCTTATGGAATAAACTCGAATTGTTAACCCTCCATATGTGGCCTCTACCAATACATCGCAGGGTCTCCTCCACCTTCGATTTTGTTCGCTCCTTTGGCAATCGACCTTCATCCACCCACTCTTGGGTCACACCTAGATGAAGCACCGCTCTAGGACAGTCCGTCGCCTAGTCTCTCCCGAAGTCCACCGACTTCACTGTAATTTGTGCACCATTGTCTGGATCCTGAGCCTCTGCCCCTACCAGCATAATCTCCGCTGCGCACCGCTTCCTTCATAGCAACTCGAATGGCAACACTGTGATATATTCTTCAAGAGTACCCGCCTCTACGTCCTCTTGCCCCATGCTAAGGCCTTCTGAACCCAACTTCGCCTCCGCAAATTGAGTCGCCTTAGTTCCTCCATCAAATGCTTCTCCGAGATAAGGTGCATGTGCCCCGAAGCTCCCTTCGTCTTTGGCACCATGCAAGATGAGTCCGCTCCGTCATAATGAAGGACCCATGGAACAACATGATCCTACTATTGCCTCTGCAAGAGTTCATGTCCTTGACCTCTGTCTAAGGAAAGCACTGTGCCTCTGCTCCACGTTCCAACTTCTATGCTGGCTCCCTTCATGTGGCTTGGGTACTTCGCCAAGTTACACCCAAGTTGCTCCGCTCCTCGTTTTTGCATTGAGTCGATGGTGGCCCTTGTGCCCACCATTCCACGGGTCAGCCCTCCCTTGAGTCTGATCTCCACATCAACTCCAAGTGTGCCTTCATTTAAGTTGCTTTAGGTCGCTCCCCCACTTGATCTCGCAATGCATCCACCAATGCATTCTCTCGAGCGAGATCATGCGACAACTCCTCGCCGCTTGCTCAGTCCATCGAGTTTCGTGGAGTTGTTGTTTGTTGAGGTACTCCTCCTCAACATGTGAGGTCCGTCTCACATGATTCTCCCTCTGGAGAGCTGGGACTTATCCCTCCTGGGTAACTATCCCGTTGGAGCAACATCTCTCTTCGTTTCGAAGACCACCATCCCCTTGGACTACTCTGATCTGCTGAACAAACTGTGCACTGTTCTGCCTCCTGCAAACGCACTTGCTAGATTGCGACTCCATGTCAATACAGCCCCCCGCTGCACCCCTCAAGGCCTAGCAACATGCTGAACTTGTTGCACACTTTAGCCTCCGACGGACGTATCCTTCACATGCCGAAGAGAAAGTTTCAATGATCCATGGCGCCGAGTTTCGGTCGCCTTGGGATGGCCACGAACATTCCGTCGTCCGCATACAAGCCCATGCATGAGTACCAAATTCTTCGAGTTAACAATTCCCCTCACCTTTGTGAGCTTTGCATAACTCTTTTGGTCGTTGAGCAACTCATTCCACCTTGCATGGTCTCATTCTTGCCAAGCGCCTCGCTTGCCTAGAGCACCATCAAGTATAGTTGTCAACGTTGAGCCGTAGCTCAAACTCAGTCATCCCAACCTTTGTGCGCTCCAAATTCTTCCAAGCTTGCCTGTTCTCGTGGTGCCTCTTGCACGAAGGGTTGGCCATTCCTCTGAATGCCAATCTCAGATGTCCGCTCCTCTAAGCGACTCTTTTCCCTACATCTCCATGCTCGTTTTCCCTCAAATGGTCGCGCGTGTGCTGACTGCCCTCAACGCAGCCCCGCTAGGTCCCCCACGTTTGCATGTCAAGTGTTTCTATGAGTGCTTATCCCGCTCTAATACCATATGACACGGACTTAGCTGGTTTTGCCTAAGTCGTGCAGCACCCTCGCGCGTCCGTCCGCAAAGGTCAGCCTCCCCGAAGCCTCCCATTGTCCCTTAGGACCAACAAAAGAGAGAACGGGTTAAAGAGAACGCCTCAATCGGGATCCACAAGCAAACAGGTCCGAAAAAAACACTTCATAGACAATGCAAATTACAAACAGACTTTACAAGCTCTGAACAGTGGCACAACAAAGGGTAAAATGGTCCATTACAGACCAAGAATCTCTCGCACGTGTCCACATGACACAACCTTTATTTACAAGCCTAAAGAGGCCACCAACCCAACTAAAATGGGACTATTAAGCCTTCGGCCGCCCCTTTACATGCTGTACAAGGCATGAACATGCCAAAAGACACGGACATACATAAGCATTACATCAAACACCTTGTTTAGAAGTTTGTCCGTGACAACTAGGTGATGTCTCTTAGAACTTTTCCAAATTAATTATGAAATTCTACTGTAAGGGCAAACAGATCATCATACGCGGGAAGTGCGGAAGCAACGTAACCACTGTTTCGACCCAACGAATGGAAAAAGTTTTACAAAAGGTAAATGGTGGCTTTTTGATGCATCTCCAGCCACAACCAGAAGGGAAGAAAATAGAAATTGAAGATCAAAATCTTGCCCAATTGCTTACTTAATTTGCCGACATTTTTGTTGAACTGCGCGGTCTTCCTCCTTCTCGGCAACATGACCATCGAATTCCAATCCTTCCGGGCAAGCCACTGGTGAACACTCGACCGTACCGATATCCTCACCTCCAGAAAGATGAAATTGAAAAGATCATAAAGGAGATGCTTGAAACAGGGGTGATTCGGCCAAGTTGCAGCCCCTATTCCTCACCGGTGCTACTTGTACGCAAGAAGGACGGAACTTGGCGGATGTGCATCGACTACCGAGCTTTAAATGGCATCACCATCAAGGACAAGTACCCAATACCAGTGGTGGATGAACTTCGTAATGAATTGAAAGGAGCTCGAGTCTTCACGAAGTTGGACCTCCGATCCGGTTACCACCAAATTCGGGTATGTGAAGATGACATTCCAAAAACTACATTTCGCACACATGATGGCCATTATGAATTCTTGGTAATGCCGTTTGGACTCACTAATGCTCCTTCAACCTTTCAAAGTCTCATGAACGATATTTTTTGGAGCTTTCTTCGTAAATTTGTACTGGTATTTTTCGATGATATTCTTGTTTATAGCCCTTCTCTTGAGACTCACTTTCAGCATTTACGGATTATTTTGATGATCCTTCGGGAGAATACTCTTTTTGTTAAGTAACTAAAGTGCAGCTTTCTCCAACAAAAAGTAGAGTACCTTGGGCATATAATATCAGAAGAAGGAGTGGCGGTAGACCCAACAAAAATTGAGGTAATGCAAGGCTGGCCGAAACCTACAAACGTGAAATTACTGCGTGGGTTCCTTGGACTAACGGGCTACTACCGAAAATTTGTTAAGGACTATGGGAAGATCAGTGCACCACTCACTTCTCTATTGAAAAAAGATGCTTTCCAATGGTCGAACAAGGCCTCCGCTACCTTCGACAAACTTAAAGCAGCCATGACAATAACGCCGGTGCTTGCGCTACCAGATTTCAATAGACCCTTCATCATTAAGGGCGACGCATCTGGAGTCGGAATTGGAGCCATTCTCATGCAAAATGGTTAACCACTCGCATACACTAGCAAGGCATTATCTCCCTCCCATCAAAATATGTCAGTATATGATAAGGAGATGCTTGCCATTGTACACGCAGTAACGAGGTGGAGACCCTACCTGATCGGCCGACGATTTCAAATTAAAACTGACCATAAAAGCCACAAGTACTTTTTGGAGCAAAAGATATCATCCCCTGAGCAGCAAAAATGGGTAACCAAACTTCTTAGATTTGATTATGAAATTATTTACAAAAAGGGGAAAGAAAACGTTGTTGCAGATGCACTCTCACGGCTACCTGAGCAAGCTAAGGTTTCAGCCATCCCCCTTCCTACCACCGGTCTCCTCGAGGACATTAGGGAAGAATGTAAGAAGGATCCAGAGATCAGCAACATCATAAAAAAATTGAAGGAGGATCCAAGTGCAATAGCCCACTACACTTGGGATTCTAGGGATCTACGCTACAAAGGTCGCATTGTGCTTATACCTGACTCTCCTTACATCACAATCATCATGCATGAAATGCACTTCATACCTTCAGCAGGGCACTCTGGATTCCTAAGAACCTACAAAAGAGTGAAGCAAATTTTTTATTGGAGAGGGATGAAAAAAATTATTGCTGAATATGTGGCACAATGTGATGTATGTCAACAGCACAAGGGTGAAATTGTGGCAAATCCAGGGAAGCTACAACCACTACCCATACCGGACTCAGTGTGGACTGATATTTCCATGGACTTCATTGAAGGGCTGCCACCTTCCAAAGATAAAAGTATGATTCTCGTGGTATTTGATCGACTTACGAAATATGCTCATTTTTGTGCTGTGAGAAATCCCTACACTGCTGCTAGTATTGCCCAGATTTTCATAGAAAATATTATTAAACTGCATGGGATGCCAAGGTCCATCGTAAGTGATTGTGACATGATCTTCACTAGTAAATTTTGGACCGATTTATTTCAGTTACAAGGCACCAAACTCAAGATGAGCACAGCGTATCATCCACAAACTGACGGCCAAACAAAGGTGGTAAATAGGTGCTTAGAGACGTACCTTCGGTGTTTCGCTAGCGACCGACCAAATGAGTGGGCGAAATGGCTTCTCTAGGCCGAATGGTGGTATAATACTATATATCATTCATCTACAAAATGTGCCCCTTATGAAGCATTATATGGTCAACCAGCCCTTGTGATTCTAAAGTATGTAATTGGCTCGGCCAAGGTAGATTAGGTCGACCAAGAATTGATTGATAGGGACAAACTCTTACAACTGTTAAAAAATAATCTCTCTACCGCTCAAGCCAGAATGAAGCAGCAAGCCGACACACGACGAAGTGAAAGAGAATTTTCAGTAGGAGATTGGGTTTATCTTCGCCTACAACCATACAAGCTACTCTCCATCAACACCCGAGCCTCCATGAAGCTATCCCCAAGTTTTTATGGGCCCTATTAGATCACAGAGCGTATTGGAGCCGTGGCGCATAGACTTAAATTACCTAAGGATGCCAAAATTCACCTTGTCTTCCACGTATCATGCCTGAAGCCCAAATTGGAAGAACACGAGTCACCCCAGATCCAACTGCCCAACACAACTGAGGATGGAGTTATTCAAGCCCAACCACAAGCCATCCTCGATCGCAGGATCATGATACGTCACCGACATCCCTCTACTGAAGTACTAGTGCATTGAAATAATCTACCACTTGAAGACGCCACATGGGAACCATATGAGGAGCTGAAGACCCGGTTCCCTGAGTTCATGGAATCTCAGCCTTGAGGACAAGGCTGATTTGAAGAGGACGGGTCTGTTAGGACTCTAGCTAGAAGAGTCCTAATTGAGAGGGACATTCATGTAAAACCTACCTAAGTCGACCCCTATTAAAGAGGTGAAGAGGCCGGCTAGGGTTAGGAGGTTGCTTCTTAGAGAAGAATTAGGAGTTGTAAGGGAATAGGAGTCTTAAGTAGGAGTCCTATTAGGAGATGGTTAGAAGTAGGAGTCTTAAGTAGGAATCCTATTAGGAGTTAGGGTTTAGAAGCCCTATAAATAGCCATGTATTCCTCCTCTTTTGATAAGCAATAGATGAATCTTTTCTGCAGCCTTTGAGCAGCAACTTGGAGGAAGGAACCCCTATAGAGTTCCAAGGAGGCCGATCCCCTAAAGAGATCAACCCCAAGTTTAGAATCTGCAAGGGTTCTAACACTCACTCTCCTCTCTTAAACATAATTCTAACACTTAAGCTAGAGGAGGGAAATTCTAGAGATTGCAGCAGCGTTTTCTCTCTTTTAATCTCTCTGTGCTTGTGTTTTTTACCCAGGGATGGGAGGGGTATTTATAGGCTCTAAACCAGTTTGAATTCCGAGCTCAAAACTGTCATCTCCCGGAATTTCGGGGTCTGGTGGTTGCACCGCCTGACTGGGGCGGTTGCACCGCCTAGCAGAGCTCGGAGACTGAGCCTCTGGGCGGTGCCACTGCTTGTCAGGGACGGTTGCACCGCTTGGCAAAACTCGGAGACTGAGCCTCTGGGCGGTGCCATCGCCTGACAAGGGCGGTTGCACTGCCCAGTCTCGCTCGGAGACTGAGCCCTGGCGGTGCCACCGCTTGTCAAGGGCGGTTGCACCGCCTAGTCTCGCTCGAAGATTGAGCCCAAGCAGTGCCACTACTTGCCTGGGGCGGTTGCACCGCCCAGCTTTCCTAGGAGACCCTCTCCCAGGCGATGCCACTGCTGACCCTAGCGGTGCCACCGCCTATTAGGAATTTTTGTCCGAATGGGTTGATCCATTCAGCCCAATTTGGGTCTGTCAATGGCCCAATTGCCCCCAGATTAAGTTAATGGGATCACCTCCCATTCCTAACTTAATCTACATGCTAACTACGATAATTCTTAAGACATTTACTACAGCTTGCTTCGGTGCATCAATCGCTTCTTCTGGCGAGCTTCCGGCGAACATCTGACGAACCTCCGACGATGCTCCGACGGACTTCCGGCAAACTCCTGGACTTGCGACGATCCACTTGGCGAGTTCCGATAAGCTTCTTTTGGCAAGCTCCTGGACTTCTCGGATTTGTTCCCGTAGAACCTCCAACGACTGTCCGGACTTTCGTCGAACTCTCGAACTCCCAACGTGATCATAGTCTTGACTCCGACGCAACTGCTGCTGCATGTCTTACATCCATCGTAGTTAATCCTGCACATGTAAAACAAAACTTCGATTGAGACAATTATTCTTAAGCAATTAACCAAGTTGTCTGGTATGTCATTAGTCCCTCGACGCTTCGTCCGATTCTTCGGCGCATCGTCTTCTCTTGCGGCCTATTGCCCAATCGGCCAGTTGACTCCGCAACTCTGATATCCTTGGTTCAATACCCGCTCTTCTTGGCCCGATGCCCGAGTCCACGACCCGAAGCCTTTTATCGATACGTCGACCGATCCACCGGCCCGACGTCTAATCTTCTGACATGTTCCTCCGGCACAACATGATTTTTCCTGCTTTAATTGTCTCATCCTGATCGAAGCATCCTGCGCCACTCAAAATGCAGATTAAAACATAAATACAATTATTAATTGGTTTTATCATCAAAATACGAGATTCAACCTACATATCTTATTTGGACAATCCTTGGATACGAATCCCTCAGGTTGTATTATATACACTTTTACCTCGAGTTTGTCATTGAGGAACACGGTTGTTACAACCATCTACCAGATCTCATAATCATAGTGTGCTGCAATAGCCAATAGAATTCAAATGGATTTTAGCATGACTACGAGTGAGAAGGTTTCATCATAGTCAACACATTGCCTTTGATGATATCCTTTAGCTACTAGCCTTGTTTTCTAGGTCTCTACTTTTTGATCTACTTCGATCTTTTTGAAAATTCACTTGCAACTGATGGATATAATACCCTCGGGTGCTTCAATTAGGTCCCACTTGCTACTTTCAATTGATTTCATCATCCAAATCTGAAATTTAATATTGTTTATATATAAGCGAGAGCAGAGAGTCTAGGATAAGTAATTATCCTATCAAAGGCATATCCTAAGGAATCCTACCATAATATAGACTTCCTTTCTCTATAACTCTCATTAAAATTCAATCAATTTTATAACATATCTTATTCAATTAAAAAGGGTTACATAATATAATATTTTCCCACTTGGCTATTAATTGATAAGACATAAAAATAAATTAAAATCAAAATAAATAAAATAAAATTTATTTGAAAATAATTTTACCTAAATGGATTTTAAAAAAATTTTAAAAGTATTTTACACATGGCCATGAATTTTAAAACAAGCTAATAAGTCCAATAAGCATAATAATACTACATTAAGTCAAACTACCAATATGAATTATAGCGGTCGTATATCATCAATGTCATACTCCCTTCTATATACCATAATATTATTAACCTTTTCTAATATAGTCCATAATAACCTCTATAATTTGTCTAGTCAAGACAATCTTATTATTATATTCAACCATAATATGCATAAACATAAATATAAATAGAATAGTAAAATTAAATAATTTTAATTAAGTGTGAGTTCAAAACTATGGATTATGGTTGTTCTATAAGATCATTAGAGGCGGCATCAATATCATGTGTGAGTGCATCGATATTATTTTATTATTCACTCTCATTAATTCTCTCAATAATTTAAATAACGATAATCTCTCGATTAGGAGATGATAAAAGAGAATGAACTTATATCTCCTTAATATCAAAATTGATCTTTCAAGATTTTTCACTCTCACTGATTTCGTCATTTTTTAGGAATATTACATTATCAAATTTTACTATCCTCATACGATAATTAGGAAAATAAAATCTATATCCCTTGAATTTTTCTAGATAACTAATAAAATACTAAAAATAATTCTTGGATCAAATTTCTTTTCATGTAGAGTGAATACTCTTATCTTTGTGCGACATTCCCAAATATATAAATGTCTTAAATTAAGTTTTTTACTAGTCCATGACTCAAATGAAGTTGGTGGAACTAACTTACTAGGAACCCTATTAATATATACATAGTTGTCCTAAGAGCTTTACCCGATATTGATTTAGGGACAAAGAAATAGCTTAGTTGATCATGCCTATAAGAGTACTATTTTGCCTTTCAGCAATGTCATTCTACTATGACACACTTGGTAAGACACATTGAGCATAAATATCTCATTTTTTTAAGAATCTACCTAAAGGATCAATATTCTGATTGGGTTTATTATATCTGTCATAAAATTCACCACCTCTATTAGATTTGATAATTTTAACTTTTCTATCTAATTATCTCTCAACCTTATTTATGTATACTTTAAGAGTATTAACAGCTTGAAACTTTTTATGTATTATATTGTCATATCTAGATAGATCATCTATAAATGTGATGAAATACCTTTAAACAGGGAATATAAAGTGGTCCGTAGATATCAATATAATTAATCTCAAGGAGTTCTTTACTTCTTATGATATTTTTCTTTATATGCTTAGTTTGTTTTTCCTTAATGTAATCTAGCAAACACTCTTTATTAAACCTTTTGTTCTCATTACTCGCTACAACCGCATCAAAATATTGTCAAAGCTGATAGCTATGCCTGCTGGCTTAATTAAGAAATTATTACCTTTACAAAAAATATCAATATTTTTTCAAAATGTAATGACTAGAAGAGCGAATGATAATAATGATCCGCATAAAAGAGATGCATAGCTTAATAATATTATATTTGTGTGCATCATTAACCATGTAGAGCAAGTACTAATATTGTGGAATGATGCATTTCAATTAAAAGACCCACCATGGCAAAGCCTTTCAAAATTAGTGAAGTCTAAATTTTTTAAAATATTATTTTTCACTAATTTTTTAATTCTTTCCTTGAAGATATATCACAATCGTCTATACCATAATATAAAAGATTTTATATTACTGAAACTACGAGTCAATCTAATATTTTGATTGCAAGGTCAATAATATCTTTGTAAACTCTAGATTCAAATTAATTTTATATAAACCATTACATTAAATTCTAGAAATAATTTTTATTGAATAATAAAATATACTGAGTTTATCATTATTAAAATAAATACAATATCCTAACTCATCAATTCTAAATAAAAAATTAATTTTTTAGAAATAGTAGGAATATAATATGTGTTAGTAAGATCCATCGGATGACTCGTCTCTAGGCGTAGGCGATAAATTTCCATTGATACCACTTTCACTTTGAGATAATTTTCCATAATGATGAATCTTTTATATTTTTTTAGTTTTTAGATTAAAAAAATCCATGCATATTATTAGTAATATGAGTTGAAGCACTAAAATAAATCCACCAAGTATTAGAAGAAATTTCTATAATGTTTGATTTGAAACATACAAAGGTCAAGTTTATACCTTTCATTTTGAACCAAGTTTTATATTTAATATGGTCATTCTTCACATGTCTTTTCTTACTATAAAAGAAAAATACTTTATTATAGAAGTTTTTTTTTATTAATCTGTTTAACATTTTCAGTCCCTAACAAATTTATTTGATGGATGACGCATCGACTTTCTTTTCTTGTTATTAGCTCCTTGAGTAGTAGTTATAATATTATGAGAGTTTTCATGCCTTAATCTTAATTCTTCCTGAACACACATATTAGTCAGTTTATTCATATCCCACTTATCCTTATTTGTATTATAGTGAATCTCAAATGAGTTAAATTGAGGAGGAAGAGAATTAAGAATGAACTGTATAAGGAAAGACTTATCAACATTCATACTTAATATTTTAAGTTTCGTAACTTTGTTAGTCATGTTGAGAATGTAATCCTGAATCCCTCGAGTGCTATCATACTAAGCTATAGTAAATTCTTTTATTAATGCATTAGCCAATAACTTATCAATATATTTGAATCTATCTTTAATAGCCCTTAAATATTTTCATACACTAGTTATAATCAGTAATAAAGTCATTATATTATTTACAATCATTATTTTTATAAACATTAAATAAAACTTATTAGATATTTTCTAAGTATTTATTTTATTAATATGTTTTATAGTATTTTCATTAGTCAAGTTTGCGAGCTTTTCAATGAGTAATGCTAAATCACAATCTAATACACCTAATATGAATTGGGCATACTCTAACTATTATGAATAATTTGATCCAGAGAGTACAAAGGTGTTGGAAGCATTAGAATGTATGGAAGGAAATATTACTGTAAAATATAGAATAACATTAATAATTTAAATTTCTAAGATATGATGAACTATTAATATCATTTATATTTCATATTTAAGTGAAATATTAACACTTAACAGTATCTATAGAGAACTGATATAATCCTTGTGGAATAGTATTGCTACCTTTCAGTATATAATCCTAAACTGTCAGGATTTCTAAACCAGTATTATCCTACCTAATCACATAATTATTTAAAATAGATTATCCTTTGAGATTATCTAAATCTTTTAATTATGTGTGATATTGTGAATATTATTTCTTTAATATTATTTAAAACTAGTTCTTTAATATAATTTTATAAGTTATTGGTCTAGGCTACTTTAGTGGCTAAAAGATCATTATAGTAATATAAAATATAGTTTAAAATATTCTATAAATGATAAGACTTTTATTGTAATTCGTATCCCATAAGCTTATCATCCTAGGCCACCTTAATAACTAACAATCAATTAGAACTTAGGGAGATGAGTTCAATGATAATAGAACAACTATAATAAGTATTAAAATTAATCAGTAAAAGAAAAAACTCATATGTTAACTGTAATCATGATAAAATATAAATCATGTCTTCATGTGAAAGATAAATATTATTTTATAATTTTAAATATATATATTTGAATAACTAAATAAATATCCAATAATAATAATTGAATTTTATTTACCACATGCAAAATACAATCAATAAGTCATATGATAAAACTATAAAAGAAACCATAATTTATATTTTTTATTTTCGTATAAAATCTTAAATTAAACGAATCAATTTTATTTAATTGGACAAGCCCAAAATTGGGCTAAGCATCAACCCAATTAAGTAAGTTAAAAATAAAAAATGATCAAGGTCAAAATAGATCAGAATTTTAAAATTTTTCACATTTGATCAAAACTAAATCCAATCAAATAACCGAAATATATCATGATTAAATTCAATCACAATAAAAAAATCATATTAATTAATTATATAATTGAGGATATGAATTAAAAATTCTCAATTTCATAAGGATAAAACTATAATTTTGCTATTCTAAAAAGAAGGACAAAATACTAGATGATATTAATAAAATATAGAAGGGCATAATTATAATTTGATTGAGAAACCCTAATCTCAAAAGAAAGGGCAAAATTATAATTTGATAAAATCCTAATCTGTCGCATCGCTTGTGCGATTGCCGTCGATGTGACCTTCGCCTGTACTTCCAACCCGACGTGCAATCACTCTCTGGGCATGGCCTTTGCCTGTGCATGGCTAAAGCTTGGGCACGGTTATTGTTTGTACATGGTCGTCGCGTGTGTGATTGGCCCAACGCTCAGTTTGCGGTTGTTGTCGGTGTGGCTACCGTGATGCATAATCAATCATGACATGCGACTCATCACTTGTGTGGCCACCTATATGCGGCTAATAGATCTACCACAGAGGGCCACACGCAACAGTGCTACTATAGTCGGTGCGGTTGGATGGTGATGCACAGCCATCGCTATCACGTGATCATCGAATTTCATGATACAAAAATCAAATCTCATGTCACCCGTAAGAAGACAACAGGATTGACTAGATAGGAATTTAGATTGACAATATATAAGGATCATTCATGCATTGTAAATAAGAAAATAATAGATTTAAGGTATTTGATTTTAAGAAACTAAACTCTGATACTAATTGTAAATATAAAATTAATTATATGCTATATGTTACGTAAAAATATTTAATGTCAGAATTGAAATCAAATAATAATAAATCAAATTTATGACGTGTACCTTTCAATGCTATCTGAAAAGAACTTTATCATTTCTGTAGGAGCATCGTCTTCGAATCCAAAAACCACTATCAATCCGGAAGGAGAACTAGACTCTCATTCTCTTTTCTTCCTATCTTTTCATAAGATCATTTAGATTGATAGATTAGGGACAATGAGGATAAGCGATGAATCGTAATCTCTTAATGATTATCATGTATCCATGTCCCATGTTCATGTCCATGTCCATCACGTCACACAGTGTAACCATGCCCGTTTAATCGCTAGAGGTCCTATCTATATACAGGTAAGAGCAGAGGATTCTATTATAATATAGGAGAGTTTCTCCTATTAGTAATTAGGAGAGTTTCTCCTATCAATAACATCATTTAAGAAATTTTATTATAATATAATTTTTTTTATTAATTATAACTTTTCATCTGTTCAATAATATATCTTATTCAATTAAAAAAAGATCCCAAAGATCGCATAATCTAACTCTGCATACCACATAAACTAATTTTTTAAGTTAGCAATATAAATTGATCATCTAATCATTTAATAACTATCAGCGCACGAGAACACCCTCAAACTTTTAATGAATAGTCGTTCCACCAAACTAATCATCTCATCATTAAGTTGGTCCAGAAAATTGACTGAACGGATAGGGGAGAGAACACACAAAGAAATTTAATTATCAATTTACATAGACACTCGAAATTCTGGTCCTTTAACTACTTTGATCATTAACTTATTCTTTAGTTGAGAAAAAAAGAAAGATCACTCATTATTAAACTCGAAATTTTAATTTTTTTTTGACTTGTGCTTTAATCATTAAGAAGTTTTTTCAAGAAAAAAAGACCACTTGTTATGAAAAGAATTGAATGATTCAAGTTCTACTTTAAGGCACAAACGAGTTTTGTAGTTTTACAAGTAATTCTCGTACGTGTAATGTGAGTTATTATTTTGATGAATTAATGGAAACAAGGAGACCGTATTAACCGGTCATCCGTTTGAGCCGATCTAATCTCCATCCGGTTCAACCGAACCGTACAGTTTTCAGTGGACCGTGGAACCCTCGAACCACAAAACGCCGGATGCCGGTGATGGCGGTCTCCTAGGGTTTTAGCACTCGGCTCCGCTCTCTCGCCCTCCCTCTTCTCCTCGCCTCGATCATGGTGAGAAACGAAGGCATACGATTCGTCTCCTCCTCCATCAAGATTCCTGCGGCCTCGTCGTGGCCCCCGTCATTCCGCCCACTCCTCCACTCCTCTCTTTTCGCGCGTCACACCCTCTCCTTCCACCTCGACCGGGCCAAAGAGGCGATCCACAGATTCCTCACCTCGCTTCCGAATAAATGGCCGCACCCTCCGTTGCTGTGCTTGTCGTCGCTCGCCATGGCACGGCCGGAGGCGGAGCCGAACCCCCGGCGGCACGGGAGGGAGGACGAGGAGCGGGTGCTCATCAGCGAGGTTCTGATACGGAACAAGGATGGGGAGATGCTGGAGAAGGCCGATCTGGAGGCGGCCGCCGCAGGAGCGCTCAAGTCCTGCCGGCCCAATTCGGCGCTCACGGTGCGAGAGGTGCAGGAAGACGTCCACAGGGTCATCCAAACCGGGTTGTTTTCCTTGTGCATGCCTGTTGCCTTCGACACCAGGGACGGTATCCGGCTGGTCTTTCAGGTAAAGATCCAAATCAATGGTATTTCTTGATTAATTTGGGTTCCGATATAAAAGGAAAAAGAGGACATTTATGGGAAAAAAAACAGATTTTCATTTGTTGATTGCTGCAATGGTTCCTATTTGTACCTGCTTCCGATTAATTTTATCAATGAAAAACCTTACTAGTTGCATAAATATGTCTTTGTTTTTACCCAAGACACTATAAACATATTTCATCGCATTTGAAAATTACTTAATTTCTAATCAATTGCCAAAATTATGTTCCTATAGTCCTACCATTTCAATCAACATTTGTTTTTACTTTCATCATCCGGGTGCCATCAAGAGCTAACATGTTAGGAAGTTTTAGACATTATTATTATCGTTGTAGTTGTAAAGTTTTCTTTGCTTGTTTGTTATTAGATTCCTATCACCAATCATTCATGGACATCGTTCCATGTATAATCATAGGATCCAGAGCTGATTGAATATGTGACCCTCAGTGAAACTAAAATGAAGACATATTGTTGCCAAAAGCCCAAAATAGTGAAGTGCATGTTTACAACTTCACATTCTGGTTGATAGCAAAAACAAACTCATTTTTATAATTTTTACCATTTTCAGTAGTATCCTGTTTATAAGAAATAATCACTGAGGACTGACTGTTTTTCTCAACTTGAACATGAATTTATGTAGTGGTACTGGGTTTGTTCTTATTGACATCTTGCTTTAACTTTTCCTAAACAATTTTGTTGTACAAAATTTTCATTCAATTTTCCTTTTAGGTCAATGTTAGTTCATCAGTGCACTGCATGGTTAATGAAGTCTAGCATGATATGTATTTTTTACCAGGTAGAACCTAATCAGGAATTCCGAGGATTGATTTGTGAGGGTGCAAATGTCCTCCCTTCAAAGATTTTGGAAGATGCTTTTCGTGATGGATATGGTAGGTTCTTGATGTAGTCTCATCTTTATGGGGGTTATCTTGCCACTACCTGCAGATGTTGCATTTGTTTGGACATGATTCAGAGCGACTTAAATGCACCTTGAGAATATAGTTTTAAAGAGCCAGTTTATATTGCTATAAAATGCTAGACAGAAGGATGTATCGAATTGCAAATTTTTGGTCAAGGTTCACGTATATTATCAGTGATTGTTAGAAAGGTTACGATGAATTTTACTTGTATGTTTCTTTATGTACTATATTAATATTCTTTTAGGGCTATGTCCCGCATTATCTCCAGCTTGTCCATTATTCACTACAATGATGATCCATGACGTTTGGCCTCGTCCCCTCTCCATTCATTTGATGTGTTGATGCTGCTTGAAATTATATCTAAATTTGGCATGTCTAACACCTGAGGTTTTACAAGTTGATATGACTATGTGATGTTTATACTAATATCTTGTAAATTTTTGCATTTGCATGTGAACCATCTTAATATTAATTAGGTTGAGATTCATTATTACGCTAGTGGTTTGTAATACAAGTGATCGATGGCAGGCTTTGTAATATTTAGTGGATTGTACTTTTCTTTTTGCTCCATTTACTTTTATCTAACTAAAGTTCTAAATTATTAATGTGCCATGTTTTTGTCAAGTTATGCAGGACAAATTGTAAACATAAGGCATTTAGATCAAGTGATCAATTCCATTAATGGGTGGTATCAAGAACGTGGGCTAACTGGATTGGTTGGTGAAGTCAACTCACCTGATGGTTTTTCTTTTGTTATATAGAGTTATATGCAATTAATAATATCACAAAGTAAGGCTTATGTCAATGCTCTGATGAACATATTAACCTGATAATCACAATTTAATTGTTTTTGCAGGTATCATATGCTGAGATCCTTTCAGGAGGGATAATTAGGTTAGAAATTTCAGAAGCTGAGGTCAATAACATCACCATTCGTTTTCTTGATAGAAAAACGTAAGAAACCTACCATTGAATGAATTTAGAACCTAAATACCGTAGGAACAACTTAATTTTTTATCTCCTGATAATTGTTTTTTTTCCTTTTCTTGATAATTAATTCAGAGGTGAACCAACTGAAGGGAAAACAAAACAGGAAACTATACTTCAACAGCTCATAACAAAAAAAGGGCAGGTCAAAATATGGCTGCATTTATGGTTTTGTATATTTTGGTCTACAACTTTTGATGTGCATTCACTTTATTATTATTATTATTATCTTTCTTAGGCCTTTGCTTTTTGCTCAGAAAAAATAAATCTCACAATTTGTGTTATTGGAAAGTTAGTGCAATGAAATAAATTCAGTCGGAGCCTTATTCTGCATTTGGCTGATAATTTAATCAAATAAGGCACTAGATCGTGTTTCATGTTCTAAATTAATGTCTTTTATTATATGCAACATTATTGAGTAGACAATTATATCATTGAAAGAAAATAGATGATTATGGAAGAGTAACATATGATAATAACTTTTTAGTGAACTTATACACATGCAAACTTTAGGTTAGCATATTACATGCTATGCATGTGCCATTGTAAAGGCCATGTCATATTATGCCTCTTGGTCCCAATGAACATGCACATTTTATGGTGCAAGCTAATCTGCTGTGACAGACTAGAAGTTTTTCGGAGGACGTGGCAGTAGCTCATTGGTAGAGCTTATTGGGCCCATCTTGGGTCTCCAGGAGTCAAAGTGTAGTCCAGAAATTAGGCTAAGGGCCGATGTGATCTTTATTATGTTGTTGAATGGACACCTGCCGCATCTTGACAATTTCAAAGGCCATATGACCAGAGACAGTTGAGCCTTCATTCTTTACATAAGCTGGTACATAGTGCACATCAGTGTTCTATGCTTTTACTTCTCTGGGGCAGTACTGCATGTTATCTCTTATTGAAATCACTGCAATGCTGGATTGATGTTACTGCATGTTTGTGTGAAGAAATTATGAAGTACATTATTGTCTGATAAAATTACTACGTCTAAGATGTCAAACAGATCGTGCACCCTTTTATATGTTCATTACATTTGTGAGTAATTGTCAGATAACAAACTTGACAGAAAGCAAATCTTGGTATTTTTTCTTAAAGAGACTCTTGAGTTCTATTAGCAGCAACGACTAGGATTTGTAATGGATTTATAATGTCTTCTTGACTATTTCATATTTTCTGTTCAACATTGCCTAAACAGGTATACAGTAGGTTACAGGGAAAAAGAGATGTTGAGACGATATTAACAATGGGAATAATGGAAGATGTTACAATTATTCCACAGCCTACTGCAAGTATTTGACACTCTCTGTTACTGGAAGATGTTTATTTTTTTTATGTCACATTAATATCAAACCAAATTTTTTATGATTTATCATATTTTCTTTTTGCAATTTCTACAATGGTCATGCTACTTTAATAACTTAAGAATTCCAGAGTATTGTCGGTTATCAAGTTGTATTGTTTTTTTCTTTTAACTATCAATATATTTTGTAAATTTTATTTTCTAGCTCTTCTTTGTTCTTTATAGAAATTTTTGACATCTTTTCTCATGTTTTACCCAGAATATAAATAATATGACCTTTTTTGCTTCACTTAATTAAAAAAAAATAATGCTGTTTACTTATTTTTCAAATACTTGCTAAATACAGAATTGTGGTGCTAGTGTTAGCTTTGGTTGTCTTCTATCTCAATGGACCCTAACTAATTATACTCTTATTTTGAATTAGATCCACGGAAGGTTGATTTAGTTATGAATCTTGTAGAACGTCCTAGTGGTGGTTTCTCTGCAGGTGGTGGAATTTCAAGTGGGTAAGTGATGTTAAGGGGAAGTATTCATTTGAATTTGGTTCTACAACAATGCGCATAATGGTAGCAATAATTACTTGGTGGTATGTGTAGGATAACAAGTGGACCCCTTTCAGGACTGATCGGCAGGTAATGTTTATTACCTTGTTTTATTCACCAATGAACTATTTTTCTTGCTTTTTGCATGACATCAACCATGAAGTCAATGATCCCTATGCTTGTAGTGCCATCAGCTATGTAAGTGCATGAATTTACCTCAGTACACTGTGTAATCAAATATATTTTAGAACAATTAAAATCCATGGATGTTGAACTTCTCTGCTTCTCAAAGCTCAGGTATTATGCTCTTGTAGTTTTAAGGTTTTGATGCTTTGTTTTTTAATTCTTAAGTTCTTCAAAAATATTCTTTGCCTCTTCATTATTCTCACAGCCTAAATATATTTGGTAATGTAGTTTTTCTTATTCCTTTGCTATGTGGCAATCAAGGTTTGTCGTACCGGACTGTACCGCCCGGTACGGGCGGTATGTACCGGTCCGACAGGCTAGCGGTACGCGGACCGTCCTGTACCGGTCCGCCCGTACCGAGCACTGTAGCAGTGCACTGTAGCAGTGTAGCACTGCTACAGTGCTCGGTACACCTGAGTGTACCGCTCGGTACACCTGGGTGTACCGAGCGGTATACCGTACCGTACCGGTACCGAGCCTGTGTCGAAACGCCGGTACGGTACGGTACGGCGAACCTTGGTGGCAATATCTATTGGCCATGTGTTTCTCTATTGTTATATGGTATGTTTCAAGGTCTTTTGAACAAGGTTTGTCGTACCGAGGCATACTGCTCTGTACGGGCAGTATGTACCAATTCGACTGAGGACTGGGATAGGTAGTACATTAGTATGTCCCTTCATACTGTGTTGGTACACTTGGTACAGCTTGATATGTATCGTACCGAGAGTTGGTTGGTACATTGGTATGGACCAGTAAGGGGAACCATGATTTTGAAGTATTTTTGGTATTTCAAAATGAGCCTGAAATCAACTATTTGTATGGAAATATAGATACTTTTGGTTGAAAGCTTTGTCATAGCAAATGACCATAGTAGTTATTAATTTATATTACATAACTCTTATTTGCATGTTAGGAAGGAAGAGATAAAACAGCATTTATGTTAATTTTTTATTTTGAATACTTGATTTAACATTTATTCAAAGCCAAACTCTTCCTTGATAGAGTCATTATTATTAGTTGTGCTAAGATGTTAGGCATGTATTAACGTCAATCATGTTTTCTATTTGATTATTTTAAATAAGCCTTTACTAGCAAATGTGAATTGATGAGATCCTTACATTTATTTACAAAAAAGTACATGTGTAAAAATTGTGATAAGAAGACAGTGCTATTGTAGTTTGTTAGTGTATGTACTGTTGAATTACCTCTACTTGGATGGTCATGCATAAGTGGTTAAGCAAGCAAGCGGCTAATGATTTATCATACATGCATAGTATTATTGAAATATTCCCAAAGTAGATGGTACAGCCTTGAAATTAATTAAATTTGTTTACAGTCTCAATTGACCTCCAGACTTTGTCAAATTGAATCCATATGATCTGCTGTTCTATTTTTTCATTTTGTTGCAGCTTTGCTTATTCTCATAGAAATCTATTTGGGAGGAACCAAAAGCTCAATCTTTCACTAGAAAGGGGGCAAATCGACTCGATATTTCGCATAAATTATACTGATCCGTGGATAAATGCAGACAATAAAAGAACATCCAGGACAATCATGGTTCAGGTAATTATATCGATTAGATATATGTTTTTGACAATCAATCATCTTTCCTTCTTGTTATCAGAATTCTCGGACTCCTGGAACACTAGTACATGGAAATAATCAATCTGATCATGGTGGCCTAACCATTGGACGAGTTACTGCTGGAATTGAATACAGTCGACCTTTTAGACCAAAGTGGAGTGGTACCGTTGGTCTTATTTATCAGGTATATAGTTTAGATCCTATTGTTCGTTTCTGGTACTAGCCTGCTGCATATGACACCATTTATTTATTTGTCTGATACATGTATAACTGATGTATATATACATATTGTGTTATATGGATATTTGGATTAGAGTTTTTAATTTCGAATGATACTGCCCATACTGGGCGGTACATACCGGTCTGCCAATAGACCGGTACACGGACCGCTACTGGGCGGTACCATCGATTGGGGCTGTTTTCGTCCCATTACTACCCCAAATCAGATGGTGATAGTCGATTTCAACCGTCGCCGGCTGCTACCAGGCGGTATTAGCCTAGGGAGAAGGAAGAAGAGGGAGAAGAAAAGGGAGAACCTAGAGATCCGGCGTCGCTCTCCCTCGATGATCCTGATCTATCATCGCCCTCACAAACTGGATGTTGCAAATGAGATGTTGCCTCCTCGTCTGAGGCGACGAGGCCTCGACGTCGTCGACGACTTCTAATCCACATGGGAAGAAGCCTCGGCGTGGGGAGAAGAAGCCTCTGCGTGGGGAGAAGAAACCTCTGCAACGTCGGCGACTTCTCCTAATCCGCACGGGGAGAAGAAACCTCGGCGATGTCACCGAGGTTTCGAGGTTTTCTTCTCCCCACGTGGGGAGAAGAAACGACGCGACGTCGCCTCAACGTTGTCCCCCCTTTTTTTTTAACTTTTTTGATATATATATATATATATATATATATATATATATATATATATATATATATATATATATATATATATATATATATATATATATATATATATACGTCGAGTAGTATGCCAGAGCATATCGCTTGGTATACTCATACCATACTGTACCGAGCTGAACTCGATACTCCGGTATGGTATGAAATCACGAACCTTGATATGGATTATATAATTTGGTAATAGTACTTGTATTTGGTGTTTGTACAACATATGTCCCTTTGTTGTCATCAGGATATGGAAAAATTCACATTTTTACTATTGCAATGTTGAACCTCCAGATTTCCTGAACATGGGAAAATAGTTTTACAACTTCTCATTTGGAATTTCATGTACTTGTGTTTGCTTGTAAGTTTGAAAAGACAATAGTCTAGATAATTAATATGAAATGGCAAAATTGCCATTACTGTCCATGGGTAAGTGATCTGAACATCAAGTAGTAAGCGCACTAATGATATCAGTCTGTATGATCTGAAAATTAATTTTATTGTGTCTGAAACATAAACTGTTTACCAGTAAGTTTTCTAAAGACACTGGAACTATATGATTTGCTTCCAAGATATTTATCATCCACATGGAAACTGGATTATAACTCCTTGATCCTCATCATGATTTGAATACGCTAGAGTTACTGTTCTAATATTTTTTAATATTCATAATTTCTTATATCCAGTATGGATTATTTTTGGGATTTTTTAACCTCTTTCACTTAATTACTGATGCCTTTGTTTGGTTCACTTGGATTAGTAGGATTCTTTTATCTGATGTGGGATCTCAGGCTTCACAGGCACCACTAACACTGTCCAAATTGTGCTTTTCTTTGGCATCAATGTTTCTACATTGTATAATATCAATGACTGATGCTCTGGTGTCATACATGCAGTGGTGTATTTTTCTGCTCGGGAATCCATGAGAGCTTTGCACCAAATAAACCGTTTCAGTTTTCCAATCACACAACCTGAAACTGGTTCAAGTAACTGAAAAACCAACTGAACTGCACAGATCACTTGGTTGAATTCATTAGTCAGATTTTATTATCCAAGAAATTAGATACTTACCCTATGCCAAATCTTTATTATTTTTTATTAGTCTAGGCACTAGAAGATGAGAGCAAAATTTTTAGCATTAAAGAAGTCATGGCAGCATTCTGACGACCTCATTGAGCTTCTGCTCTTGGATTGATGACCTCATCTCATCTCTCAATATATTTCTTGGAATGGAAAATTTGCAAAGTGTTGACGTGTTGTGGCACGGTGGCATTAACAAATGCTCCAGTTAAGCTGAAATTGAAACTGATCCAATCTTAAAGAAAATAGCCGAACCAAACTTAACTAGATCCTCCAGTTCAGCTGGGTTTTTCCAATTTTTTGGTTGGTTTAACAGTTCATCATATTTGTTGCATGAAGAGCCTGGCACCACATGGACTTTTATACCATCCGATATACAGGGGAATTATGACGATCACATCAAGTTTAACTTACGTAGCATAAGGCAACTTGAATTTCTACCATTTATAAGAGAGAAGCAAAAGCTAAGATCTTATGATGTCAACAAAATTTAAGATCTTAGTATGTAATTCTTGATTCACTCGTCTTTTCTCTTGTTTGTACTTTTATTTCTGCTCCCTAATGTATATTGCAATTTATACTGTGTTAGCGTGCTGGTGCTCGTGATGATAAAGGTGAACCCATTATAAAAGACTTCTACAGCAACCCATTAACTGCTAGGTATCTAGTTCTTCATTTACCTCTCAGTGGCAATCTGAGCCTCAGTGTTTAATAAATATGCTGCAATTTCTTTGTATATTGTTGTACACTTTGTAGTTAAGTGTTTTGGAATCTTATATTTTTGTTCACATGATATTTCAGTGGCAATGCTTATGATGAAATGCTGATTGCAAAGTTGGAAAGTGTCTATACAGATTCTGGTGATCGTAGCTCCTCAATGGTCGGTCTTCTTTTAGCCTTTAATTTAATTATGTTAGATGATTTCATTGGCCTGATTGTTATTTGATCTTCCATTGTCATTTTACTTCCAGTTTGTGCTCAACATGGAACAAGGACTTCCCTTCCTTCCCGAGTGGCTGTATTTCAACAGGGTCAGTGCTCGTGCTAGACAAGGCTATGAACTTGGGCCTGCACGCCTTATGCTTAGGTATGACTCTTTAGTGATATTTTAGCACTATGAATATTGTTGATATAAGATGAATATGAGTGAATGTACGTTGTGACTGTGGAAAGCCAGAAAATTTCTATTTTTGGATGGTGATTTGTTTTCTTATAACTACAGGAATGGATAGTATTTTCAGAAGCTTTACAATTACTTTTTTGGGCCACAACTTGAATATATAATTACTTGAGCAAAATCTATATGCAGTTTTGCCATGAGGAATGTTTATTATACTTGTACATCTCATGATACACTCCTTGTAAGTAATATTCATACTTGGACTGACATACACCCTGTGAATGTGAACAGGAAGCCTGCAATGGCTAAATGGTGGTGTGTGAACTACTTTAAACTGATTAAGATCAATCAAGTAGTTCAATATAATCATAGTGACTTTTGGTTTTTGAGGAATGTTTGACTATTTTGATAAGTGGAATATATTGTGTAACATATGGCAAGTGGGGTTTTTGTTATTCTTATGTGGAACTTCATTTTTAGGAATGTTGGACTTAAAACAATTGGGCTTGTGAAATAAGGTTGCCTATTCATGCTCTTTCTCTTGTGCTTTTAATTCATTCCATCATATTTATGGATTGGATTTTGGGGTCATCTGATAGAAGCCACAACTATTTGAAAAAGTTCTTTACAAATCTAGAATTTATTATTCATACCTTGTGCAAGTCAGACATAACCAGTGATTTAAAAAGTGCTAGGCGCCAAGGTTCAAAAATGCCCGAGGCGCTAGGCGCTTGCCCGAGCGAAGTGAGGCGCTAAAATATAAAAATATATAATATAATTAATAAATATAATTATTTATATTTTTAAATAAAAATATGTTATTAAATTAATCTAATAAATACAAATACTATTACTAGTATATAGTATACTGTTAACATTATACTATCGAAAGAGGAGAAGAGTGTAAGGGAAGAGTCGGAAGACCGAGGGTGTTGACTGAGAAGAGCGGGAGCGGCAACTGCGAGCGATGACAGTAGCAGCGGCAACAGCGAGCAACGATAGCGAGAGCGGCAAGCGGCGACAGTGGCACCGGCAGCAGCGAGCAACGGGAGAGGGAGTGGAAGCGACGAGCGGAGACAGTGGTAACGGTAGCAGCGAACAGTGGGAGCGGGAGCGGAAGCGGCGAGCGGAGACAGTGGCAACGGTAGCAGCGACAACAGGAGCGGGAGCGGCGACAGTGGGAGCGACAGCGGTAGCGGTGAGCAGCGGCAGCGAGAGTGGTGAGCGGCGACAGCGAGCAGCTACGGTAGTCGCGTGAACGGCGAGCATGGCTAGGGTTGGGGAAGTCACGCTGATATTGGTGCTTTAGTTGGTTCGTTTGAACCAACTAAAGCACCGGAGATCTAACCAAACCTCAAACGCTGGTTCGGTCGCCTGGTTTAACCCAGGCGCTCGCCCGAAGTGCCCGACGCCTGGGCTCGAGCGAGCGCCCAGGCGGTGCCTCTTTGAAGCGCGCCGCCTGGAAATGAGGCTCGAGCGCCTAGGCGAGTGCCCGAGCGCCTTTTTAAATCACTGAACATAACCTATATTAAAATGCTTGAGTAGGAATTAACAAACACAGTCAATGTTCTAATGACCAGAAAACATTATCATATTTTCTTTTGTGGACTTGGGAGATGATCAATGTTCCATATTCATGTTTGTGCTTTGTGCGGGACACATTATTTAAAGTACAACTCAGTGCATCAAATGATTGACCTGAAAAGGCAAGAAAATTTATACTCATGCAGAAAAGAAAAATAAATGTACATTTAAAGGATTCAAAAAGAGTATGCATATTCTCCTAAGGTGGGAAGATAGGTCAATGATGTGCTTTACTAGCATAGAAAAATAAAGATTTTTTTTTATCTGATGATGAGAAAGATGTTGAAAGCCCTTATATTATAATAAGATAGGGAAAAAAGGTATAGTCTAAAGCCTGTCAGTGGGTTGAAAACTAGTGACTTTAACCCTGTATCCTGTAACCCACATCTTAATATCTTAATTAGAAAATCATTATTACAAGTGATAGCACATTGTTTAGAACTTATGAACTGTCATTTTACTTAGATGAGGAAATGCAAGCAAAGGTAATCGATGAGGTAATGCAAGCAAAGGTATCCTTGCCTTTTCCCTTTAACCATATTAACTTCATATATTAACTTCTGCTGTGGTTCATGACACAGTGCTCTATGTGTGCTTGTGCACTTGGGATGGTAACAGCAACAATGGTGGTCCATGAGAACAAAATTCTTTTACTAATAAAAAAAGGAAATAACATAAGCATAGGTTTAGAATTTATGGTTCAGACGCCTATTGGTCGGCATTCAAGCAATTTTAGCATGTAAGATCTTTATAAATAAATGTGTTTGCTTGATCTCAGATGTCTAATATGGATTTGAATGCTTTGAATGGTTCAATTCTAATGAACATTTAAGCAACTGCATTGGTAAGAGTTAATGGCTCCCATGAGACAACTAGGGTGAAGATGATTCATAGATGACAACTTTGATGGATCATATTTCAGTACTTCATGCTAGCTGCTAAGGATCTCAAGTCATGCCTTTACTTTTTGTGGTCATTGTTAAGTTGCATCACTTAGATGATTGAACATCTATATTTTAACCACTAGAAAAGGAAATGGAAGTGATCTCATCAACTACAGGTATGTTTGTTAAAAATTCCTATACAGCATGCCACATTCCTTATTTATGAACCCCTTTTTTCTTTTATGATTTTCATCTCATAAGTAAGAAATAGGAGATAGTGTAGTTAGTATATGGCAACCTTTTTGATGTACATCTAATTCTTTCTGACTCTGTTAATTATAAAACATTCAGCTGATTTTGCTACTACATTCCATGCACAAACAACTCCATACATATAAAAATACTAACCTGCTTCTGTGGATCACAGTGTTTCTGGAGGCCATGTGTTTGGCAAGTTTTCTCCTCATGAAGCATTTGCTATTGGTGGGACAAACAGCGTAAGAGGTTATGAAGAAGGTGCAGTAGGTTCTGGCCGTTCATATGCTGTTGGCAGTGGAGAAATCTCCTTTGGCATGGTAAGTTTTGAGTTTTGTTTATTCTATAATGTACTTTCAATGTAATTGTGAGCCATTAACTGGAATAGAATAATGGAGAAGCATTAATAGGAAAGTATTATATCTGCTTAAATCACTTGTATTTTAATACTATTTAAGTGACCATTTCAATTATAAGAAATATGGAAATAATTAGGTACTAGTTGGTATCTATGGCTTGTGTCTGCCCCATTGCAAGTTTAGGTTCATATATAACTTGTAACATTGCTAAAACATTCTTCATACTTGTCTCTCCCAATACCATGACAGCTTTAATGTTTAATATCTTACAGCATCTGTTACAATGTTGACGTAGAGGAATAATCTTGATGGGGTATAGTTGGATATTAAATCACTTGAGCCTTTTTGCTTCTGCTGACTGCCTTTAGAACTGATACACCAACTTTGGCTGCTGCCACAACACTCAGAATTTGGTAGACAAAGTGATTCAAGTCTGCCCAAGCCATCTAGTTGCCTGGAAGCAAAGATGCCAACAACTTAAGATTGCAGCGAGAAATTAAAGAGAGTGCATACCTCATCTAAAAACATCCATTGTTTGGAAGTTAACCTCTTTTGATTGCTTGAACCTCAAAATGATAAGATACACCTTTGGTGTTATTTCTGTCACAAAGTTTGAATGTGATTCATAGCAGTCTCTGGGACCCTCGGACAACCCTCGTAGCTGTTGTGTTTGTCAATTCTAATCGCAAGTCTCATCTTCACATTCTTGCATCAACTTTTTTCTATTCTTGTTTGTAGTATGGGCCACTGGAAGGTGTGCTGTTTGGAGACTATGGAAGTGATCTTGGTTCAGGTCCTACGGTGCCTGGTAAGTCTACGACTAAGAAATTTAAACTTCTCTTCTACATTTGAAGGGTTCAGTAATATATCATAAGTATATTCTGATGATAAATCAAGCAAGGTCCAAAAAGCCTCCTACCTTATGATTTGCTTCCTGGAGGAAAGTAGGAGTCAATTAAGTTCCATTTAATGCAGTATACTGTGTGTAGGTAGATATGATATTTCCAGTGATTTGGTAAATACATAAGAATGGAAAAATTAATATTGCTATCTTGCTTGCTGACCCTCGTGTTGTACAGGTGATCCGGCTGGGGCACGGGGGAAGCCAGGCAGTGGTTTCGGTTATGGGATTGGTATTCGTGTGGATTCACCGTTGGGGCCTCTCCGCCTTGAGTATGCATTTAATGATAAAAATGCAAGGAGGTTCCACTTTGGAGTAGGATATCGCAACTAGATGATGCCCTCGGACTTTCAGCTACTACAAAATCTCCACTTTGGAGTTGGATATCACAAGTAGATGATGCCCTTGGACTTTCAGCTACTACGGAATCTCCACTTTGGCATTGGATGTCGCAATTAGATGATGCCCTCGGACTTTCAGCTACTACGGAATCTTTCATATTGTATGTATAATCTTTCTGACGCATGCAGCTGCAGTTTTGATAATCTAGTGTATGTGGACAACATCAACCGTGTAGATCTCAAGGTATGCAACTATGAACTATTTTTGTCTTCAGTCGAAACAGAAGTTTGCTACATAGTGGAGAGAGCCAGTTATCTTTCTTGGCTTGCAATCTTGACTTACATGATGCTTTGAAATCAGATTATTATTCTTTCAGAAATTTTATTCCAACCTTGTACATGATGCACTTGACGGTACTCTGTGTTGCAGAGGATCGGTGCCGAATCCACAAGAAAAACTGTTTCAGAGTTCAAAGCACGAGAGATCACCAAAGACCACATTAAAGCCTTAGGAAGTGGGCACTCGGCCTATGGGGTCGGTAGTATTGACTGCTTCGAAGAGGATGACGAGTTGTCGTCTGTGATCGAGTGAGAGCAGTCGTTGTGAAACAGGGCTATCCATCTTCGTATCCTATCGACCAAACTTCAATGGCCAACCAGAGGTTGCCACTTCACTTCCCTAGTCAAACCTTCACATAACACGACCCTTGTGAAACAGGGTTATCCATTTTTATCTTCTTCATGCTTATTGCCAACTTGACTCTCCAGACCATTTTTATCATCTTTTTCGGATTTGGGCTAGTCACCATTTCTCACTCCCTTGGTTCGACCCCACTTCTCCTCTAAAGAGGCTACAGTTGTTATTGTGAGGGAGGGAGGCTATCCCTTCGAGGGTAGTTTCCTCGATTAGTGGAGCCCAACAATCTACGAATACTAGATTGTTTTATTTGTCTTCGATATCTGACTTTGTTCTTTATTCCTCACAGAGATCTCATTCGAAGACTCTTCTATGTTATTTACAAGAAGGATAAAAAGATAAATATGTTAACAAATCATCCCAAACGAGAGAGAGGAATGAGCCTAGAGAGCAATCGAGGCTCTTGTCAAGGTACCATACTAGAGGAGGAGAGGTGGTCCTTAGTTTTAGTAGCCCATTGGAAGCATTTGATTGATCATTCACCCTCCTATAAAAGCCAAAGGAGATAGATTGAAGGCACCTCCCGCTCTCAAGGTGCCATGGAGTAAGCTCCCCACTCATCCTCTAAGAGGAAGCATCAAGATAGCCCAACACTCGTAGGCTGATGTCAAAACAATGTCCCGCATCCCTCTTGGGCTAATTGAGTGCTCCAGCTTGACTTTTTATATATGAACTCTATCCAATTAAGCAGGATGAGTTCATGTGCCAATTGTTAGGCTGCTAGGCTGATCTTACGAAGGATGAGTTCTCATTTGCGGGCGATATAGTGGAACTAAAGGGTTATGCATTCGAGCGTTACGAATGGGTTGTATTCATGAGACAGAGTCCCTCAACGATGCCCAAAAGCAGGTGATGACAACATTGAGCTCTTGAGATCTTGGGTTTGACACCTTTGACTTCTGTATTGGTTTTGACTAATGTCAATTTCTTTGTGTCCTTGGGTTTGGTGCCTTTGACTTCTTTATTAGTTTTGGCTAGTGTTAATTTCTATATTGCAAGGGCATCAGTTCATGATAGTGGTACTCGACCAAGCATCTATCACCTTAGCCATGATGATGGCCCTCCTTTGGAGCAAGAATAGCACCAAATTAGGCTAATTAAGGTAGATTATCCTATAATGGAGAATATGTTAGGATTAAGAGAACTAAGAGGAGGGGTGGGGGGGGGGAGGGGTGGGAACTTTAACGTTTGTACGATGAAAGCATTTTCGATGAAAATCGTTTCGGAAAGTTCTTCAACTTAAAACTAAACAAAAGTATAGTTGAAGTAAAGCAACGAAAGCAGTTTGCAGTTAAGATAGAGAGCAGAATGTAAATGCAAACCGAGATTTAGAGTGGTTCGGTCAATCTTGACCTACATCCACTTTTGGCTTCCTCTTCCGATGAGGTCACCGACATCCACTAGAGGCCTTCCTTCAATAGGCGAAGGCCAACCACCCTTTCACAGCTTTACTCTTTTTGACAGGCTTAGGAGACAACCCTTACAGATTTTCACTCCTCTCTTGAATGATCAAAACTTAGAAGAAAAGAGGGAGAAGAATATCTAGCATTTTACAATAATTTTAAGCTCTCAAATTCTCAGAATAAATGCAAGCTTTCGGTGTCCTTTTATGCAGGAAAGGGTGGGGTTTACATAGGCCCCAATTAGTTTGAATTTGGAGCTCAAAAGTGTCATCTCCTAGATTTTCAGGGTCCTGGCGGTACCACTGCCAAAACTGGATGGTACCACTGCCTGACACTACTCAAAGACCGAGCTCAGGCGGTACCACTGCCTGGCTTCACTCAGAGACCGAGCTTAAGTGGTACCACTGCCTGACAGGGGTGGTACTACTGCCTGACTTCTCTTAGAGACTGAGCTTCTAGGCGGTGCCACCGTCGGCCAGGAAATCTGGGTCCGAATGGGCTGATTCATTCGGCCCAATTTGGGTTTGTCAAGGGTCCAATTAGCCCCAGATTAAGTTAATGGGATCACCTCCCATTCTTAACTTAATCTTCATGCTAACTATGATATTTAAGACATTAATACTACAACTCGTGTTTCGATGCGTTAATCGCTTCTTCCGACGAGCTTTCGGTGAACTTTCGGTGAACATCCGATGAACCCTCGGCGATGCTCCGACGGACTTTCAGCAAACTCCTGGACTTGCGACGATCCTCTTGGCGAGTTCCGATAAGCTTCTTTAGCAAGCTCCTGGACTTCTCGGATTTGTTCCCGCAGAACCTCCGACGACCGTCTGGACTTCCGTCGAACTCTCGAACCCCTAACATGATCTTAGTCTTGACTCTGGCACAACACCTGCTGCATGTCTTACTGCCATCGTAGTTAATTCTGCACACTTATCTCAACATATAAATTAGATAACCAAATAATAATTGATTTCATCATCAAAATCCGAGATTGAACAATCTCTCCCTTTTTGATGATGATAATCAATTAATGACGGAGTTAACATTAACTCCCCTTATCTATATGCCATACTTGAGATAAGTCATTCTTGAATTCAAAGCCTTTGAGTTCAAAAGACATATTGATAAGTTAAGTTCATTTAACCTTATCAATACTCCTATTATGATTCCTATCATGATGTATCTCTTTGAAAATGATGTCAAGGCTTGACATCCATTTTCACATCTTACATTTCAAATATGAAAAATAGCAATCGTAGCAATTCATCATATGGTAAGATATCAACATGTAAAATTACGATGTAAGCTCTTGATATCTTAACATAATGCAAATATTTCAAGTGTATAACAATCATAGCATTTCATCATATGGCAAGATATCAATATTGTAAAATTACGATGTAAGCTCTTGATATCTTAACACAATGCAAACATTTCAAGTGTATAACAATCATAGCATTTCATCACATAGTAAGATATCAACATTGTTACAATGCAAGCTTTTGATATATTAACATAATGCAAATATGACAATCATAGCAATTATAGCAATTCTATCATCAATTTACCACATATTTCTCCCCTTTTGTCATCAACAAAAAGGAGAATGATTTAAGCAAATTTTAAGCATAAGTGTGGTAATGATTCATGTTATAAAAAGGTTCATGTTATTTTTCAATAATAAGTGATAGGATACCAATTATACAAATTTTTTAAGCAAACATGATATGAAGATAGCTTTCATTGCTTCTTCCCTTTTATTTGTCATTAATGTTTTGCATTAAGGAGGAAAGCCATTGTGAACTTACTTGAACGAAGTTAAAATGATAAAAGATTAAATCATACTTCATTTTAAAAATCTTCCTTCATCAAGAAGGAATTCATAAGAAGGAATCATTTCATCAAATCCATTTCTCGAAAAAATATTTTTCACAAGGTAAATCTATGAGAGATGCATTTGTTAATTGATTCCATATGTCAAAATTCAATAATACGGAACAAACTCGATATGACATAGGCTTATAAAAGCTATATTAAGTCCAGAAGAGAAATACTAAATCATGTATTGTTAGGATCAAGAAATTTCGAAAGTGAAATTTAACATATTCATGCATTCAGATACATTTTTGCTATAGCTTTTCAAATGCTCATCATCATGAAAATTTTTGCATCAAAAACACATAATTTCTAATGTATTATTAAGGCATGTAATTGTGTAAAATTCTCATCATAGCAATTAAGAAAGTTCAAAAAATAAATTTAATAAGTTCATGCATTCGTACACATTAACATTCCTAATTCTCTTCTAATGAAATCAAATTGTTCTTCACTTAAAGGCTTTGTAAAAATATTAGCTAGTTGATGTTTAGTATCAATAAACTCTATAATTACATCATGATTAGTAACATGATCTCATATAAAGTGATGTCTAATATCAATATGTTTTGTTCTTGAGTGTTGAATGAGATTCTTTGTTAAACATATTGCACTTGTGTTATCACATTTAATGAAAATATTTTTAAGATGAACTTTATAATCTTCTAAGGTATTTTTCATCCATACAACTTATGCACAGCATGCACTAGCTGCAATATACTCACCTTCGGTTGTTGATAGTGCAACCGAGTTTTGTTTCTTAGATGATCAGGAAACAAGGGCATATCCCAAGAATTGACAGATTCTTGATGTGCTTTTTCTATCTAGTCTACACTCAGCAAAATACGTATCAACATAAGCAATTAACTCAAAATTCTCAGTTTTTGGATACCATAATCCTAGATTTGTGGTACCTTTAAAATATCTAAGTATTCTTTTAACTATTTTAAGATGAGATATCTTAGGGTTCGATTGAAACCTAGTACAAAGTCCTACACTGAACATGATATCTGTTCTAATTGTAGTGAGGTAAAGTAAAATTCCTATCATACCCCTATAAGTTTTTTGATCGAAGCTTTCTCCACTTTCATCAATTTCTAACTTAGTGGAGGTGCTCATAGGAGTGTTGATAGCTTTTGAGCTATCCATATTAAATCTTTTTAGCAAATTTAAAGCATACTTAGTTTGACTAATAAAGATGACATTGCTTAGTTGTTTAATTTGTAAGCCTAAGAAGAAAGTTAATTCTCCCATCAAACTCATTTCAAATCCAAGGCTCATAGTTTTAGCAAAAGATTCACAAAGAGATTTGTTCGTAGAACCGAAGATAATATTATCAACATAAATCTGAACAATGAGAAAATTATTTTCAAAAATTTTAATAAACAATATAGTATTAACCTTACCTTTTGAGAAATTATTTTCAATAAGAAAAGAACTAAGTCACTCATACCAAGCCCTTGGGGCTTGTTTTAAACCATAGAGAGCTTTAGTTAATTTAAATACATGATTAGGGAGGCTAATTATTTTCAAATCTAGGAGGTTGTTCAACATAAATTTCTTCAGAAATAAAGCCATTAAAAAAAGCTCTTTTAACATCCATTTGAAATAACTTAAAATTATTATCACTAGCATAGGCAAGGAGCATCCTTATGGCTTCTAATCGAGCCACAAGAGCGAAGGTTTCTTTGTATCGATACATTCTTCTTAGTTGAAACCTTTGGCGACTAATCTAGCCTTGTTTCTAACCATGATACCATATTTATCTTGCTTGTTTCTAAAGACTCATTTAGTACCAATAACTAATGGTCATTTGGCCTAGGAACAAGCTTCCACACCTCATTTCTCTCAAATTGATTTAACTCATCTTGCATTGCGATAATCCATGAATCATCTTTCATAGCTTCGTCAAAACATTTAGGTTTAATTTGGGAGAGAAAAGCGACGTTGGCATAAAAATTTTTAAGAGAAGAACGTGTTTGAACCCCCTTAGATGTGTCTCCTAAGATTAGCTCCTTAGGATGAGTATCTATATACTTCCAATCCTTAGGTAAGGATGTTTCAAAAGTGAATGCATCCAAGTTGCTAGTTGGAGAAGGGGTTTCATTTAAATTCAAAGAATCGAAATTAACATTATCATCAAAATCATTTTTCTTGATTTCGAAAATCTCATTAAAAACAACATGAATGGATTCTTCTATAATTAAAGTTCTTTTATTGAAAATACGAAAAGCTTTAGAAACCGAAGAATAACCAAGAAAAATTCCTTCATCGGATTTAGCATCAAATTTTCCTAAGACATCTTTTTCATTCAAGATAAAACACTTACACCCAAAAACTTTAAAATATGAAACATTGAGTTTTTTGTTATTCCACAACTCATAGGGAGTTTTGGTAAAGGTTTTACTATAACTCTATTTAAAATATAGCATACAGTGTTTACGGCTTTGGCCCAAAAATATTTGGGTAGACTATGTTCATTCAACATAGTTCTTGCCATTTCTTATAAATTTCTATTTTTTCTTTCTACTACTCCATTTTGTTGAGGATTTCTTAGAGTAGAGAACTTGTGATTGTATCTATTAAATTCATAAAATTCTTGAAAATCACGGTTTTGAAATTCACCACCGTGATCACTTCTAATTAATGAAATCATAGAACCCTTTTCATTTTGAACAAGTTTACAAAACTTGCTGAAATATCTAAAGCATTCATTTTTGTGTTTCAAGAAATAAGTCCATGTGTATCTACTGTAATCATCTGCAATAACAAAGGTGTATTTGCTACTCCTAGGCTTGATATAGAGATTGGTCCGAATAAGTCCATATGGATCAATTGCAAGGGTCTAGAGGTGCTTATTTGGTTCTTAGATTTAAAGCTACCCTTAATTTGTTTTCCTAATTGACAAGTATCACACATATTATCTTTGATAAACTTGATATGAGGAATTCATCTTACAAGTTCTTTGGATGAAATTTAAATGATTCGTTTCATGCTATCATGACCTAATCTCCTATGCTAAAGCCAAGCATCGTCATTCAAAATCGAGAAACACATTTCATTACAAAGATCATTGATATCAATGGTGTATACATTATTTTGTTTTAATATAATCATAGATGTATTTTTGTGTGGTTTTTCAATGATGCAAGCATTAGATTCGAATTTGACAATGTATCCTTTATCACACAATTGATTAATGCCCAAGAGGTTATATTTTAAACCATCAACTAACAAAACATCTTCAATAAAGAAGTTGGATTTATTACATATGGTTCCTTTGCCAATGATTTTACCCTTGTTGTTGTCTCCGAAGGTGGCATAGCCTTCGTCTATGCTAGTGAGCTTAGAGAATTGAGATGGATCTCCGGTCGTATGCCTTGAGCATCCACTATTAAGGTACCATCTCTTGCTCCTAGCTTGTGATAGTATATGTTTCTACAAAAAAGGATAATTTTTAGGTACCAATTTAATTTTGGGTTCCTTAAAAACTGATCTAAATTGTTTATCATGTTGCATATAATTTATCATGGTTCCTTTAGGAACCCAAATCAATTTGTTTGGACTAACTTTCTTGAATGGACAATGATAAGTTCTATGTCCAAGTTTGCAACAAAAGTTGCATCTGTTTTGGTATGATATATGCAAGATAGGGCCTTTAATGAAGGTGGTTGGATTTTGGTAAGAACTTCTCACAAATCCGATTCCACTTCTTTTAGGAACGTGACCCTTATTTGTAAGGATCATATTCAAAGACTTGCTACCAACCTCGAATTTCTTCAAGGTGTCCTTAAGTAGCAAGTTCTCCTTTTAGAGAGTTTCTAGATCATGGCATTTCATACATGGAGCTAAAATATCATTAAGTTCAGTTTTTAATTTATCAAAATTATTAATAACAATATCATGCTCCTTTTTTAACAATTTATATTTTCTACTAATTGTTTTGCATTCATCAAACAAGTCATGGAAAGCATTTAACAATTCATCAAATGATAAATATGCATAAATTAAATTCGTTACCTCCTCTCCAATGGCCATGAGGGCATAATGAGCAACTTGCTCGGTGTTGGACTCCTCGTCTTCGGACGCGCTTGAGTCATCCCACGTTACTTTGAGCGCCTTCTTCTTTGGTGTTCTCTTCTTGGCTTGGGGACAATCACTTTTGTAGTCCCGACTTCTTGCATTCGTAGCAAATAACTTGGTCCTTTTTGGGTTCAAGTTTATTTTTAGTGTTATTTTTAAATTTATTTTTTTTAATAAATTTTTTAAATTTCATTGTTAGAAGTGCCAAGTCATTATCAAAGTCTTCATCTCTTGAGTTTTCTCTCAAGTGGTCTTCTAGAGTTCTAAGTGTCATATCCTTCAAGTTCTTTAAAAGGATGTCTTCTTGCTCTTCATGAGCTTTGCAAGTCATTTCGTAGGTCATTAATGACCCGATTAATTCTTCAAAAGGGGAGTTGTTTAAATCTTTAGCCTATTGAATAGTAGTGACTTTAGGGTCCCAACTCTTTGGAAGGGATCTTAGACTTTTATTGACGAGCTCAAAATCTAAAAAACTTTTACCAAGTCTTTTTAGACCATTGACGACATCCGTGAAACGGGTGTACATGTCGCTTATGGTCTCGCTCGGTTTCATTCAAAAAAGTTTATAAGAATGTACTAAAAGATTGATTTTTGACTCTTTCACTCTATTTGCGCTTTCGTGAGTCACTTTGAGTATATGCCAAATATCAAATATAGTTTCACAAATCGAAATACGATTGAACTTGTTTTTATCAAGCGCACAAAATAAGGCATTCATAGCCTTTGCATTAAGAGCGAAAGTCTTCTTCTCCAATTCATTCCAATCGATCATTGGAAGAGAAGACTTTGAAAATCCATTTTCAACAATATTCCAAAGTTCAAAATCCATGGAAATAAGGAAGATCCTCATTCGGGTCTTCCAATAGGTGTAATCTGTCCCGTTGAATATGGGTGGACATGTAATAGAGTGATCCTCTTGGTTTCCAATGTATGACATCTCTCTTGGGTTTTAATCCGATTGAGAGTGAACCCTGCTCTGATACCAATTGTTAGGATCAAGAGCACTAAGAGGAGGGGGGGGGGTGTGAATTAGTGCTGCGGAAAACTTTCATTGGTTTAAAACAATGTTTGTCCGATGAAAGCGTTTTCGATGAAAACTATTTCAGAAAGTTCTTCAACTTAAAATCAAACAAAAGTATAGTTAAAGTAAAGCAACGGAGACAGTTTGCAGTTAAGATAGAGAGCAGAATGTAAATGCAAATCGAGATTTAGAGTGGTTTGGTCAATCTTGACCTACATCTACTTTTGGCTTCCTCCTCTGATGAGGTTACCGACATCTACTAGAGGCCTTCCTTCAATAGACGAAGGCCAACCACCCTTTTACAGCTTTACTCTTTTTGATGGGCTTAGGAGACAACCCTTACAGATTTTCACTCATCTCTTGAATGATCAAAACTTAAAAGAAAAGAGGGAGAAGAACTTCTAGCCTTTTACAACACTTTTAAGCTCTCAAATTCTCAGAATAAATACAAGCTTTCAGTGCCTTTTCATGCAGAAAAGGGTGGGGTTTATATAGGCCCCAACTGGTTTGAATTTAGAGCTCAAAAGTATCATCTCCCGGATTTTCGAGGTCTTGGCAGTACCACCACCAGAACTGGGCGGTACTACCACTTAACACTACTCGGACACCGAGCTCAGGCAATACCACCGCCTGACAAGGGTAGTACCATCGCTTGACTTCGCTCGGAGACTGAGCTCAAGCGGTATCACCGCCTGACAGGGGTGGTACTACCGCTTGACTTTGCTCAGAGACTGAGCTTCTGGGCGGTGCCACCACCGACCAGGAAATCTGGGTCCAAATGGGCTGATCCATTCAGCCCAATTTGGGTCTGTTAAGGGCTCAATTGGCCCCAGATTAAGTTAATGAGATCACCTCCCATTCCTAACTTAATCTTTATGCTAACTATAACATTTAAGACATTAATACTGCAACTCGTGTTCCGGTGCGTCAATCGTTTCTTCCGGCGAGCTTCCGGTGAACTTTCTGGCGAATATCTGACGAACCCTCGACGATGCTCCGACGGACTTCTGACAAACTCCTGGACTTGCAACGATCCTCTTGCCGAGTTCCGACGAGCTTCTTTGGCAAGCTCTTGGACTTCTCGGATTTGTTCCCGTAGAACCTCCGATGACCATTCGGACTTCCGTCGAACTCTCGAACCCCCAATATGATCTTGGTCTTGACTCCAATGCAACACCTGCTACATGTCTTACTGTCATCATAGTTAATTCTGTATATTTATCTTAATATATGGATTATATAATCAAATGATAATTGACTTTATCATCAAAAATCTAAGATTCAACAAAAAAATTGGCTAAGTGGATGAGGTAGCTACTATTAAAGTTGAAGTAGTATTGGGTGCCAAAATCAAGGGTTGAAGAGCAGCTCAACATCTCCATGTTTAAAATAATTGTTGTGGTAGATGACATTAAGGTAGTGAAAGTGATCGAGTACCTTTACATCTCACTAATTGTCTAAATATATTTTTATTTCTTTTTGTTATTAGGAGTTTATCTTTTTTACAAATGGAATGTAAAAGGCTACTATATATATATATATATATACTTTTTGTCTTTCATTGAAGTATAGCTTTTACTAAAACTGATGTATACTTGCACTATGCTTAACGTTGGAGCTGAATCCTTTGCTTAGGAAAAGTACTTCCTAAGACTTGATAGGGACCTTTTTTTTGGGGCGAATTTTTGGGTCAAAGTTATCTCACACCTAGTATCAAGAATACAATAATTTTTTAAAATTTGGGTTACATTGCTCCATATCCTTTAAACATGATTAACATAACAAATTGGCCTATGAACTTTTTCATTTTTTTTAAATAAGTTGGAATTAACTATTGACCCAATCATTAGAGGTTGAGATATAGCTCTTCATCAAACCTAAATCTAGAAACTTGAGGGGTTAAGCTAAGATATTTTTTAATTAATTAAAGATTATATAATATTATTTAGTCCAATAAAATTTCTTAGAATGCATGAGTGCCTAAAAGAAGGATAGACACCCATCACCTATTCTAAATATGAATTGATTGAGGGTGATAATTTTTATAGTTAGCCTCTGAACTTCCTTCATTAAGGTTGGAGATTTCATGTTGAGGATGATCTTAACATTTTTTAGGTTGATATCGATCATCTTTTAATGAATTATAAAATTTAAAAATTTACTCAGGCCAACCCTTATGCATATTTGGAGGGATTCAACTTTTGCTTGTATTGAAGGTCTTCTTAAGGTCAGCTAAATAGGTGAAGGCTTTCTAGCTTTTGACTAATAAACAGGAGTGATCTTCATTTTATTAACTATTATTCTCAAGTCTAAATGGCATGAGCATGTAATAGTATATTTCATGACCAGTAGTGAATGATGGATGCTCCTCATCTTTGGGTGCCACCTTGATTTGATCGTATATCAAAAATGAATCCATGAACTTTAATGATTCATGTTTAAAGGTAAACCAACCGGACGATTTGAGGAATAGAGAAATTATCTTTGGCACAACTTTATTAAAAACACTATATTCAACACATGTCTTTCATTTTTTTATTACTCAGGATATCATATTTCACATAAAAAGTCAACATTTGATAACTTATCTATTTCCTTTACAATAAGCAACTGACATACATGGATGTATCTTCTTAGCTTCTGCTGAACCAAAGTATGGTTTGGATCAGTTCTGATAAGATGTTGTATATCACTAAGAGACTCCAAGTTGAGTCGTAAGAAGCTAATGAGTTCATTCTTCCATTCTTCAGGCAGGTGACTCTGATCTTGAAGTCTTTAACTAGCTTAGTTCCTTATTTTTTTATAGGTATTATTATGTTGATGCAATACATCAAGTATATGATCACATTTGTTGTAAATCTTGGTTGATTAGTTTGTTTTAACCTTCTCTCCTAACTCATAGAGGACTAATTGTGGCAGCAGAATGACTTTGGGCATAACAAAATTAATGTATATCGAGTTCTCTTAGGACAAATGGGTCACATTTTTTGATTGTTTATCGTTTGGGATTATATCTTGACTTCACTTGGTATCATAATTTAATCTTTATTTAGTTTTATTGGGCACTTTATTCCCCATTTGCTTCCGTTTCGTGAGTAATAGCAATTAATGACAAGTAATCCACTTAGATACCTAATTATCCTTTCCTTTTTTTTATTTATTTAACTATGTATATTGATAATTGAATTGAAAAAATAATTTAGTCTCCAAATGATTCTGTTTTAAACTGAAATTTAATGTATACTTAGTTTTATATTGCTCCTAATCTTTTACAAAATTTCATGATTATATATATATATATATATATATATATATATATATATATACGAAAGGATCCAAGAGAGATTTGTGACGAAACAGCTACTGAATCCATAATTAGCGACAACCGCAGGAACACAATATAGGTTAGCCAGATAGATATGCTGGAGTCGGAGTTCCCAATTCCTGTTCTTATTCTTCAACCCAATAATGACTCCAAAACATTAGGCTTAGTTCCAGTGGATCTTATGGTACCCCTCTTTGTCCAGAATAACGCTATCAACGGTGCGAATTAGAGGTACATGGAGGACGAGCATGAACCCCCTGATGTTGCTCTTCTTATTGAACATGCCTTGGAGTTTCAAGCTCCGACGTTGAAGTAGACGGTGTATGTCTCGTCTCTCAAGCTCAACAATGGCTCCAGCACAAAGTTCTGCTTCGCTCCCTTTGCCACGAAGCTGATGGGATTGTACTGCTTTAACCCGGAAACAGGAGTGAAACTGACCGCCCGCCGGAACGCCACGTCCGAGTTCGAGGAGCAGATGAGTCGAACCTTGGTTCCGGCAGAGTAATCGACTCCACCGGACACGAAGCACCCTCGCTGACTGCTCGACTCCAAGGACACCGTGTCCTGTCTCCCATCCAACCCTTGGACCACACTGAATATAGAATCTGCGGTAGCAGCAGTTGAGACTGCGAGGCCATTGCTCGGCCCTTGATGCGCCACCACCATCCCCGGAAGATCAAACGGCTCCAATGTCGCATCATTCTGAGCCGTCGCCGTTGCCGTCGCCGTCTTCATCTTCTTGGTAGCTAGGAAATGCGGGCGATTAGAGTCTTGGAAGATGACTCTGAACGTGGCATGGACGGCTGAATTCGTCCCTTCCGCCGGCCACTCCTCCATCGTTATCGAACCGTTCGAGTTGGAGAAGACCAAAATCTTCCCGTTGGCCTCCTGGATGAGGGACACCAGCTGACCATTATACGAGGCTGGAACCGCAGTGATCCAATCCGCGATGGAGCTGGAATTCCATGTTTTTATGTCCCACTCTCCACTGGTGAGGCCTGCAAGAAGGTAAGGACCAAAAAGAACTGCCTGCAGAGAACCGTATTCCGGCCGATCATCTGCCAGAATTATGGAGCAAGATCAAAAGTGAGATCGTCATGTCATGTATACCGTTTCCAGTTTGATTTCAGTCGAAGCCCAAAAAAAAAAAAAGAGTAATGAATGCACCTAATGAACTCTGTGGAATTTATACTCACTGACCTTTTATGGGTTCCGTCCTTAATTTGAGAGGCAGCGCAAGGGTCAAGTTGTCATTTGAAGTCCAATTTCTGGCAACACACAGGAAGTTTCCTACCAAAACACACAAGTATTAGCAAGCTTGAATGACAAAACCAACAACCAACGTAGTGAGAACAATCTCTAGTTTTTCTTTTCTTTCTTTAGAAATCGACAGGTATTTAGAAAATCAAATTAGGTAGCAAAGTTGGACTTATTTTGCAATTGGTTACTGAACTTGTTATACAAAGAAATAAAACCACTGGAAACTAAGGTTTGATGCAGTCAAGTGTCTCGTTTTTGCTTGCATCTAAAACACTTCTTCTGCCTTTTCATAAATGAAAATCGTATATCAATGTCGAGAAAAGCATGACGACAAAGCTCTTTTACACTGACAGAGCTAGCAGAGGTGCCAAATTTCTTTCATACTACATTTTATCAATGAATGTCCGTATCGATTCTTGCAAAAACATCAATAGCCATGACGATGACTATCTCAGATAACACAAGGACAGATATCATACCAGGAGATGGAAGTGGCAGGTTTTGATCATTCAGAGTCACATTTGCACCATCTAAAGATGTCCAAGATGGCATCCGCAGGTTCAAAGTTGAAGATTGACTAGTTGACTGTGCATGTGGGAAACAAAATGTAAGACAAAAGTCAACTAAGTTACTCATAATGTCTCTCAATCAAAAACTAATTCTCATGGCATTAAAAAAACTTCTGTGATATTCTTTGCCAGTGGAAGTGAACCCAATGAGCAAAGGTCTAAACTTAATGCTTTTACAACATGAAACTTGATTAATGCATAATTCTTAAAAAATAAGAATAACATTTACGGGTATGCTCAGCAGACTATATTTAACTGCTAAGCTCATTGATAATCCACAGTAAAAAGATTGGTACCTGGTTAGTCAAGATTCTTATCGAAATTTGGAGATGAGGGTCAAATGAATAAACAGATTTTGTCTTCTGACTGAGTACAACCCCTGCAGACCTCCAATTAAAAGAACTTGATATATACTGTATTATATAAAGGCTTGGTGTAGTCCCTTTCTCCTCAAAATAAATAGAATCTCCAAGTTTTGAAAATGATTCTATTCCTGCAAAGGGAAAGAGATGATCATATGCA
This sequence comes from Musa acuminata AAA Group, assembly GCF_036884655.1. Lineage (NCBI taxonomy): Eukaryota > Viridiplantae > Streptophyta > Magnoliopsida > Zingiberales > Musaceae > Musa > Musa acuminata. Next base: position 34,043,126 of record NC_088335.1, on the reverse strand, counting down.
AATACATATGCAGCCATCTAATGATCATGATGATCATAAGCAAATACACATCTAATGAATTACAAATACACAGCAAGATCAGTTGAAACTAAGACAAGTTCAGATTTTTCAGAAACTACTATCTGACATGCAAATGCAGACTTTATGAATTTATGATCGTGTAGTCACTGCCAAATAGATAACTTAGGAAATTTACAAAAGCACAAAGACTTGAAATACCACTTCTGGTAACTTAGGAATCGGAAAGGTCCAGAGGAAACATTACACTACCTGTTCCATAACAACACCAAAATGAATCAAACTTTGTTCCCCACCCATGGTAGCTCCTTGCCTTTGACTGTCCAGGGCCCTGCGGAAGCATGTAAATCATCACCCCAGGCTCCCTTCCTCTTTGAATGCTTAGCACACCATTCATCAATGTTCTCTCATAATAATCAGCATAAGCCATCTCCTTCGTCCATCTAAATAAGTTTCGAGATACCTGCAAGATAGGCATGCAAAAAATTTTGAAAAATGATGAAATTTAATATGCCGACAATTTATTTTATATGAATTAAACATCTTAAAGTAAACTCTAACTCCTCTACCTAACCTTTTTGTATTTGTCATTTCAAGCAAGAACTTCGAATGTAAAAGAAATAACTGTATATTCTGAAAAACATATTAGTGGTAGTACTAGCAAAAGCAAGATTGCCACACCTTAAGCATGTTGTAAGTTGTACAAGATTCTTCGTTTTCTGTGCTTAGTGTATCTGCCAGACGTTTTGGGTCAGACCTGCATATTAAGGTAAAAACAGTCTGTAAACCGTTACAAAGCATCAACACTCAGTAAAGCTAATATTTCTGGCATGAAATTTCAGGATTCATCATCACATGAACAATTTAGTATATATTATGTACATCAGGGTTGTAAACAAGAACAAAATCTTTTGCTAGTTCTATTACCAGAATTCACTGACAGAGGTTCCTCCTGTTGCATAGCTGTGGGAAGAATTCACGATGTCCATAAAGAATGCACCAATCTCCTAAAAAATTAATCAAGTCTATCACTAGGTGATTCAACATACTAAGAGAAATTTTGAGATCTAAATTTCCAGAAGAGAAAAGGATGGATTGCATGGAAGCACTTCTAAAAATTGAAACAAGCCTTTAACTGATGGGCCAATTTCTAGGCCAGAGGCCTATCTTGGAGTTTGGGCAGGAAGTAGGACTAAACTAATAATCAATGGCTCATTTGGCTTCAATACTGTGGTTCAAGTATCTCTCATAAAATTAAAGAATATATATTATCATACTCAGTGATTATATAAATCTTGCATCAAATACATTCAGGTTGTGTCAGACCCAGTCTGGACTTCAACAAGTAAATAATCAAGATTAGGACCTATTTGGTATGGGCTTAAAAGTTTTAACTGAAGGCAGCCAAAAGGGTACTGCTAAGCAGATGGATTTAACATTACCTTGCATCCATGGTTCCACAAGTGCATTTAACCCGATGTGTTTGGTTCATCCAAAAATTACAGTTCTGGTAAGCAATTCAGGTAAAAAAATTATGTGCTAATCATGCAGCTGTGAATGTGAAATTCCAAATATAGCAACAAGTGCTTTCTTGAATGCAATAACCTCAGAAGTAACCCTGTATAGTACGGTCATTGAAACCAGGTACAGAGCAACAGACAGAATACTACTCTTCCAATGAAGAGAGTGGAGAACATACTCATGGAAATAATTCAGCTCGGCTAATAAGTTGCTAATGTCAATCGAAAAGTGTCAATCAATTAAATGATTAATGATCTACACACCACTAAAGTCTATACTCAAATGTCAATTATAAATTTTACCTTGTAAAGTGGATCACCCGTGATCTCATATCGCATTTGTGCTCCTATAACAACTGGGATATGTGTATTTGAATGGAAACCAGAAAGGCTATCGGCCTGTAATCAGAAGTATGAAAGAGTTAGCTTCCTTAGCATTACAGATCACAAGGATGGTGAAACTATCATTGTTTATACAATGGATTTTGCACTTTGCAACTACTGTTCATCACCATAAAACACTTGCTGTTGGTTAACTAATGTATGTTAATCATCACATTTTGTGATTAACACAACTGAGACCTGTTGCATAAGATGCCTTCATGAATGGATCTGGTCATATTCTTTGGCATCTAGATTATAGCATTACTGATGACATTTGAAAAGGTATAAACAGAGAAGAATTTGTTGGACAAGGGAAGAAGAGAAGTTTTGTATAAAAAGATCACTACAAGGACTACCATAAATCTTACACTTGTTTTTCTCGATTTGCATGTTATTTACAATTTGTTGACTGAAAACACCCTTTATTTTTTTAAAAATAAAATATCCTTCCATTATGTCATCTTTATAACCTTGATTGCAACAGTTCCACATTGTTCCAAGAAATTATCGTGTCAGTTTGTCTGCAGCATATTCTTCTCCTGACAGATATACAATGAGTTTGAATTGGAGATAGAATGCTATAGATTAGGCTGTTTAAAATAGGACAGTGACAAATCCAATTCTGAAGATACAATGTCTTGTTCCAGATATGATAGTTTGAATATCATATTCCAAGTCAAAATAAATGTATACGTTGATTTGAAGCAACTAATATAGTGGTAGATATACAGTTAGTGTTGGGCATAGAGTGTTATGGGCTTGGGTGATTGATATTAGACAGTAAAAAAGAAACTTATGAAGAAATATAAATATAAGCTCAATAACAGAGGTATCAGAAAAGGCATTATTAGTCTATCAAAATATCTATATATTAATGTTAATCTTTCATGACACAAGCAGAGTTCAAAAGAGTATGTATCTCATATCATGTGACAAAAAACTGGGGCAAAAATCAAATTGAAACCCTGTTTTCAATTTGAATCAAGTTTACTGCTAGTGAAACAAAAAGAAGATACACAAACTAATATGGAGGCAAAAAGATGTAAAGAATGATTACCTGCACTGCAAGCAAACCAAGAAAACATGGTTTGTCAAAAAGATGAGCCAATACCACATGCTTTGGATCGTTCTGCATTAATTTCAAACAAGAATTTGATTTAGTTTTTTCTCCAAGATCCTCAGAAATAAATTAGATGTCCACAGATTGACTCTAAATGCAGGTAACAAATTATTATTACAAATTGTCAGTATTGAAATTTTTCTGAAGCTGTCACTACAATTGCTCTATAAAGCTGTTTTTGAGCCAGACATTATGTAGAAGTACTAGAAAATGGGAGCTGTAACTTCATATTAAATTTTACCTACATGACAATGACAGACTTGTCTAAAAGTCACATCTCTATAGTGATTTTGATCAACTGAAAAAAAGGGTTCCATGTAGCTTAAGAGCACATAACTAAAAGCTTTAGAAACTTCAGTCTAGCTAGAGAAGCAATGGGTACTAAAATTATCTTTATTAATGCTTTAAACAGTTCGACCATTATTCCCCACTCTACATGAGCTTCTTTCCAGCTAAATTTCTTGTAAGTTCAGACCACCTAGATCCAGTAAACTGCATGAAACTATAAGCCTATAAAAACAACAAAAAAGTGATTTTTTCCTAAAAATAATCCATGTTCATCATGTATTAAGTTACAAACTTAGAAGAATAAGTGTTAACGTGGGTGCCTGAATAACCAGATATAGATTGTAGCATAGTGAAATTGCTTCAGTAACCTGGATATATTCAGATATATTGCATACAAATTATCAAACAAATGGTACACTTCTTATTGCTTTAAGCAAACCTACAATGTGAATTAATGGAATAACTTCTTGTACATAAAGAAAACAAAAAAAAAATGTAGTATTGTTTTTTGGTAAAAAAAACCAAGTATAATCCATCAAGCTGTCTGCTAATGGTAAAATGAGTAGTAAAAAAGCCAAGTATAATCGATCAAGATGAAAAAGCTGTGTAGAAATTACCATACTTCAGACTACATGACTGGAATAAGTATGTAGCAGTTCAAAGAATAATTTACCGTAATACTGTACAGCCTGTAAAGAACATCATTCATGCCACCAGTTTCTTCATTGAGGGACGTCCAATGTCTTTCTATACTGTATTTGAGTATGACATTCTTAACACGGTTGCCAAAGTAATCAGCCATCCCCACCACCATTTGCAATGCTTTGACATTGCTAGCTAATATATATTGATCAAGAAGGCCAGCCATGATCTGCTCATGAATCAGCATTAGTTATTATAGAGTAAATTTAAAGATGAAGACGTAGGCATAAATGTCACAGTAGCTTTCCTTAGTAATCAAGTATCAAGATAGATTACCTTATGAATGGTGTAGTATGGAGCCCAAACACTTTTTATGGCTTCAAAGCGATCAAAAAATTCAGGAGGAAAAGCAGAAAGATATCCTGTGCCTACTTTCTTCTGGCAGTCATAAAGTGCATCAACTACTGATGACATTTTTTCATATAGGGTTTGATTATGTGAACTAGCCCACATCTGAGCAGAGGCACTCATGTAGTGGCCTGCAACATGACAAGAAGTACCATAGACTATTGTTCTGATTTCAAACACAACAAAATAGAGATGACAACAACATAATCATCAACTAAGCTTCCAGGGGCAGTTTAAACAAAAATGACAAAAAGTTGTCATTCCGCTACATGTGTGATAGCCTTAATAGATCTGTAGCTATCTCCAGTAGTTATCTCAGTGAACGGCAGCACAATTAGAGAGACTAAGGGTCATGTTTCCTTTCTCACTACCCCAGACCAATTTCACCAAAATTTTCTAATAAGAACTAAGCAAAGAAAAACTCGTGATTTGGAAAATGCAAGTGGAGGATCCTTAACAATATACTTAATATGAAGCAAGGAGGAACTAACATACAAGTGCGGTCACATGAGAACATGATGGTTAACAATCACACAACCATGATAGAAACAAGAAATAAGTAGTCAGATTAACTTCAAATGATTAATCGATTATGATCATGACTTTTCCATAATTAATCCATGTATCCCTTACTGTAGGGAATCTGAATGTTCCTTCAATGCCAGGGTAACTTGATAGATAAGGTCATGATAAATAGCTCCAATGTGTCTGACGCCACATAACCTTGTATTTAAATGCTCAATCAAATGAAACGCAAAACATGTAATAGCAACTTAATGGGCCGTAACTTGCAGATATATTAAATATGGCAATCAGGGTTCACGTTTGTAGTTTTTAAATAGAAGACAACTATGCATAACTAGAGTGGTTCATGTTTGTAGTTTTTAAATTAGATGCACAATGAACCATAATTGGAAAACATTGATTTGCTATCTTATGATGTCTGATAAACAATCAAATTTAAGCTACATTTAAGTTTATATACACTATAAATAGAGGAAAACATACGTCAATTACAAGTCTCTTTTACTTGTAATAATACTCGAAGTTAGGTATTGAGCTAAACATATTCGAAATGAACCTATGTATAATGTACACCATGAAAGATTACAAAAAGTTACTAGGGAAGATGTATTAAAACCATTCAAGTTAATCAAAAAGTTACTAGGGTAGATGTATTAAAACCATTCAAGTTAATCATGGCACTAGTGAACCAATTTCTAATCTCACATAAAGTGTCATATATAATTGTGCTAATGTGTCAGTGGCAAATCTTTAAACAATAATGCCATGATAACCAAAAGGAGGCTTTCCGGATAGTTTAACCACCATGCCATTTGGGTGGTAGCAGTAAGGTGATATAAATATGCTCTGTTTCTTTAAGCATCAACAAGTACAAATTAAAAAAAAAAAATCATTTCTGTTGTCTGAGATACAATAGAACTGTCAGAACCTGACCATGTCAATCTAAAAAGAAACAGAAAAGGTATCACCAAAAGGCTTGACTGATGAAGAGATTAACAAGAAAGGAAGAGTTCATGAAAATTTGATGCCCAACCACGAAAGACATGCCACAGGGAGGTCATAGGATAGAAAGCAATGATTGCCGCATGGCATCTTCAACAAACATCTTAGTTTTACCACATATAAGGCAGTACCAAAAAGTTCTTTCAAGTTGAGGAACAACGAGAGAAAATTCAATCCACCACAAAGAAACGAACAATGTGGAAATGACTGCAGATGTTTGAGAAACCCAAAGTGAAAACTAGAGGTGGGAAGGGTCACAATTCTTTCAAGTATGTTACCCCCTGAAATATTAATAGCAAAAGGAAGCACTCTTCAGTGACTCATCAACTACTTATGAGTACATAACATCAATGTGAGATGTTAATGAGAAAAACAAATGGCTTTAACCCAAACAAATTAATGAGAAAAACAGGCACAAAATAGTTTATCCGTGAACTATGATAACAGAACATTATTAGTTCGCAAAAGGCAAGCGGTCAGCATGGGTAATTCCTAATCAAAAAAAGAAGAAGTCACTAACCCACGAAATGACCTCTAAGCTCCACATTTGGCCCCTCCCATCCTCCATAAGGTTCACCAGGAGCTGGAAGACCAGCTTGATGCCTAAAGTTCCAAACCAGTCGGTCGACATCAAGAAGTAACAGGTACTCCAGATTAGTCTGCTTGGCTCGTCCATACATGGAATCCGGGTCGAGGCGGACATCATGGAGAGACACTTCATCAAGGAAATTTCTTCCTTGCTGCCGCATATTAGCCCCACCGAAACCCTTCATGCTTCGGTAGAGCATCAGCCAGTCAAACTCCTCCATCGGAGCCTCCTTGTTCCGTAGCTTTCTTGGTCGCAAATCCATCCATGCCGACTCATCGGTAGGGTTTAGGTGGTAATAAGAGAGCATCTGCGCCTTCCAAGTTTGGTTGGTGGTGGACATAAGCTGAGCACGAACCGTGTGAGAGGATAATTGAGTAGGAATGTTGGTGCATTCCTTGCCGGAGACATGACCATACAGTGAGGATGCCAGAAGAAAGAAGCAAAAGATCCAGCGCAGTTCCATATCGTCTTTTGTCGACGGGTATGAATCAGTTTGATGCAAAGCGAGGAACAAATAGATTTGATGAGGATAAGAATCGAAAAAAAAAGAAAAAGAAAATGGAATTGAAGCGACTACATGTCACTCGAATTCTCAACTCCTTTTATACGTATCCCCAGAAAATTCAGTACAAAAAAAAAAAAAAAAAGAGGGTTTTACTTGGAAAGAATGGCTAACTACTGTTCAGAAACCGCAGAAGCAAATGCAAGTGCAAAATCACGCTAAATGCGACCACTATTTCACAAAACTAGAAGACGAAGCAGTGATTGTAGGAGAGATATCAGTGACCAAAATTAGGTGGGTGTACAACAGCGATGACAGAGAAGAACGCAGCTCATGACTAACAACACAAGAAGAAAGAAGAAGAAGTAGCAGAATAAGAAGAAGATAAAAAGGGTGTTGTTATCCTTTGAAAGACATGACACTTCCTTGTACCAAGAAACAAGCCCCCCTCACAGGATATAGAACTCTAGAGCGAAAGAGGAATGGAACGGAAAGATTCCAACAAACAAAGAGCCTGTGGATGAGGGCAGGAGGCGGGATATTTATTTATACTCCACTCTACAATAAGGGAGGAGGGTGAGCTGCACAAAGTCGGTCCGTGAACGCAACAACAGTAGGAAAGATAAGATTTTTTTTTCCTTTTTATCTTCCTTCCTTTTTCGTAAAGAATGGAAAAGAGTAGAGATCGCAGCAGAAAGAGAATTATTAACTAATGAAGAGCAGACGAGTATTGTAATCACCATAATTTCTCTCTTTTAAAATATATTACTTATTTTTTATTTAAATTATTATTTTTCTTGTTTATGTATTATGGTTAAGGGAATGATGGATTGATTTCATTAATCACATCGATGAGTTTAATTTTATCAATCAATTAAATTATTAATCGATTTATTTTCTAGTGAATGTTATGATTTTTAAAATTAAATAGTTTATATTCTATTTTTATATGTGAATCATAATAAATAAATATTATATTTCTATCTTTATGTATGAAAATAAATTAAAAATAAAAATTAAATTATTATTTACCTTTTGAGAACATCATATTTTTGGGCTTCTCGATATTTCGAGAATAGGATAGTCGAGGAAAGATAAAAACCTCTATTCTTTTTTAATTAACTTTCATTCATGCTTTGAAATATTTGATGTTATGATTGTTATAATTAGATGATGCATAATAATATTTTTAATTTTAAAATTTTATGATTAATAAATAATAATAATTAATTTGTGGTGTTATAATGGTTATTTGACTTATCATGGTCTCTTAACCTTAAGTGAATTTTAAGATTGAGTTAACTATTAAAATTCTTATATTTGGATTAACATAATAATTTTGATTTATTTAATTAGATATATTTGTGTTTCAAGAATTATGTACGAATTTTTATGATTTAATTAGTTTTAAATTTAAGCTCATAAATTTAAATTCTTTAATTCATGAATATGAGTTATTCTTTAATAATTTAGAATACTAAAATCTAATTTGATAAGGAGAGTCTAATTATGATTTGATTTGAGTTAGGTTGATCTACTAGACCGAGTCGACCCAGCCCATGTGATCAAGTATGGCTCAACTCACGTGGTCAGGCATAACCTAACATATGTGGCTATGTATGGACCCAGCCAATGTGGTAAGGTACACAACCTAATCTATATGGTTATGCACGATCTAGCTCATATAGTCAAATATGATCCTAACTCATGTGTCTAGGCACGACCCAACCTGCGAGCCAAGCATGATCAAGTTCAACGATAAGGCTCAACTCAACTTGTGAGTGAAGTTTAGCCTAGTTCACGAAATTAGACCAGCCTAGCTATGCGATTGGTGTTAGACATATCGTCGCTCCTCTATCTAACCCATTGTACCTTAGCCCAACATATTACTTAGGACAAGTATGTGTGGCGCACGTTACCCAAAGTTAGGTGCATTAATTCAATTTGGGTTATCACTATGCGACATAATCTGATTATTTTATCTCTTTATTGGTTTGAACTTATTAATTAACTGAACATATATGTTTGATTGATTCAAGCTTGTTTAGGATATTCCAAACTAACATGACTAATTGAAATTAATTAAATTTAAATTAAACTAGTTTAGGGTGATTTCAAATCGATTCTATAAGGATTTGAGGTTGGTTCATTACGTCCTAATTGATTTTAGTTTGATTTAAGTTAATTGAGTCATTCTAATTAGGATTTTGATTGATTGAGAATTATCAAGAGATTAATATCACATGTCTTTAAAATATTTTAATTAATTTGATGAATTTAAAAAGTTTTATTTGAAAGTATCATGGAAATGATTATTGGTTTACTACTTTTCAAAAGTTTATGATATTGATATGATTGTTACAGGCTCATCACAATGTGAAGCTACTACTGGACATATAGTTTAACAGATCATATATCAAGCATAGTCCCTAATAATATTTTATCATACTATCTCTTAGATACATACGTGAATGAAGAAAAATAAGACGATTCTCTTCGAGGATTAGTGGGCCATCAAATATGATCGTTAGATAATTTCTCTATCCGTTGTTGATAGAAACGTGTCCCCACTTAAACGGATGAGAGATACTACTCCATTTGTTGTTAAGAGTACAATATTAGTTCTCTTCCTCGAAAACAATCCGTCTCGTGGATTATGTCTTTTCATTTGCTATTATGAGAGTGTACCGTCGAGTGTGATATATGTATTTGTTATTTGACTATTATGTATGTATTGCATGTGATTGATACATGATTTTATTTATTATATAATAATAATAATAATTTTTTAGTTTTATAATGAATCGATATATTATCATCTCATATTAAATTATTAATATTTGTATATATTTTATGAATAATAAAAAATATTTTTATGATTATTAAGTTGATATATTTTTATTTTATATTTATTTTTAGAATAATCTATCATTCTAGTTAATAAAATAGATTATCGTAATAATAGAGATTTGAATTTAAAGATAAAAAAAAGAATGTATCTTCTGTAAATTTATGAATAATAAAATAATAATTTATTTTTTAAAAATTAAATATGAGCTGTGATAAGTGTAGACGACCGGAACAAACAAGAAGAGGAAGGGAAGAGGAAGAGGGGGATAACGGAATCCACCTCACCTCACGGCGCCAGACAGCCATGTGGGTGGACAACCTCGGCTCGTCCTCCTCCTTCTCCATCTACATTCTGATCATAATGCGTCCCCATCACAAATGCAAATCCTTCTCTTCTACTCCCTATAGGTAAAATTTCAAAAGAAGATGATAACGGGTCAGTGCGACTCTCCTTCTGTTTTCTTCTTCTCTTTTTACCGCTTTCCGTCAGTCTGTTGGATGGTGGCATATGATAACATGCATCGCATGGTGATGGGGAAGGGCCGACGGGGACGTGCAGAAGCAAAGTGTAGTGGAGTGTAATTGGCGTCAATCTGTCCTCCGACCAACAAGCGAAGTGATGAAGAAAGAGACCGAGAGATAGACCCACACCACCCGTTTGTTTCTTTGTCTCTTTGGCCGATTCGACCGTCCAACCAAGGGGGGAATGCGGAGGAGTTGAAGCAATCGATTGGTTTCCCGTGAACTCCAGCCATGGACGGTCGTTGGAATTGGGAATCTTTTCTTTTTAATATATATGTGGGAAGTTGGAACTTCAAAGTGACATGGATTTTTGCTCTCAGTGTTCCGTACGTGGGGAAGGTGGTGGTGGGGCAATTCTTTGATAGATAGAGAGAGAGAGAGAGAGAGAGAGATCGGAACTAGAATCTTGTGGGACGGAGCATTTCCTTGAGAAGGGAGAGTTACTTGGGGAATTCCAATTTCGACCGCATGTGTGTTTGCATACCATAACTATCCATCCATCCATCAATCTACGGTGTGAGGCTGGCTGGCCTGCCGTGCTTCGTGTTGGTTGATCCGTCATCTTCTTCTTCTGATGGGTGGTTGATCTGTCCAACCCAAATTGGTCATCCAGCCAGCTGGCTGACACAGTTATTTTGTTCGAGGACTCGAGGTTGTGGCCTCATTCTCCCAATCAATACAACACTGGTCCTCCCTATCCTTCCAAAGGAGTAATGGAGCGAGCATTCTAATTCTCATGCCCGTCACCCTACGTCCCACTAATTTCTTACGTCTCCACCCTCCATCGATATTAGATGGTCTGTTGACGTTAGATGGCGTAGAATTATTGTTCCGTGAAAGTAGTCCATCCACAATATCGGCGGACCATAAAAACCATACCCACATAAATAATAAATAGATCATCAATGTTTGTACTATCAATATCCACATTTTGACCGCCTTCATAAACTTCCTTGCCTTACTGACTTGATCGTAACTTTAGATCAATCATAATAGCAGTCATCATGCCTTTAACTTTAGATCGTAACTTTGTGATTGAAATGATTTTTCTTTTTACATCAAGTGACCTTTTATTCCCGCGTGTGAATGGCGGAGCATCAAGAACATTTAAATTTAATAAGACTAGACTTCAATTGGTAGAGCTTTAAGAAGAATCGAAAGACTAATTGTTTTGTTTTGACTTGGAGTTGTAAGTTTTCAAGAATCGAAAGCTCGTGCCCAAATCAAGTTGCATGAACTACTTTGGTGCCGGTCTCCGATCCATCCGCGATGGTGGAATAAACTGGCCATAAGGTAAGGAAAGATGGATGGAACGAGAACCGAATGAAGGAATATAATATACATGTGAGGTGTGTATATATATATATATATATAAATAAATATAAATCTTTTGACCAGGTGGAGAATATTCTTTGTCTTTTCAAGGGAGGAGTTCCAAGTTTGATCCATCCTCATGTATCCAATGTATTATGATTCGTGTCGAATGCAAACATTCTAAATCCATGTGTGCTTTAATTGCATTCCTTTGGATTATAATAGCACTTACTAGACTGTGTTTTTAATATTAGATTTAATGGATTATGAGTTGGTCCACTTCTGCCTTGCTAAAGAATTCCTAGCGTCCTACTAAGATTGGATGGAAGATGTGGATGGTAGTTAATTAGATATAGGAAGCTCGGTAATATAGAATGACTCCTTTGCTGCTTACTTTTTTCTTATTTATTTATTTTTATTTCTCAACCTAACTTTTACAGAGAGAGAGAGAGAGAGAGAGAGAGAGAGAGAGAGAGAGGTGACGCCGTGAGCGAGTGTCGCAAGATTCACGAGACATGCAAGGCAAGTTGTGCGAGGTGAGCTGTTTCAGCAGAAGGTGTTTTGGATGTGTCGGTCGGTGGCTTGATTCAGTCCATGAAAGTGATGCGTTTAATTAATGGAACTTATGACTCCACCCAATTTATATTCTCTTTTAATTCCACGCCAACCCAACCATCTTCAATCCGTATTCATCCATCAAACAAGAAGGTTAAGCAACAACAAACAACAAAAGGGTTCCTGTGGTATTTTATTTTTTTAAAATTTAATTTTGATTGTTGTATATGGAAGAACATGTGCCTTGCACAGATACTCTTTTATGGTATCCTTCGGATTTTATTCGGTGGCTTGATTGTTATATATGGAAGAACATGTGCGAAGCTCATTCCTTTTCTTCTTCTGTTGGGTTTGACGGGGATTTGGGGTTAAATCGTCCTCTTTTTTTTTTTCTCTTGTCCCTTAATAATTTTCTTGTGGTTGCATTTGGTTTCGATCTTCATCTTTGGGTGTGCCACACCTCTTCCCTTTACTCGATAGTCCAAGCCTAGATCACCCAACCATGACTTAACTCTTCGTTGTGTAGTATGGAGTGCTGGTTTATTACGCGGTGCTGCTCCAGTATTCAATGCCTCCACGGCTATATGGCCATATCAACTTCTTTACGTTAAATCAATTATACAAAAACTTATAACAAAAGTTGATCAAAACATCTTATCAAGTGTTAAATAAATATTATTACTATGTCAAAAAATATGTATATCATACGTATATAGAAATATAGTAGATATGATTCTTTGTGGCTTACCTATGAGAGAATGGTGGGATAATTATGTGACTAATCTAATCTAGATGGTAGAGTCCCTCCTAGCGTTTCCGGCTCACCCATTGCTTAATGACTCTCTTCTATACTATTTTTTTTTTTATCACTTTGCCTGAGACACCCAAAATATTTATAGAAAAATACAAGAAATATTTATAAGCTTAAGATATAAAATCATGGTACAAATAATAATACACTTCCTGACCCAAATCAAGGTTTCCAGAAAAAAAAATTTCTTTTAGTATTGTTAGGATCAAGTCGATACTAAGAGGGGTGTGAATTAGTGCAATAGATTAAAACATCAATTTAAAAATCTTTATATATTAAGAATGATCTCGGAAGATAACTTTGTTGAATCTCGGATTTTGATGATGAAGTCAATTGTCATTTGTTGTCTAATCTATGTGTTGAGATAAGTGTGCAGGATTAACTACGATGAAAGATAGACAAGCAGCAGGAGTTGCGCCGGAGTCAAGTTCATGATCACGTTGGGAGTTCGAGAGTTCGACGGAAGTACGGACGGTCGTCGGAGGTTCTGCGGGAACAGATCCGAGAAGTCCAGAAGCTTGCCAAGCGAAGCTCGTCAGAACTCGCCAAGTGGATCGTCGCAAAGTCCAGGAGTTTGCCGGAAGTCCGCAGAAGCATCACCGAGGGTTCATCGGATGATCGACGGAAGTTCGCCGGAAACTCGCCGGAAAAAGCAATTGACGTACCGAAGCAAAGCTGCAGAAATTGTCTTAGATTTAATCGTAGTTAGCACGGTGATTAAGTTAGAAATGGGAGGTGATCCCATTAGCTTAATCCTGGGGCAATTGGGCCCCTGAAGAACTCAAGTTGGGTCGAATGGTTAAACCCATTCGAACCCAAGAAGCTGTGGGAGGTGCAACCGCCCAGGCAGGGAGGTGCCACCGCCCAGGCTAAGTCTCCCAGCGAGACTGGGAGGTGCAACCGCTCCAGCCAGGCGGTGCAACCGCCCAGGGCTCAGTCTCCAAGCGAGACTGGGCGGTGCAACCTCCTCTGTCAAGCGGTAGCACCGCCTGAGCTCAAGTTTCGAGCTCTGCCTGGTGATGCAATCACCGAGCTCAGTCTTCGAGCTCTGGAAGAGAAGTACGACCTCTCTGGCCAGGAGATGCACAGCCTAAGCTCAGTCTTCGAGCTCTGGCAGAGAGGTACAACCACCTCTGGCAGAGAGGTGCAACCACCTCTGGCAGAAAGGGGCGATCACCTCTGGCAGAGAAGAGAAACTTCTCTGGTCAGGAGATGCACCGCCTGAGCTCGGTCTTCGAGCTCTGGCAGGAAGGTGCAACCACCCTTGACAGAGAAGGTGCAACCGTCTGAGCTCAGTCTTCGAGCTCTGCCAGGCGGTGCCACCTCTCCAGTCGAGAGGTGCAACCGCCTGAGCTCAGACTTCGAGCTCTGCCAGGCGGTGCCACCTCTCCAGTCAAGAGGTGCAACCGCCTTATCCCGGAATTTCGGGATTTGATCGTTTTGAGCTCGAAATTTGAATTGGGTTGGGGCCTATAAATACCCCACCCATTCAGCACTGAAAAGAAACAGACCCACACCGAAATCTTGATCTTTTCTGTGATTCTGAGAGCTCAAAAGTGTTGTAAAGCCTTTAAGTCTCCTCCTTCTGTTCTTCAAGTTTTCAGTTGTAAAGTGAGGAGAGAAAGGTCTGTAAAGGTTGTCTCCTGAGCCTGTTAAAAGGAGAGAAACTGTAAAAGGGCAGTTTGGCCTTCGCCCATTGAAGGAAGGCCCCTAGTTGACGTCGGCAACCTCGTCGGTGGAGGAAGCCAAAAGTGGAGTAGGTCAAGGCTGACCGAACCACTCTAAATCTCTGGTTTGCGTTTATTTTTGAGCACTTTATCATTACTGCAAACCTCCTCCATTACTACTGCTCTCTGCGCTTTCACGAACAAGTTCTAAGTGCTGTTCTTCCGAATCTGCATTCAGACGTAAATTCGTATTTTCGTACATTACAGTTTACGTTTACGTTTGATTCTGCAGAACTGTCTTCGGTGCTTTTACGAAAGAGTTTCTTTGCAGTTTACACTTACATTTTGATCCTATTGATAACTGCAAACTGTCCTCTACAATTTTACGAACGAGTTTCAACATTTAGACGTAAAACTGCATTTAGACGTAAATCGGCTTTCCTCTCACAATCATCAGTTCTCAGTTCACGTTTACGTCTTGATTTCAACTGCATACTGCTTTCTGCGAGTATACAAACGAGTTTCAAAGTTTAGACGTAAATCTGCGTCTAGACGTAAAACAGCGTTTAGACGTAAATCTGAGTTTAGACGTAAAACTGCGTTTAGACGTAAATCTGAGTTTAGACGTAAACTGCGCTTAGACGTAAAACTGCGCTTAGACGCAAACTGTGTTTAGACGCAAACTGCGCTTAGACGCAAACTGTGTTTAGACGCAAACTGCGCTTAGACGCAATCTGCGCTTAGACGCAAACTACACTTAGATACAAACTGAGAATTAGCTTTTGCATCATAATAGTTTTTTTTTTATTGAACGAACGCAGCTTTTGGTTTTTAATCGCTGTAAGATTTCCGCTGCACTAATTCACCCCCCCCTCTTAGTGCTCTCGATCCTAACAATTGGTATCAGAGCCCGGTTAACTCTCAAAAGGATTAAAACCCAAGAGAGATGGCTTACGCCGGAAACCAAGAGGGCCATTCTATTACACGTCCACCCATGTTTAATGGGACGGACTACACCTACTGGAAAACCCGAATGAGGATCTTTCTTATTTCTATGGATTTTGAATTATGGAATCTTGTCGAGAATGGTTTTTCAAAGTCTTCTCTTCCAATGATCGATTGGAATGATTTGGAGAAGAAGGCTTTCGCTCTAAATGCAAAGGCTATGAATGCCTTATTTTGTGCACTCGATAAAAACGAGTTTAACCGTGTTTCAACTTGTGAAACTGCATTTGATATTTGGCACACACTCGAAGTGACCCATGAGGGCACAAGTAGAGTAAAAGAGTCAAAAATCAATTTGCTGTTACACTCTTTCGAACTCTTTCGGATGAAACCGAGTGAAACCATTGGCGACATGTTTACCCGTTTCACGGATGTCGTCAACGGTCTAAAAGGACTCGGAAAGAGCTTTTCGGATTTTGAGCTTGTTAATAAGATACTAAGATCCCTTCCTAAGAGTTGGGATCCTAAAGTCACCGCTATTCAAGAGGCAAAAGATCTGCGAAATTTCCCTCTTGAAGAACTAATCGGGTCACTAATGACCTATGAAATGACTTGTAAAGCTCATGAAGAGCAAGAAGACATCCTTCCAAAGAACAGGAAGGATATGGCACTCAAAACGTCAGAATGCCACTTGAGAGAAAACTCAAGTGATGAGGACTGTGATGATGACTTGGCACTTCTAACAAGAAAGTTTAAAAAGTTCTTTAAAAGAAACAAGTTTAAGAATGATGCAAAAAATAAACTTGAACCCAAAAAGGACCAAGTGATCTGCTATGAATGCAAAAAGCCAGGACACTACAAAAGTGATTGTCCCCAAGTCAAGAAAAGAACAACAAAGAAGAAGGCGCTCCAAGCAACATGGGATGATTCGAGCGTATCTGAGGAAGAGGAGTCCAACACCGAGCAAGTTGCTCATTACGCCTTAATGGCCATCGAAGACGAGGTAACAAATTCAATAGATGCTGATTTATCTTTCGATGAATTATTAAATGCTTTGAATGACTTATTTGACGAATGCAAGAGTATAAGTAGAAAATATAAATTGCTGAAAAAGATGCATGATAGTCTTACTTGTGAGTTTGATAAGTTAAAAGTCGAACATCATGATAGTTTAAATTCATGTATCAAATGTCATGATTTAGAAACTATGCAAAAAGAAAACCTGCTACTCAAGGACACCTTGAAGAAATTCGAGGTTGGTAGCAAGTCATTAAACATGATCCTTGCAAACAAGGGTCACATTCCAAAAAGGAGCGGGATTGGATTTGTGAGAAATCCTCACCAAAATCCAACCACCTTCATAAAAGGCTCCATCTTACATGTTCAACACCAAACCAAGTGCAACTTTTGTTGCAAATCTGGACACAAGACACATTGTTGTCCATTCAAGAAAATAAGTCCAAACAAATTAATTTGGGTTCCTAAAGGAACCATGATAAACTCTATGCAACATGATAGAAAATGTAGATCTATTTATGATGCACCCAAAAGCAAATGAGTACCTAAACATCATCCTTTCTTGTAGAAAACTAAACAATCGCAAGCTAGGAGCAAGAAATGGTACCTTGATAGTGGATGCTCAAGGCATATGACCGGAGATCCATCTCAATTCTCTAAGCTCACTAGCATAGACGAAGGATATGTCACCTTCGGAGACAACAACAAGGGTAAAATCATTGGCAAAGGAACCATAGGTAACAAATCCAACCTCTCTATTGAAGATGTTTTACTAGTTGATGGTTTAAAACATAACCTCTTGAGCATTAGTCAATTATGTGATAAAGGATATATTATAAGATTTGAATCTAATGCTTGCATCATTGAAAAACCACACAAAAATATATCTATGATTGCATTAAAACAAAACAACGTATACACTATTGACATCAATGACTTATGTGATGAAATGTGCCTTGCCGTTATGAATGAGGATGCTTGGCTATGGCATAGAAGATTAGGTCATGCTAGCATGAAACTAATCACTCAAGTATCATCTAGAGAACTTGTAAGAGGAATTCCTCATATCAAGTTCATCAAAGATAATGTATGTGATGCTTGCCAATTAGGTAAGCAAATTAAGGGTAGCTTCAAAGCTAAGAATCAAATAAGCACCTCTAGGCCCTTACAATTGATCCATATGGACTTGTTCGGACCAATCTCTACATCGAGTCTAGGAGGTAGCAAATACGCCTTTGTCATTATTGATGACTATAGCAGATATACATGGACCTACTTCTTAAAACAGAAAAATGAATGCTTTAGATATTTTACCAAGTTTTGTAAACTTGTTCAAAATGAAAAGGGATCTATGATTTCGTCAATTAGAAGTGATCATGGTGGAGAATTTCAAAACCATGACTTCCAAGAATTCTGTGAACTCAACGGATATAACCATAATTTCTCTACTCCAAGAAATCCTCAACAAAATGGGGTAGTAGAAAGAAAAAATCGAAATTTATAAGAAATGGCAAGAACAATGTTGAATGAACATAGCCTACCCAAATATTTTTGGGCCGAAGCTGTAAACACTGCATGCTATATTTTAAATAGAGTCCTAGTAAGACCCTTACTCACCAAAACTCCTTATGAGTTATGGAATAACAAAAAACCCAATGTCTCATATTTCAAAGTCTTTGGGTGTAAGTGTTTTATCTTGAATGAAAAGGATAACTTAGGAAAATTCGATGCTAAATCTGATGAAGGAATCTTTCTTGGTTATTCTTCGGTTTCTAAAGCTTTTCACATCTTCAATAAAAGAACCTTAATTATTGAAGAATCCATCCATGTTGTTTTCAATGAGATTTCAGAAATTAAGAAAAATGATCTTGATGATGATTTTGATTCCTTGAATTTAAACGAAACCCCGTCTCCAACTAGCAACTTGGATGCATCCACTTCCGAAACATCCTTACCCAAGGATTGGAAGTATATAGATGCTCATCCTAAGGAGCTAATCCTAGGAGACACATCAAAGGGGGTTCAAACACGATCTTCTTTTAAAAACTTTTGTGCCAACGCCGCCTTTCTCTCCCAAATTGAACCCAAATGTGTTGATGAAGCCATGAAAGATGATTCATGGATTATCGCAATGCAAGATGAATTAAATCAATTTGAGAGAAATGAGGTGTGGACGCTTGTTCCTAGGCCAAATGACCATTTAGTTATTGGTACTAAATGGGTCTTTAGAAACAAGCAAGATGAAAATGGTATCGTGGTTAGAAACAAGGCTAGATTAGTGGCCAAAGGTTTCAACCAAGAAGAAGGTATCGATTACGAAGAAACCTTCGCACCTGTGGCTCGATTGGAAGCCATAAGGATGCTCCTTGCCTACGCCAGTTGCAATAATTTTAAGTTATTTCAAATGGATGTTAAAAGCGCTTTTCTAAATGGTTTCATTTCCGAAGAAGTTTATGTTGAACAACCCCCTGGATTTGAAAATAATGGCTACCCTAATCATGTGTTTAGACTAACTAAAGCTCTCTATGGTTTAAAACAAGCCTCAAGGGCTTGGTATGAGAGACTTAGTTCTTTTCTCATTGAAAATAATTTCATAAAAGGCAAGGTTGATACTACATTGTTTATCAAGAATTTTGAAAATAATTTTCTCATTGTTCAGATTTATGTTGATGATATCATCTTTGGCTCTACAAATGAATCTCTTTGTGAATCGTTTGGTAAAACTATGAGTCTTGAATTCGAAATGAGCTTAATGGGAGAATTAACATTCTTCTTAGGTTTACAAATCAAACAACTAAGCAATGGCATCTTTATTAGTCAAACTAAATATGCCATGAATTTATTAAAAAGGTTTAACATGAACAACTCAAAGGCCAGTAACACTCCTATGAGCACCTCCACTAAATTAGAAATTGATGAAAGTGGAGAAAGCTTTGATCAAAAAACTTATAGGGGTATGATAGGAAGTTTACTTTACCTCACTGCAACCAGACCAGACATCATGTTCAGTGTAGGACTTTGTGCTAGATTTCAATCAAACCCTAAGATGTCTCATCTCAAAGCAGTTAAAAGAATATTTAGATATCTTAATGGTACCACAAATCTAGGATTATGGTACCCAAAATCAGAAAATTTTGAGTTAATTGCTTATGCTGATGCTGACTTTGCTGGGTGTAGATTAGATAGAAAAAGCACATCAGGATCATGTCAATTTTTAGGACATGCCCTTGTTTCCTGGTCATCAAAGAAACAAAACTCAGTTGCACTATCAACAACCGAAGCTGAATATATTGCAGCAAGTGCATGCTGTGCACAAGTTGTATGGATGAAAAATACCTTAGAAGATTATAAAGTTCATCTCAAAAATATTCCAATTAAATGTGATAACACAAGTGCAATATGCTTAACGAAAAATCCTATACAACACTCAAGAACAAAACATATTGATATTAGACATCACTTTATACGAGATCATGTCACCAATCATGACGTAACCATAGAATTCATTGATACTAAACATCAACTAGCTGACATTTTTACAAAACCTCTAAGTGAAGAACAATTTGATTTCATTAGAAGAGAGTTAGGAATGCTCATGTGTCCGAATAAATAAACTTGTTAGAATTATTTTTCGGACTATATTGAATGATCAGATCACATGAATGCCATTTTCTATGATTATATCTGTAACAAAATCTTGTCCAAATGCATCTTAGTTGTTCGAATGCTATAAAACAGATTTATTCGTACACTTTCATGAAAAATGAGTTTTTTGAAATAAATCTGATAAAGTGATTCCTGAATATGTATGTCATTCTGTAATATCTTTACGGGTAAAATGAATTATAACAAAAGGGGGAAGAAGTTTTCAAAGCAATCTATGTAAAATCCCTCTATAAGCTTTCGTCTAAATTGGTCTTCCTTGTATAACAATGCTTTTTGTTGATGACAAAGGGGGAGAAATATATGAATTGATAAACACTGTGATTAGAAATACCTTGAGTGATGCTATAAATAATGTTTGCACAATGCCATCCTTGCATCACCAAGAGATATATGAAACATGTGCTATAGTTTGCATTATGTCTTGAGTTGATATCCTATTTTGTGAAGTAAATGCAAACTTGCTAGAATGATAATATGTGTGCATCATGTAATAGTCCTTCGAGCTTTAAATGATAATGTTCAATTACATGATGAATAGTCACAAACACTATCATACAAACTTGATGATGAATGTCAAGCTTTGACATCATCCTTGAAGAGATACATCATGATAGGTATCATGATGGGAGTATTGATAAGTTTAACTGATCTAACTTATCAATACGTCACTTGAATTCTTAGGTCTTGAATTCAAGGTTGACTTATCTCAACTATGGCATATAGACAGGGGGAGTTAAGGATAACTCCATTATCAATTGATTGTCATCATCAAAAAGGGGGAGATTGTTGAATCTCGGATTTTGATGATGAAGTCAATTGTCATTTGTTGTCTAATCTATGTGTTGAGATAAGTGTGCAGGATTAACTACGATGAAAGATAGACAAGCAGCAGGAGTTGCGCCGGAGTCAAGTTCATGATCACGTTGGGAGTTCGAGAGTTCGACGGAAGTACGGACGGTCGTCGGAGGTTCTGCGGGAACAGATCCGAGAAGTCCAGAAGCTTGCCAAGCGAAGCTCGTCGGAACTCGCCAAGTGGATCGTCGCAAAGTCCAGGAGTTTGCCGGAAGTCCGCAGAAGCATCACCGAGGGTTCATCGGATGATCGACGGAAGTTCGCCGGAAACTCGCCGGAAAAAGCAATTGACGTACCGAAGCAAAGCTGCAGAAATTGTCTTAGATTTAATCGTAGTTAGCACGGTGATTAAGTTAGAAATGGGAGGTGATCCCATTAGCTTAATCCTGGGGCAATTGGGCCCCTGAAGAACTCAAGTTGGGTCGAATGGTTAAACCCATTCGAACCCAAGAAGCTGTGGGAGGTGCAACCGCCCAGGCAGGGAGGTGCCACTGCCCAGGCTAAGTCTCCCAGCGAGACTGGGAGGTGCAACCGCTCCAGCCAGGCGGTGCAACCGCCCAGGGCTCAGTCTCCAAGCGAGACTGGGCGGTGCAACCTCCTCTGTCAAGCGGTAGCACCGCTTGAGCTCAAGTTTCGAGCTCTGCCTGGTGATGCAATCACCGAGCTCAGTCTTCGAGCTCTGGAAGAGAAGTACGACCTCTCTGGCCAGGAGATGCACAGCCTAAGCTCAGTCTTCGAGCTCTGGTAGAGAGGTGCAACCACCTCTGGCAGAGAGGTGCAACCACCTCTGGCAGAAAGGGGCGATCACCTCTGGCAGAGAAGAGAAACTTCTCTGGTCAGGAGATGCACCGCCTGAGCTCGGTCTTCGAGCTCTGGCAGGAAGGTGCAACCACCCCTGACAGAGAAGGTGCAACCGTCTGAGCTCAGTCTTCGAGCTCTGCCAGGCGGTGCCACCTCTCCAGTCGAGAGGTGCAACCGCCTGAGCTCAGACTTCGAGCTCTGCCAGGCGGTGCCACCTCTCCAGTCAAGAGGTGCAACCGCCTGATCCCGGAATTTCGGGATTTGATCGTTTTGAGCTCGAAATTTGAATTGGGTTGGGGCCTATAAATACCCCACCCATTCAGCACTGAAAAGAAACAGACCCACACCGAAATCTTGATCTTTTCTGTGATTCTAAGAGCTCAAAAGTGTTGTAAAGCCTTTAAGTCTCCTCCTTCTGTTCTTCAAGTTTTCAGTTGTAAAGTGAGGAGAGAAAGGTCTGTAAAGGTTGTCTCCTGAGCCTGTTAAAAGGAGAGAAACTGTAAAAGGGCAGTTTGGCCTTCGCCCATTGAAGGAAGGCCCCTAGTTGACGTCGGCAACCTCGTCGGTGGAGGAAGCCAAAAGTGGAGTAGGTCAAGGCTGACCGAACCACTCTAAATCTCTGGTTTGCGTTTATTTTTGAGCACTTTATCATTACTGCAAACCTCCTCCATTACTACTGCTCTCTGCGCTTTCACGAACAAGTTCTAAGTGCTGTTCTTCCGAATCTGCATTCAGACGTAAATTCGTATTTTCGTACATTACAGTTTACGTTTACGTTTGATTCTGCAGAACTGTCTTCGGTGCTTTTACGAAAGAGTTTCTTTGCAGTTTACACTTACATTTTGATCCTATTGATAACTGCAAACTGTCCTCTACAATTTTACGAACGAGTTTCAACATTTAGACGTAAAACTGCATTTAGACGTAAATCGGCTTTCCTCTCACAATCATCAGTTCTCAGTTCACGTTTACGTCTTGATTTCAACTGCATACTGCTTTCTGCGAGTATACAAACGAGTTTCAAAGTTTAGACGTAAATCTGCGTCTAGACGTAAAACAGCGTTTAGACGTAAATCTGAGTTTAGACGTAAAACTGCGTTTAGACGTAAATCTGAGTTTAGACGTAAACTGCGCTTAGACGTAAAACTGCGCTTAGACGCAAACTGTGTTTAGACTCAAACTGCGCTTAGACGCAAACTGTGTTTAGACGCAAACTGCGCTTAGACGCAATCTGCGCTTAGACGCAAACTGCACTTAGATACAAACTGAGAATTAGCTTTTGCATCATAATAGTTTTTTTTTTATTGAACGAACGCAGCTTTTGGTTTTTAATCGCTGTAAGATTTCCGCTGCACTAATTCACCCCCCCCTCTTAGTGCTCTCGATCCTAACAAACTTGAAAGCATGTTTGTTCGTAAGAGTAGTGATAAGTAAGAAGGAAGTGAAGCTATTGCAAATTAAGTAAATAGCAATAACATAAATGTAAACTAGAATTTATAGTGGTTCGGTCGGTATGACCTATATCCACTTCCGATTCCTCCTCTATCGAGGTCACCGGCATCCACTAATGGTTTTCCTTTAATAGGCGAAGACCAACCACCTCTTTACAACACTTTCTCCTTTTCATGGGTGATAACCCTTACAAGTCTTACACCTCTCTTGAATAATCATAATACTAAAAAAGGGGGAGTAGGACTCTTTGCACTTTTACAACACTTCTAACAACCCAAGAATTCAAGATTTTATTCACACTTTCATGCATAAAAGGGTGGATATTTATAGGCCCTAATGACTTCAGAATTGGAGCTAAAAAATATCACATCCCCGGATTTCGGGGTACCGGTGGTACCACCACCATTATTGGGCGATATTACCGCCTGCAGACTAACATTGGGCAATATGATCGCCCGACAGAGCTCGGAGACCGAGCTCTAGCGGTACCACCGCTTGATAGGGGTGGTACCATCGTTGGTAGCATTAACTATCGATGATACCACTATTGGCAGCATTAACTGCCGGTGGTACTACCGCCCAGCCCACTTAGGAGATTGGGTCACTAGGTGGTGCCACCACTGACCATGACTTCAAGTGCTGAATGGGTTATTCAACCGGCCTAGTTCAACCCTATTAAGAGCCCACTTAGCCCTTAACTGACTTAATGTGATTACCTCCCAATCCTAACTCAACTTAAGGTCTAACTATCATAATTAAGACACTTAAACAAGCAATCTCTTGTTAGATATGTCGATTGTTCTTTCGACGATCTTCCAACGAATTTCTCGATGAACTTCCAGCAAACTCCCAACGAACTCCCGACAAACTCTCGGCGATCTTCCAATGAATTCTCAGCGAGCTCTTGATGAACTCTCCGCGAACTTCCGACAAACTTCCGGCACATCGTTCGAATCTTCGATGTATCGTCCAATTTTTGACTCCAGCCCAACATCTACTTTATGCCTTACTACTATCGTAGTTAATCCTACACACTTATCTCAACATATAGATTAGATTAAACACTTTACCAATTAATTTCATCCTCAAAATCCGAAATTCAACAATCTCTCTTTTTTTTATGATGACAATCAATTGATGACGGAGTTAGCCTTAACTCTCTCTATCTATATGTCATACCTGAGAAAAGATGTTCTTGAATTCAAGGCCTTGAATTCAAGCATCAAACCGATAAGTTATATTCTTTTAAACTTATCAAACATGCACATCATGATACTTATTATGATTTACGAATACGATATCATGTATTTATCAATAAAAAATGATATCAAGGCTTGACATGTATTTTCAAGCCTAATGATGATAGACAATCATCATTTTCAAGTATGATACAAATTTCAAATATAAAATTTAGCAAAATGACAAAGATAGCAATTCATAATAGCAAGTTGAGCTCATGATATCTTATCATAATGATAGACAATTATCAAGCATTCATGAAATATTTCAAGTATCTACGATGCATATGAAATGTATTTTGATATGTTTCAAGCATTTGCGATGTGTTGCGATGTATTTGATGATTCTAATTATATTTTAAGCATTCGCAAAACATACAAGTAGATAAGATAAGATAAGATATAAGCATATACGATAAGATACATTGTATACATTTATAATGCCAATTTGTCATCAATTTACCACATTTTGATATCATTTCTCCCCCTTTGTGATCAACAAAAAATGAGTACTATTCAACAATGCAAGTGTGGTAAACAAAAAGGAGAACCATTAAGCAAGTTTCACACCAATTTATCCAAGCCATAAAGGAAGGTAAGCAAAAACTTTGCATGATAATCTTTTTGGATAAACTAATATTTTTACTCAAGGGCTTTTTGATTTTTTTTTTTTAGATGTGCAGGTTTCTTTCTTCTTTTTATCATAAAAATAAGAAGAAGAGGAAGAAAGGTAAGGATAAAATCCATTAAGAACCAAATATATGAAATGATTTGAATCAAGTCAAATTCAAAATAATAAATAAGTTTCATTAACTCATGTTTCAATTTTAACAAAGAGAAGGGATTCAAGAAAAGGATCAAGATATCCATGTGAAATCAAATCGCCATTCTTGCAAGTAATCATCACACACTAAAATTCATCTTTCAAAGATCAAGATATCCATTGGAATTTATAAAATTCATCTTTCATGAGAAGAATAAGGAAGAATTCATGGGAGAGGAGCATCATATAAAAAGAAATTCATGAATAAAACTTTATAAATCAAATTCGTTTCTCATTAAAAATTCACAAGAGTGAAATCTGTGAGAGATGCATTTATCAATGAATTCTATGAGTGAAGTGATTAAGTGTATTAAGAATCATTAAGTGATGGAGCAAGGGTATGAAATAAATTTGATACTAAGTAAATTGATATTCCGGATTTCATAAAGGCCTTAGATACGAAATGAAATAATTTCATGAAAGTCGTTTAAAAAAAATCGAGAAAGTCCGGAAAAGATATACATCAAATTCATGCATTCGGACAATTTAACATCCCTAACTCTCTTCTAATAAAATTAAATTATTCTTCATTTAAAGGTTTTGTAAAGATATCGGCTAATTGATATTTCGTATCAATAAACTCTAAAGATATGTCATGATTATTAATATGATCTCTTATGAAATGATGCATAATGTCAATATGTTTATTTCTGGAGTGTTGAATAGGATTTTTTGTTAAACATATTGCACTCGTGTTATCACATTTTATGGGAATGTTCTTAAGGTGAATCTTATAATCTTCTTGTTAGGATCAAGAGCACTAAGAAGGGGGGGTGAATTAGTGCAGCGGAAAACTTTCGACGATTAAAACTGCATTCGTACGATAAGAGTGATTTCGGTAGAAAAGTCGATTCGTAAATCACTTTAACTTGTGATCAAGCAAGATGCAGTTAAAGCAAATCTATAAAGGCAGTTTGCAGTTATGATGGAAATCAGAATATAAGCGCAAACTGAAATATAATGTTCGTATGATAAAACTGATTTACGTCTAAACACCGATTCGGAAAATACTGAACTTTGAAACATGATCGTAAATGCGCAGAAGGCAGTAAGCTATTGAGGAGGTTTGCAGTAAAGATAATATGTTCAAAGTAAATGCAAACCAAAGAGCACCATGATTTTAGAGTGGTTCGGTCAATCTTGATCTACATTCACTTCTGGCTTCCTCCACCGACGAGGTCATTGACGTCCACTAGAGGCCTTCCTTCAATAGGTGAAGGCCAAACACCCTTTTACAGTTTCACTCCTTTTGATGGGCGTAAGAGACAACCCTTACAGAATTTTCTCTCCTCTCTTGAAAGATCAGAACTTGGAAGAAAAGAGGGAGGAGAACTTCTAACTCATACAATACTTTTGAGATCTAAAAATTATAGAGTAAGATCAGGATTTTGGTGTTTTTTTGTTGCGCTTTCATTGCTGAAAGGGTGGGGTATTTATAGGCTCCAACCCAGTTTGAATTCCGAGCTCAAAATTGTCAATTCCCGAAATTCCGGGGTCTAGCGGTTGCACCGCCTGGCAGAGCTCGAAGACTGAGCCTTTGGGCGATGCCACCTCCTGTCAGGGGCAGTTGCACCTCTTGCCAGAGCTCAGAGACCGAGCTCAGGCGGTTGCACCTCTGTCAGAGGTGGTTGCACCACCCAGCCAGAGCTCAAAGATTGAGCTCTGGGTGGTGCCACCGCCGACCCAGGCGGTGCCACCTCTGGCCAAGAAATCTAGGTCCGAATGGGCTGATCCATTCGGCCCAATTTGGGTCTATTAAGGGCCCAATTGTCCCAAGATTAAGTTAATGAGATTACCTCCCATTTCTAACTTAATTATCGTGCTAACTATGATTTTTCTTAAGACATTTACTGTAACTTGCTCCAGTGCGTCAATCGCTTCTTCCGGCGAGCTTCCGGTGAACTTCCGTCGATCATCCGATGAACCCTCGGTGATGCTCCTGCAAGCTTCCGGCAAACTCCTGGACTTGCGACGATCCACTTGGCGAGTTCCGACGAGCTTCTTTTGGCAAGCTCCTGGACTTCTCGGATTTGTTCCCGTAGAACCTCCGACGACCGTCCGGACTTCCGTCGAACTCTCGAACTCCCACCGTGATCATAGGCTTGACTCCGGCGCAACTCCTGCTGCATGTCTTACTTTCATCATAGTTAATCCTGCACACTTATCTCAACATATGGATTAGATAACAAATGATAATTGACGTTATCATCAAAATCCGAGATTCAATAATCTCCCCCTTTTTTATGATGACAATCAATTGATAACGGAGTTTACCTTAACTCCCCCTATCTATGTGCCATAATTGAGATAAGTCATTTTTAAATTCAAAGCCTTTGAATTTAAGAGACATATTGATAAGTTAAAATCATTTAACTTTATCAATACTCCCATCTTGATTCCCATCATGATGTATCTCTCTGAAAATGATGTATGATGTCAAGGCTTGACATCCATTTTCAAATTTCAAATGTGAATGATGGTAATGATAGCAGTTCATCATATGGTAAGATATCAACATGTAAAATTTCGAAGTAAGATTTTGATATCTTAACATGATGCACACATTTCAAGTATTTTAGCAATCATAGCATTTCATCACATGGTAAGATATCAACACGTAGGACTACGATACAAGTTCTTGATATCTTAACATGATGCACACATTTCAAGTATTTTAGCAATCATAGAATTTCATCACATGGTAAGATATCAACACGTAAAATTACGATGCAAGTTCTTGATATCTTAACATGATGCAAATATAACAATCATAGCAAACATGGCATAATGCAAATATGGCAATCATAGTTATCATCAATTCATATATTTTTGATGATGCAAGCATGGCATAATCATAGCATCAATACTCATATATCTGCTTATTTCAACATAATATGGCATTTATAGCATCAATTCATATATTTCTCCCCCTTTGTCATCAACAAAAAGGAGAACGATATAAACAACTTTTAAATATACGTGTGATGCCATAAGTAGGTTCATGTCATTTATCTATATAGAGTGATAGGATATAAATTATACAAACATCTCAAGAAAAACATGACATGAAGATTATAGAGTAAAAACTTCTTCCTTTTTATTTGTTATTATCTTTTTGTATGAAGGAGGAAAGTCATTTGTGTAGTTCAAATCGATAGGATATTAAGACATGCTTTATAAGGATTAGGATATTTATGTGAATCAAATCCTTGCACATAAAAATATCTTCCTTTTATAAGAAGGAATCATTAAATCTATTTCTCAAAGAGAATATTTTTCACATGATAAGTCTAAAAGATATGCATTTGCTAGATGATTCTATTTGTCAAAAATCAATGATGTGAATCAAACTATATGTGACATATGTTTATTAAGTCTGAAAGAGAATAATGTATTCATGAAATCCGATTGGAACTGAAAATTTAATTTAACACTTTCATGCAATTGGACAAGACTATACAATCATGAAGACATGCTCATTGTTATGGAAATTTTTGTATTAATTTTCAACATGTTATTTTAGGCATGTAATGACAATTAAGTGATTTGATCATTGAAACAATAAAGTCCGAATAATAATTTTAACAAGTTTATGCATTTGGACACATTAACATTCCTAATTATCTTCTAATGAAATCAAATTGTTCTTCACTTAGAGTTTTTGTAAAAATATCAGCTAGTTGATGTTTAGTATTATGGCAATACATCAACATCATGGTAATATTATGTCACATTAACATCATGGAAATGACACATCAATTTCATGGCTATATTACTTTCACATTTATCATGGAAACCAAGACACAACGTTTTCAAAGTTGGCATTAGAGAAACATGAAATCCGATAATGAGTAACGAGATTGAGCAACATAACCTTGCATATTCTCACCAATTAATACATTAAGTAGCCATATCAAAGATTAGTAGTCATTAAGGCATTGTGATCAAGGTGAGTAATATAAAGAGTTTACAACAACGCAATTGTTACAACAAGAGGTGATTGTGTCCACATATACAAGCTTATTCAGGAGGTGGAAAATTAAAGTGCCTAAATAAAGAGTCAAATTGTCGATGAATTTGCTACAGTTCAGATAGGATTTGATCTTGCCGGTGTTCAAGCAGATATTGTCTTTGTTCAAATCGGTCCATCTAAATCCCAATGTCTTCGATAGATGATGCAGGAACTTGCTCAAATGGATGTGTTTCCTCAAAAGGACAGATCGGAGGAGATTGAGTGCCCCTAAAGACTGGTGTTTTGGGTTCTGGTTCAGGTTGAGGGGGATCAGTTCTTTTAGGCATTCTAACTCAATTACCGTTTCTATAAACACATCTTAATTGGTGAAGTAGATTTTTGTTTATTATGCTAAACCTATCTACTTTCATCACTTCTTTATCGGGTGGGATTGGAATATCGTAAGCTTTAAGTATTCTAGTGATTATACCACCATATGGAAGCATCATGTCTCTCTTTGATAGTTCTATCATGTTTTGTTGGATAAGGTATCCAAAACAGATGTTATGTCCTTTCATGATCCAATACATCGTTCCTAATTCCATTTGACTTACTTCATCATGATGGTATTGTTTAGGGAGAATGATGCTAGTTAGGATATGATGAAGTACTTTAGTGTTTAGTAGTAGTAGATGTTCACAGGATTTAGGAACTATTACTAAGTTGGGATTACCGAAAATTATTCCTAAGGCTTCAACATATGTTGTCCCAATTGTTTCATTGTCCCATGATCCTCTAAAATAAAGTCCTCTATTTTTTACGGGAATGCCTATCATGTCGTAAATGAATTTATTCGTAATGGAGATGTGTTGTCCTAAGAGATAGGTAGACATTCTTTCTTCTTCATCTACTTGTAGATTGTTGTAAAACAATCTAACAAGTCTTGGATAGATGAGTTCACTAATTTGTAAAATAGGGAGTAGATCTAGGTTTGCAAACCATTGGATTGTCTCTAAGTCTCTTAGTTCATCTAAATATACATGTTTTCCCTTATTGACACTTCTAAATTCGAAAGAGGAAAAATTTTCAGCATGATATTTTGAATCGAAAAGGGTAAGATCAAAGTCTTCCACTAATCTCCTCTTCTCTTTGTCCCTTGAGGATTTTCTAGAGCCCATAACTACTATTATTTAAGAGGATAGTAATGAGCAAGAGTAAATGAATCAAAAACAAAATTTAGAGGCTTCTTAGAGAATACCTTAAGTGAGATCTTCAAGAGAAGGAGAGGTTGTTGATCTTTTGCTTCGAAATGAGGAGTATTTGGGATGCTAAGAGGGGAGAAATGGAGGTGGAGAAGCTTTGGAAGAGTAAAGAGGGGAAGGGAGTGAGTTGGGGTCGGTTCCACTGCCGGCCCTAGCTTGGTTTAAAAGGGGGCAGGATTGCGGGCGGTTGCACCGCTGGCTGGGCGGTGCAACCGCTTGCAATACGTGATAGCTGGAGGTGCTACCTCCAACTAGGGTGGTGCCACCGCTTGCAGGCGGTGAGCACTCGTTTTGATTGCTGTGTGGTCTGATTTGAATGTTTTTGACTTGAGAATAATTTTTTATTTATGGAGCAGTCAACTTTACTTACGTAATTATGTAAGAATTTTCATTTTAAGATGAGAAATTTTGCACGATCAAGATAGATCTAGTGACGCGCATACTCTACTTCAAATGTCGTACGCATGTTTATGACAGATTATCCAAGTTGGTAAGCTTTGCAAGTCCATAACAAACTTTGTTTACAAGACGTAAGTTCATGAAATAGTTGGATTTGAAAGTAACGAACAAGTCAATTTGATGGGTTTGGAAATCCAGAGGATATGTGAAGGTAGAATCATGGGTTTCCAATTCTGAGGGATCAAATAGGATTGTATTTGTATTGCTCTTGTAATTTTAATTTTCTAATCCTCTTTTTGTTATTTAGGCTAGGGAGCATTGCGTGTTCTTTTTGGATCTTAGGTTATGAATATTGAGAATCCAAAGAGTAGGATATTATTTCTTGCTCCCAGCTTGGGATGGTTTACGTTTCTACAAGACAGGATAATTTTTAGGTACCCATTTACTTTTGGGTGCCTAAAAAACTGATCTACATTGTTTGTCATGTTGCATAGAGTTTATCATGGTTCCTTTAGGAACCCAAATTAATTTGTTCGGACTAATTTTCTTGAATGGACAATAATACATTTTGTGTCCATGTTTGCAACAAAAGTTGCATTTGCTTTAGTGTCGAACATATAGGATGGGGCCTTTTATGAAGGTGGTTGGATTTTGGTGAGGATTTCTCATAAATCCGATTCCACTTCTTTTAGGAATGTGACCCTTGTTTGTAAGGATCATGTTCAAAGACTTGCTACCAACCTCGAATTTCTTCACGGTGTCCTTAAGTAGCAAGTTTTCCCTTTGGATAGTTTCTAGATCATGACATTTTATACAAGAACCTAAACTATTATGATATTCAGTTTTTAACTTATCGAAATTACAAGTAAGACTATCATGCTCCTTTTTTAGCAATTTGTATTTTCTACTAATAATCTTGCATTCATCAAATAAGTCATGGAAGGCATTTAATAACTCATCAAATGATAAATATGCATCAATTAAATTTGTTGCCTCCTCTCCGATGGCCATTAAGGCGTAATGAGCAACTTGCTCGGTGTTAAGACTCCTCTTCTTCGGACGCGCTCGAGTCATCTCATGTTGCTTTGAGCGCCTTCTTCTTTGATGTTCTCTTCTTGGCTTGGGGACAATCACTTTTGTAGTGTCCCAGTTTTTTGCACTCGTAGCAAATAACTTCATTTTTGGGTTCAAGTTTATTTTTTGTGTCATTTTTAAACTTGTTTCTCTTAATGAATTTTTTTAATTTTCTTGTTAGAAGTGCCAAGTCATCGTCACAGTCCTCATCACTTGAGTTTTCTCTCAAGTGGTCATCTAAAGTTCTAAGTGCCATATCCTTCCTGTTCTTTGGAAGGATGTCTTCTTACTCTTCATGAGCCTTGCATGTCATTTCATAGGTCATTAATGACCAGATTAGTTCTTCAAGAGGGAAGTTATTTCAATCTTTAGCCTTTTGAATAGCAGTGACTTTAGGGTCCAACTCTTAGGAAGGGATCTTAGAATCTTATTTACGAGCTCAAAATCCGAAAAACTTTTGCCGAGTCCTTTTAGACCATTGACGACATCCGTGGAACGGGTGTACATGTCGCTAATAGTCTAGCTCGGTTTCATTCGGAAAAGTTCGAAAGAGTGTATCAAAAGATTGATTTTTGACTCTTTTACTCTACTTGTGCCTTCGTGAGTCACTTCGAGTGTATGCCAAATATCAAACGTGGTTTCATAAACCGAAACACGATTAAAGTCATTTTTGTCAAGTGCACAAAATAAGGCATTCATAGCCTTTGTATTAAGAGCGAAAGTCTTCTTCTCCAATTCATTCCAATTGATCATTGGAAGAGAAGACTTCGAAAATCCATTTTCGACAAGATTCCAAAGTTCAAAATCCATTGAAATAAGAAAGATCCTCATTCAGGTCTTCCAATAGGTGTAGTCCGTCCCATTGAACATGGGTGGACGTGTAATAGAATGGCCCTCTTGGTTTCCGGCGTATGCCATCTCTCTTGGGTTTTAATCCATTTGAGAGTTAACCCCACTATGATACCAATTGTTAGGATCAAGAGCACTAAGAGGGGGGGGGGGGGGGGGGGGGGGGGGGTGAATTAGTGCAGCGGAAAACTTTCGACGATTAAAACTACGTTCGTACGATAAGAGCAATTTCGGTAGAAAAGCCGATTCGTAAATCATTTTAACTTATGATCAAGCAAGATACAGTTAAAGCGAATCTATAAAGGCAATTTGCAGTTATGATGGAAATCAGAATGTAAGCGCAAACTGAAATATGATGTTCGTACGATAAAACTTATTTACATCTAAACACCGATTTGAAAAATACTGAACTTTGAAACACGATCGTAAATGCGCAGAAGGCAGTAAGTGTTAGGACTCTAGCTAGGAGAGTCCTAATTGAGAGGGACATTCATGTAAAACCTACCTAAGCCGACCCCTATTAAAGAAGTGAAGAGGCCGGCTAGGGTTAGGAGGTTGTTTCTTAGAGATGAATTAGGAGTTGTAAAGGAATAGGAGTCTTGAGTAGAAGTCCTATTAGGAGTTGGTTAGAAGTAGGAGTCTTGAGTAGGAGTCCTATTAGGAGTTAGGGTTTAGAAACCCTATAAATAGCCATGTATTCCTCCTCTTTTGATAAGCAATAGATGAATCTTTTCTGCAGCCTTTGAGCAGCAACTTGGAGGGAGGAACCCCTATAGAGTTCCAAGGAGGCCGATCCCCTTAAAGAGATCAACCCCAAGTTTAGAATCTGCAAGGGTTCTATCACTTGGTATCAGAGCAGCGTTCTTGGCATCTCGCTACCCTTCTACAGCTCCATCAACCCTCCACAACTGCTCAAAGCAATTCCCACAATTGCTTAAAAGATCATCACCAAATTCTATCGTCATCTCCACCACCACGGATCATCCTTTGATCTCCCCGTGAATTGTAATAGGTTCTGATTTTCTACCTTACTGCTGCTACAATTTAGTTATCCTTATTTGAAAATCTCAAAAAAACTATTCCTATATTTCTGCATAAACTTTTCATCATAAAGTTTTCATCTCTACGACGAAAGATACATTGCAGAATTCCAACCGTATAGCACCGACTATTTGATCTTGCTACTATGTTTTTTCTATCCAAATCTCTACGAAATTTTTATGACATCTTTGACACTTCCAAACAGCAGATTTTCCTTTTGTTTTGTCAAAAATTCTCAATATAAACCATTGATATTTTACATCTAATCTGCTATACTTGAAAATCTGCATTGAAAAATTTCAGCCGTATAGCACTATTTTTTGATCTTGATACTACATTGTTTCTATCCAAATCTCTACAAAATTTTTATGATAGCTTTGACACTTCCTAACAGTGGATTTCCCTTTGGTTTCATAAAAAAATTCTCAATATAAACTACAGATCTTTTACATCCAATCTGCTATACCTAAAAATCTATGTTGCAGAAAATTTCAGCCGCATATTGTTGCCTTAACCCATCTATTTGCAATCTTTTTTGAATGAAATTTCTTATACAATTCATAGATCATCTTGGCTTCCATTTAAGATTGATCTATTAAGAAATTTATCTCTAAAAACAATTTTATGTTACTACAAATTTTCGTCGTAACCCGCTGAAATTTTTCGACAAAAATTCTGCAATCGCAACTTGCACCAATTTCCTTGCTGTTATACTGTCGAAATTTTCTTGATTAAATTAGATATCCTTGCTGTTATATAAACTGTGATTTTGCTATCAATTCCCTCCTCAATTCTCTCAAGTTTTTGGTGGAAATTATATCGAGAAACCGTTATTTCTTCGACGACAATTCTACTCTTACAAGATAGCACATACTTGCTGCAACTTCTACTGATTTCTATCAAACCTTTGCTACCATCTACCACAGATCCAAAACATTCATCCATAACCCTAAAACTCTACTAAACCACACCCTCAAACTGCACCCAAAATAGCCACAAAACAATCCTAAACCATAGCCTACATCCACCAATCCACCAACCCTTTCGACCATCACCTCTCTCAACCAATACATGCCTTTAACCTAACAACAAAAGAGAGATCTTAACATCACAGATTTGGTGGCATATACTATGGCATTTGAGGAAGTAATCAATGCTAAATTTGAAGCCTTCGAGGTGCGAATGGAGGATAAGATTCGAACGCTCTTTACCGAACTCAGATTGGGTCGTCCATTAAGCCCGAAGAAATCACATCAAGGAGAGAGCTTTGCCTAATCGCACCAAGCCCGAAGATATGACTTCCAAGAGAGGGGAAGCTCTATGACCAACCCCAACTATCCATTCATGAGAGTGGACTTCCCTAGATGGGAAGAAGGAGACCCAATTGGTTGGATCTCACGTGTGGAGCGATATTTTCGGTACCATAAAATCGCATATGCATCTATGGTGAAAATTGCAGCTATACATCTTGAAGGGGATTCTATATAGTGGTTTGACTGGTTTGAACATACTTATGGAGTCCTTTCATGGCGACAATTCAAAGAAGGACTGCTGATCCGCTTTAGACCAACCGATTACGAGAATATTGACGGACAACTAGCAAAGATCCGACAAACCTCTACCATTCAGGAGTACCAAACCAAGTTTGAAAGGTTATCTAATCAAACTCATGATTAGTCTCAAAAATAGCTATTGAGGACCTTCATTGAGGGCTTGAAGCCGGAGATCCGAGGAGAAGTTAAAGCGCGACAACTGTATACGCTTATGGCAACCATCTCTTTCGCAAGACATCAAGAGGAGCAATTGAACCATGAAGCTCGGAGGACTAGGGTCGCTCCTCAACTAGTAATATTGAAGCCCTCAGCCCCCCCTACCGTCGACCAAGTCCCTACACCAAAGAGGTTAACAAGAGAAGAGCTTCGGGAGCGATATGCGAAGGGGTTATGTTGGCATTATGATGAGCCGTGGAGTTGTGAGCATCGCTGTAGTAAAGGGGGACTTCTTATGATTGAACCGATAGAAGAAGAGGTCATTGAACATTTAGAAGAGAGCCTTGAACATGAAGAAAAAGATGCAGAAGAAGAGCCACAACTGACCGAAGTTACGGTACATACACTAGCTGGCTACTCAAACCCGCAAACGATGAAAGTTGGAGGCCTTCTCAAACAACAACCGATCACTATTCTCATCGACACGGGCAGCACTAATAACTTCCTAAACAGTAAGGTTGCTGTCCATATGAACTTACCTATTGAGAATTGTAGCAGGTTTGTCGTTAAGGTCGCTAACGGACGGATTTTGAAGTGTGATCATAGGTGCCCGCAGGTGAAACTATTGCTGCAGGACCAAGAGATAATTGCAGATTTCTTCCTCCTTCCTCTTGATGATCATAAGGCCATACTTAGAATTAAATGGTTGATGACATTAGATGATATTTATTGGAATTTTATGCAACTAATTATGAAATTTTACAGTAAGGAGAAACAGGTGATACTGAACGGGAAACATGGGGGCGATGTAACTACGATTTGCACACAACAAATGGAGAATGTTTTGCATAAAGCATGCAGCAGATTTTTGGTACAACTTGAGCAGCAAACTAAGGGAGAGCCAATAGAATTTGAAGATCCAAACCTACTTCCTTTGCTTGCTGAATTTTCAGATATATTTAACGAACCGTACAACCTACCTCTTACCCGTCGGCATGATCATTATATAACGATTCTTTCAGGAAAACCTCCAGCAAATACTCAGCCATATCAATATCTACATCTCCAGAAGGATGAAATAGAAAGGATTGTGAAAGAGATGCTCAAAACAGGAGTTATTCGGCCAAGTTGCAACCTCTATTCTTCACCGGTGCTACTTGTATGCAAGAAGGACGGAACATGGCGAAAATGCGTTGATTACCGAGCTCTTAATGGCATAACCATCAAGGACAAATACCTTATTCCAATAGCAGATGAATTGCTAGATGAAAGGGAGCACAAATCTTTACAAAGCTGGACCTTTGATCCGGGTATCATCAAATATGAGTGTGCGAAGAAGACATACCGAAAACTACCTTTTGAACACACAACAACCACTATGAATTTTTGCTTTCTTCAATAGAAGGTGAAATATCTTAGACATATCATATCAGAGGAAGGTGTGATAGTGGACCCCTTCAAAATTGAAGCAATGCAAAACTGGCCTACCCCGAGGAACATAAAATTGCTACATGGCTTTCTGGGTTTAACAGGCTACTATCGTAAGTTCGTGAAAAACTATGGAAAGATCAATGCACCACTTACTTTCTTACTGGAAAAAGATGTCTTCCAATGGTTAGACAGAGCCTTCGCTGCCTTCGACAAACTTAAGGCAGCCATGACGACGACGCCGGTGCTAACACTACCAGATTTCAACCGACCCTTCATTATTGAGGTCGACGCATATGGAGTCAGAATTGGAGCCATTCTCATTCAAGATGGTCGACCACTCGCATACACTAGCAAGGCATTATCTCCCTCCTATCAAAATAAGTCAACATATGATAAAGAGATGCTCGCCATTGTGCGCACAGCAACGAGGTAGAGACCCTACTTGATTGGTCGACGATTTCAAATTAAAACTGACCATAAAAGCCTCAAGTACTTTTTGGAGCAAAAGATATCATCCCTTGAGTAGCAAAAATGGGTAACAAAACTTCTTGGATTTGATTATGAAATAACTTACAAAAAGGGGAAATAGAATGTTCTTGTAGGTGCGTTTTCGCAGCTACCCGAGCAAGCTAAAATTTCGGCCATTTCACTTCCGATCAGCGACTTCCTTGAGGATATTAAGATGGAATGGCAGGAAGATTCACAGACTAGTAAGATTATAAAAAAATTGGAGGAAGCACCAAGCTCCGTGGCTCATTACAATTGAGACTCAAAAGAATTACACTATAAGGGACGCATGGTGCTTATGATAAATTCTACTTGCATCTTCATGAGCAGATATTGGACAAAGTTATTTCATATGCAGGGTACTAAATTGAAAAGGAGTATGACATATCACCCACAAATCAACGGCCAGACAAAAGTTGTAAATAGGTGCTTGGAGACAGCCTAAAGCCACCCACCAAATATGACTATCTAAGGAGAACTCCAGACCCAACCAAGTGCCATTATTGATCAACGGATCGTGACTCGACGACGATGACCCGCTACTAAAGTGCTAATACAGTGGGTGAACCTACCAACAGAAGATGCCACTTGGGAGAACTATGATGACTTGAATATCAAATTCCCAAAATTCATGAATCGTTAGCCTCAAAATTGTTGTAAAGGCCAAAAGTCCTTCTCCCTCTTTTCTTCTAAGTTCTGAGCTGTAGAGAGAGGAGAGGAGAGAAAATTCTGTAAGGGTTGTCTCCTAAGCCCGTCAAAAGGAGTGAAACTGTAAAAGGGTGGTTGGCCTTCGCCTATTAAAGGAAGGCCTCTAGTTGACGTTGGTGACCTCGTCGGTGGAGGAAGCCAAAAGTGGAGTAGGTCAAGATTGACCAAACCACTCTAAATCTCAGTTTGCATTTACTTTGTGCATTTTACCTTTACTGCAAACCTCCTCTAAAGCTTACTGCTTTCTGCGCATATACGATCGGGTTTCAGCTTTGCACTTTCCGAATTAACGTTTAGACGTAAATATGTTTTTTCGTACGATCATCATATTTCAGTTTGCATTTACGTTTTGATTTCTATCTTAACTGCAAACTACCTTAATATCCTTGCTTAATCTGCATCTCGCCTAATCAAGTGATTTACGAATCAGCATTTAGACGTAAATCAGTTTCTTCATACGAACGTCATATTTCAGTTTGCGCTCGTATGCTGGTTTTCATCATAACTGTAAACTGCCTTCATAGATTGACTTTAACGTCATCTCGCTTGATCTTAAGTTAAAGTAATCTTAGAATCGGCTTTCACACCAAAATCGTTTTTATCGTTCAAACGTTTTTATCGTCGAAAGATTTCCGCTGCACTAATTCACCCCCCCCTTTTAGTGCTCTTGATCCTAACAATTGGTATCAGAGCGGGGTTAACTCTCAAACGGATTAAAACCCAAGAGAGATGGCGTACGCCGGAAACCAAGAGGGCCACTCTATTATACGTCCACCCATGTTCAATGGGACGGACTACACCTATTGGAAGACCCAAATGAGGATCTTTCTTATTTCTATGGATTTTGAACTTTAGAATCTTGTCGAAAATGGATTTTCGAAGTCTTCTCTTCTAATGATCGATTGGAATGAATTGGAGAAGAAGGCTTTCGCTCTTAATGCAAAGGCTATGAATGCCTTATTTTGTGCACTTGATAAAAACGAGTTTAACCGTGTTTCGGTTTGTGAAACCGCATTTGATATTTGGCACAGACTCGAAGTGACTCACGAAGGCACAAGTAGAGTGAAAGAGTCAAAAATCAACCTTTTGTTACACTCTTTCGAACTTTTCTGGATGAAACCGAGTGAGACTATTGGCGACATGTTTACCCGTTTCACGGATGTCGTCAATGGTCTAAAAGGACTCGGAAAATATTTTTCGGATTTTGAGCTCGTAAATAAGATTCTAAGATCCCTTCCTAAGAGTTGGGATCCTAAAGTCACTGCTATTCAAGAGGCGAAAGATCTAAACAACTTTCCTCTTGAAGAACTAATTGGGTCATTAATGACCTACGAGATGACTTGCAAAGCTCATGAAGAGCAAGAAGACATCCTTCCAAAGAACAAGAAGGATATGACACTTAAAATTTCAGAAGACCACTTGAGAGAAAACTCAAGTGATGAGGACTGTGACGATGACTTGGCACTTCTAACAAGAAAATTTAAAAAATTCATTAAAAGAAACAAGTTTAAGAATGAAACAAAAAATAAATTTGAACCCAAGAAGGACCAAGTTATTTGCTATGAGTGCAAGAAGCCGGGACACTACAAGGGTGATTGTCCCCAAGTCAAGAAGAGAACATCAAAGAAGAATGCGCTCAAAGCAACATGGGATGACTCGAGCGCGTCTGAAGAAGAGGAGTCCAACACCGAGCAAGTTGCTCATTACGCCTTAATGGCCATCGGAGAGGAGGTAACAAATTTAATAGATGCAGATTTATCATTTGATGAATTATTAAATGCCTTCCATGACTTATTTGATGAATGCAAGATTATTAGTAGAAAATATAAATTGCTAAAAAAGGAGCATGATAGTCTTACTTGTAATTTTGATAAGTTAAAAACTGAATATCATGATAGTTTAAGTTCATGCACAAAATTCCATGATCTAGAAACTCTCCAAAAGGAAAACTTGCTACTTAAGGACACCTTGAAGAAGTTCGAGGTTGGTAGCAAGTCATTGAACATGATCCTTGCAAACAAGGGTCACGTTCCCAAAAGAAGTGGAATCGGATTTGTGAGAAGTCCTCACCAAAATCCAACCACCTTCATAAAAGGCCCCATCTTACATGTTCGACACCAAAGCAAATGCAACTTTTGTTGCAAACTTAGACACAAAACGCATAATTGTCCATTCAAGAAAATTAGTCCAAACAAATTAATTTGGGTTCCTAAAGGAACCATGATAAATTCTATGCAACATGATAAACAATGTAGATCTATTTTTGAGGCACCCAAAAGCAAATGGGTACCTAAAAATCATCCTTTCCTATAAAGACATAAAAAATTATAAGCTGGAGCAAGAAATAATATCCTGCTCCTTGGATTCTCGATATTCATGACCCGAGATCCAAATAGAACTCGCGATGCTCTCTAGCCTAAATAATAGATGAAGATTAGAAATTTAAAATCACAAATGCGATTTAGATTCAAACCTATCTGATTTCTCAGAATTGGAAACCCATGATTCTCAATTCACATATCCTCTAGATTTTCGAGCCCATCGATTTTATCCGTTCGTAACTTTCGAATCCAACTCTATATCATGAACTGACTAAGTTTGTCATGAACTTACAAGGCTTACCAACTTGAACAAACTGTCACAAACATGTGTACGACATTGAGAGTATGCACGTCAAAAGATCTATCTTGATCGTACAAAAGTTCTTATCTTAAAATAAAAACTCTTACGTAATTACGTAAGTAAAGTTGATTGCTCTGAATGAAAAGTCTTCTCAAGTCAAAAACTCTCACATCAGATCACACTGCGGTCAGAACTAGTGCTCACCGCCTGTAGGTGGTGGCACCACCCCAGCTGGAGGTAGCACCTCCGGCTGTCACGTGTTGCAAGTGGTTGCACCGCCCCAGCTAGAGGTGCAACCGCCCGCAACTCTGTCCCTTTTTAACCCGAGCTAGGGCCGGCGGTGGAACCGAACCCAACTCACTCCTTTCCCCTCTTTACTCTTCCAAAGCTTCTCCACCTCCATTTCTCCCCTCATAGCATACCAAATACTCCTCATTTCGAAGCAAAAGATCAACAATCTTTCCCCCTCTTGAAGATCTCACTAAGGTATTATCTAAGAAGCCCTTAAATTCTATTTTTGATTCATTTACTCTTGCTCATTACTATCCTCCTAAACAGAAGTAGTTATGGGGTCTAGAAGATCCTCAAGGGACAAAGGGAAGAGGAGATTAGTGGAAGATTTTGATCTTACCCTTTTCGATTCAAAATATCATGCTGAAAAGTTTTCATCTTTCGAACTTAGGAGTGTCAATAAGGGAAAACATGTTGACTTAAATGAACTAAGAGACTTAGAGACAATCCAATGGTTTGCAAACTTAGATCTACTCCCTATTTTACAAATTAATGAACCCATCTATCCAAGACTTGTTAGATTGTTTTACAACAACATATAAGTAGATGAAGAAGAAAGAATGTCTACCTATCTCTTAGGACAACACATCTCTATTACGGATAAATTCATTTGCGATATGATAGGCATTCCCATAAAAAGTAGAGGACTTTACTTTAGAGGATCATGGGATGATGAAACTGTTGGGACAACATATGTTGAAGCCTTAGGAACTATTTTTGCTAATCCCAACTTAACATTTGTTCCTAAAAGTTATGAACATCTACTGCCACTAAACACTAAGGTACTTCATCATATCCTAACTAGCATCATTCTCCATAAACAATACCATCATGATGAAGT
This sequence comes from Musa acuminata AAA Group, assembly GCF_036884655.1. NCBI lineage: Eukaryota > Viridiplantae > Streptophyta > Magnoliopsida > Zingiberales > Musaceae > Musa > Musa acuminata. Next base: position 34,000,929 of record NC_088335.1, on the reverse strand, counting down.
AAGCCAATTAGAATTAGGAACTATGTATTTGATCATGAAAGAACATGACATCTGTCTTGGCTACCTTATCCAGCAAAACATGTTAGAACTATCTAAGAAAGACATGATGCTTCCATATGGTGGTATAATCACTAGAATACTGAAAGCCTACGATATTCTAATACCACTAGAAGAAGAAGTAATAAAAGTAGATAGGTTTAGCATAGTAAATAAAAATCTACTTCACCGATTAAGATGTGTTTATAGAAACGGTAACTGGGTTAGAATGCCTAGAAGAACCGATCCCTCTCAACCTGAACCAAAACCGGAAACACCAATCTTTAGGGGTACTCAATCTCCTCCGATATGTCCCTTTGAGGAAACACATTCATTTGAGCCAGCTCATACATCATCTGTGGAAGATATTGGGATTCGGATGGACCGATTTGAACAAAGACAAGAATGGCTTGAACATCGACAAGATCAAATCCTATCTGAGCTGTAACAAATTCATCGATAATTTGACTCTTTATTTAGGCATTTTAATTTTTCACCTCTTGAATGAGCTTGTATGTGTATTGTAAACTCTTTGTGTTACTCACTATGATCACAATGCCTTGTGCCTTGATCCTTGATCTGGTTACATGATGTATTTATTTGTGAGCGGAGTTACAAACATCACTCATTGTTTAATCTCGTTACTCACTGTCGGATTTTACATCGAAACTAAATGTTTTTTTTGAAACCTTGTGCCTTGGTATCCATGATAAATATGATTTGTGAAAATGATATACCAATGCAGTTGATGCGTCATGTTATATTAAATATCAACTAGCTGATATCTTTACAAAACCTCTAAGTAAAGAATAATTTGATTTCATAAGAAGAGAGTTAGAAATGTTGATGTGTCCGAGTACATAAACTAGTTAAAATTATCCTTTGGACTTTATTGAATGATCAAATCACTTGACTATCGTTACATGCCTAAATAACATATTGGAAATTATGTGTTGAATACAAAAATTTCCATAACATAAGCATGTTTTGTCTTCATGATTGTATTTGAAAATCTGTAGCATAGTCTTGTCCGAATACATGAAAGTGTTCATTTCATGTGTAAATTCACTTAACAATTGGTATCCTAAAAATCAGATTTTCTCATACACTTATATGTGAAAAATATTTTTCTAAAATGGATTTGATGAAATGATTCCTGCTTATGAATTCCATCTTGAAATATGAATGATAGTGCTTTTACTTGCAAAGATTTGCTTCACATACATATCTTGATACCTGAACCATGATCGATTTTAACTTCACTTAGTGTAAATTCACAAATAGCTGGTATCACAAATGACCTTCCTCCTTCATGCGAAAAGATTATAACCAATAAAAAGGAAGAATATTCAAAATGATCTACATATCATGTATAATTGATTTCCTATCACTTACTATTGAAAAATAACATGAACCGAGTAAAGGCATGAACAATTATTGTTGAATCTCGGATTTTGATGATATAATCAATTGGTGGGTTAATTGATCTAATCCATATTATTGAGTTAAGTGTGCAGGATTAACTACGTTAACTAGAAAACATAAAGCAAGGATACCGGAGTCAAGATCGATGGACGTTTAAGAGTCCGAAGAATCGTCGGAGATGCTGCCGGAACCAACCGAGAAGAAATCGGGAACCTATCGGAATTTTCGGAAGTTCGCCGAAGAGATCGTCGGAGGTTCACGGAGATCACCGAGAAGGCTCGGTTGCTCGTTAAAGTCATCACAAGATCGGGAGCTTGATGGGAGTCCGTCGGAAGAAAGTTTGTCAGAAAGCTCGCCGGAACAAGACTCGACGTTCGCGGTTGAAAACTTGCTTAGGATGTGTTTTGGTTATGTAGTTCACTTGTAATTAAGATTAGGATTAAGAGATAATCCTATATCTTGGTTAGGGGCCAACTGGGCCCAAAGTCAGATTTGGTTTGGGCTAAAACTAAGCCAAACCAGCGAACCGGAGAGCCAGGCGGTGGCACCGCCTGGCTGGGCGGTGGCACCGCCCAGCACCCGAGAGCTGGGTGGTGACACCTCCTGGGCTGGGCGGTTGCACCGTCCAGCACCCGAGCGCTGGGCGGTGGCACCGCTTGGCTGGGCGGTGGCACCGCCAGCATCGGGAACCCAAAGAGAATTTAAATTTTGGAGCCTAAATTTTGGAGCCCAAATTTGAATCCTCTTGAGGCCTATAAATATCTCTCAAATCTCAACTGAGATTACAACTTTTGAGAAGCATTTTGATTGAGAGACAAGTCTTAGAAAGTCTTAGCAAGTCTTGTTTTCAATTTGCTAGAGAGTTCTCCTCCTTCTTTCTTATTGAAAAATTTGTAAGAGGTTGAACTGTTTGTAAAAGGTTATAAGAGGGGTATTTACCCTTCCATTTCAAGAGATTTGCTAGTGGAAGGTGGGAGCCTCATCGAAGAGGGGCCTCGCAAGTGGATGTAGGTCATTTGACCGAACCACTCTAAAATCGGCGTAATCTCTGGTTTGCATTTCATTATTGCTGTTTACATTACTACAAACCTTCTTACATGCTTTAGTTCCTTATTACCTTTGCTGTGCAACTTTAAGAATATGCCTTCAAGTTAAGCTTTTCAAGTTCCGTTCTTATTGTACGAAAGATTTTTCTAAAACCGAAGTTTTAATCCGCTGCACTAATTCACCCCCCCCACTCTTAGTGCCACTCCGATCCTAACAAGTGGTATCAGAGCGAGGTTATCTCTCATATTTGGTTTAATACCCATGAGAGATGGCTTACTCCGGCATGCAAGAGGGCCACTCTATTGCACGACCACCTTTGTTTAATGGGTCGGATTACACATATTGGAAGACTCGCATGAGGATCTTCCTCATTTCTATGGACTTTGAGCTTTGGTCTATTGTTGAAAACGGATTTCAAAAATCTTCTCTTCCGATGAGCGAATGGAATGAATCGGAGAAGAAGGTTTTTGCATTGAATGCAAAGGCTATGAATGCCTTGTTTTGTGCACTAGACAAAAATGAATTTAATCGTGTTTCAATTTGTGATTCGGCCTTTGATATTTGGAGAACTCTTGAGGTCACTCATGAAGGCACTAGCCGAGTGAAAGAGTCCAAAATCAACATCCTTGTGCACTCTTACGAACTTTTCCGAATGAAACCAAGTGAGTCCATCGGAGACATGTACACCCGGTTTACGGATGTCATCAATGGACTCAAAGCTCTTGGTAAAGATTTTACTAACTTTGAACTAGTAACTAAAATCTTAAGATCTCTCCCTAAAAGTTGGGATCCAAAAGTTACGACCATTCAAGAGGCCAAAGACCTTAAAGCATTCCCTCTTGAAGAACTCATTGGGTCTCTAATGACCTACGAAATGACATGTCAAGCTCATGACGAGCTTGAGAACCCCCTTCCAAAGAACAGGAAGGATATGACATTCAAATCACAAGAAGACCACTTGAAATGAACATCAAGTGATGAGGACAGTGACAATGACATTGCACTTTTGACTCAAAAATTTAAGAAATACTTAAGAAAGAACAAATTTAAAAATAATACAAAAAATAAATTTGAACAAAAGAAGGACCAAGTAATTTGCTATGAATGCAAAAAACTGGGACACTACAAGAACGATTGTCCTCAAGCCAAGAAGAGAACATCAAAGAAGAAGGCGCTCAAGGCAACGTGGGATGATTCAAGTGCGTCCGAAGAAGAGGAGTCCAACACCTAGCAAGTTGCTCATTATGCGCTAATGGCTTTAGGAGAAGAGGTATGTGATTTATTTAATGAAGATTTATCTTTTGAAGAACTCTCTATCGCTTTTCATGAATTATTTGATGAATGTAGAACTGTTAGCAAGAAGTTAAGTATCTTAAAGAAAGAGCATGCTTTGCCACAAGATAAGTTTGATAATCTTCAAACTCCTCCATGCTCTAAGAATATTTAGAAGCAATAAAAAAATAAAAATTTGCTTCTTAAAGAAACCTTAAACAAGTTTAAGGTTGGTAGCAAAGGATTAGATATGATCCTTGCACACAAGGGTCACATCGCAAATAGAAATGGAATTGGATTTGTAAAAGAATTACATCAAAATCCTACCACTTTCATAAAAGGACCTACATTACATGTTTCCTCTTATATGAAATGCAACTTCTGTTGCAAATCCGGACATATTGCCTACAAATATCCATTTAGGAAAATTAGTTCACAAAAATTAATATGGGTTCCTAAAGGAACTATAAAGGATTCAATAATAAATAACAAAGTTAGTGGGTCAATTTTTGAGGCACCCAAAATCAAATGGGTACCTAAAAATCATCCTCTTTTGTAGACAAACCCACAAGCTAGGAGCAAGAGATGGTATCTCGATAGTGGATGCTTAAGACATATGACTGGAGATCCATCTCATTTCTCTATGCTCACTAGCAAAGAAGAAGGGTACGTGACCTTCGGAGACAACAACAAAGGCAAAATCATTGGCAAGGGAACTATTGGTAACAAATTTAGTTTTTCCATTGATGATGTTTTACTAGTTGATGGATTGAAACACAATCTCTTGAGTATTAGTCAACTATGCGATAAAGGTTATATCGTTAGATTTGAATCAAATATGTGCATTATTGAAAAACCAAATCATAACATGACTATGATTGCTTTAAAACAAAATAATGTCTATACCATCAATCTTGATGAACTAAGTAATGAAATGTGTTTCTCCGCCGTAAGTGATAATGCTTGGCTTTGACATAGGAGATTAGGTCATGCAAGCATGAAAACAATATCTAAAATCTCATCTCAAGAATTAGTACGAGGGATTCCGAATATGAAGTTTATTAAGGATAAGGTATGCGATGCATGTCAACTAGGCAAACAAATAAAAACAAGCTTCAAACCAAAAAATCAAATTAGCACCACTAGACCATTACAATTGATCCATTTGGACTTATTTGGACCAATTGATACAACAAGTCTAGGTGGAAGCAAATATGCTTTTGTGATTGTGGATGACTACTCTAGATACACTTGGACCTATTTCTTAGCTCACAAAAGTGATTGCTTCAAGTGTTTCTCTAAATTTTGTAAACTCACTCAAAACGAAAAAGGCTTCATGATCTCATCAATTCGGAGTGATCACGGTGGTGAATTCCAAAACCGTAACTTTCAAAATTTTTGCGAAGTTAATGGGTACAATCACAACTTCTCAACTCCAAGAAATCCTCAACAAAATGGAGTAGTTGAAAGGAAAAATAGAAACCTACAAGAAATGGCAAGAACTATGTTAAATGAACATAGTTTACCCAAATATTTTTGGGCCGAAGCCGTAAATACGACTTGTTATATCATGAATAGGGTCCTAATAAGACCATCTCTATCAAAAACTCCATATGAATTATGGAATAACAAAAAACCAAATATTTCTTATTTTAAAGTTTTTGGTTGTAAATGCTTCATTTTAAATGAAAAGGATGCCCTAGGTAAATTTGATGCTAAATCCGATGAAGGCATTTTTCTTGGTTACTCCTCCGTTTCTAAGCCATGAAGTTTTTAATGAAATTTCTGATTTAAAGAAAAATGATTTTGATGATGATCTTGGTTTTGATAATTTGAATTTAAACGAACCCCCTCTTCAAAATAGCTATTTGAATGCATCTTCTTCCGAAATTTCTTTACCCAAAGAATGGAAGTATGTAAATGCTCATCCAAAGGAGCTAATTATAGGAGATACAACAAAAGGGGTTTAAACTCGTTCTTCTTTCAAGAATTTTTGTGCCAACGCCGCTTTCCTTTCTCAAATTGAACCTAAATGCATTGACGAAGCCTTAAAAGATGATTTTTGGGTCATTGCAATGCAAGAAGAATTGAACCAATTTGAGAGGAATGAGGTATGGAAGCTTGTTCCTAGACCAAGTGACCACTTAGTCATAGGTACTAAATGGGTCTTTAGAAACAAGCAAGACGAAAATGGTATCATGGTTAGAAACAAGGCTAGATTAGTGGCCAAAGGTTTCAACCAGGAAGAAGGTATCGATTACGAAGAAACCTTCGCTCCCGTGGCTCGATTAGAAGCCATAAGGATGCTCCTTGCCTATGCTAATAGTAATAATTTTAAATTATTTCAAATGGATGTCAAAAGTGCTTTCTTGAATGGTTTTATTTCCGAAGAAGTATATGTCGAACAACCTCCCGGATTTGAAAATTCTCTTCTTCCTAATCATGTATTCAAATTGACTAAAGCTCTCTATGGCTTGAAACAAGCTCCTAGAGCTTGGTATGAAAGGCTTAGTTCATTTCTTATTTTAAATAATTTTACCAAAGGCAAGGTTGATACTACATTATTTATTAAACATTTTAAAAATAATTTTCTTATTGTGCAAATTTATGTTGACGATATTATTTTTGGCTCTTCGGATGAATCACTATGTGAATCATTTGCCAAATGTATGAGTCATGAATTTGAAATGAGTTTAATGGGTGAATTAACTTTCTTTTTAGGATTACAAATCAAACAACTTAGTGATGGTATATTTCTTAACCAATCCAAATATACATTAGAATTATTAAAACGATTTAACATGGATAATTCAAAAGCAATAAACACCCCTATGAGTACTGCGACTAAGTTAGATATGGATGAAAATAATGAAAATTTTGATCAAAAAATATATAGGGGAATGATAGGTATTCTACTCTACCTCACCACGACTAGACCAGATATTATGTTTAGTGTAGGACTTTGCGCTAGGTTTCAATCTAATCCTAAATTATCTCATCTGAAGAGTGTTAAAAGAATATTTAGGTATCTTAAAGGAACTCCAAATTTAGGATTGTGGTATCCAAAATCTGAAAAATTCGATCTAATAGCTTATGCAGATGCCGATTTTGGCGGATGCAGGATAGATAGAAAAAGTACATCTGGAACATGCCAATTTTTAGGACATGCACTTATTTCTTGGACTTCCAAGAAACAAAATTCAATTGCACTATCTATGGCGGAAGCCGAATACATTGCTGCAAGTGCATGTTGTGCACAAGTCATTTGAATGAAAAATACATTAGAAGACTATGGAATTAACTTCAAAAACATTCCCATAAAATGTGATAATACTAGTGCCATATGTCTTACTAAAAATCCAATTCTGCACTGTAGAACTAAGCACATCGACGTTAGGCATCATTTCATACGCGATCATGTCCTTAATAATGATGTTGTTCTAGAATTCATTGACACAAAGCATCAATTAGTAGATATATTTACAAAAGCTTTGAACGAAGATCAATTTGAATTCATTAGAAGGGAATTAGGCATGTTAAATTGTCCCTAAAATGAGCTTCACGAAAAATGACTCATCCTTTTTCTTTCTTTTGTGGATTTGATTTCTTCCTTCTTCTTCAATTCAAAATGATCCATTAAAATATAACTTATGATCTTGAGGGAAGAAGCTAAACAAAAGGGAGGAAGAAAATTTTTTTTTCTTTCCTCCGCGAGATGCCAGCGGTGGCACCGCCAGATCCGGCGGTTGCACCGCCTGGCGCTCGGGCGCCAGGCGGTGACACCGCTCGGTTTGGCGGTGGCACCGACCGAGCGACCCTTATTAACCCGAGGGGTTAGGGCCGGCGGTGACACCGCCCCCAACCCGAAAAAAAGGCTCTCAAAACCCTCTCCCATTCCCTCTAACCCTCATTCTAACTCTTAGAAGCATTGGAGAAGGATTCTTGGTGGTTCAAGCTTTCCATCTCTCAACATAATTTCCATAAGGTAACACTTGAAATCCCTCTTTTTGGTATCCCATTCTCTCTTTTCTTTCCTCTTTCCCTTGCTTATTTTTCACAATTTCATCATCATCTTGTCTAGATAATGGCTCCTAAGAGATCAAAAGGAAAAAGGATTGAAGGAGATTCATTTGACCATGATCTTTTTAGATCAAAAGAGGTAGCCCTTAGCTTTCCAAAATTTGAAACACGATGTATCCATAAGGGAAAATACGTTGATCTGGATGAACTAGAGGACCTAGAACCCATTAGGTGGTTTGCACACCTAGAAGCTCTACCTCTATTACAAATAGATGAACCAATCTATCCGCGATTAGTTAGATTGTTCTATGCCAACCTATATGAGGATAACGATAGCCTAAGCACTTACCTTCTAGGAACACCCATTAGAATATTTGACAGCACGATTTGTGAGCTAATTGGCATAACTGAAAAAGATAGGGGATGCTATTTTAAAGGTAAATGGGACGTCAACACAATAGGAGCAACCTATACCGAAGCCGTAGAAACAATTTTTGCAAATCCAAACCTTGACTTCCTACCCAAGAGCTGTGAACACTTACTGCCTTTCAATTCTAAAATTCTTCATCACATTATCACAAGCATCATATTCCCCAAACAATTTCATCTTGACGAAATAAGTCAAATAGAGATAAGTACCATGTATTGGATTATGACCGGTCAGCATAATTGTTTTGGGTACTCAATTCGGCAACATATACAGGATATTATGGCTAAAGATACTATGTTGCCATATGGGAGGTTAATCACTAGATTTCTTCATGCCTATGACATTTGCATCCCACCCGATGAAGAATCTATTCAAAATGATCGATATAACATAATAAATAAAAACCTACTGAAAAGACTTAGATGCACTTTTAGCAATGGCATATGGGTTAGGCAGCCTAGAAGGACGGATCCAATTCCTCCACTAATAGAATACCCCGAAACACCAATTCTTATGGGAAATGAATCTCCTCCTCCTAGTCCTTTTGGCGCAGCACCTTCAGCTCCTGTTTCCTCCTCTGAAGATCTCATTATGGCGGAACTGTCTCAGATCAAATCACAGCAAGAACAAATTCAGAATCAACAAGTTGAAATTTTGAAGACACTACGATAAATGAATGAAAAAATAGATATCATGTATCAGCACTGTGGATTGCCTCCTAAGGATTAAATTGATGTATCTTTTTATTCTGTTCTATTTTCTTTTAATAACAAGTTCAAAGTTTGTCATCGATTGAACGATAACTGATCCTTCCCTTTAGATAACTACTGTTTTGATCTGCATAAATGATGATGTCTTTTGGATAAACTATTTCTGGCAAATTTAAATGATGAACTTTGTTTCCTATTAAATGCTAAACCTTTTTTCTATGATAATCAATTACTTGGCTTGTCTCTTTTTGTTGATGACAAAGGGGGAGAAGTGATGACTAAGTGATGACTTACACCATAATGATAGCATGACTTATATGGATTACAAAAACTTGTGTGATATGAATGACTTATATGCCTTTCAAAATCCTTGAAAATATCACAAGATTGATTGATCATATTGAAAGCATGCCTTACATCTATATCATGAAATTTATATTGAAAATCTTTATCTTCTGTCGTAGTAAAATTCGTCTCTTTTCATTTAACTTATGATTTTCATCGAAGTTTCGTACTTACTATTGTTTAATGAGGATCACGATAAGCTCTACGGTTAGAACTTATCGGGTTATGCTTGAATCCAATGGGATGGAATTCAAGTGTTTTTTATCTTCTCATAATATGGCATATAGATAGGGGGAGTTATGTTTAACTCCGTCATCAATTGATTGTCATCATCAAAAAGGGAGAGATTGTTGAATCTCGGATTTTGATGATATAATCAATTGGTGGGTTAATTGATCTAATCCATATTATTGAGTTAAGTGTGCAGGATTAACTACAATAACCAGAAAACATAAAGCAAGGATACCAGAGTCAAGATCGATGGACGTTTAAGAGTCCGAAGAATCGTCGGAGATGCTGTCGGAACCAACCGAGAATAAATCGAGAACCTATCGGAATTTTCGGAAGTTCGCCGAAGAGATCGTCGGAGGTTCACGGAGATCACCGAGAAGGCTCGGCTACTCGTTAAAGTCATCACAAGATCGGGAGCTTGATGGGAGTCCGTCGGAAGAAAGTTTGTCGGAAAGCTCGCCGGAACAAGACTCGACGTTCGCGGTTGAAAACTTGCTTAGGATGTGTTTTGGTTATGTAGTTCACTTGTAATTAAGATTAGGATTAAGAGATAATCCTATATCTTGGTTAGGGGCCAACTGGGCCCAAAGTCAGATTTGGTTTGGGCTAAAACTAAGCCAAACCAGCGAACCGGAGAGCCAGGCGGTGGCATCGCCTGGCTGGGCGGTGGCACCGCCCAGCACCCGAGAGTTGGGCGGTGACACCTCCTGGGCTGGGCGGTTGCACCGTCCAGCACCCGAGCGCTGGGCGGTGGCACCGCCAGCATCGGGAATCCAAAGAGAATTCAAATTTTGGAGCCCAAATTTGAATCCTCTTGAGGCATATAAATACCTCTCAAATCTCAGCTGAGATTACAACTTTTGAGAAGCATTTTGATTGAGAGAAAAGTCTTAGAAAGTCTTAGCAAGTCTTGTTTTCAATTTGCTAGAGAGTTCTCCTCCTTCTTTCTTATTGAAAAATTTGTAAGAGGTTGAACTGTTTGTAAAAGGTTGTAAGAGGGGTATTTACCCTTCCATTTCAAGAGATTTGCTAGTGGAAGGTGGGAGCCTCATCGAAGAGGGGCCTCGCAAGTGGATGTAGGTCATTTGACCGAACCACTCTAAAATCGGCGTAATCTCTGGTTTGCATTTCATTATTGCTGTTTACATTACTGCAAACCTTCTTACATGCTTTAGTTCCTTATTACCTTTGCTGCGCAACTTTAACAATACGCCTTCAAGTTAAGCTTTTCAAGTTCCGTTCTTATTGTACGAAAGATTTTTCTAAAACCGAAGTTTTAATCCGCTGCACTAATTCACCCCCCCCTTCTTAGTGCCACTCCGATCCTAACAATTATTACACTGATGCTTAAAATTTGCTTATATTGTTCTCCTAGTATCACAAGTACCATACTTTTTGTTGATGACAAAGGGGGAGAAATATATGAGTATTAATGCCATGCTTGCATCACCAAGAGACGCCATGATTGCTATAATTTGCATTATGCCTTGTTTGCATCATGTCAAGATATCAAACAAAAAACTTGCATCGTAATTTTACGTATTGATATCTTACCATGTGATAATTGCTAAAACATCATTTGGAATGTGTGCATCATGTAATGATATCAAAATCTTACTTCGTAGTTTTACATGTTGATATCTTACAATATGATGAATTGCTACTATTACCATCATTCAAACTTGAAATGTAAAATTTGAAAATGAATGTTAAGCCTTGACATCATCTTCAGAGAGATACATCATGATGGGAATCATGATGGGAGAATTGATAAGTTTAAATGATTTTAACTTATCAATATGTCTCTTGAATTCAAAGGTTTTGAATTCAAGAAAGACTTATCTCAAGTATGACATATAGACAGGGGGAATTAAGGTTAACTCCATTATCAATTGATTGTCATCATCAAAAAGGGGGAGATTGTTGAATCTCGGATTTTGATGATGAAGTCAATTGTCATTTGTTATCTAATCCATATGTTGAGATAAGTGTGCAGGATTAACCACGATAAAAGTAAGATATGCAGCAGGAGTTGCGCCGGAGTCAAGACAATGATTACATTGGGAGCTCGAGAGTTCGACGGAAGTTCGGACAATCGTCAGAGGTTCTGCAGGAACAGATCCGAGAAGTCCATGAGCTTGCTAAAGAAGCTCGTCGGAACTCGCCAAGTGGATCGTCGCAAGTCCAGGAGTTTGCCGGAAGTCCGCAGGAGCATCACCGAGGGTTCATCGGATGATCGACGGAAGTTCATCGAAAGCTCGCCGGAAGAAGCGATTGACGCACCGGAGCAAGTTATAGTAAATGTCTTAGGGAATGTCGTAGTTAGCATAGTGATTAAGTTGGAAATGGGAGATGATCCCATTAACTTAATCTTGGGGCAATTGGGCCCTTGAGAAACCCAAATTGGGCCGAATGAATCAACCCATTCGGACCCTGATTTCTGCTAGGCGGTTGAACCGCCCAAGGCAGGAAGTTGCACCACCTGGGCTTAGTCTCCGAGTGAGACTGGGAGGTGCAACCACTCCAGCCAGGTGGTGGCACCGCCTGGGCTCAGTCTCCAAGCGAGACTGGGCGGTGCAACCTCCCCTGATAGGAGGTGGCACCGCTTGGGATCGGTCTCCGAGCACTGGCTGAGCGATGCAACCGCCTCAGTCAGGAGGTTGCACCGCCTGAGCTCGGTCTTTGAGCTCTAGCAGGAGGTGTAACCGCCCCTGACATGAGGTGGCACCACCCAAAGGCTCAGTCTTCGAGCTCTGCCAGGCGGTGCAACCGCTCCAGTTAGGAGGAGCAACCGCCTGATCCCGGAATTCCAGGAATTGACAGTTTTGAGCTCCAAATTTAAACTGGGTTGGGGCCTATAAATACCCCACCCATTCAGCACAGAAAGTATACAGAATACACTCTGAAATCTTGATCTTGTTATGTGATTTTTAGAGCTCAAAATTATTGTAAAGGCCAAAAGTCCTTCTCCCTCTTTTCTTCCAAGTTTTGAGCTGTAAAGAGAGGAGAGGAGAGAAAATTCTGTAAGGGTTGTCTCCTAAGCCCGTCAAAAGGAGTGAAACTGTAAAAGGGTGGTTGGCCTTCGCCTATTGAAGGAAGGCCTCTAGTTGACGTCGGTGACCTCGTTGGTGGAGGAAGCCAAAAGTGGAGTAGGTCAAGATTGACCGAACCACTCTAAATCTCGGTTTGCATTTACTTTGGGCATTTTACCTTTACTGCAAACCTCCTCTAAAGCTTACTGCTTTCTGCGCATATACGATCGGGTTTCAGCTTTGCACTTTCCGAATCAATGTTTCGACGTAAATCTGTTTTTTCGTATGATCATCATATTTCAGTTTGCGTTTACATTTTGATTTCTATCTTAACTGCAAACTGCCTTAAAATCCTTGATTAATCTGCATCTCGCCTAATCAAGTGATTTACGAATCAACATTTAGACGTAAATTAGTTTTTTCGTACGAACGTCATATTTTAGTTTACGCTCGTATGCTGGTTTTCATCATAACTGCAAACTGCCTTCATAGATTGACTTTAACGTCATCTCGCTTGTGTTGAATCTCGGATTTTGATGATAAAATCAATTGATGGGTTAATTGATCTAATCCATATTATTGAGTTAAGTGTGTAGGATTAACTACGATAACTAGAAAACACAAAGCAAGAATACCGGAGTCAAGTTCGATGGACGTTTAAGAGTCCGAAGAATCGTCGGAGATGTTGCCGGAACCATCCGAGAAGAAATCGGGAACCTATCGGAATTCTCGAAAGTTCACCGAAGAGATCGTCGGAGGTTCACGGAGATCACCGAGAAGGCTTGGCTACTCATTAAAGTCATCACAAGATCGGGAGCTTGTTGGGAGTCCGTCGGAAGAAGTTCGTCGGAAAGCTCGCTGGAACAAGACTCGACGTTCGGGGTTGAAAACTTGCTTAGGATGTTTTTTTGTTATGTAGTTCACTTATAATTAGGATTAAGATTAAGAGATAATCCTATATCCTGGTTAGGGGCCAACTGGGCCCAAAATTAGACTTGGTTTGGGCTAAATTTGAAGCCCAACTAGTGAACCGAAGGGTCTGGCGGTGGCACCGCCAGACTAGGTGGTTGCATCGCCCAGCACCCGAGAGCCAGGCGGTGGCACCGCCCAGCGCCCGAGAGCTGGGCGGTGGCACCGCTTGGCTGGGCGGTGGCACCGCCCGTCCACTGTCAGTGTCTGACACTAACAAGCGATGGCACCGCCACTAACAGGCGGTGGCACCGCCAGCATCGGGAACTCAAAGAGAATTCAAATTTTGGAGCCCAAATTTGAATCCTCTTGAGGCCTATAAATGCCCCTCAAATCTCAGCTGAGATTACAACTTTTTGAGCAGCAAGTGTTTGAGAGAAAGGCCTTAGAAAAGTCTTAGCTAGTCTTGTTTTCAATTTGCTAGTGTTCACCTCCTTCTTTCCTGCTGAAAATCTGTAAGAGAGTGAACCGCTTGTAAAAAGTTGTAAGAGGGGTATTCACCCTTCCCTTTCAAGAGATTTGCTAGTGGAAGGTGGGAGCCTCATCGAAGAGGGGCCTCGCAAGTGGATGTAGGTCATTTGATCGAACCACTATAAAATCGGCGTGATCTCTGGTTTGCATTTACTTATTGTCATTTACATTACTGCAAACCATTTGCACTTTAATGCTATACTGCTTTGTCTCCGTCTTACTTATCCCTTCAAGTTAAAATGCAATCGAAACGATTTTAAACAAAAACGTTGCTTTTATCATACGAAGTTTCCGAAAAGTGTTTAAATCGTGAAAAGTTTATTGCACTTTACCGCTGCACTAATTCACCCCCCCCTCTTAGTGCCGCTCCGATCCTAACAATTGGTATCAGAGCAAGGCTCACTCTCATATTTGGTTTAATACCCAAGAGAGATGGCTTACTCCGGCATGCATGAGGGACACTCTATCACACGTCCACCTATGTTTAATGGGTCGGATTACACATATTGGAAGACCCGTATGAGGATCTTCCTCATTTCCATGGATTTCGAGCTTTGGACTATTGTCGAAAACGGATTTTAAAAATATTCTCTTCCGATGAGCGAATGGAATGAATCGGAGAAGAAGGTTTTTGCTTTAAACGCAAAGGCTATGAATGCCTTGTTTTGTGCACTAGATAAAAATGAGTTTAATCGTGTTTCAATTTGTGATTCGGCTTTTGATATTTGGAGAACTCTTGAGGTCACTCATGAAGGCACTAGCCAAGTGAAAGAGTCCAAAATCAACAACCTTGTGCACTCTTATGAACTTTTCCGAATGAAACCAAGTGAGTCCATCGGAGACATGTACACCCGTTTCACAGATGTCATCAATGGACTTAAAGCTCTTGGTAAAGATTTTTCTAACTTTGAACTAGTAAACAAAATCTTAAGATCTCTTCCTAAAAGTTGGGATCCAAAAGTTACGGCCATTCAAGAGGCCAAGGACCTCAAAACATTCCCTCTTGAAGAACTTATTGGGTCTCTAATGACCTACGAAATGACATGTCAAGCTCATGATGAGCTCGAGAACCCCATTCCAAAGAATAGGAAGGATATGGCACTTACATCACAAGAAGACCACTTGAAAGGAACATCAAGTGATGAGGACAGTGACAATGACATTGCACTTTTGACTCAAAAATTTAAAAAATATTTAAGAAAGAATAAATTTAAAAATAATACAAAAAATAAAGTTGAACAAAAGAAGGACCAAGTGATTTGCTATGAGTGTAAAAAACCGGGACACTATAAGAACGATTGTCCTCAAGCCAAAAAGAGAACATCAAAGAAGAAGGCGCTCAAGGCAACGTGGGATGATTCAAGCGCGTCCGAAGAAGAGTCGTCCAACACCGAGCAAGTTGCTCATTACGTGCTAATGGCTTTAGGAGAAGAGACAAACCCACAAGCTAGGAGCAAGAGATGGTATCTCGATAGTGGATGCTCAAGACATATGACTGGAGATCTATCTCATTTCTCTATGCTCACTAGCAAAGAAGAAGGGTACGTCACCTTCGAAGACAACAACAAAGGCAAAATCATTGGCAAGGGAACTATTTGTAACAAATTTAGTTTTTCCATTGATGATGTTTTACTAGTTGATGGATTGAAGCATAATCTCTTGAGTATTAGTCAACTATGCGATAAAGGTTATATCGTTAGATTCGAATCAAATATGTGTATTATCGAAAAACCAAACAATAACTTGACTATGATTGCAATAAAACAAAATAATGTCTACACCATCAACCTTGATGAACTAAGTAATGAAATGTGCTTCTCCGCTCTAAATGATGATGCTTGGCTTTGGCATAGGAGACTAGGCCATGTAAGCATGAAACTAATATCTAAGATCTCATCTAGAGACTTAGTGCGAGGAATTCCAAATATAAAGTTTATTAAGGACAAAGTATGCGATGCATGTCAACTCGATAAACAAATAAAAACTAGTTTTAATCCAAAAACTCAAATTAGCACCACTAGACCATTACAATTGATTCATTTGGACTTATTTGGACCAATTGACACGACAAGTCTAGGGGGAAGCAAATATGCGTTAGTAATTGTGGATGACTATACTAGATACACTTGGACCTATTTCTTAGCTTACAAAAGTGATTACTTCAAGTGTTTCTCTAAATTTTGTAAACTCACTCAAAACGAAAAAGGTTTCATGATTTCATCAATTCGGAGTGATTACGGTGGTGAATTTCAAAACCGTGACTTTCAAAATTTTTGTGAGGTTAATGGATACAATCACAACTTCTCCACTCCGAGGAATCCCCAACAAAATAGAATAGTTGAAAGAAAAAATAGAAATCTACAAGAAATGGCAAGAACTATGTTAAATGAACATAGTTTACCTAAGTATTTTTGGGCCGAAGCCGTAAATACGGCTTGCTACATCATGAATAGAGTCCTAATAAGACCATCCTTATCAAAAACTCCCTATGAATTATGGAATAACAAAAAACCAAATATTTCCTATTTTAAAGTTTTCGGTTGTAAATGTTTTATTTTGAATGAAAGGGATGCCTTAGGAAAATTTGATGCTAAATCCGATGAAGGCATCTTTCTTGGTTACTCTTCCATTTCTAAGGCTTTTCGGGTTTTTAACAAAAGAACCTTAGTAATAGAAGAGTCTATTCATGTAGTTTTTAATGAAAATTTTAATTTAAAGAAAAATAATTTTGACGAGGCCATAAAAGATGACTTTTGGGTTATCGTAATGCAAGAAGAATTGAATCAATTTGAGAGGAATAAGGTATGGAAGCTTGTTCCTAGACCTAGTGACCATTTAGTCATTGGTACTAAATGGGTCTTTAGAAACAAGCAAGACGAAAATGGTATCGTGGTTAGAAACAAGGCTAGATTAGTGGCCAAAGGTTTCAACCAAGAAGAAGGTATCGATTATGAAGAAACCTTCGCTCCCGTGGCTTGATTAGAAGCCATAAGGATGCTTCTTGCCTATGCTAGTAGTAATAATTTTAAACTATTTCAAATGGATGTCAAAAGTGCTTTCTTGAATGATTTTATTTCCGAAGAAGTATATGTCGAACAACCTCCCGGATTTGAAAATTCTCTTCTTCCTAATCATGTATTCAAATTGACTAAGGCTCTCTATGGCTTGAAACAAGCTCCTAGAGCTTGGTATGAAAGGCTTAGTTCCTTTCTTATTTTAAATAATTTTACCAAAGGCAAGGTTGATACTACATTGTTTATTAAACATTTTGAAAATAATTTTCTTATTGTGCAAATTTATGTTGATGATATTATTTTTGGCTCTTCGGATGAATCACTATGTGAATCATTTGCCAAATGTATGAGTCATGAAGTTGAAATGAGTTTAATTGGTGAATTAACTTTCTTTTTAGGATTACAAATCAAACAACTTAGTGATGGTATATTTCTTAACCAATCTAAATATATATTAGAATTGTTAAAACGATTTAACATGGATAATTCAAAAGCAATAAATACCCCTATGAGTACTTCGACTAAGTTAGATATGGATGAAAATAGTAAAAATTTCGATCAAAAAACATATAGGGGAATGATAGGTAGTCTACTCTACCTCACCGCAACTAGACCGGATATTATGTTTAGTGTAGGACTTTGCGCTAGGTTTCAATCAAATCCTAAATTATCTCATATTAAAAGTGTTAAAAGAATATTTAGGTATCTTAAAGGAACTCCAAATTTAGGATTGTGGTATCCAAAATCTGAAAATTTTGATTTAATAGCTTATGCAGATGCTAATTTTGGCGGATGCAGGATAGATAGAAAAAGTACATCTGGAATATGCTAATTTTTAGGACATGCACTTGTTTCTTGGACTTCCAAGAAATAAAATTCAATTGCACTATCTACGGCGGAAGCCGAATACATTGCTGCAAGTGCATGCTGTGCACAAGTTGTTTGGATGAAAAATACATTAGAAGACTATGGAATTCACTTCAAAAATGTTCCCATAAAATGTGATAATACTAGTGCCATATGTCTCACCAAAAATCCAATTCAGCACTCTAGAACTAAGCATATCGATATTAGGCATCATTTCATACGCGATCATGTCCTTAACAATAATGTTGTTTTAAAATTTATTGACACAAAGCATCAATTAGCAGATATTTTTACAAAAGCCTTAAATGAAGACCAATTTGAATTTATTAGAAGGGAACTAGGTATGTTAAATTGTCCCTGAAAATAAGCTTGTTTGAATATATTTTTCGAAAAATGTCTCATTCTTTTCCGTTCTTCTATGAATTTGACTTCATCACTCTCCTTCGATTCAAGATGATATACTGAAGTACAACTCATTATCTTAACCTATCTTGAGTCAAACACCTTAAAAAAAAAAAAAAAGTCAACGCAGCACGCCAGTGGTGGCACCGCCAGAACCGACGGTAGCACCGCTTGAGCGCTCAGGCGACAGGCGGTGGCACCGCTCGGTTTGGCGGTGGCACCGCCCGAGACACCCTATAAATCCCAAATGGTTAGGGGTGGCGGTGACACCGCCCCCAACCCGTTGAACCTTTGCTCCAACTCTCCCATACTCTCTCAATCCCTCATTCTAACTTCTACAAACCTTGGAGAAGGATTCTTGTTGGTCCAAACTCTCCATCATCCAAGAAACACTCCATAAGGTAAAATCTTCACTTCCTTTTTTTCTTGTTCTACCTACTCATTACAATTTCATATTTCTCTTATCATCTTGTCTAGACAATGGCTCCTAAGAGATCAAAAGGGAAAAGGATTGAAGGAGATTCATATGACCACAATCTTTTTAGATCCAAAGAAGACGCCCTTAGGTTTCCAAATTTTGAAACACGATATATCCATAAGGGTAAACACGTTGATCTCGATGAACTAGGAGACTTAGAACCCATTAGGTGGTTTGCTCATCTAGAGGCCCTACCTCTCTTACAAATAGATGAACCAATTTATCCTAGATTCGTTAGGCTCTTTTATGCAAACCTATGGGTAGATAACGATAGCCTAAGTACTTATATTTTAGGAACACAAATTAGGATTTCTGATAATTCTATTTGTGAACTAATTGGAATCACTGAAAAAGATAGGGGCTGCTATTTTAGAGGAAAATGGGATGTTAATATAATAGGAGCAACTTACACCGAAGCTGTCGAAACCATTTTTGCAAACTCGAACCTTGGAATAATACCCAAGAGTTGCGAACACTTACTACCTTTTAACTCTAAGATTCTTTATCATATCATGACAATCATACTATTCCCTAAGCAATATCATCTTGATGAAATGAGTCTAATAGAGATAAGCACTATGTATTGGATTATGACCGGTCAACATAATTGTTTTGGATACTCAATACGGCAACACATGCAGGACATCACAGCTAAAGATATTATGTTGCCATATGGGGGGTTAATCACTAGATTTCTTCGTGCCTATGACATTTGCATCCCACCCGACGAAGAAAGAATTCAAAGTGATAGATATAACATCATCAATAAAAATCTACTAAAGAGACTTAGGTGCACGTTTAACAATGGAATATGGGTAAGGCAACCTAAAAGGACTGATCCTATTCCTCCACCAGTAGAACAACCAGAAACACCAATTTTTAGGAGAAATGAATCTCCTCCTCCTAGTCCCTTTGGTGCAGCACCTTCAGCTCCTGTTTCATCCTCTGAAGGACTCATTATGGCAGAACTGTCTCAGATCAAATTTCAACAACACCAACTCAAATCGCAGCAAGAACAAATTCAACTCCAGCAAATTGAAATTTTGAAGGAACTACGACAACTAAATCAAAATATAGATGTTATGTATCAGCACTTTGGATTACCTCCTAAGGATTGATGTATCTTTTTGTTCAATTATGTTTACTCTTAATCTCAAGTTCTAAGCTGGTCATCTTTTGAACGAAAACTGAACCTTCTTTTTAAATGTATTTTTAAAATTCTGGATATATGCTTCTGGATGAATGCTCATTTTTCCTTTTAAGATGAATTCTGGATAAGTATTTTTAGCAAATTTGAATGATTAATCTTAATACTGTATTCTTTCTCTAATGATTTTATGATATTTTGTGCATCTCGAGATTAATTTTGATGGCTTGATTATGAGTTTCAAGTTGACGAATTGAATTTGAATGGATTTGTATTCGAATTATGATCTTGACTTATTGGAGTTACTACGTGAAATTTTTTTTTTCACTATCTCTTCCTTGTACATCTATAATTTTTGTTATTTATAGAAAGAAGAGATTTGATAAAATGAATGAATGCTGAATTTTCCTTTAAGATGAATTTAGCATACTTAATTTTGACTGATAAATTTTTCTGATCAATGCTGAATTCCTGATGTTATAATCACAAATTATGTGCTTCAAGTCTCATTCCCTTTTTGTTGATGACAAAGGGGGAGAAAAGTGATGACTTGTATCATTTTAATAGCATGACTTATATGAATTGCAAAAGCTTGTGTGATATGAATGTCTTATATGCCTTGCAAAATCTTTGAGAATATCGCAAGATCGATTGATAATATTGAAAGCATGTCTAACATGTATATCATGAAATTCATGTTGAAAATCTTTATCTCCTGTCGTAGTAAAAATTGTCTCTTATCATTCGACTTGAAAATGATTTTCATCAAAGTTTCGCATTTACTTATGCTCAATGAGAATAATGATAAGTTCTACGGTTAGAACTTATCGGTTTATGCTTGAATTCAATGGGATAGAATTCAAGTGTTTTTACCTTCTTATAATATGGCATATAGATAGGGGGAATTATGTTTAACTCCGTCATCAATTGATTGTCATCATCAAAAAGGGGGAGATTATTGAATCTCGGATTTTGATGATAAAATCAATTGATGGGTTAATTGATCTAATCCATATTATTGAGTTAAGTATGCAGGATTAACTATGATAACCAGAAAACACAAAACAAGAATACCGGAGTCAAGTTCGATGGACGTTTAAGAGTCCGAAGAATCGTCGGAGATATTGCCGGAACCATCCGAGAAGAAATCGGGAACCTATCGGAATTCTCGGAAGTTCGCTGAAGAGATCGTCGGAGGTTCACGGAGATCACCGAGAAGGCTCGGCTACTCGTTAAAGTCATCACAAGATCGGGAGCTTGTTGGGAGTCCGTCGGAAGAAGTTCGTCGGAAAGCTCGCTGGAACAAGACTCGACGTTCGCGGTTGAAAACTTGCTTAGGATATTTTTTTTATTATGTAGTTCACTTGTAATTAGGATTAGGATTAAGAGATAATTCTATATCCTGGTTAGGGGCCAACGGAGCCCAAAATTAGACTTGGTTTGGGCTAAATTTGAAGCCCAACCAGTGAACCGAAGGGTTTGGCGGTGGCACCGCCAGACTGGGCGGTTGCACCGCCCAGCACCGAGAGCCAGGCGGTGGCACCGCCTGGGGTGGGCGGTGGCACCGCCCGTCCACTGTCAGTGTCTGACACTGACAGGCGGTGGCACCGCCACTGACAGGCGGTGGCACCGCCACTGACAGGCGGTGGCACCGCCAGCATCGGGAACTCAAAGAGAATTCAAATTTTGGAGCCCAAATTTGAATCCTCTTGAGACCTATAAATACCCCTCAAATCTCAGTTGAGATTACAACTTTTTGAGCAGCAAGTGTTTGAGAGAAAGGCCTTAGAAAAGTCTTAGCTAGTCTTGTTTTCAATTTGCTAGTGTTCACCTCCTTCTTTCTTGCTGAAAATCTGTAAGAGAGTGAACCGCTTGTAAAAAGTTGTAAGAGGGGTATTCACCCTTCCCTTTCAAGAGATTTGCTAGTGGAAGGTGGGAGCCTCATCGAAGAGGGGCCTCGCAAGTGGATGTAGGTCATTTTACCGAACCACTGTAAAATCGGCGTGATCTCTGGTTTGCATTTACTTATTGTCATTTACATTACTGCAAACCATTTGCACTTTAATGTTATACTGCTTTGTCTCTGTCTTACTTATCCCTTCAAGTTAAAACGCAATCGAAACGATTTTAAACAAAAACGTTGCTTTTATCGTATGAAGTTTCCGAAAAGTGTTTAAATCGTGAAAAGTTTATCGCACTTTACCGCTGCACTAATTCACCCCCCCCTCTTAGTGCCGCTCCGATCCTAACAGCTTGATCTTAAGTTAAAGTAATCTTAGAATTGGCTTTCACACCGAAATCATTTTTATCGTTCGAACATTTTTATCGTCGAAAGATTTCCGCTGCACTAATTCACCCCCCCCCCCCCCCCCCCTCTTAGTGCTCTTGATCCTAACAGAGTTAGGGTTTAGAAACCCTATAAATAGCCATGTATTCCTCCTCTTTTGATAAGCAATAGATGAATCTTTTCTGCAGCCTTTGAGCAGCAACTTGGAGGGAGGAACTCCTATAGAGTTCCAAGGAGGCCAATCCCATAAAGAGATCAACCCCAAGTTTAGAATCTGCAAGGGTTCTATCAGTAAGCTATTGAGGAGGTTTGCAGTAAAGATAATATACTCAAAGTAAATGCAAACCAGAGAGCACCATGATTTTAGAGTGGTTCGGTCAATCTTGACCTGCATCCACTTCTAGCTTCCTCCACCGACGAGGTCACCAACGTCCACTAGAGGCCTTCAATAGGCGAAGGCCAACCACCCTTTTACAGTTTCACTCCTTTTGACGGGCTTAGGAGACAACCCTTACAGAATTTTCTCTCCTCTCTTGAAAGATCAGAACTTGGAAGAAAAGAGGGAGGAGAACTTCTAACTCATACAACACTTTTGAGCTCTAAAAATCATAGAGTAAGATCAAGATTTCGGTGTTTTTTTGTTGCGCTTTCATTGCTGAAAGGGTGGGGTATTTATAGGCTCCAACCCAGTTTGAATTCCGAGCTCAAAACTGTCAAATCCTGGAATTCCGGGGTCTGGTGGTTGCACCGCCTAGCAGAGCTCGAAGACTGAGCCTCTGGGCGGTCACACCTCCTGTCAAGGGCGGTTGCACCTCCTGCCAGAGCTCGGAGACCGAGCTCAAGCGGTGCCACCACCTGACTGGGGCGGTTGCACCGCCCAGCCAAAGCTCGGAGACCAAGCTCAGGCGGTTGCACCTCTGTCAGAGGCGGTTGCACCGCCCAGCCAGAGCTCGGAGACTGAGCCCTGGGCGGTGCCACCGTCGACCTAGGTGGTGCCACCTCTGGCCAAGAAATCTGGGTCCGAATGGGCTGATCCATTCGGCCTAATTTGGGTCTGTTAAGGGCCCAATTGCCTCAAGATTAAGTTAATGAGATCACCTCCCATTTCTAACTTAATTATCATGCTAACTATGATTTTTCTTAAGACATTTACTGCAACTTGCTCCGGTGCATCAATCGCTTCTTCCGGCGGGCTTCCGGCGAACTTCCGTCAATCATCCGATGAACCCTCGGTGATGCTCCTACGGACTTCTAGCAAACTCCTGGACTTGCGATGATCCACTTGGCGAGTTCCGACGAGCTTCTTTTGGCAAGCTCCTGGACTTCTCGGATTTGTTCCCGCAGAACCTCCGACGATCGTCCAGACTTCCGTTGAACTCTCGAACTCCCACCGTGATCATAGTCTTGACTCCGGTGCAACTCCTGCTGCATGTCTTACTTTCATCGTAGTTAATCCTACACACTTATCTCAACATATGGATTAGATAACAAATGACAATTGACGTCATCATCAAAATCCGAGATTCAACACTTCTAATGTATTTTTCATCCATACAAATTGTGCACAATATGCACTCGCCGCTATGTATTTGACTTCGGTTGTAGATAGTGAACCGAGTTTTATTTCTTGGAAGAGCAAGAGACAAGTGCATGACCTAAGAATTGATATGTTCTGGATGTGCTTTTTCTACCCGTTCTACATCTAGCAAAATTTACATCAGCATAAGTAATTGGGTCAAAGTTTTTAAATTTTAGATACCATAATCCTAGATTAATGGTTCCTTTAAGATATCTAAGAATTCTTTTAATTGTATTAAGATGAGATAGCTTAGGATTAGATTAAAACATAGCACAAAGTCTTACGCTAAACATGATGTCCAATCTAGTTGCGATAAGGTATAGTAAACTACCTATCGTACCCCTGTAAGCTTTTTGATCAAAGTTTTCTCCACTTTCATCAATGTCTAACTTAGTGGCGGTACTCATAGGAGTATTGATATAGCCTTTGAACTATCCATATTAAACCATTTTAGTAAGTCTAATGCATATTTTGTTTGACTAAAAAAAATACCATCACTAAGTTGTTTGATTTGTAAGCCTAAAAAGAAAGTTAGTTCACCCATTAAACTCATTTTAAACTCTAAGCTCATACTCTTGGCAAACGATTGGCATAAAGATTCATTTGTAGAACTAAAAATAATATCATCAATATAAATTTGAATAATAAGAAAGTTATTCTCAAAATTCTTAAAAATAATATGTTGAATCTCAGATTTTGATGATAAAATCAATTGGTAAAGTGTTTGATCTAATCTATATGTTGAGATAAGTATGCAGGATTAACTACGATAGCAATGAAGGCATAAAGCAAGTATTGGGCTGGAGTCAAAGATCGACGATACGTCAAAGATTCGGATGATGTGCTAGAAGTTTGTCGGAAGCACGCCGAGAGTTCGTCGGGAGCTCGTCGAGGATTCGTCAGAAGATCTCCAAGAGTTCGTCGGGAGTTTACTGAGAATTCATCGAGAGTTCACCGAAAGTTTGCCAGAAGTTCGTCGAGAAGTTTATCGAAAGATCGCCGAAAGAACAATCAATATACTAGACAAGAGATTGCTTGTTTAAGTGTCTTAATTATCATAGTTAGAGCTTAAGTTGAGTTAGGATTGGGAGGTAATCCCAGTAACTCAGTTAGGGGCCAATTGAGCCCTTAACAGGGCTGAACTAGGCTGGTTGAACAACCCATTTAGCCCTTGAAGTCATGGTCGGCGGTGGCATCGCTTGGTGACCTAGTCTCCTAGGTGGTTTGGGCGATGGTACCACCGATAGTTAATGCTGTCAGCGGTGGTACTGCCCCTGTCAGGCGATGGTATCGCTAGAGCTCGGTCTCCGAGCTCTGTCAAGTGGTTGTACCACCCAGACTAGGCGGTGGTACTGCCTAGTGTCAGTTTACAAGTGGTAGTACCACCCAGTAATGGCGATGGTATCGCCAGTACCCCGAAATCTGGGGATGTGGCACTTTTTGGCTCAAATTATGAAGCCATTGGAGCTTATAAATACCCCACCATTTTCTGCATGAAAGGGAATGAAAGTGTGAACATAATCTTGAATTCTTAAGGTGCTAAAAGTGTTGTAAAATTGCAAAGAGTCATCTTCCTCCCTTTTTAAGTGTTGAGATCATTCAAGAGAGGTATGAACCTTGTAAGGGTTATCTCCTAAACTTGTGAAAAGGAGAAAGCATTGTAAAGAGGTAGTTGGTCTTCGCCTATTGAAGAAAGACCATTAGTAGATGCCGATAACCTCGACGGAGGAGGAATCAAAAGTGGATGTAGGTCACAACGACCGAACCATATAAATTTCGGTGTGCTTATTTTCCTTATGCTTTTCATTACTGTCATTACTTTCTTAGATAATTGCTAGTTCTTTCATTCTAAAGTCATGTATTTTTCGAAATCGATTTTTGATGAACGAAATATTTTACAAATCGATGATTTTCTCCGCTGCACTAATTCACCCCCCCCCCCCCCCCCTCTCCTAATGTCTGCCGCACTTGATCATAACAATTGGTATCAGAACAAGGTCACTCTCATTTGATTTGAAACCTAAGAGAGATGACATTTATCGACAATCAAGAGGGTCATTCAATTACACGTCCTCCTATGTTCAATGGGATGGATTACATATATTGGAAGACTAGAATAAGGATCTTTATAATTTCAATGGATTTTGAGTCATGAAACCTTGTAGAAAATGACTTTCAAAAGTCTTCTCTTCCAATGAATGATTGGAATAAGTTGGAGAAGAAGACTTTTGCCTTAAACGCCAAGGCTATGAATTCCTTATTTTGTGCTTTAGATAAAAACGAGTTCAATCGAGTGTCTATTTGGGAAATGACTTTTGATATTTGGTAAATACTCAAAATTACTCACGAAGGCACTAGTAGAGTAAATGAGTCAAAAATAAATCTTTTAGTTCATACTTATGAATTATTTCGGATGAAGCCAAGCGAAACTATTATCAACGTGTACACCCATTTTACGGATGTCGTCAATAGTTTAAAAGCTCTTGGCAAATATTTTTTGAACTTTGAACTTGTTAATAAAATTTTGAGATCCCTTCCAAAGAATTGGGACCCTAAAGTAACGACCATTCAAGAGGCCAAGATTTAAATAATTTTCCTCTCAAAGAACTTATCGGGTCACTAATGACCTACGAAATGACTTGCAATGCTCATGAAAAGCTTGAGAACAACCTTCCAAAAAACAGGAAGGATATAGCACTAAGAACTCATTAAGACTACTTGAAAGAAAATTGAAGTGATGAGGACCTTAATGATGACTTGGCACTCTTGATAAGAAAATTCAAAAAATTTATAAAAAGAAATAAATTTAAAAATAATAATAAAAATAAAATCGAACCCAAGAAAGAACAAGTAATATGTTACGAATGCAAGAAGCCGGGACATTTCAAAAGCAAATGTCCCCAAGCAAAGAAGAAGCAATCAAAGAAGAAGAAGGCTCTTAAAGTAACTTGGGATGACTCAAGTGCATCCGAAGAAGAGGAGCTAACCAACACAGAGCAAGTTGCTCACTATGAACTAATGGCCATCGGAGATGAGATAAGTAGTTCATTAGATGCAAATTTATCTTTCGACGAGCTTTTAAGTGCTTTTCATAAATTGTTTAATGAACATAGATTTTTGAGTAAAAAGTATAACTCTTTGAAAAAGGATCATACCATTTTAAATATTGAATTTGAAAAACTTAAGCATAATAATCCTTTTTGTCTCAATGTACTAAGTGTGAACACTTAGAGGCACTTAAGAAAGAAGACTTAATACTCAAAGAAATCTTCGAAAAGTTTAAAGTTGGTAACAAGTTCTTGAATATGATCCTTACCAATAAGGGTCACGTTCATAGAAGAGGCGGAATTGGATTTGTGAGTACCTCTCACCAAAATCCAACCACCTTTGTTAAAGGCCCTATCTTATATGTATCACCCCACACCAAATGTAACTTTTGTTGCAAACTTAAACATGTTGCCGATAAATGCCACTTAAGAGATATAGTCCACACAAATTGATTTGGGTTCCTAAAGGAACCATAAAGAACTCTATGCAAAATGATAAGTTGAGTAGATTGATTTTTGAGGTACCCAAGGTCAAACGACTGCCTAAAAATCATCCTCTTTTGTAGAAATATTTACCAGGCTAGGAGCAAGAGATGGTACTTTGATAGTAGATGCTCAAGGCACATGACCGGAGATTAATCTCAATTCTCTAAGCTCATTAGCCTAGACGAAGGGTATGTCACCTTCGGAGATAAGAACAAAGGTAAAATCATTAGCAAAGGAACCATAGGTAACAAATCTAATTTTTTGATTGAAGATGTATTATTAGTTGATGACTTAAAGTATAATCTTTTGAGCATTAATTAATTATGTGATAAAGTATACATCATTAGATTTGAATCCAAATTATTGAAAAATCACACAAAAATACATCTATGATTGCCTTAAAATAAAATAAAATAATATATACACTATCGATATTGATGATCTTTATAACAAAATATGTTTTTCAATTTTGAATGACGATGCTTGGCTTTGGCATAGGAGATTAGGTCATACTAGCATGAAACTAATATCTCAAATCTCATCTAAAGAACTTGAGCATCCACTATCAAGGTACCATCTCTTGCTCTTAGCTTATGATGATATATGTTTTTACAAAAAAGGATGATTTTTAGGTACCCATTTGACCTTGGGTGCCTCAAAAACTGATCTAAATTGCTTATCATGTTGCATGGAGTTCTTAATGGTTCCTTTTGGAACCCAAATCAAATTGTTTGGACTAACTTTCTTGAATGGACAATGATAAGTTCTATGTCTATGTTTGCAACAAAAGTTGTATTTATTTGGTGCGAAATATGCAAGATAGGGCCTTTAATGAAAGTGGTTGGATTTTGGTGAGAGCTTCTTATAAATCTGATTCTACTTATTTTATGAACGTGACCCTTATTGGTAAGGATCATGTTTAAGGACTTGCTACCAACCTCAAATTTCTTCAAGTTATCCTTGAGTAGCAAGTTCTCCTTTTGGAGTATTTCTAAGTTATGATATTTCATACATGGAGCTAAACTATCATTATGCTTAATTTTTAATTTATCGAAATTACTAACAAGAGTATCATGCTCCTTTTTTAATAATTTATATTTTCTACTATTTATTTTGTATTCATCAAATAAATCATGGAAAATATTTAACAATTCATCGAATGATAAATCTACATCAATTAAATTTGTTACCTCCTCTCTAATGGCCATTAGTGCATAATGAGCAACTTGCTCGGTGTTGGACTCCTTTTCTTCGGATGCATTTGAGTCATCCCATGTTGCTTTGAGTGACTTCTTCTTTGGTGTTCTCTTCTTGGCTTGGGGACATTCACTTTTATAGTGTCCCAACTTCTTGCATTCGTAGTAAATTACTTGGTCTTTCTTGGGTTCAAATTTACTTTTAGTGTCATCTTTAAATTTGTTTCTTTTAATGAATTTTTTGAATTTTCTTGTTAAAAGTGTCAAGTCATCGTCAAAGTCGTCATCACTTGAGTTTTCTCCCAAGTGGTCTTCTTGAGTTTTAAGTGTCATATCCTTCTTGTTCTTTGGAAGGGTGTCCTCATGCTCTTCATGTACTTTGCAAGTCATTTCGTAGGTCATTAGTGACCCGATTAATTCTTCAAGAGGGAAGTTGTTTAAATCTTTAGCCTCTTGAATGACCGTGACTTTAGGGTCCCAACTCTTTGGAAGAGATCTTAGAATTTTATTAACGAGCTCGAAATCCGAAAGACTTTTACCGAGTCCTTTTAGGCCATTGACAACATCCGTAAAACGGGTGTACATATCTCCTATGGTCTCACTCAGTTTCATTTGAAAAAGTTCATAAGAATGTACTAAAAGATTGATTTTTGACTCTTTCACTCTACTCGTGCCTTTGTGAGTCACTTTGAGTGTATGCCAAATATCAAATCCAGTTTCACAAATTGAAATATGATTGAACTCGTTTTTATCTAGTGCACAAAATAAGGCATTCATAGCCTTTGCATTTAGAGCGAAAGTCTTCTTCTCCAATTCATTCCAATCAATCATTGGAATATAAGACTTTGAAAATCCATTTTCTATAATATTCCAAAGCTCAAAATCAATGGAAATAAGGAAGATCCTCATTCGAGTCTTCCAATAGGTGTAATCCGTCCCATTGAACATGGGTGGACGTATAATAGAGTGACCCTCTTGATTCCCGGCAAATGCCATCTCTCTTGGGTTTTAATCCAACTAAGAGTGAACCCGCTCTGATACTAATTGTTAGGATCAAGAGCACTAAGAGGGGGGGGTGCATTAATGCAATGGAAAACTTTCATCCGTCAAAATATGATTTCGTCAAAAATCATTTCAAAAAGATCTTTAAATTGAGAGTGTGTGGAAGTATAGTTGATATAAAGCAATGAAGGCAGTTTGCAGTTAAGATAAATAGCAAAAAGTAAATACAAACCGAGATTTAGAGTGGTTCGGTCAATCTTGACCTACATCCACTTTTGGCTTCCTCCTCCAATAAGGTCACCGACGTCTACTAGAGGCCTTCCTTCAATAGGCGAAGGCCAATTACCCTTTTATAGCTTTTCTCCTTTTGATAGGCTTAGGAGACAACCCTTACAAGTTTTCACTCCTCTCTTGAATGATCAACACTTAGAAAGAAAGAGGGAGAAGAACTCTAGCTTTTACAACACTTTTAAGCCATCAAATACTCAGAATTAAAACAAGCTTTCGGTGCCCTTTCATGCAGGAAAGGGTGGGGTTTATATAGGCCCCAATGAGTTTGAAAATGGAGCTCAAAAGTGTCCATTTCTGGATTTCCGGGGTCCTAGCGGTACCACCGCCATAATTGGGTGGTACTATCGCTTGTCATCGGCACTAGGCGATACTACCACTCAGTCTGGGCGGTACTACCGCTTGCCAGAGCTCGAAGACTGAGCTCTAGTGGTACCACTGCTCGACAGGGGCAGTACCACCGTTAGCAATAATAACTACCGACGGTACCACCGCCTGACAGGGTGGTGCTACCGCCCAGAATTCTTGGGAGACCGAGTCTCCTGGGCGGTGTGATAGAACCCTTGCAAACTCTAAACTTGGGATTGATCTCTTTAGGGGATCGGCCTCCTTAGAAATCTATAGGGGTTCCTCCCTCCAAATTGCTGCTCAAAGGCTGCAGAAAAGATTCATCTATTGCTTATGAAAAGAGGAGGACTACATGACTATTTATAGGGCTTCTAAACCCTAACTCCTAATAGGACTCCTACTCTAGACTCTTACTTCTAACCAACTCCAAATAGGACTCCTATTCAAGACTCATATTCCTTTACAACTCCTAATTCTTCTCTAAGAAATAGCCTATTAACCCTAGCCAGTGTAACATCCCATTAGTCCCACATCGGAAGTGGGCAATGTGTATGATTAGCTTATAAGGGCATGATGAGTGTACTGCGTTAACTCCCGCTTAAGCATTTTGGTCCGTGGTTGAAGGACCAAAATGGAGTTATTAGCGAATTGGCTCATCAGACTCGGGTCATGACATTTGGTATCAGAGCCGACCTAGCATTTGGGCAGGGTAAGAGGGCTCGAGTAGGAAAGGGCTACCCGTGGATGGAGTCGAGAACTCATCACGGCGTGGAGCCACCACTGAGTTAAACCTCACATGCACTATGCTAGGGTTCGATCTGGGATATATCGGGCCTTGACGAGGACGTCGAGCTAATTGAGTTGGGGATAGTGTAACATCCCATTAGTCCCACATCGGAAGTGGGCAATGTGTATGATTAGCTTATAAAGGCCTGATGAGTGTACTACGTTAACTCCCACTTAAGTATTTTGGTCCGTGGTTGAAGGACCAAAATGGAGTTATTGGCGAATTGGCTCATCAGACTCGGGTCATGATAGCCAGCCTCTTCACCTCTTTAATAGAGGTCAACTTAGGTAGATTTTATATGAATGTCCCTCTCAATTAGGACTCTCCAAGCTAGAGTCCTAACATACCCACCCTCTTCAAATCAGCCTTGTCCTCGAGGCTGATGATTCATGAATTCTGGGAATTTGATCTTTAAGTCGTCATAGTTCTCCCAAGTGGCATCTTTTATTGGTAGGTTTGCCCACTATATTAGCACTTCATTAGTGGGTTGTCGTCGTCGAGTCACAATCCATCGATCAATAATGACACTTGGTTGAGTTTGGAGTTCTCTTTAGGTAGTCATATTTGGTAGTAGCTTTGGGCTGTCTCCAAGCAACTATTTATAACTTCTGTCTAGCTGTTGTTTTGTGGGTGATATGTCGTACTCCTTTTCAATTTAGTACCCTGCATATGGAATAACTTTGTCCAAAATCTGCTCTTGAAGATGCAAGTAGAATTTTTCACAAGCACAATGCGCCCCTTATAGCATAATTCTTTTGAGTCCCGATTGTAATGAGCTACGGAGCTTGGTGCTTCCTCTAATTTTTTTACGATCTTACTTGTCTTCGAATTTTCCTATCATTCCATCTTAATATCCTCAAGGAAGTCGCTGGTCGGAAGTGAAATAGCCGAAAATTTAGCTTGCTCAGTTAGCTGCGAAAGAAATTCCCATAGCCATCCATCAACCCTCCATAGTCATCCATCAGCCCTCCACAATCACCCAAAGCAATTCCCATAATTACTTAAAAGATCGTCGCTAAATTCCGCCATCATCTCTACCATCGCAGATCATCCTTTGATCTCCCCATGAATTGTAACAGGTTCTGGTTTCCTATCTTACTATTGCTGCAATTTAGTTATCCTTATTTGAAAATCCAAAAAAAAAAAATTGTCCTTATATTGCTGCATAAACTTTTCATCGTAAAATTTTCATCTCTACGACGAAAGATACATTGCAAAATTCCAACCGCATAGCACAGTCTGTTTGATCTTACTATTGCATTTTTTCTATCCAAATCTCTATGAATTTTTTATAATAGCTTTGACACTTCCTAACAGCAGATTTCCATTTAGTTTTATTAAAAAATTCTCAATATAAACCATTGATCTTTTACGTATAATCTGCTATACTTGAAAATCTGCACTATAAAATTTCAACCGTATAATATTATTTGTTTGATCTTGATACTATATTTTTTCTATCCAAATCTTTACAAAATTTTTATGATAGCTTTGACACTTCCTAATAGTATATTTTCCTTTGGTTTCATCAAAAAATTCTCAATATAAACTACTGATATTTTACATCTAATCTACTACACTTAAAAATCTGTGCTACAGAAAATTTCAGCCGCATATTGTTGCCTTAACCCATCTATTTGTAATATTTTTTGAATGAAATTTCTTATACACTTCATAGATCATCTTGGCTTCCATCTAAGATTGATCTAGTGAGGAATTCATCTCTAAAAATGATTTTGTATTACTACAAATTTTCATTGTAAACCACTGAAATTTTTCGACGAGAATTCTGCTATCACAACTTGCACCAATTTTATTGCTATTACTGCCGAAATTTTCTTGATTAAATTGGACATCCTTGCTATCATATAAACTGAGATATTGCTATCAATTCCCTCTACAAATCTCTCAAGTTTTTGGTGAACTTTCGTCGAGAAACTGCTGTTTCTTCGATGATAATTCTGCTCTTACAAGACAACACAATTCTGCAGCAAACTTTCATTGATTTCTATCAAACCTTTGCTGCCATCTACCACAGATCTAAAACTTTCATCCATAGCCCTAAAACTTCACCAAACCACACCCTCAAACTGCACCTAAAATAGCAACAAAATAAGCCTAAACCGCAGCCTACATCCACCAATCCACCAATCCATCAACCCTTTCGACCATCACTTCTCTCAACCTATACATGCTTTTAACCCAACAACAAAAGAGAGATCTTAATATCACACATTTGGAGGCATATACTATGGTATCTAAGGAGGCAATCAATGCTAAATTCGAAGCCTTGGAGGCGCGAGTGGAGGATAAGATTCGGACTTTCTTTACCGAACTTGGTTTGGGCCGACCACTAAGCCCGAAGAAATCACATCAAAGAGAGAGCTCTAAACAATCACATCAAGCCCAAAGAGATGACTTCCAAGGGAGGGGAGGCTCTATGACCGACCCCAACTATCCACGCATGAGATTGGACTTCCCTAGATGGGAAGAAGAAGACCCGATTGGTTGGATCTCGCGCGTGGAGCGATATTTTTGGTACCACAAAACCGCGGATGCATCTATGGTAAAAATTACAGCTATACATCTTGAAGGAGATGTCATACAATGGTTTGACTAGTTTGAACACACTCATGAAGTCCTCTCATGGTGATAGTTCAAAGAAGGACTACTGATCCGCTTCAGACCAACCGATTACGAGAACATTGACGGGCAACTAGCAAAGATCCGAAAAACCTCCACCATTCAGGAGTACCAAACTAGGTTTGAAAGGTTATCTAATCAAACTCGTGATTGGTCTCAAAAACAGCTATTGGGGACTTTCATTGAGGGCTTGAAGTTAGAGATCCGGGGAGAAGTTAAAGCGTGACAACCGTACACGCTTATGGCAGCCATCTCTTTTGCACGACATCACGAGGAGCGATTGAACCATGAAGCTCAGAGGACTAGAGTTGCTCCTCAACCAGCAATACTGAAGCCCTCAGTCCCCCCTACTGTCGACTTGAGTCCCTACACCGGTGAAGAGTAGGGGCTGCAACTTGGCTGAATTACTCCTATTTCGAGTATCTCTTTTACAATCCTTTCTATTTCATATTTCTGGAGATGTGAATACTGATATGGCTGAGTATTTGCTAGAGATTTGCCTCGAAGAATCATTATACAATAATCATGCTGACGGGTAAGAGATAGGTTGGACGGTTCGGCAAATATATCTGAAAATTCAGTAAGCAAAGGAAGTATATTTGGATCTTTAAATTCTGTTGTCTCTCCCTTAGTTTGCTGCTCAAGTTATGCCAAAAAGCCGCTGCATACTTTATGCAAAACCTTCTCCATTTGTTGTGTATAAATCGTCATTACGTCGCCCCCACATTTCCCGTGCAGTATCACCTATTTCTCCTTACTGTAAAATTTCATAATTAGTTTCCTCGTGCGTGATTTCAAGTGTTCACCAAATATCAAAAGCCGTTTCGCACATAGAAATCCGATTGAACTCATTTTTGTGCAAAGTGCAAAATAAGGCATTCATAGCCTTTGCGTTTAAAGAAAAATACTTCTTCTCCAAATCCGACTATTCGGTCATCGGTTTAGAGGGAAGTTGAAAACCATTTTCAACGATATTCCATAAATCGTAATTCATAGAAATCAAGAAAACTCTCATTCGAGTTTTCTAATAAGTGTAGTCCAATCCGTTAAACAACGGTGGACGAAAAACTGATAAGCCCTCTTGAAAGCCATGGAGAGCCATTTCTCTCGGGTGTAAATCCGAAATGAGAAATACCGGGCTCTGATACCAATTGTTAGGATCGGAGCAGCACTAAGAGAGGGGGGGGGGGGGGGGGTGAATTAGTGTAGCGGATTAAAACATTGTTTCGACAAATCTTTTGATACGATGAAAACCGAACTTGAAAAGTTTAACTTGAACGCGTGTTCGTAAAGGTATGCAGCAAAGGTAATGAGGAAATAAAGCATGTAAGAAGGTTTGTAGTAATATAAATAGCAATAATGAAATGCAAACCAGAGATCACGCCGATTTTAAAGTGGTTCGGTCAAATGATCTACATCCACTTGTGAGGCCCTCTTCGATGAGGCTTCCACCTTCCACTAGCAAATCTCTTGAAGGGGAAGGGCAAATACCCCTCTTACAACTTTTTACAAGCGGTTCACACTCTTACAAATTTTCAGCAAGAAAGAAGGAGGTGAACATTCTAACAAATTGAAAACAAGACTTGCGAAGACTTTTCTAAGACCTTTTTCTCAATCTATTGCTACTCAAAAAGTTGTTCTCTCAATTGAGATTTGAGGGGTATTTATAGGCCTCAAGATGATTCAAATTTGGGCTCCAAAATTTGAATTCTCTTTGGTTCCCGATGCTGGCAGTGCCATCGCCTGTCAATGGCGGTGCCACCGCTTATCAGTGTCTGACACTGACAGTGGACTGGTGGTGCCACCGCCCAGCCAAGCGGTGCCACTACCTGGCTCTCGGGTGCTGGGCGGTGCCACCACCCAGTCCAGGCGGTGCCACCGCCCGGCTCTCGGGTGCTGGGCGGTGCCACCGCCAGACATTTCGGTTCACTGGTTGGGCTTTAAGTCCAACCCAAACCAAGTCTAATTTTGGGCCCAATTGGCCCCTACTTGGGTTATAGGATTAACACCTAATCCTAACCTTAATTAACGTGCTAACTATGAATTTAAAGACATTTCCTAAGCTATTACAAAGTTCGCAAGTCAAGACTTCTTCCGGCGAGCTTCCGGCGAACTTTCGACGGTCTTCCGATAAACTCTCGGAAACCATTCTGCGGACTCCCGGCAAGCTCCTACACTTCACGATTTGATCTTGGCGAGTTCCAACGAGCTTCTTTGGCAAGCTCCGATCTTTCTTGGTGAGCTTCGCGAACTTCCAACGAACCTTCCGGCGAGCTTCCGAAAAACCCTTAGGCAAGCTCCCTACTCATTCTCGGCTAGTTCCGGCAACATTCCTGACGAACCTTCGGACTTCCGTCGAACTCTCGAACTCCCAACGAATCCTTCGTGCTTGACTCCGGCACTTTGTTTCGCTTTATGTCTTCATCGTTATCGTAGTTAATCCTGCACACACAAACCAAAACTCTACTCCGATCTAGATAATTATTACAACGCGAATTGACATTCTGTTGCCCGACACGTCATTGGTTGGCGCTTGGTCCGATGCTTCAGCGCATCGTCCTCTTTTGTAGCTTGTTGCCCAATCGACAGTTGACCTCCGCAACCCCGATATCCTTAGCGCAATTCTGCTCTCCTTGGCCCGATGCTCGACGTCCGAAGCGTTCTGCCGTCCAATATCCTGACGTGATCTCCTCCGGCGCAACGTCAATTCCTCCTGCGTCAACTGTCTAATCCTGATCGAGTAGACCTGCATCACTCAAAATGCAGTTAAACATCTAAACACAATCAATTAGTTTCATCATCAAAATCCGAGATTCAACAATCTCCCCCTTTTTGATGATGACAACTAATTGATGACTAACGGAGTTAACCTTAACTCCCCGGAGTTTAACCAAACTCCCCCTATCAATATGCCATTGATAGAACACTTGGATTATCCCAAATCCAAGTAACATTCATCACATGTTCTGATAAACATTTAAACCATCATGCAAATATATAAAATATTCAATTCAATGCTTGAAGTCATCAATATACTTCTCCCCTTATGTCATCAACAAAAAGGAGAAGTAGCTCTAGCTATTTTAAAATATATTCAAGTTTTTATAACATGAAGCTAGATTTTCATCACAACATATAAGCACAAAAGCATACCAAGATTCTTAAGTTCAATAATGGCATTTCAACACTTGAATTTTTGTGCAAGATTGCACTTTGCTTTTCTTTACAAGTAACAATATTTATGATGTTTGATATAGCAAATTTCTTCATTACAATTATCGAGCTAGCAAATTCTTCATTCAAGTGTGCAAGCTAGCAATAACTTTCTCCCCCTTTGTCAATATCAAAAAGAAGGAGAGGAACCAATGATTTAGACTTTTACATCAACTTTGCATCAATCAATATTTCAATCATCACATGGTGCATACAAGACAATAATGCAAAGAATTCATTTCATGAAGGATATCAATGTGAAAATTCACCAAGGATCACATGATACAATCGCAAATCATGATATCATTATGCGATACATCATGAGATTGATAATTTATCATATCAATGAAAGATATCAATTGTTAAACATGATATGATAATAGTCTCAAAATTTTCAATTTGCGATACATGTGATACATTGCAATAGACTAAAAAATTTAATGCGATGCTTTTAAGGATATCAACCTATTTTTGATACAAAGCATGGTAATAGCAATTATATTGCAAGTTTTCTAAGTTTTGCATTTTTTGCTTCTTTCGAGATAGCAATTCTTTGCTTCTCTTTGGATTGCAGGATTTGTAATTCATTGGTAGTGTTCATGATAGCAAGTTCTTTCAATGAAATGATCGAGCTAGCAAATTTTCCTTCCTTTGAAATATTCAGGCTAGTAAACTAACTCCCCCTTTATCATTATCAAAAAGAAGGGAGAAACCAATGGCTAAAAAATTTAATCATTATACAAGCCATATTACAAAATCATGTCATGATATCAAGAAAATTCAAGAAGGACATGATTCATTCGATAAATCTTTTTAATAGAGCAAAAGAATTATACAACCAAGGATCATGATTAAAATATATCAATATCATAGATCAAGTCATGATTCATGATTCATCATAAAGCAAATTAATTTTCAATCATCACATAAGGCATTTAAAGAATTTTTGAAACATAGGAGAATGATTAATTTAAGCATGCAACGTTTCAATCAAATTCAAGTCATGAATACTAATACTTTCATATTGTGAGTATCAATTCATGAGTACCAAAAGATATTATTTGTGATTCTAGTTTTGCAAGATCAAGACTATGATTTAGATAAAATTCATTCAAATCAAATCGTTAACTTGAAACTCATAATCAAGTCATCAAAATCAATTTCGAGATTCACAAAATATCATGAAATCATTAATCTCGATCAGATGGGAAAAGTATTTTTTAAGTGATTCTTTTTCATCTAAGCATGCCTTAGTCATTATATGCCAAATCAAGATAAGCATGAAAGTTCAAGACGTAAAGGCAAAATCTTATAAAACAACTCATCAAGCAAGATTTTAAATATCTATTTTCAAGCTAGAGTAAGTCAAGGATTCAATTATCTCATGTCATTAATTCCAATAGGCATCTCAAATTATCAACATCACATTAAAAAGATATTTCAAAAAGACATCGATAAGTGATTCATTTGTATCATTTCATTTTCGGAAGATTCTCCTCTTTGGTAAATAAATCTAGGAGAACAAAATGAATTAAGGGAGATATAATATGATTGAAGTATTGAACATGATTCATATTTAAAATGTGTCTCATGTCATAAGTATGAATCAAGCATTTGTGAAATCCGAAATCATCCTCAAAATCACATTCAATAAATTCATACATGACAAGCATAGATTTATTGAAAAGTCGATAAGATAGAGGACCGTATTTCGTTTTTATAAATTTCTATTCATGTGATTTGCTTCTTATAAGCATGCCTTTACCTTTAATAAAACAAGTGTCAACATTTAAGATGGAAAGGTAAATTTCGTAAAACAAATCATCAAGTATGATTCCATAATAACATCCTTTTAATATCTTGATATTCATCATCAAGTATGATTTCAAAAAAATATATTTAAGAGAAATCATTAAGACCAAATACATGATACACTCATTTATTTTCAAAATATTCATCATGTTTATTTTCATGAAATTCACAAGATTGGTATTCAAGTCTTTTATGAAAATATGTATCATTTTAAAATCGAAATAAAAGTTTCGTCATGAAGCCGTCAAGACCAAACACATTATAATATAACCTCTATCATCAAAAGACTATCAAGAAATTCATACATAGATGTACATGCACTATGTCATCTTAATATATCATAAGAATGTCATCTTAATTTATCATAAAAATGATTAGACCAAAAACATGTTAATCTAAAATGAGAGTTTCAAATCAACATTTACTTCAAAAACTCATGCATGATATAAAATCATCAAGATACACATGCATAGATTAATCCTAAGCATTATCACATACCATATAATTATCATCCCTAATGTTGCATATATCATTCAACATTTCAAAACATAACATGCAAGAAACCTTAGCAATATACTTTTCATGATCAATTTTTAAATTTTTCAAAGATGCTAAAAAGAAAAACATGATATAATTTTTGAAAAACAATTTTTTATTTTCTATTCCTACTATCTAAATTAAGCACTCATAAAAAAATTCAAGTAATTTCAAAATAATTCAAGAGAGTTGAGTTACTTACCTTGTAGTCGAAGCCCATCAAAGCCCAATTCGTCGTTTCACCTTTGGAAGTTTTTGATTCATCCTTGGTTGCCTTCCTCTTCTTTGGCATGTTCCTCCGTTCAAGTTCATTGTTTATTTTAGATTTTTGTTTAATAAACTTATTAATATTTAGTGTTCGAAGTTCAAGTTCATCATTGTCCTCATCACTTGAGTCATCGCTCAAGTGGTATTCATTTGTCCGGAGTTCCAAATCCTTCCTGTTCATTGGAAGGTGATTTTGTTCATCATGTGTATTGTGCACCATTTCATATGTCATCAACGAACCAATTAGTTCTTCAAGTGGAAAAATATTTAAATCTTTTGTTTCTTGTATTGCGGTTTTTTTAGGATCCCACCTTTTTGGAAGGGATCTTAAGATCTTGCTTACGAGATCAAAATTCGAAAAAGATTTATCAAGTACTCTTAGATTATTGACGACATCCGTGAAACGGGTGTACATGTCGTCTATAGTCTCGCTTGGTTGCATTCGAAAAAGCTTAAAATCATGCAATAAAATGTTAACTTTCGAGTCTTTAACTCTACTAGTTCCCTCGTGCATGATTTCAAGTGTTCACCAAATATCAAAAGCCGTTTCGCACATAGAAATCCGATTGAACTCATTTTTGTCCAAAGCGCAAAATAAGGTATTCATAGCCTTTGCGTTTAAAGAAAAATACTACTTCTCCAAATCCGACTATTCGTTCATCAGTTTAGAGGGAAGTTGAAAACCATTTTCAACGATATTCCATAAATCATAATTCATAGAAATCAAGAAAACTCTCATTCGAGTTTTCCAATAAGTGTAGTCCAATCCGTTAAACAACGGTGGACGAAAAACCGATAAGCCCTCTTGAAAGCCATGAAGAGCCATTTCTCTTGGGTGTAAATCTGAAATGAGAAATACCGGGCTCTGATACCAATTGTTAGGATCGGAGCGGCACTAAGAGGGGGGGGGGGGTGTGAATTAGTGCAGCGGATTAAAACTTTGGTTTCGACAAATCTTTTGATACGATGAAAACCGAACTTGAAAAGTTTAACTTGAACGCATGTTCGTAAAGGTATGCAGCAAAGGTAATGAGGAAATAAAGCACGTAAGAAGGTTTGCAGTAATGTAAATAGCAATAATAAAATGTAAACTAGAGATCACGCCGATTTTAAAGTGGTTTGGTCAAATGACCTACATCCACTTACGAGGCCCTCTTCGATGAGGCTCCCACCTTCCACTAGCAAATCTTTTGAAGGGGAAGGGCAAATACCCCTCTTATAATTTTTTACAAGTGGTTCACACTCTTACAAATTTTCAGCAAGAAAGAAGGAGGTGAACACTCTAGCAAATTGAAAACAAGACTTGCGAAGACTTTTCTAGGACCTTTTTCTCAATCTATTGCTACTCAAAAAGTTGTTCTCTCAGTTGAGATTTGAGGGGTATTTATAGGCCTCAAGAATATTCAAATTTGGGCTCCAAAATTTAAATTCTCTTTGGTTCCCGATGCTGGCGGTGCCACCGCCTGTTAGTGGTGGTGCCACCGCTTGTCAGTGTCTGACACTGATAGTGGACTGGCGGTGCCACCGCCCAGCCAAGCGGTGCCACCCCATGGCTCTCGGGTGCTGGGCGGTGCCACCGCCCAGTCCAAGTGGTGCCACCGTCCAGTCCAGGCGGTGCCACCGCTTGGCTCTC
This sequence comes from Musa acuminata AAA Group, assembly GCF_036884655.1. NCBI lineage: Eukaryota > Viridiplantae > Streptophyta > Magnoliopsida > Zingiberales > Musaceae > Musa > Musa acuminata. The sequence continues at coordinate 33,959,908 of NC_088335.1, read as the reverse complement.
GGGTGCTGGGTGGTGCCACCGCCAGACACTTTGGTTCACTGGCTGGGCTTTAAGTCCAGCCCAAACCAAGTCTAATTTTGGGCCCAATTGGCCCCTACTTGGGTTATATGATGAATACCTAATCCTAACCTTAATTAACGTGCTAACTATGAATTTAAAGACATTTCCTAAGCTATTACAAAGTCTGCAAGTCAAGACTTCTTCCGGCGAGCTTCCGGCGAACTTTCGACGGTCTTCCGATAAACTCTCGGAAACCATTCTGCGGACTCCCGGCAAGCTCCTAGACTTCACGATTTGATCTTGGTGAGTTCCAATAAGCTTCTTCGGCAAGCTCCGATCTTTCTTGGTGAGCTCCGTGAACTTCCAACGAACCTTCCGGCGAGCTTCCGAAAAACCCTTCGGCAAGCTCCCTACTCATTCTTGGCTAGTTCCGGCACCATTCCCGACGAACCTTCGGACTTCCGTCAAACTCTCAAACTCCCAACGAATCCTTCGCGCTTGACTCCGGCACTTTGTTTCGCTTTATGTCTTCATCATTATCGTAGTTAATCCTGCACACACAAACCAAAACTCTACTCCAATCTAGACAATTATTACAACGCGAATTGACATTCTGTTGCCCAACACGTCATTGGTTGGTGCTTCATCCGATTCTTCAGCGCATCATCCTCTCTTGCAGCTTGTTGCCTAATCGGCGGTTGACCTCCGCAACCCCGATATCCTTGGCACAATTCCGCTCTCCTTGGCCCGATGCCCGACGTCCAAAGCATTCTGCCGTCCAATATCCTGACGTGATCTCCTCCGGCGCAACGTCAATTCCTCCTGCGTCAACTGTCTAATCCCGATCGAGTAAACCTGCATCACTCAAAATGCAGTTAAACATCTAAACACAATCAATTAGTTTCATCATCAAAATCCAAGATTCAACAGAGAATAGTGATCAGTTGTTGTTTGAGAAGGCCTCCAACTTTCATTGTTTGCGGGTTTGAGTAGCCGGCTAGTGCATGACTTTCATCGTTTGCGGGTTTGAGTAGCCGGCTAGTGCATGTACCGTAATTTCGGTCGGTTGTGGCTCTTCTTTTGCATCTTCTTTTTTATGTTCAAGGCACTCTTCTGGATGTTCAATGACCTCTTCTTCTTCTGGTTCAATAATAAGAAGTCTCCCTTTACTACAACGATGCTCACGGCTCCATGGCTCGTCGTAATGCCAACAAAACCCCTTCGCATATCGCTCCCGAAGCTCTTCTCTTATCAACCTCTTTAGTGCAGGGACTCCGTCGACAGTTGGGGGTCTGAGGGCTTCAGTATGGCTAGTCGAGGAGCGACCCTAGTCCTCTGAGCTTCATGGTTCAATCGCTCCTCTTGATGTTGTGCGAAAGAGATGGCTGCCATAAGCGTGTACGGTTGTCGTGCTTGAACTTCTCCCCGGATCTCTGGCTTCAAGCCCTTAATGAAGGTCCCCAATAGCTATTTTTGAGACCAATCACAAGTTTGATTAGATAACCTTTCAAACCTGGTTTGGTACTCCTGAATGGTGGAGGTGTGTCGGATCTTTGCTAGTTGCCCGTCAATGTTCTTGTAATCGATTGGTCCAAAGCGGATCAGCAGTCCTTCTTTGAATTGTCATCATGAGATGACTCCATGAGTGTGTTCAAATTAGTCAAACCACTATATGGCATCCCCTTCAAGATGTATAGCTGCAATTTTCACTATAGATGCGTCTGCAGTTTTGTGGTACCAAAAATATCGCTCCGCGTGGGAGATCCAACCAATCGGGTCTTCTTCTTTCCATCTAGGAAAGTCCACTCTCATGCGTGGATAGTTAGGGCCGGTCATAGAGCCTCCTCTCCCTTGGAAGTCATCTTTTTGGGCTTGGTGTGATTGTTTAGAGCTCTCTCCATGATGTGATTTCTTCGGGCTTAGTGGCCGGCCCAAATCGAGTTTGGTAAAGAGAGTTCGAATCTTATCCTTCATTCGCGCCTCCAAGGCTTTGAATTTAGCATTGATTGCCTCCTTAGATACCATAGTATATGTCTCCAAATCTGTGATGTTAAGATCTCTCTTTTGTTGTTGGGTTAAAGGCATGTATAGGTTGAGAGAAGTGATGGTCGAAAGGGTTGGTGGATTGGTGGATGTAGGCTACGGTTTAGGCTTATTTTGTTATTGTTTTGGGTGCAGTTTGAGGGTGTGGTTTGGTGGAGTTTTAGGGCTGTAGATGAAAGTTTTAGATCTATGGTAGATGGCAGCAATGGTTGTTAAATCTCGGATTTTGATGATAAAATCAATTGATGGGTTAATTGATCTAATCCATATTATTGAGTTAAGTGTGCAGAATTAACTATGATAACCAGAAAACATAAAGCAAGAATACCAGAGTCAAGTTTGATGGACGTTTAAGAGTCCGAAGAATAGTCGGAGATGCTGCCGGAACCAACCGAGAAGAAATCGGGAACCTGTCGGAATTTTCGAAAGTTCGCCGAAGAGATCGTCGGAGGTTCGCGGAGATCACCGAGAAAGCTTGGCACTCGTTGAAGTCATCATAAGATCGGGAGCTTGCTGGGAGTCCGTCGGAAGAAATCCGAGGGCATATCGGAAGTCCGCTAGAAGTTCGTCGGAAAGCTCACCGGAAGAAGACTCGACGTTCGCAGTTGAAAACTTGCTTGGGATGGTTTTAGTTATGTAATTCACATGTAATTAGGATTAGGATTAAAAGATAATCCTATATCCTGGTTAGGGGCCAACTGGACCCAAAATTAGACTTGGCTTGGGCTAAATTTAAAGCCCAACCAGTGAACCGAAGGGTCTGGCGGTGGCACCGCCAGACTGGGCGATTGCACCACCCAACACCCGAGAGAGCCAAGCGGTGGCACCGCCAGTCCACTGCCAATGTCAGACACTAACAGGCGGTGGCACCGCCACTGATAGGCGGTGGCACCGCTAGCATCGGGAACCAAAGAGAATTCAAAATTTTGGAGCCCAAATTTAAATCCTCTTGAGGCCTATAAATACCCCTCAATTCTCAGCTGAGATTACAACTTTTTGTGAAGCAATTGATTGAGAGAAAGGTCTTAGAAAAGTCTTAGCAAGTCTTGTTTTCAATTTGCTAGAGTGTTCACCTCCTTCTTTCTTGCTGAAAATTTGTAAGAGTGTGAACCGCTTGTAAAAAGTTGTAAGAGGGGTATTTGTCCTTCCCCTTCAAGAGATTTGCTAGTAGAAGGTGGGAGCCTCATCGAAGAGGGCCTCACAAGTGGATGTAGGTCATTTGACCGAACCACTTTAAAATCGGCGTGATCTCTGGTTTGCATTTTATTATTGCTATTTACATTACTGCAAACCTTCTTACGTGCTTTATTTCTTCATTACCTTTGCTGCATACCTTTACGAACACACGTTCAAGTTAAGCTTTTCAAGTTTGATTTTTATCGTATCGAAAGATTTTCCAAAACCGAAATTTTAATCCGCTGCACTAATTCACCCCCCCCCCTCTTAATGCCGCTCTGATCCTAACAATTGGTATCAGAGCTAGGCTCACTCTCATATTTGGTTTGATACCCAAGAGAGATGGCTTACTCCGGCATACATGAGGATCATTCTATCACACGTCCACGCATGTTTAATAGGTCGGATTATACTTATTGGAAGACTCGTATGAGGATCTTCCTCATTTCCATGGATTTCGAGCTTTGGACTGTTGTCGAAAACGGATTTCAAAAATCTTCTCTTCCGATGAGCGAATGGAATGAATCAGAGAAGAAGGTTTTTGCTTTAAACGCAAAGGCTATGAATGCCTTGTTTTGTGCACTAGACAAAAATGAATTTAATCGTGTTTCAATTTATGATTCGGCTTCTGATATTTGGAGAACTCTTGAGGTCACTCATGAAGGCACTAGCCGAGTGAAAGAGTCCAAAATCAACATCCTTATGCACTCTTACGAACTTTTCCGATTAAAACCAAGTGAGTCCATCGGAGACATGTACACCCGGTTCACGGATGTCATCAATGGACTCAAAGCTCTTGGTAAAGATTTTACTAACTTTGAACTAGTAACTAAAATCTTAAGATCCCTCCCTAAAAGTTGGGATCCAAAAGTTTCGACCATTCAAGAGGCCAAATACCTTAAAACATTCCCTCTTGAAGAACTTATTGGGTCTCTAATGACCTACGAAATGACATGTCAAGCTCATGACGAGCTCGAGAACCCCCTTCCAAAGAACAGGAAGGACATGGCACTCACATCACAAGAAGATCACTTGAAAGGAACATCAAGTGATGAGGACAGTGACAATGACATTGCACTTTTGACTCAAAAATTTAAAAAATATTTAAGAAAGAACAAATTTAAAAATAATACAAAAAATAAATTTGAACACAAGAAGGACCAAGTGATTTGTTATGAGTGCAAAAAATCGGGACACTACAAGAACGATTGTCCTCAAGCCAAAAAGAGAACATCAAAGAAGAAGGCGCTCAAGGCAACGTGGGATAATTCAAGCGCATCCGAAGAAGAGGAGTCCAACACCGAGCAAGTTGCTCATTATGCCCTAATGGCCATCGGAGAAGAGGTAACATATTTAATTGATGCAGATTTACCTTAACATGAATTATTAAATGCCTTCCATGAGTTATTTGATGAATGTAAGACAATTAGTAGAAAATACAAATTGCTAAAAAGGAGCATGATAGTCTCACTTGTAATGTCGATAAATTAAAGACTGAATATCATGATAGTTTAGCTCCATGTATAAAATGTCATGATCTAGAAACTCTCCAAAAGGAGAACTTACTACTTAAGGACACCTTGAAGAAATTCGAGGTTGGTAGTAAGTCTTTGAACATGATCCTTACAAATAAGGGTCACATTCCTAAAAGACGTGGAATCGGATTTGTGAGAAGTCCTCACCAAAATCCAACCACCTTCATTAAAGGCCCTATCTTATATGTTCAGCACCAAAGCAATTGTAACTTTTGTTACAAATATGGACATAAAACTTATAAATGTCCATTCAAGAAAATTAGTCCGAACAAACTAATTTATGATCAATTCTATGCAATATGATGAACAAGTCAAATCAGTTTTTAAGGCACCCAAAAGAAAATGGGTACCTAAAAATAATCCCTTCTTGTAGAAACATACACCATCACAAGCTAGGTGCAAGAGATGGTATCTAGATAGTGGATGCTCAAGACATATGACTAGAGATCCATTTCATTTCTCTATGCTCACTAGCAAAGAAGAAGGGTACGTCACCTTCGGAGACAACAACCAAGGCAAAATCATGGGCAAGGGAACTATTGGTAACAAATTAAAATTTTCTATTGATGATGTCTTACTAGTTGATGGATTGAAACATAATCTCTTGAGTGTTAGTCAATTATGCGATAAATGTTATATTGTTAGATTTGAATCAAATGTGTGTATTATTGAAAAACCAAACCATAACATAACTATGATTGCATTAAAACAAAATAATGTCTACACCATCAACCTTAATAAACTAAGTAATGAAATGTGCTTCTCCGTTTTAAATGATGATGCTTAGCTTTGGCATAGGAGACTAGGCCATGCAAGCATGAAACTAATATCTAAGATTTCATCTAGAGAATTAGTATGAGGAATTCCAAATATGAAGTTTATTAAGGACAAAGTATGCGATGCATGTCAACTAGGTAAACAAATAAAAACTAATTTCAAACCAAAAATTCAAATTAGCACCACTAGACCATTACAATTGATTCATTTGGACCAATTGACACGATAAGTCTAGGAGGAAGCAAATATGTGTTTGTAATTGTGGATGACTATACTAGATACACTTGGACCTATTTCTTAGCTCACAAAAGTGATTGTTTCAAGTGTTTCTCTAAATTTTGTAAACTCACTCAAAACGAAAAAGGCTTCATGATTTCATCAATTCGGAGTGATCACGGTAGCGAATTTCAAAACCGTGACTTTCAAAATTTTTGTGAAGTTAATGGATACAATCACAACTTCTCCACTCCGAGAAATCCTCAACAAAATGGAATAGTTGAAAGAAAAAATAGAAACCTACAAGAAATGGCAAGAACGATGTTAAATGAACATAGTTTACCCAAGTATTTTTGGGCCGAAGCCGTGAATACGACTTGCTACATCATGAATAGGGTTCTAATAAGACCGTCCATATCAAAAACTCCCTATGAATTATGGAATAACAAAAAACCAAATGTTTCCTATTTTAAAGTTTTCGGTTGTAAATGCTTTATTTTGAATGAAAGGGATGCCTTAGGAAAATTTGATGCTAAATCCGATGAAGGCATCTTTCTTGGTTACTCTTCTGTTTCTAAGGTTTTTCGGATTTTTAACAAAAGAACCTTAGTAATAGAAGAGTCTATTCATGTAGTTTTTAATGAAATTTCTAATTTAAAGAAAAATAATTTTGATGATGATCTTGGTTTTGATAATTTGAATTTAAATGAACACCCTCCTCAAAATAGCAACTTGGATGCACCTTCTTCCGAAATTTCCTTACCCAAGGAATGGAAGTATATAGATGCTCATCCAAAGGAGCTAATTATAGGAGATACATCAAAAGGGGTTCAAACTCGTTCCTCTTTCAAGAATTTTTGTGCTAACACCGCCTTCCTTTCTCAAATCGAACCTAAATGCATTGACGATGCCTTAAAAGATGATTTTTGGGTTATTGCAATGCAAGAGGAATTAAATCAATTTGAGAGGAATAAGGTATAAAAGCTTGTTCCTAGACCCATTGACCATTTAGTCATTGGTACTAAATAGGTTTTTAGAAACAAGCAAGACGAAAATGGTATCGTGGTTAGAAATAAGGCTAGATTAGTGGCCAAAGGTTTCAACCAAGAAGAAGGTATCGACTACGAAGAAACCATCGCTCTTGTGGCAAGATTAGAAGCCATTAGGATGCTCCTTGCCTATGCTAGTAGTAATAATTTTAAATTGTTTCAAATGGATGTCAAAAGTGCCTTCTTGAATGGTTTTATTTTCGAAGAAGTATATGTCGAACAACCTCCCGGATTTGAAAATTCTCTTCTTCCTAATCATATATTCAAATTGACTAAGGCTCTCTGTGGCTTGAAACAAGCTCCTAGAGCTTGGTATGAAAGGCTTCGTTCATTTCTTATTTTAAATAATTTTACCAAAGACAAGATTGATACTACATTGTTTATCAAACATTTTGAAAATAATTTTCTTATTGTGCAAATTTATGTTGATGATATTATTTTTGGCTCTTTGGATGAATCACTATATGAATCATTTGCCAAATGTATGAGTCATAAATTTGAAATGAGTTTAATGGGTGAATTAACTTTCTTTTTAGGATTACAAATCAAACAACTTAGTGATGGTATATTTTTTAACCAATCTAAATATACATTAGAATTGTTAAAACGATTTAACATGGATAACTCAAAAGCAATAAACACCCCTATGAGTACTGCGACTAAGTTAGATATGGATGAAAATAGTGAAAATTTCGATCAAAAAACATATAGGGGAATGATAAGTAGTCTACTCTACCTCACCGTGACTAGACCGGATATTATGTTTAGTGTAGGACTTTACGCTAGGTTTCAATCTAATCCTAAATTATCTCATCTTAAGAGTGTTAAAAGAATATTTAGGTATCTTAAAGGAACTCCAAATCTAGGATTGTGGTATCCAAAATCTGAAAATTTTGATTTAATAGCTTATGCAGATGCCGATTTTGGCGGATGCAGGATAGATAGAAAAAGTACATCCAAAACATGCCAATTTTTGGGACATGCACTTGTTTCTTGGACTTCCAAGAAACAAAATTCAGTTGCACTATCCACGGCGGAAGCCGAATACATTGCTGCAAGTGCATGCTGTGCACAAGTTGTTTGGATGAAAAATACATTAGAAGACTATGGAATTCACTTTAAAAACATTCCCATAAAATGTCATAATACTAATGCCATATGTCTTACTAAATATCCAATTCAGCACTCCAGAACTAAGCACATCGACGTTAGGCATCATTTCATACGCGATCATGTCCTTAACAATGATTTTGTTCTAGAATTCATTGACACAAAGCATCAATTAGCATATATATTTACAAAAGCTTTGAATGAAGACCAATTTGAATTAATTAGAAGGGAATTAGATATGTTAAATTGTCCCTAAGAATAAACTTGTTTGAATGGATTTTTCGTAAAGTTTTTCATCCTCTCTCTGTTCCTCGGTGAATTTGATCCTTCTCTTTCGATTCTAAATGACACGTTAAATTACCTTATCCTATCTTGAGTCAAACACCGCTCCTATCTGATCAAGATTAATGATTTTATGATATTTTGTGAATCTCGAAATTGATTTTGATGGCTTGATTATGAGTTTCCAGTTGACGATTTGAATTTGAATGAGTTTGTATTCAAATTATGATCTTGACTTATTGGAGTTATGTCACGCCCCTCAAAATATCGATAATATTAAAGATTTTTCAACACAAATCCATCCAGGATCCAATCACACATTTGAGGTCACTAAGAAAATATTCATATCAAAATTTCACCTCTATAATCTACAAATTTATAAATCCTATGCAGTTCATAAACATACAACACATCGCTCGATGATTCATAAAATCTGAACCTAACTCACCAAAATAATAACCACAACATAAATTCATAAGTATGGGAGTCTAAATAGTCACAAAACCAACGTTTACCATAAGTTCATATCATTACATGAATTAAACTTAACATTCCAGAATCCTAGACATGAGAGGTCCTTTAAACTTATACAAAAACTACAAGTTTAGATTCATCGTCAACATTTCATTAGATGCAGAGTGTGCTTATACAACAAAAACATATATACTAATAAAGATCTGCCCAAAATCTTTTAGCTTTCCACTGCCTTAGCCCAATCTTAACATTTAAGCGAGCGACAAGCTATCCTGAAAAATTTATACAGCAACGGGGTGAGCATATAAAGCTCAGCAAGTGACTAACATATCCATGGTAAAAGAGGAAAATTTTCAAACAAATAAGCTTTCATAATGTAAGGCAGAATATAAGAATCCATAGACATAATCTCATTAGGTGTAGAATCACAAATATCATTTCAATCAAGCATAATTGGTTCATACAGATGGAGCATAGAGTAATTGGAGCATATCAATAGCATGAGAAATGTTCCGGAGCATATCAACAACCTATGGAACATTTCGAAGCATAACAATAACAAATGAAACATTTTGGAGCATATCAAAGGCATACGAAATGTTTTGGAGCATATCAATGATAAGTGAAACATTTCGGAACATATCAATGGCGTATAGACCATTTCGGAGCATTTCAAATATGAATACCAAACAGAAGCTTAAATGTCGAATTGGACGTTGCATTCATATCATTCATAGCCTAAGCATGTATAGAAACACATAACCAAAGCTCTGGATACCATATCAAACATACAGAAGGTGAAGTGGGACCATAACATAATATGGTACATCCATTTCTGAATGACCACCAAACATAAGTATCCCATGTCTGGGAGCTCCATCCACCCACGTTTGAGTGAAGTCATAGGGGCCGGTTGTAACATCCATCATTTCTGAATTTTCGTATAAGTTTCTAATTATAATATAAGTATCTATTTTAAATTTGATAAAAGAGCCAAAATATGAATCTGAGAAATTATTCATAAGATTTGGGGGATTTGTTCAAAAAGAAAAAAAAATCTGAGGACCTATATGTAAACCCTGAGGACCTAATCGTAAATATAATAATACAAGGACTAAACGGAAAAATGCATAAAAAATACAAATCCCACCGTTTAAGCCTCTCTGCCTTCGTTCATAAGGAACTAGAGAAGGCAGCTGCATGGAAGAACAGGAGAAAGAAAGAAAGAAGAAGAAGAAGAAAAAAATTTGGGGCTTTGAGGTTTCTTGCTCAAATCTTCTCATTTAGGGTATAATTCTCAAAGGCAAGTGTTCTAATACCATCCTACAAAATTATTAGTCTTTGATCTCATATGTATTCTGAATTATTTGAAAGATTTCAGCCTAGAACCTGATATTTCTCTTGTTAGATACAAAAATTATGGATCTGAAAATTTTCGGTAAACTGACCCCTGTACATTGTTTCAGCCATAATTTTTAGCACAAAACGTATATTTAGGCAGGAACTTATTCATTTGAAAGTGGACTCTTATACCTTTCTTTTGACTCTGATTTTGAAAATTTTGGACACCGAATACTTACCCAAAAGTCTGTTTCAAATAAGCCTATGGATGCTGCAAAACAGGGATCAAGATTTCTGACCTTTAGATACTAAAATGCCTATAAGTCCCTGTTGGAAATTCTGAATTGTACCAAACTGATTTAATTTGAAACTAGTCTTGCAAACCTTTCTTCTGACATATTGATTGAAAAATTTGGAATTCAAATGCCTACTCTATTATCTATTGAATCCGACCCTATGAATTCTGCAAAAAAGTGATTTTGTTTTTGACCTTGTGTTACCAAATCAAAGGTAACTCCTTGTTGGGAACAATAATTCGTACGAAACTTGTTTCAACAGAAAATAGATTGATATATCTTTCAATAGTAGCTTTCTTAAGGGTATTGGAGCATAATTGATAATCTGAAGTATTTGTTCAATGTGCCTCTTGAATTCTGTCAGAAATCGAGCTTTGGTCGATTTCGCGTATTCAGTTTCATTTGTTTGGAAATAGATTCCATTCAGTCCATTTCACTCAATTGAGGCTTATGTTGGTGCTTGAATTCTAGTTTAATCTTGTCTATAAATTATTTACATTCTTGAAACATTTTGTGTAACTTTTAAGCTATATCGCATTGACACATATAGGCACATGTATATCCCATTGTTCCGCATTTGCTTTCGATATGTGCCTATTCTAGTTTCATTCCTTTGGATATTGAATTCATCTAACCTTCTTATTTGAATTGAGCTATATATGATTGCTTGGAATCCGTTTATACTTTTGCTTTAATTTCATTCCAATCTGAATACATTTGTGAGAGATTGTTGCTTGCATCGTATTGACTCGTAAAGGCACATGTACATTTTGTTGTTCCGCGTGTGCTTCCAATATATGCTATTTATTGTTCATACTGCCTTTTATACTCTGGTGTTGTGGGATAATGTGAACCTTTACCAGAAATGGTAAAGGGAGTTATGCATAGAGCCTGCGATGCTCTGCCGGCCCCCTCTGACTTCACCTAGATGTGGGTGGATGGAGCTCCCAGACGTGGGAGACTTCTGTCTGGTGGTCATTCAGAAATGGATGAATCACATTCTGTCTGTGGTCCCACTACACCTTCTGTATGTTTGATATGATATCCAGAGCTTTGGTTATGTGTTTCTGTAAATGCTTTGGATAAGAATGATATGAATGCAACGTCAGAGACGATGTTTGAGCTTCTGTTTGGTATTTGTTATTGATATGCTCCGAAATGTTTCATACGCCATTGATATGCTCTGGTACATTTCATACACCATTGATAAGCTCCGAAACATTTCATTTGTTATTTATATGCTCCGAAATGTTTTATTCATCGTTGATATGCTTCGAAATATTTCATACGCCGTTGATATGCTCCGGAACATTTCATATGCCATTGAAAAGCTCCCAAATGTTTCATTCATTGTTGATAAGCTTCGCAATATTCCATATGCCATTGATATGCTCCGGAACATTTCATACGCCATTGATATGCTCCGGAACATTTCATACGCCATTGATAAGCTCCAAAATATTTCATTCATTGTTGATATGCTTCGAAATGTTCCATACGCCGTTGATATGCTCCGGAACATTTCATACGTCATTGATAAGCTTCGAAATGTTTCATTTGTTATTGATATGCTCCGAAACGTTTCATTCATTGCTGATATGCTCCAATTACTCTATTCCCCATCTGTTATGAACCAAATATGTATGATTGAAATGACAATTGTGAATCTGCACCTAATGATATTACGTCTATGAATTCTTATATTCTGCCTTGTATTTTGAAACTTTATCTCTTTGAAAATTGTCCTCTTTTGACATGGATATGTAAGTCACTTGCTGAGCTTTATATGCTCACCCCGTTGTTGTGTAAATTTTTCAGGATAGCTTATCACTTGCTTAAATGTTAAGATTGGGCTGAGGTAGTGGAAAACTAAAAGATTTTGGGCAGATCTTTATTAGTATATATGTTTTTGTTGCATAAGCACACGTTGTATCTAATGAAATGTTGACGATGAATCTAAACTTGTGGATTTTGTATAAGTTTAAAGGACCTCTCATGTTTAAGATTCTGGAATGTTAAGTTTAATTCGTGTAACGATATGAACTTATGGCAAACGTTGGTTTTATGATTGTACAAACTCCCACACTTATGAATTTATGTTGTGGTTATTATTTTGATGAGTTGGGTTCAGATTTTATGAATCATCGAGCGATGTGTTATATGTTTATGAACTGCACAAGGTTTATAAATTTATGAATTTATGTTGTGGTTATTATTTTGGTGAGTTGGGTTCAGATTTTATGAATCATCGAGCGATGTGTTGTATGTTTATGAACTACACAGGGTTTATAAATTTATAGATTATAGAGGTGAAATTTTGATCTGAATGTTTTCTTAGTGACCTCAAATGTTAGTTTGGATCTTGGATTGATTTGTGTTGAAAATTTTAATATCATGGATATTTTTGAGGGGCGTGACAGAGGTGGTATCAGAGCATAGTTTGAGGATCACTTAAATATTTGATATATTGACGTACAAAATATATTGAGATCTAGTGAACTATAATGATCGGTGGAAATTTTCTTTGATGTATTTTAGGAATCTAGGATGACAAGGACATTTAGTCCTCCTACTTCATCTGCTTTTGATTAATTAAGTGGGAATGAAAGGGTTGATCGAGGATACTAAATCAGAGTAGCGCAATGTAAGTATGGTGAACCTAATTTCATTGGTGGTAGAAAAATGGATGATGCAAACGAAGAAGATATTTGATGTACAAAATTATTCTAATGTTCACAAGATTTCTTTTGCTCTTATAGTGGAAGTAGAGGCTGATTATTAATGGGAACAATGAAAAGAATTTTTGAAGATCAGTGGCAAGAATGATAAGGACAAGTTTACCAATAAAAATATGATTGGAAATGAATCAGAAAGTACTAACAAGAGGGTCAAGACATTTGGATTTGAAATGAGAAGTCACCACAAAAGACTTAATCATGTGTGAATTGCAAGTTAAATTATGAAACAAGTTTGTGTTATCGGGTGACTGGAGTCTATTTTGCTTATGGAAAGTTGGATCATAAAATAAAAGACTGTCCTTTGAACAAGAAGAAAGAGTCACTGCCTCATAAATCATCAGCCCATGTTAGAATGTATGCTATCACTGAATATGATTCTAAAACTTCTGAATTAGTAGTCGAAGGTATTATGCATGTTTATGAAAGAATGCAAATATTTGTTTGACCATGGGTCCCATCTATGATTTGATTCGTAATATTTTGCTTATCACTTGGGCATTCAACCTAGACCACTGCATTATGTGATATTTGTAAATACAATCATTGGAGATTCTTTGATAAGGAACTTGAATCTGGTCCTCTTATCTGATTATTATTGGAGAACTTGAACTTTTTGCTGATTTAGTTCTCCTAGAGATTTGGAGTTTTGATATTATACTTGGTATGGATTGACTATCTTTTTATCATACCAGTATAGATTGTTATATAACAAATGATCACTTTTCGCATATTTGATCAGCCGATCTTTTATTTTCAGAGTATTGGACATGATTTATCTCCTTGCCTAATGTATCCCAGGATGACTTACTTGGATTACCTCTAAACGTGATTTTGCTTTTGATTTGGTCCTTGGGACAATCCCAATATCTAAGCCTCTCTACATAATGACATCATTTGAGTAAGTGGAATTGGAAAAGTATCTACAAGGACTATTAAATAAGGATTTTATTTGGCTTAATATTTCATCATGGGGTGCTCCGGTGTTTAGTTAAAAAGATGGATGAAACATTGAGGCTTTGTATTGATTATAGACAATTGATTCAGGTGACCATCAAAAAATAAGTATCCCATACCCAGAATTGATGATTTGTTTAATCAACTGCAGGGTGCACAAGTATTCTCTAAGATTGACCTGAGGTTAGGTTACTATCAGTTGAAGATCAAGGAGGAGGATATTCCAAAAATAGCTTTCAAAACTCGATATGATCACTATGAATTCTTGATGATGCTTTTTGGTTTGACTAATGCCCCTGCAGCTTTTATGGAACTAATGAATAGGATATTTCAACCGCTCTTGGATGGCTATGTAATTGTATTTATTGATGACATATTGGTGTATTCAAGGAGTAATCAGGAGCATGAGGAACACTTGAGAAATGTATTGTCCATACTAAAAGAAAAGAAGTTGTATGCAAAGTTCAGCAAATGTGAATTTTGGTTGAATGAAGTTGCTTTTTTAGGCCATGTGATTTCAGGGAAGGTTATATCTGTTGATCCAAAGAAAATAGAAGCTATAGTTGAATGGGAAGTACTAACAAATGTAACAGAAATTAGAAGCTTCTTGGGCATGGCAAGTTATTACAGGAGATTTGTGTAGGGATTTTTTTTAATCGCTCAACCTCTCACCAAACTCACTAAAAAGAATATGAAATTTGTATGGGGTGATGACTGTGAGCAAAGTTTTCAAGAGTTAAAAAGAAGATTGACTAGTGCTCCTATTCTCACTATTCCAAGTGGTAGTGAGGGATTTGTAGTTTATACTGATGCTTCAAGAAAGGGCCTCGGATGTATTTTAATGTAGGAAGGGAGAGTGATTGCTTATGCTTCTAGACAACTAAAAGGTTATAAACTGAATTATCCAACTCATGATTTGGAATTGGCAGCAATTGTTTTTGCTCTAAAGATTTGGAGACATTATTTGTATGGTTGGCAATTTGAAATTTTGACTGATCACAAGGGTTTGAAATATATTTTCACTCAGAAAAACTTAAACATGAGGCAGCGAAGATGGATAGAACTTCTAAAGGATTATGATTGTGTCATCCGTTATCACTCGGGCAAAGCCAATGTGGTAGCTGATGCTCTTAGTAGAAAATCTACATGTTTTATGACTAGTCTGGTCATGAAGCAATGAAAGTTATTAGAAGAAAATTTTGATTTGAATGCTATGAGGAAAGAGCAAGACTCAATGATATTGATGGCCTCCATTCAGGTGCAATATGATCTTATTCAATAAATTAAGGAAGGACAATTACGAGATCCACGTTTAATCTACTTGAGGAATGAAGTAGAGAAGGAATTGAAGCCAAAATTTTAAGTTTCAAAGGATAGCCTATTGAGAATTGGGGATAGAGTATGTGTACCTAATGAATCAGATATCAAGAACCAAATCCTAAAGGAAAGTTAAGCCCAAGATTGGGTTGGTTATGTCACTTACAGGATTGCCTTTCCACCATCGTTGTGTCATATCCATAATATATTTCATGTTTTGATGATTAAAAAGTATATACCTGATCCTTCTCATATCATTAAGTATGAGCTGATGGAGATCGATAAAGATTTATCTTATGTGGAAGAGCCCACTCAGATTGTTGATAAGAAGGAAAAGATCCTAAGGAATCGGGTCATCCCTCTAGTTCAAGTAATTTGGAGACATCATTCTGGAGAGGAAACAACCTGGGAGCTAGAGGAGGAAATGAAAAAGGTTTATCCCCATCTTTTCATCGATAGAGGTATGATAAATTTAGAGGATTAAATTTTTCTTTTAAGGGGGGGAGAGTGTAACATCCCGCATTTCTGAATTTTCGTATAAGTTTCTAATTGTAATATAAGTATCTATTTTAAATTTGATAAAAGAGCCAAAATATGAATCTGAGAAATTATTTATAAGATTTGGGGGATTTGTTCAAAAAGAAAAAAAAATCTAAGGACCTATATGTAAACCTTGAGGACCTAATCATAAATTTAATAATACAAGGACTAAACTGCAAAATACACAAAAATACAGAAGAACAGGAGAAAGAAAGAAAGAAGAAGAAGAAGAAAAAAATTTGGGGCTTTGAGGTTTCTTGCTTAAATCTTCTCATTTAGGGTCTAATTCTCAAAGGCAAGTGTTCTAATCTCATCCTATAGAATTATTAGTCTTTGATCTCATATGTATTCTGAATTATTCGAAAGATTTCAGCCTAGAACCTGATATTTCTCTTGTTAGATACAAAAATTATGGATCTAAAAATTTTTGGTAAACTGACCCCTATACATTATTTCAGCCATGATTTTTAGCACAAAATGTATATTTAGGTAGGACCTTATTCATTTGAAAGTAGACTCTTATACCTTTCTTTTGACTCTAATTTTGAAAATTTTGGACACCGATTACTTACCCAAAAGTCTGTTTCAAATGAGCCTATGGATGCTGCAAAACAGGGATCAAGATTTCTGACCTTTTGATACTAAAATGCCTATAAGTCCCTGTTAGAAATTCTGAATTGTACCAAACTGATTTAATTTGAAATTAGACTTGTAAACCTTTCTTCTGACATATTGATTGAAAATTTTGGAATTCAAATGCCTACCCTATTATCTGTTGAATCCGACCCTATGAATTCTGCAAAACAGTGATTTTGTTTTTGACCTTGTGTTACCAAATCAAAGGTAACTCCTTGTTGGAAACAATGATTCATACGAAACTTGTTTCAACAGAAAATAGATTAATATATCTTTCAATAGTAGCTTTCTTAAGGGTATTGGAGCATAATTGATAATCTGAAGTATTTGTTCAATGTGCCTCTTGAATTCTGTCAGAAATCAAGCTATGGTCGATTTCGCGTATTCTATTTCATTTGTTTGGAAATAGATTCCATTCAGTCCCTTTAACTCAATTGAGGCTTATGTTGGTGCTTGAATTCTGGTTTAATCTTGTCTATAAATTATTTACATTCTTGAAACATTTTGTGTAACTTTTAAGCTATATCGCATTGACACATATAGGCACATATATATCCCATTGTTCCGCATTTGCTTTCGATATGTGCCTATTCTAGTTTCATTCCTTTGGATATTGAATTTATCTAACCTTCTTATTTGAATTGAGCTATATATGTTTGCTTGGAATCCGTTT
This sequence comes from Musa acuminata AAA Group, assembly GCF_036884655.1. Lineage (NCBI taxonomy): Eukaryota > Viridiplantae > Streptophyta > Magnoliopsida > Zingiberales > Musaceae > Musa > Musa acuminata. Next base: position 33,942,751 of record NC_088335.1, on the reverse strand, counting down.
ATACTTTTGCTTTCATTTCATTTCAATCTGAATACATTTGTGAGAGATTGTTGCTTGCATCGTATTGACTCGTAAAGGTACATGTACATTTTGTTGTTCCGCGTGTGCATCCGATATATGCTATTTATTGTTCATACTGCCTTTTGTACTCTGGTGTTGTGGGATAATGTGAACCTTTGCCAGAAATGGTAAAGGGAGTTATGCATAGAGCCTGCGATGCTCTGCCGGCCCCCTCTGACTTCACCTAGACGTGGGTGGATGGAGCTCCCAAACGTGGGAGACTTCTGTCTGGTGGTCATTCAAAAATGGATGAATCACATTCTGTCTATAGTCCCACTACACCTTCTGTATGTTTGATATGATATCCAGAGCTTTGGTTATGTGTTTCTGTAAATGCTTTGATTAAGAATGATATGAATGCAACGTCAAAGACAACGTTTGAGCTTCTGTTTGGTATTTGTTATTGATATGCTCCGAAATGTTCCATACGCCATTGATATTCTCTGGAACATTACATACGCCACTGATAAGCTCTGAAACATTTCATTTGTTATTTATATGCTCCAAAATATTTCATTCATCGTTGATATGCTTCGAAATGTTTCATACGCCGTTGATATGCTCCGGAACATTTCATACGCCATTGATAAGCTCCGAAATGTTTCATTCATTATTAATATACTTTGAAATATTCCATATATCGTTGATATGCTTCGGAACATTTCATACGCCATTGATAAGCTCCAAAATGTTTCATTCATTGTTGATATGCTTCGAAATGTTCCATACGCCGTTGATATGCTCCGGAACATTTCATACGTCATTGATAAGCTCCGAAATGTTTCATTTGTTATTGATATGCTCCAAAACGTTTCATTCGTTGCTGATATGCTCCAATTACTCTATTCTCCTTCTGTTATGAACCAAATATGTATGATTGAAATGACAATTATGAATCTGCACCTAATGATATTACGTCTATGAATTCTTATATTCTGCCTTGCATTTTGAAACTTTATCTCTTTGGAAATTATCCTCTTTTTACATGGATATGTTAGTCACTTGCTGAGCTTTATATGCTCACCCCGTTGTTGTATAAATTTTTCAGGATAACTTGTCGCTTGCTTAAATGTTAAGATTGGGCTGAGGCAGTGGAAAGCAAAAAGATTTTGGGCAGATCTTTATTAGTATATATGTTTTTGTTGCATAAGCACACGCTGTATCTAATGAAATATTGACGATGAATCTAAACTTGTGGATTTTGTATAAGTTTAAAGGACCTCTCATGTTTAAGATTCTGGAATTTTAAGTTTAATTCGTGTAACGATATGAACTTATGGTAAACGTTGATTTTATGATTGTACAAACTCCCACACTTGTGAATTTATGTTGTGGTTATTATTTTGGTGAGTTGGGTTCAGATTTTATGAATCATCGAGCGATGTGTTATATGTTTATGAACTGCACAAGGTTTATAAATTTGTGAATTTATGTTGTGGTTATTATTTTGGTTAGTTGGGTTCAGATTTTATGAATCATCGAGCGATGTGTTGTATATTTATGAACTGCACAGGGTTTATAAATTTATAGATTATAGAGGTGAAATTTTGATCTAAATGTTTTCTTAGTGACCTTAAATGTTAGTTTGGATCCTGGATTGATTTGTGTTGAAAATTTTAATATCATGGATATTTTTGAGGGGCGTGACACCGGCAGAGCATCTCAGGCTCTATGCATAACTCCCTTCACCATTTCTGGCGAAGGTTCACAATATCCCATAAACACCATAGTACAAAAGGATAGTATGAACAATGAATAGCATATATCAGAAGCACACGCGGAACAACAAAACGTACATGTGCCTTTACGAGTCAATACGAAGTAAGCAATAATCTTTCACAATTATATTCAGATTTGAAAGGAATTGAAAGCAAGGGCACACATGGAATCCAAGCAATCACATACAACTCAATTCAAATAAGAAGGTTAGATAAATTCAATATCCAAAGGAATGAAACTAGAATAGGCACACATCGAAAGCAAATACGGAACAATGGATTATACATGTGCCTATATAAGTCAATGTGATATAGCATAAACGTTACACAATATGTTCAGGAATGGTAATAATTTATAGACAAGAGCAAACGCGAATTTAAATATTAATATAAGCCACAATTGAGTGAAGGGAACTGAATAAAATCTATTTCCAAATGAACGAAAACAGAATATACAAAATCAATCAAAGCTCGATTTCTGAAAGAATTCGAGAGGCTCATTGGATAAATACTTCAGATTATCAATTATGCTCCAATACCCTCAAGAAGGCTATTATCGAAAGATATCACAATCTATTTTCTGTTGAAATAAGTTTCATATGAATCATGGTTTCCAACAAGGAGTTACCTTTGATTTGGTAACACAAGGTCAAAAACAAAATCACTGTTTTGCATAATTCATAGGGTCGGATTCAACAGATAATAGGGTAGGCATTTGAATTCCAAATTTTTCAATCTATATATCAAAAGAAAGGTATACTAGTCTTGTTTCGAACGAAGTTAGTTTGGTACAAATCAGAATTTCCAACAGGGACTTATAGGTATTTTAGTATCAAAAGGTCAGAAATTTTGATCCCTGTTCTGCAGCATCTATAGGCTCATTTGAAATAGACGTTTGGGTAAGTATTCGGTGTCCAAAATCTACAAAATCTATGTCAAAAGAAAGATATAAGAGTCTAATTTCAAACGAGCTTGGTCCTTCCTGAATCTACATTTGGTGCTAAAAATTATAGCTGAAACAGTGTATAGGGGTCAGTTTACCGAAAAAATTTCAGATCCTTAGTTTTATGTCCAAAGAGAGAAATATCAGGTTCTAAGCATAAATCTTTCAGAATCAATATAGGATCATAGACTAATACTTCTATAGGATGGGGTTAGAACACTTTCCTTTGAGAATTATGACCCTAAATGAAAAGATTTGAGCAAGAAACCTTAAAGTCCCAAATTTTTTTCTTCTTCTTTTTCCCCCTTTTTTCTTCCTCTTCTTCTTTTTTTCTTTCTATGTTCATCCACGTAGCTGCCTTCTTTTTTTCTTTCTCTGTTCATCCACATAGCTGCCTTCTCTGGTTCCTTAAGAACGAAGGCAGAGAGGCTTAAACGGTGGGATTTGTAAATTTGTGCATTTTGTAATTTAGTCCTTGTATTATTATATTTACGATTAGGTCCTCAGGGTTTACATATAGGTCCTCAGATTTTTTTTTTTTTTTGAACAAATCCTCCAAATCTTATGAATAAGTTCTCAGATTCATACTTTGGCTCTTTTATCAAATTTAAAATAGATACTTACATTACAACTAGAAACTTATACGGAAATTCTGAAATGAGGGATGTTACACTCTCCCCTCCCTTAAAAGAAAATTTTAGTCCTCTAAATTTATCATACCTCTATCGATGAAAAGATGGGGATAGACCTTTTTCATTTCCTTCTCTAGCTCCCAGGTTGTTTCCTCTCCAGAATGATGTCTCCAAATTACTTGCACCAGAATGATGACCCGATTCCTTAGGATCTTTTCCTTCTTATCAACAATTTGAATGGGCTCTTCTACATAAGATAAATCTTTATCGATCTCCATCTGCTCATATTCAATGATATGAGAAGGATCAGGTATATACTTCCTAATCATTGAAACATGAAATATATCATGGATATGGCACAATGCTGGTGGCAAGGCAATCCTGTAAGCGACAGAACCAACCCTCTCAAGAACCTCAAAAGGTCCAATAAATCTTGGGTTTAACTTTCCTTTCTTCCCAAACCTTATAATGCCTTTGGAAGGGGAGACCTTTAAGAATACAAAATCTCCAATTTCAAACTTAATATCTCGTCTTCTATTGTCAGCATAACTCTTTTGACGACTCTAAGCAGTTTTTAACCTTTTCCTTATAACTTGAATTTTCTCGGTAGTTTCTTGTACTTTGTCCGGTGCTAACAACTTTCTGTCACTAACTTCCTCCCAACATATAGGTGTTATGCACTTTCGCCCATATAAAGCTTCATAAGGAGCCATCTAAATACTTGAATGATAACTATTATTATAAGTGAACTCAATAAGTGAAATATCTTTATCCCATTCACCTTTCCAATCCATAACATAGGCTCTAAGCAAATCCTCAAGTGTTTGAATTGTTCTTTCTGACTGACCATCAGTTTGAGGATGATATGCAGTACTAAACTTAACTTTAGTGCCCATAGATTCCTATAATCTTCTCCAGAATCTAGAGAGAAATCTGGAGTCTCTATCAGATATGATCTCCTTTGGAATACCATGAAGTCTTACTATTTCATTGACATATAAATCTGCAAGTCTATCAAGCGAATAAGTCATATTAATCGGTAGGAAATGTGCAGATTTTGTTAACCTATCAATGATAACCCAAATAGCATCATGCTTTCTAGAGGTTCTAGGTAGTCCTGAAACAAAATCCATGGTAACACATTCCGATTTTCATTCAGGAATATCTAAAGGTTGCAACAACCCTCCAGGTCTTTGGTGTTCTACTTTGATTTGCTGACAAGTCAAACATTTTGAAACATACATTGCAATTTCCTTCTTCATGCCTTCCCACCAATAATGACTTTGAAGATCTCTATACATCTTAGTGCTCCTAGGATGCACGGTGTACTTTGAAGTATGACTTTCCTTTAGGATTTGATTCTTGATATTTGGTTCATTTGGTACACATACTCTCTCCCTAAATCTCAATAGGCCATCCTTTGAAACTTGAAATTTTGACTTCAATTCCTTTTCTACTTCATTCCTCAAGTAGATTAAACATGGATCTCATAATTGTCCTTCCTTAATTTGTTAAATAAGATCATATTGCACTTGAATGAAGGCTATCAATATCATCGAGTCTTTCTCTTTTCTCAAAGTTTTCAAATCAAAATTTTCTTCTAATAACTTCCATTGCTTCACGACCAGACTAGCCATAAAACTTATAGATTTTCTACTAAGTGCATCAGCTACAACATTGGCTTTGCCCGGGTGATAACGGATGGCACAATCATAATCCTTCAGAAGTTCTATCTATCTTCGCTGCCTCATGTTTAACTCTCTTTCTGAGTGAAAATATATTTTAAACTCTTGTGATCAGTAAAGATTTCAAATTGTCGACCATACAAATAATGTCTCCAAATCTTTAGAGCAAAAACAATTGCTGCCAATTCCAAATCATGAGTTGGATAATTCAATTCATAACCTTTTAGTTGCCTAGAAGCATAAGCAATCACTCTCCCTTCCTGCATCAAAACACGTCGAAGGCCCTTTCTTGAAACATCAGTATAAACTACAAATCCCTCACTACCACTTGGAATAGTAAGAATAGGGGCACTAGCTAATCTTCTTTTTAACTCTTGAAAACTTTGCTCACAATCATCACCCCATACAAATTTCACATTCTTTTTAGTGAGGTTGGTGAGAGGTTGAGCGATTCGAGAAAATCCCTCCACAAATCTCCTGTAATAACCTGCCATGCCCAAGAAGCTTCTAACTTCTATTACATTTGTTGGTACATCCCATTCAACTATAGCTTCCACTTTCTTTGGATCAACAGATATACCCTTCCTTGAAATCACATGGCTTAAGAAAGTAACTTCATTCAACCAAATTTCACATTTGCTGAACTTTGCATACAACTTCTTTTCTCTTAGTACGGACAATACATTTCTCAAGTGTTCCTCATGCTCCTGATTACTCTTTGAATACACCAATATATCATCAATGAATACAATTACACAATCATCCAAGAGCGGTTGAAATATCCTCCTCCTTGATCCTCAATAGATGGTAACCCGATCGTCAATCAATCTTTGAAAATACTTGTGCACCTTATACTTAATCAAACAAGTCATCACTTTAGAGAATACTCATTTTTTATGGTCACCTGATTTAACTGTCTATTATCAATATAAAGCCTCAATGTTTCATCCATCTTTTTAACTAATATCGGAGCACCCCATGATGAAATATTAAGCCAAATAAAATCCTCATTTAATAGTCCTTGTAGATACTTTTCCAATTCCACTTACTCAAATGATGTCATTATGTAGAGAGGCTTAGATATTGGGATTGTCCCAAGGACCAAATGAAAAGCAAAGTCACGTTTTGGAGGTAATTCAAGTAAGTCATCCTGGGATACATTAGGCAAGGAGATAAATCATGTCCAATACTCTAAAAATAAAAGATCAGCTAATCAAATATGCAAAAAGTGATCATTAGTTATATAACAATCCATACTGGTATGATAAGAAGATAGACAATTCATACCAAGTATAATATCAAAATTCCAAATCTCTAGGAGAACTAAATTAGCAAAACGTTCTAAGTTCTCCAATAAAAACCAGACAAGAGGACTAGATTCAAGTTCGTTATCAAAGAATCTCCAATGATCGTATTTACATATAGCACATAATGCAGTGGTCTAGGTTGAATACCCAAATGATAAGCAAAATATTACAAATCAAATCGTAGATGCGACCCATGGTCAAACAAATATTTGCATTCTTTCATAAACATGCATAATACCTTTGACCATTGATTCAGAAGTTTTAGAATCATATTCAGTGATAGCATACACCCTGACATGGGCTGATGATTTATGAGGCAGTGACTCTTTCTTCTTGTTCAAAGGGCAGTCTTTTATTTTATGATCCAACATTCCACAAGCAAAATAGACTCCAATCACCCGAAAACGCAAACTTGTTTCATAATTTAACTTGTAATTCACACATGATTGAGTCTTTTTTGGTGACTTCGCATTTCAAATCCAAATGTCTTGACCCTCTTGTTATTACTTTCTGATTCATTTCCAATCATATTTTTATTGCTAAACTTATCCTTATCATTCTTGCCACTGATCTCCAAAAATTTTTTTATTGTTGTCATTAATGATCAGTCTCTACTTCCAGTATAAGGTAGCAAAAGAAATCTTTTAACCATAGAAACAATTTCGTACATCAAATATCTTCTCTATTCGCATCATCCATTTTTCTACCACCAATAGATTAGGTACACCATACTTCTGTTGCGCCACTCTAATTCAATATCCCCGATTACCCCTTTCATCCCACTTAATTAATCAAGTGCATGTCCTAAAAATTGGCATGTTCTGGATGTACTTTTTCTATCTATCCTGCATCCGCCAAAATCGGCATCTGCATAAGCTATTAGATCGAATTTTTCAGATTTTGGATACCACAATCCTAAATTTGGAGTTCCTTTAAGATACCTAAATATTCTTTTAACACTCTTAAGATGAGATAATTTTGGATTAGATTGAAACCTAGCGCAAAGTCCTACACTAAACATAATATCCGGTCTAGTCGCAGTGAGGTAGAGTAGACTACCTATCATTCCCCTATATGTTTTTTGATCGAAACTTTCACCATTTTCATCCATATCTAACTTAGTCGCAGTACTCATAGGGGTGTTTATTGCTTTTGAATTATCCATGTTAAATTGTTTTAACAATTCTAATGTATATTTGGATTGGTTAAGAAATATACCATCACTAAGTTGTTTGATTTGTAATCCCAAAAAGAAAGTTAATTCACCCATTAAACTCATTTCAAATTCAAGACTCATACATTTGGCAAATGATTCACATAGTGATTCATCCAAAGAGCCAAACACAATATCGTCAACATAAATTTGCACAATAAGAAAATTATTTTCAAAATGTTTAATAAACAATGTAGTATCAACCTTGCCTTTGGTAAAATTATTTAAAATAAGAAAGGAACTAAGCCTTTCATACCAAGCTCTAGGAGCTTGTTTTAAGCCATAGAGAGCTTTAGTCAATTTGAATACATGATTAGGAAGAAGAGAATTTTCAAATCCGGGAGGTTGTTCGACAAATACTTCTTCGGAAATAAAACCATTCAAGAAGGCACTTTTAACATCCATTTGAAATAGTTTAAAATTATTACTACTAGCATAGGCAAGGAGCATCCTTATGGCTTCTAATCGAGCCACGGGAGCGAAGGTTTCTTCGTAATCGATACCTTCTTCTTGGTTGAAACCTTTGGCCACTAATCTAGCCTTGTTTCTAACCACGATACCATTTTCGTCTTGCTTGTTTCTAAAGACCCACTTAGTACCTATGACTAAGTGGTCACTTGGTCTAGGAATAAGCTTCCAAACCTCATTCCTCTCAAATTGGTTCAATTCTTCTTGCATTGCAATGATCCAAAAATCATCTTTTAAGGCTTCGTCAATGCATTTAGGTTCAATTTGAGAAAGGAAAGCAGCGTTAGCACAGAAATTTTTGAAAGAAGAACGAGTTTGAACCCCTTTTGATGTATCTCCTATAATTTGCTCTTTTGGATGAGCATCTACATACTTCCATTCTTTTGGTAAAGAAATTTCGGAAGAAGATGCATTCAAATGGCTATTTTGAGGAGAGGGTTTATTTAAATTCAAATTATCAAAACCAAGATCATCATCAAAATTATTTTTCTTTAAATCGGAAATTTCATTAAAAACTACATGAATAGACTCTTCAATTACTAAAGTTCTTTTATTAAAAACCCGAAAAGCTTTAGAAACGGAAGAGTAACCAAGAAAGATGCCTTCATCGGATTTAGCATCAAATTTTCCTAAAGCATCCCTTTCATTTAAAATAAAGCATTTACAACCAAAAACTTTAAAATAGGAGATGTTTGGTTTTTTGTTATTCCATAATTCATAGGGAGTTTTGGATAAGGATGGTCTTATTAGGACTCTATTCATGATGTAGCAAGCCGTATTTACGGCTTCGGCCCAAAAGTACTTAGGTAAACTATGTTCATTCAACATAGTTCTTGCCATTTCTTGTAGGTTTCTATTTTTTCTTTCAACTACTCCATTTTGTTGAGGATTTCTTGGAGTTGAGAAGTTGTGATTGTACCCATTACTTTCGCAAAAATTCTGAAAGTCACGGTTTTGGAATTCACCACCGTGATCACTCCGAATTGATGAAATCATGAAGCCTTTTTCGTTTTGAGTGAGTTTACAAAATTTAGAGAAACACTTGAAGAAATCACTTTTGTGAGCTAAGAAATAGGTCCAAGTGTATCTAGAGTAGTCATCCACAATCACAAAAGCATATTTGCTTCCACTTAGACTTGTTGTATCAATTGGTCCAAATAAGTCCAAATGGATCAATTGTAATGGTCTAGTAGTGCTAATTTGATTTTTTGGTTTGAAGCTTGTTTTTATTTGTTTGCCTAGTTGACATGCATCGCATACATTGTCCTTAATAAACTTTATATTTGGAATTCCTCGTACTAATTCTTGAGATGAGATCTTAGATATTGTTTTCATGCTTGCATGGCCTAATCTCCTATGCCAAAGCCAAGCATCATCATTTACGGCGGAGAAGCACATTTCATTACTTAGTTCATCAAGATTGATGGTATAGACATTATTTTGTTTTAAAGCAATCATAGTCATGTTATGATTTGGTTTTTCAATAATGCACATATTTGATTCAAATCTAACGATGTAACCTTTATCGCATAGTTGACTAATACTCAAAAGATTATGTTTCAATCCATCAACTAGTAAGACATCATCAATGGAAAAATTAAATTTGTTACCAATAGTTCCCTTGCCAATGATTTTGCCCTTGTTGTTGTCTCCGAAGGTAACGTACCCTTCTTCTTTGCTAGTGAGCATAGAGAAATGAGATGGATCTCCAGTCATATGTCTTGAGCATCCACTATCGAGATACCATCTCTTGCTCCTAACTTGTGGGTTTGTCTACAAAAGAGGATGATTTTTAGGTACCCATTTGATTTTGGGTGCCTCAAAAATTGACCCACTAACTTTGTTATTTATGATTGAATTCTTTATAGTTCCTTTAGGAACCCATATTAATTTTTGTGAACTAATTTTCCTAAATGGGCATTTGTAGGCAATATGTCCGGATTTGCAATAAAAGTTGCATTTCATATAAGAGGAAACATGTAATGTAGGTCCTTTTATGAAAGTGGTAGGATTTTGATGTAATCCTTTTACAAATCCAATTCCATTTCTATTTGCGATGTGACCCTTGTGTGCAAGGATCATATCTAATCCTTTGCTACCAACCTTAAACTTGTTTAAGGTTTCCTTAAGAAACATATTTTCATTTTTTATTGCTTCTAAGTGCTCACACTTAGAGCATGGAGGAGTTTGAAGACTATCAAACTTATCTTGTAGCAAAGCATGCTCTTTCTTTAAGATACTTAACTTCTTGCTAACAGTTCTACATTCATCAAATAATTCATGAAAAGCGATAGATAGTTCTTCAAAAGATAAATCTTCATTAAATAAATCACATACCTCTTCTCCTAACGCCATTAGCGCGTAATGAGCAACTTGCTCGGTGTTGGACTCCTCTTCTTCGGATGCGCTTAAATCATCCCACGTTGCTTTGAATGCCTTCTTTTTTTATGTTCTCTTTTTGGCTTGAGGACAATCGTTCTTATAGTGTCCCAGTTTTTTGCATTCATAGCAAATCACTTGGTCCTTCTTTTGTTCAAATTTATTTTTTGTATTATTTTTAAATCTGTTCTTTCTTAAATATTTTTTAAATTTTTGAGTCAAAAGTGCAATGTCATTGTCACTGTCCTCATCACTTGATGTTCCTTTCAAGTGGTCTTCTTGTGATTTGAGTGCCATATCCTTCCTGTTCTTTGGAAGGGGGTTCTCGAGCTCGTCATGAGCTTGACATGTCATTTCGTAGGTCATTAGAGACCCAATGAGTTCTTCAAGAGGGAATGCTTTAAGGTCTTTGGCCTCTTGAATGGCCGTAACTTTTGGATCCCAACTTTTAGGGAGGGATCTTAAGATTTTAGTTACTAGTTCAAAGTTAGTAAAATCTTTACCAAGAGCTTTGAGTCCATTGATGACATCCATAAACCGGGTGTACATGTCTCCGATGGACTCACTTGGTTTCATTCGGAAAAGTTCGTAAGAGTGCACAAGGATGTTGATTTTGGACTCTTTCACTCGGCTAGTGCCTTCATGAGTGACCTCAAGAGTTCTCCAAATATCAAAAGCCGAATCATACATTGAAACACGATTAAATTCGTTTTTGTCTAGTGCATAAAACAAGGCATTCATAGCCTTTGCATTTAAAGCAAAAACCTTCTTCTCCGATTCATCCCATTCGCTCATCGGAAGAGAAGATTTTTGAAATCCATTCTCGACAATAGACCAAAGCTCAAAGTCCATAGAAATGAGGAAGATTCTCATGCGAGTCTTCCAATATGTGTAATCCGACCCATTAAACAAAGGTGGTCGTGCAATAGAATGGCCCTCTTGCATGCCGGAGTAAGCCATCTCTCTTGGGTATTAAACCAAATATGAGAGATAACCTTGCTCTGATACCACTTGTTAGGATCGGAGCGGCACTAAAGGGGGGGGTGAATTAGTGCAGCGGATTAAAACTTCGATTTTAACAAAATCTTTCATACGTTAAGAACGAAACTTGAGAAATTTAACTTGAAGGCGTATTCTTGAAGTTGCACAGCAAGAGTAATAAGGAACTAAAGCAGTAAGAAGATTTGCAGTAATGTAAATGACAATAATAAAGAGCAAACCAGAGATTACACCGATTTTTAGAGTGGTTCGGTCAAATGACCTACTCCACTTGCGAGGCCCCTCTTCGATGAGGCTCCCACCTTCCACTAGCAAGTCTCTTGAAATGGAAGGGTAAACACCCCTCTTACAACCTTTTACAAGCAGCTCAACCTCTTACAAATTTTCAATAAGAAAGAAGGAGGAGAACTCTCTAGCAAATTGAAAACAAGACTTGCTAAGACTTTCTAAGACTTTTCTCTCAATCAAAATGCTTCTCAAAAGTTGTAACCTCAGCTGAGATTTAAGGGGTATTTATAGGCCTCAAGAGGATTCAAATTTTGGGCTTCAAAATTTGAATTCTCTTAGGGTTCCCGGTGCTGGAGGTGCCACCGCCCAGCCAGGCGGTGCCACCGCCCAGCGCTCGGGTGCTGGACGGTGCAACCGCCCAGCCAAGGAGGTGTCACCGCCCAGCACTCGGGTGCTGGGCGGTTTCACCGCCCAGCCAGGCGGTTCCACCGCCTGGCTTTCCGATTCATTGGTTTGGCTTAATTTTCGCCCAAACCAAATCTGACTTTGGGCCCAGTTGGCCCCTAACCAGGATATAGGATTATCTCTTAATCCTAATCCTAATTACAGGTGAACTACATAACACAAAAAAAACATCCTAAGCAAGTTTTTTAACCGCGAACGTCGAGTCTTGTTCCGGCGAGCTTTCCGACGAACTTCTTCCGACGGACTCCCTGCAAGCTCCCAATCTTTGTGATGACTTTAACGAGTAGCCGAGCCTTCTTGGTGATCTCCGCGAGCCTCCGACGATTTCTTCGGCGAACTTCCGACACGTTCCCGATTTCTTCTCGGATGGTTCCGACAGCATCTCCGATGATTCTTCGGTCTCTTAAACGTCCATCGAGTTATCGTAGTTAATCCTGCACACTTAACTCAATAATATGGATTAGATCAATTAACCCACCAATTGATTATATCATCAAAATCCGAGATTCAACAATAGGTGCCCTGCAAGCCAATCACATAATTCAAAATCCATTCAAATTAGGAAGATCCTCATTCTAGTCTTCCAATATGTGTAATCCATCCTATTGAACATGGGCAGACGTGTAATTGAATGGCCCTCTAGGTTGCCGGTAAATGTCATCTCTCTTGGGTTTAAAACCAAATGAGAGTGAACCTTTCTCTAATACCAATTGTTAGGATCAAGAACGACACTAAGAGAGGGGGTGAATTAGTGCAGCGAAAGACTTTCATGATTTCAGAAAATTATTCATTTCGTTTAAAATCGATTCCGACGAAAATGGTTTTGATTCAATCTATTTCGAAGAGAAGTTGAACTTGAAAGTTTCATAAAAGTGCAAGAGAAGATTAAGGAGGTTTGCAGTAAAGTAATTTGGACAAAAGGAAAGCAAACTGGAATTTAGAGTGGTTCGGTCAAGGTGACCTACATCCACTTTTAGATTCCTTCTCCGACGAGATCACTAGTATCCACTAAAGGCCTTCCTTTAATAGATGAAGTCCGAAGACCTCTTTATAGTAATTTCTCCTTTTCCCAGGTTTAGGAGACAACCCTTACGAGTCTCACTCCTCTTTCTTGGATGGTTACAAGGCTAAGAGATGGAGGAGAACTCTAACTTTTATAATACTTTTATGACTCAAGAATTCAAGATTAAGCCAATACTTTTGTGCCCTTTCATGCAGAAAAGGGTGAGGTTTTTATAGGCAGAAATTGGATTCAAAAACTATCATATCCCTGGAATCCGAGGTACTAGCAGTACCACTGCCATTACTGGGCGATACTACCGCCATTGATCTGACACTGGGTGGTACCACCGCCGAACAGGGGCGGTACCACCGCTGGCCGCATTGCTGTCGGCGGTACCATCGCCCAGAAATCTAGGGGCACTACCTTCCAGATAGTGCCACCGTCGGCCATGTTTTTAGGGGTTGAATTGGGTGCTTAATTCGGCCCAATTTAGCCCTGTTAAGGGCCCAGTTGGCCCCTAATTAAGTTAGTGTGATTACCTCTCAATCCTAACTTAATTTATGCTCTAACTATGATAACTAAGACATGATTACAGTGATGTTTGTTCCGGTGCGTCAATTGCTCTTCCGGCGAGCTTCCAGCATACTTCCGGCGAACATCCAACGAACTCTCGGCAATGTTCCAACGGACTCACGGCAAGCTCTTGGATTTTACCACGATCTTCTTGGCGAGTTCTGACAAGCTTCTTTGGCAAGCTCTTGGACTTATCGGTTGGTTCCGATAGAACTTCCGACGAACGTCCGGACTTCCATCGAACTTTCGAACTCCCAATGAGATCTCGATCTTGACTCCGACACAAACCCTATTTTATATCTTACTACTATCGTAGTTAATACTGCACACTTTTCTCAATATATAGATTAGATCAAACAATTTATAATTGATTTCATCATCAAAATCTGAAATTCAATAGGTAGGGCCGTGTTAGAACCCTTGTAGATTCTAAACTTGGGGTTGATCTCTTTAGGGGATCGACCTCCTTGGAACTCTATAGGGGTTCCTCCCTCCAAGTTGCTGCTCAAAGGCTACAGAAAGGATTCATCTATTGCTTATCAAAAGAGGAGGAATACATGACTATTTATAGGGCTTCTAAACCCTAACTCCTAATAGAACTCCTACTCAAGACTCATACTTCTAACCAACTCCTAATAGGACTCCTACTCAAGACTCCTATTCCTTTACAACTCCTTATTCTTCTCTAAGAAACAACCTCCTAACCTTAGCCAACCTCTTCACCTCTTTAATAGGGGTCGGCTTAGGTAGGTTTTACATGAATGTCCCTCTCAATTAGGACTCTCCTAGCTAGAGTCCTAACAGACCCGCCCTCTTCAAATCAGCCTTGTCCTCGAGGCTAATGATTCATGAATTTTGGGAACTTGATCTTCAAGTCATCATAGTTCTCCCAAGTGGCATCTTTTGTTGGTAGGTTCACCCATTGTATTAGCACTTTAGTAGTGGGTCATCATCGCCGAGTCACGATCCGTCGATCAATAATGGTACTTGGCTGGGTCTGGAGTTCTCCTTGGATAGTCATATTTGGCGGGTGGCTTTGGGCTGTCTCTAAGCACCTATTTACAACTTCTATCTGGCCGTCGATTTGTGGGTGATATGCCGTACTCCTTTTCAATTTAGTACCCTGCATATAGAATAACTTTGTCCAAAATTTGCTCGTAAAGATGCAAGTAGAATTTATCATAAGCAAAATGCGTCCCTTATAGTGTAATTTTTTTTAGTCCCAATTGTAATGAGCCATGGAGCTTGGTGCTTCCTCCAATTTTTTTATAATCTTACTAGTCTCTGAATCTTCCTACCATTCCATCTTAATATCCTCAAGGAAGTTGCTGGTCGGAAGTGAAACAGCCGAAACTTCAGCTTGCTC
The DNA here is from genome assembly GCF_036884655.1 of Musa acuminata AAA Group. Taxonomy (NCBI): domain Eukaryota; kingdom Viridiplantae; phylum Streptophyta; class Magnoliopsida; order Zingiberales; family Musaceae; genus Musa; species Musa acuminata. The sequence continues at coordinate 33,927,712 of NC_088335.1, read as the reverse complement.
GGGTAGCTATAAAAGCGCATCTACAAGAATATTCTATTTCCCCTTTTTGTAAGTTATTTCATAATCAAATCCAAGAAGTTTTGTTACCCATTTTTACTACTCAGGGGATGATATCTTTCGCTCCAAAAAGTACTTGAGGCTTTTATGGTCGGTTTTAATTTGAAATCGTCGACCAATCAAGTAGGGTCTCCACCTCGTTGCTGCGCGCACAATGGCGAACATCTCCTTATCATATATTGACTTATTTTAATGGGAGGGAGATAATGCTTTGCTAGTGTATGTGAGTGGTCGACCATCTTGCATGAGAATAGCTCCAATTCCGACTCCAGATGCGTCGGCCTCAATAATGAAGGGTCGGTTGAAATCTGGTAGTGTTAGCACCGACGTCGTCGTCATGGCTGCCTTAAGTTTATCGAAGGAAGCGGAGGCTCTGTCCAACCATTGGAAGACATCTTTTTCTAGTAAGTAAGTGGTGCATTGAGCTTTCCATAGTTTTTCGTGAACTTGCGGTAGTAGCCTGTTAAACCTAGAAAGCCTTGTAGCAATTTTATGTATCTCAGGGTCGGTCAGTTTTGCATTGCTCCAATTTTGAAGGGGTCCACTGCCACACCTTCCTCTGATATAATATGCCCAAGATATTCCACCTTCTGTTGAAGAAAGCAAAAATTCGTAGTAGTTGTTGTGTGTTCAAAAGGTGGTTTTCATCTAGCAATTCCTCTGCACGCTCGTATTTGATGATACCCGGATCAAAGGTCCAGCTTTGTGAAGATTTGTGCTTCCTTTCATCTAGCAATTCATCTGCTATTGGAATAAAGTATTTGTCCTTGATGGTTATGCCATTGAGAGCTCGATAATCAACATATATTCGCCATGTTCCGTCCTTCTTGCGTACAAGTAGCACCGGTGAAGAGTAGAGGTTGCAACTTGGCCGAATAACTCCTGTTTCGAGCATCTCTTTTATAATCCTTTCTATTTTATCCTTCTGGAGATGTAGATACTGATATGGCTGAGTATTTGCTTGAGGTTTTCCTAAAATAATTGTTATATAATGATCATGCCAACGGGTAAGAGATAGGTTGTGCGGTTCGTCAAATATATCTGAAAATTCAGCAAGCAAAGGAAGTAGGTTTGGATCTTCAAATTCTATTGGCTCTCCCTTAGTTTGCTGCTCAAGTTGTACCAAAAGGCCGCTACATGCTTTATGCAAAACCTTCTTCATTTGTTGTGTGCAAATCATCGTTACGTCGCCCCCACGTTTCCAATTCAACATCACCCGTTTCTCCTTATTGTAAAATTTCATAATTAGTTGTATAAAATTCCAAGAAATATCACCTAATATTATCAACCATTTAATTTTGAGCATGGCCTCATGATCATCAAGAGGGAGAAGGAAGAAATATGTAATTATCTCTTGGTAAGGCCTCATGATCAGCAATAGTTTCACTTGCGGGCGCCTACGATCATACTTCAAAATCCATCCATCGGTGACCTTAACGTCAAACCTACTACAATTCTCGATAGGTAAAGCCATCTGGACAACAACCTTACTGTTTAGAAAGTTATTAGTACTGCCCGTGTCGATGGGAACAGTGATCGGTTGTTGTTTGAGAAGGCCTCCAACTTTCATCGTTTGCGGGTTTGAGTAGTCGGCTAGTGCATCTACCGTAACTTCGGTCGGTTGTGGCTCTTCTTTTGCATCTTCTTCTTCATGTTCAAGGCTCTCTTTTGGATGTTCAATGACCTCTTCTTCTATTGGTTCAATCATAAGAAGTCTCCCTTTACTACAACGATGCTCACGGCTCCACGGCTCGTCACAATGCCAACATAACCCCTTCGCATATCACTCCCGAAGCTCTTCTCCTGTTAAGCTCTTTGGTGTAGGGACTTGGTTGACAATGGGGGGCTAAGAGCTTCAATATTACTAGTTGAGGAGCGACCCTAGTCCTCCGAGCTTCATGGTTCAATTGCTCCTCTTGATGTCGTGCGAAAGAGATGGCTGCCATAAGCGTATACGGTTGTCGCGCTTTAACTTCTCCTCGGATCTCCGGCTTCAAGCCCTCAATGAAGGTCCTTAATAGCTATTTTTGAGACCAATAATGAGTTTGATTAGATAACCTTTCAAACCTGATTTGGTACTCCTGAATGGTGGAGGTTTGTCAGATCTTTGCTAGTTGTCCGTCAATATTCTTGTAAGGTTGGTCTGAAGCGAATCAGCAGTCCTTCTTTGAATTGTCACCATGAAAGGACTCCATAAGTATGTTCAAACCAGTCAAACCACTGTATAGCATCCCCTTCAAGATGTATAGCTGTAATTTTTACCATAGATGCATCCGCGGTTTTATGGTACCGAAAATATCGTTCCGCGTGCGAGATCCAACCAATCGGGTCTCCTTCTTCCCATCTAGGGAAGTCCACTCTCATGCATGGATAGTTGGGGTTGGTCATAGAGCTTCCCCTCTCTTGGAAGTCATATCTTTGGGCTTGGTGCGATTGAGCAAAGCTCTCTCCTTGATGTGATTTCTTCGGGCTTAGTGGTCGGCCCAATCTGAGTTCAGTAAAGAGCATCCGAATCTTATCCTCCATTCACGCCTCGAAGGCTTCGAATTTTATATTGATTACCTCCTCAAATGTCATAGTATATGCCACCAAATATGTGATTTTAAGATCTCTCTTTTGTTGTCGGGTTAAAAGCATGTATTGGTTGAGAGAGGTGATGGTCGAAAGGGTTGGTAGATTGGTGGATGTAGGCTACGGTTTAGGCTTGTTTTGTGGCTATTTTGGGTGCAGTTTGAGGGTGTGATTTGGTGGAGTTTTAGGGCTATAGATGATAGTTTTGGATCTATGATAGATGATAGCAAAGGTTTGATAGAAATAAGTGGAAGTTGCAGCAAGTATGTGCTGTCTTGTAAGAGTAGAATTGTCGTCGAAGAAACAATGGTTTCTCGACGTAATTTCCACCAAAAACTTGAGAGAATTGAGGAGAGAATTGATAAAAAAATCACAGTTTATATGACAACAAGGATATCTAATTTAATCAAGAAAATTTTGGCAGTATAACAGCAAGGAAATTGGTGCAAGTTGCGATTGCAGAATTCTCGTCGAGAAATTTTAGCGGGATACGATGAAAATTTGCAGCAACACAAAATCATTTTTAGAGATGAATTTCTTAATAGATCAATCTTAGATGGAAGCTAAGATGATCTATGAAGTGTATAAGAAATTTCATTCAAAAAAGATTGCAAATAGATGGGTTAAGGCAACAATATGCGGCTGAAATTTTCTGCAGCACAGATTTTTAAGTATAGCAGATTGGACGTAAATGATCAGTAGTTTATATTGAGAATTTTTTGATGAAACCAAAGGAAATTCCACTATTAGGAAGTGTTAAAGCTATCATAAAAATTTCATAGAGATTTGGATAGAAACAACATAGTATCAAGATCAAACAAACAGTGCTATGCGGCTGAAATTTTACAGTGCAGATTTTCAAGTATAGCAGATTAGATGTAAAATATCAATGGTTTATATTGAGAATTTTTTGACAAAAACAAAGGAAATCTGCTGTTAGGAAATGTCAAAGATATCATAAAAATTTCGTAGAGATTTGGATATAAAAAACACAGTAGCAAGATCAAATAGACGGTGCTATATGGTTGGAATTCTGCAATGTATCTTTCGTCGTAGAGATGAAAACTTTATGACAAAAAGTTTATGCAGCAATATAGGAATAATTTTTTTAGGATTTTCAAATAAGGATAACTAAATTGCAGCAGCAGTAAGGTAGAAAACCAGAACCTATTACAATTCAAGGGGAGATCAAAGGATGATCCGTGGTGGTGGAGATGACGACAGAATTTGGTGATGATCTTTTAAGCAATTGTGGGAATTGCTTTGAGCGGTTGTGGAGGGTTGATGGATGGTTGTGGAAGGGCAGCGAGATGCCAAGAACGCTGCTCTGATACCAGGTGTTAGAACCTTTGCAGATTCTAAACTTGGGGTTGATCTCTTTAGGGGATCGGCCTCCTTGGAACTCTATAGGGGTTCCTCCCTCCAAGTTGCTGCTCAAAGGCTGCAGAAAAGATTCATCTATTGCTTATCAAAAGAGGAGGAATACATGACTATTTATAGGGCTTCTAAACCCTAACTCCTAATAGGACTCCTACTCAAGACTCATACTTCTAACCAACTCCTAATAGGACTCCTACTCAAGACTCATATTCCTTTACAACTCCTTATTCTTCTCTAAGAAACAACCTCCTAATCCTAGCCAACCCCTTCACCTCTTTAATAGGGGTCGGCTTAGGTAGGTTTTACATGAATGTCCCTCTCAATTAGGACTCTCCTAGCTAGAGTCCTAACAGACCGCAAGCACGGTGGTCGCCTGTAGTGGTGCCCACAGGCAGGGCCATAGGCACAATGGTTGCCTATGCGTGGGCATTGTGCCCGCACGCAAGGGCAGTAACTGCAGGCGCTGGGCTCTCGGGTTGCCGCCTGTAGGGGCGGGGCTCGCTAGCAGCGACCGCCTGCGGGCGCTGCGCCTGCACGAGCTCGAGCAAGCGACTGCTGCGCCCATAGGTAGTGGCACCTGTAGGCACTAATGCCGCGGGGGCGATGGTGCCCTCAGAGGCGCTTGCCCGCGGGGGCGCCCAATTATAGGGGCGGTGACGGTAGCACAACAAAGTGGAAGAGAAGGGATTAGGGTTTTTAAGCAAAAGGATAGTTTTACCCCTCGAAATTTTTGAAATTCTAAGTTATGTCCTTTTGTCAAAATTACCAAGATACCCCCTCATAATTCAAAAAATTCTTTATATGTCCCTAAATTTAAAAAATATTAATTAATTAAAAAGTTTAATTGATTATTATTATTATTGTCTAGTAGTCCTACACGATGATGATGTATACATGTGATGTATGATATGGATAGATAATCATGAATCGTGTGATGCGTAGGTACTTGTGATTATTATTATTGGGGCCTACAAGCCTCCATTTTATTTCTCGTTTATTGTCGGGCTCGTGTGTCTATAATTAAGTTGTAATCACACGAGGAGGCATAGTAGGAGAATAGAAGCGATAGTGGGACTCACGAGACGGGCGATCGCGATGCATGGAAATGCATCGAGATGCCGACAAAACCGACGAGGACGATATGGAAGATCACAGGGCATAGAGATGCACTGCTGCACACATCGATCTTGATGCGAGTGATTAG